>NC_133131.1:134120284-134793991 GCF_048418815.1 Hemitrygon akajei | reverse complement strand
AGAAGTTTGTACATCCTGCCCATGTGTGTGTTGCTTTCCTCCCACTGGTCCAAGAGGTAACGTCTAGTAGGTTAATTAGTCATTGTAAATTGCCCTGTGATTAGACTAGGGTTAAATAGGTGGGTTGCAGTGCGGCTTGTTGGGCTGGAAGGGCCAACCGTATCTCTATATATAAAATATAAATTCCCAACTTATTCCCCTTCAACTATCAGGCTTCACTCACCTCAATTCTGAACTCATTCCACAACCTATGGGGTCCCTTTCAGGGACTCTGCAACTCATGTTCTCAGTATTATTTCTTTCTTTATTTATGTATTTATTTACTATTTGCTTTTTTTGCACAGTATTTGCACAATTTGTCTTCTTTTGCATGTTGGCTGTTAGTGCAGTTTGTCATTGCTTCAATTGCATTTCTTTGTTCTACTGTAAATGCCAGAACGAAAATGAATCTCAGGATAGTACATGGTGATGTACTTCATAGTTCAAATTAAATTTATTATCAAAGTGCACATATGTTGCTATATAGGATGCAGAGATTCATTTTCTTGTGGGTAAACACAGTAAATCCAAGAAACACAACAGAATCAATGAACGACTGCACCCAACAGGACGGACAACAGCCAATGTGCAAAAGACAACAAACTGTGCAAATACAAAAGAAAAAGAATGAGCAATAAATATTGAAAACATGAGATGAAGAGACCTTGAAAATGAGTCCACAGGTTCTGGGAACAATTCAGTGATAGGGCAAATGAAGTTGAGTGAAGTTATCATCTCTGGTTCAAGAGCCTGATGGTTGAGGTGAATAATGTTCCCAAACTTGGCGGTGTGGGTCCTGAAGCCCTTGTACTTTCTTCTTGATGGCAGAGGATCAGCAACTTTAAATTCATCGGTGTTATACTCTCAGAGGATCTCTACTGGGCCCAGCACATAAATGTCACTATAGTGCCAATACTCCCTTAGAAGTTTGTTAAGTTTTGGCATAGCAACTAAAATTTTAGAGAAGAAAGCATGACCTGGGTGAGGGAGGTTGTTAATCATGGATGCTGATTTCCTGCAACAGCTCTCTGTATAGATGTGCTCAGTAGTGGGAAAGGCTTTACTCCAGGTAGACAGATTCATAGACAACACTTTTTGTAGGATTTTCCATTCAAGGGCATTGGTGCTTTCATACCAGGCCATGATGAAACCAGTCAATAACCTCTCCACTATCCATGCACAGAAGTTAGTCAAAGTTTTAGATGTCATGCTGAATCTTTGCAAACTTCTAAGGAAGTAGAGGTGCTGTTGTAATTTCTTCATAATGGCACTTATGTGTTAGGTGCAGGACAGGTCCTCCAAAATAACACTGAGGAATTTAAAGATGCTAATCCTCTCCACCTCTGATCCAGCAGTGAGGACTGGCTGATGGATCTCTGGTTTCTTCCTCCTGAAGTCATTAATCAGTTCCTTGGTCTTGCTGAAAATGAGTGAGAGGTTGTTGTTGTGCCACCACTCAGCCAGATTTTAGATCTCTCTCCTATAAGCTGAATGTCATCACCTTTGATTCGGCCAATGACATTGGTGTTGTCAGTTAGCATAAATATGGCTCTGGGGTTGTGTTTAGCCTCACAGTCTTAAGTATAAAGAGAGTGGAGCAGGGGGCTAAGCACATAAAGTAGCCTTGCGGTGCAGCTACGCTGATGGGGATTGTGGAGGAGAAGATGTTGCCAATCTGAACTGACTGGGGTCTGCAAGTGAGGAAACTGAGAATCTAGTTGCACAAGGAGGTATTGAGGCCAAGGTCTTGAAGCTTAGTGATTAATTTTGAGGGTATGATAATATTGAATACTGAGCTGTAGTCGATAAGGAGTATCCTGATGTACGCGTCTTTGCTATCCGGATGTTCCAAGGATGAGTGAGAACCCATTGTGGACATGCTGCGACAATAGGCAAATTGGAGTGGATCCAAGTTGCTCCTCAGGCAGGAGTTGATATGTTTCATCACCAACCTCTCAAAACCCTTCATTACCGTGGATGTAAATGCTACAGGATGGTAGATATCAAGGCAGGTTACCACATTCTTCTTAGGTACCGGTTAAATTGAAACCTGCTTCAAGTAGATGGGTACCTCAGACTGCCGAAGTGAGAGGTTAAAGATCTCAGTGAACACTCCAGCCAGTTGATTAGCATATGCTTTTAGTACTCAGCCAGGTACCTCATCTAGGCCAAATACTATCTGTGGATTCACCTTCTTGAAGGATGCTCTCACATCAGCCTCAGAGAATGAAATCACAGGGTCGTCAGGAACTGTAGGATTTTGTTAAGTTTCTTCCATGTTCTGATAGTCAAAGTGAGCATAGTAGGCATTGAACTCATCTGGGAGTGACGCCTTGTTGTCACCTGTATCACTTGGTTCATTTTGTAAGAGGTAAATACGTAGCATTCAGGCCCTGCTACAGCTGTCGAGCATCCTTCAGTGATTCAAGTTTGGTCCAGAATTGCCAATTTGCACACAAGATGGCTTTCCGGAGATCACACCTGGACTTCTTGTATCCTACTTGGCCACAAGACCTGAGTGGGACTGATCTGGCACTCAGCAGATTGTGGTCCTCATGGTTCGTCCAGGGCTTCTGGTTGGGGAAGACTCTGAATGATCTTGTGGGGACATATTTGTCTATGATTGCGTTTATGAAGTCTGTGATGACCCTGGTGTCCTTGAACACAGCTCAGTCCATTGACTCTAAGCAATCCGGTAGCCATTCCTCTGCCTCCCATGACCACCTCTTTATTGTCCTTACCACTGGAACCTTATTTTGATAACAAATTTACTTTGTACTTTGAACTGTCATATTTTAGAACAGTGCAATACATTCCATTAATTATTTAATTAACTACACCTATTCATAGATCCATAGAGTTAAAGAGCAAACAGCTTGAGCATATATACATTAAGAAAGAGGTTGTGCTGCAGCTTTTGGAAAGCATCAAGTTGGATAAATCTCCGGGACCGGACGAGATGTATCCCAGGCTACTGTGGGAGGCGAGGGAGGAGATTGCTGAGCCTCTGGCAATGACCTTTGCATCATCAATGGGGACAGGATAGGTTCTGGAGGATTGGAGGGTTGCAGATATTGTTCACTTATTCAAGAAAGGAGGTAGAGATAGCCCAGGAAATTATGGACCAGTGAGTATTACGTCAGTGGTCGGTTAGTTGATGGAAAAGATCTTGAGAGGCAGGATTTATGAGTATTAATGGTAAGATTCTTGGCAGTGTGGAGGATCAGAGGGACCTTGGGCTCCAAGTCCAAGGACACTCAAAGCTGCTGCGCAGGTTGACTGTGGATAAGAAGGCATACAGTGAATTGGCCTTCATCAACGTGGGATTGAGTTTAAGAGCCAAGAGGTAATGTTACAGCTATATAGGACCCTGGTCAGACCCCACTTGGAGTACAGTGTTCAGTTCTGGTCACCTCACTACAGGAAGGATGTGGAAACCATAGAAAGGGTGCAGAGGAGATTTACAAGGGTGTTTCTTGGATTGGGGAGCATGCCTTATGAGAATAGGTTGAGTGAATTTGGCCTTTTCTCCTTGGAGTGGCGGAGGATGAGAGGTGACCTGATAGAGGAATATAAGATGATGAGAGGCATTGATCGCATGGATAATCAGAGGCTTTTTCCCAGGGCTGAAATGACTAACATGAGAGGGCACAGTTTTAAGGTGCTTGGAAGCATGTACAGTGGAGCTGTCAGGGGTAAGTTTTTTATGCAGAGAGTGGTGAGTGCATGGAATGGGCTGCTGGCAACGGTGGTGGAGGCAGATACAATAGGGTCTTTTAAGAGACTCCGAAGTAGGTACGTGGAGCTTAGAAAAATAGAGGGCTATGGGTAACCCTAGGTAATTTCTAATGTAAGGACATGTTCAGCACAGCATTGTGGGCCGAAGGGCCTGTATTGTACTGTAGGTTTTCTATGTTTCTGATACAGCATGAATAGAGACACTTTGTGAATGAGTCCAGGCTGTCAAGGGTGTCCACCCAGCTGTGAAATTGTCCTACATTTGGCCAATATCCCTATAAGCCCCACCTCTCCATGTACCTATCCAAGGGCTTCTTAAATGTTATACTATTGTATCTGCCTAAAACACTCTGTTGGCAGTTTGTTCCATACATTCACCACTCTCTGCATGAAAAAGTTGCCACTCAGTAACATCTTTCACTCAATCTATTCCCCATAGTTTAGGACACCCCTACTCTGGGGAAAAGTCTGGTACCATCCACCATAGCTATGCCTCTAATCATTTAAAAGGTTTCTATAAAGTTACAACTCATTATCCTTCATTCCATGGAATAAAGTCTTAACCTGGCCAAACTCTCCCTATAGTTCAGGGCACTTTGTGTTGGCAACATCTTCATAAATTGATTCAGCACTCTTTTACCTCCTCTTTACTCTAATACAGTGAGCTAAACTGTAGAAGGTATTCCAAGTGCAGGATCAACAATAACTTACACAGCTACAACATAATATCCCATATCCTTTACTTAATGCCCTGCTTGATGAAGGCCAGTGTGCTAAATACCTTTTTCAACATCCATTCTACCTGTGACTCTGATTTAATGAACTATACACACATACTCCTAAATCCCTCTGTTCCATTACACCCTCTAGTGCCCTACCATTTACAGTAAAGTCCTACACTGATGTAACTTTCCAAAATACAGTACATTGCCTCATATTCATCTGTATTGAGTTCCATTCGCTCTTCATTGGTCCACTTCCCAACTCATCAAGATACCTTTGTAACCTTCTGATCTATCAACAATACCTCCCAATTTCATGCCATCCACAAATTTATGATCAAAATCTATTTGCATAAAATTCATTTATATAAACTACAAGTAACTATTCCTATTCCTAGAAGCTTAATCTCAATACCTGCCAGTTAAATGACATTTTTTAAAAAAGAAATCAGTAAAATAACATGACTTAATTCTATATTAAGTCTAGTCCACAAGTTCAGCAAAGTTACATTCCAATGAAGTTCTCAGTTCTAATCCTCAAATTAAAATAATCTGATTAAATTCAAAGTATCCATCCCTGTCATTTTACCACTGAAATCTTCAAGCTAAAGAAAACACCCAATATGTTCTCTCCAGTGCACCTGCAGCATTCGTCCTTCCAGGAAGGCAGCTGCCCATGGCTTACCAATGTAAATTTCAAATTTGATATGTGATGGTGTAAAACAGATAGTTGTGAATGTTCACCCTAATGCAAATCCCTGAATTTTACTTCACTTTAATAAAAAAAATCAACAACAATATTAAACAGGCAACCAATTGACTCAATTTTTTTTTCATCATCACACAGACAATGATTATCTTTCTGGGCCTACAACATGCTGACATAGAAAAAAGATGTACGAGGGGTGATTGATAAGTTTGTGGCCTAAGGTAGAAGAAGTCAATTTTAGAAAACCTAGCACATTGATTTTTCAACATAGTCCCCTCCTACATTTACACACTTAGTCCAGCTGTCGTGGAGCATACGGATCTTGGACCTCCAGAAAGTGTCAACAGCAGGGGTGATTGATAAGTTTGTGGCCTAAGGTAGAAGGAGATGTGTTATACAGCTGTCATTACATGTACATGCAAGTCAACTCTTTGAGTGATTATGCAGAAAGTTTGAAGTTAATAACTCATCGGGGTGATGGATAAGTTCATGGCCTAAGGTAGAAGGAGATGAGTTATTAACTTCAAACTTTCTGCATAATCACTCAAAGAGTTGAACTACATGTGCATGTAACGAGAGCTGTATAACTCATCTCCTTCTACCTTAAGCAACGAAATTATCAATCACCCGTGCTGTGGACACTTTCAGGAAGTCCAAGATCCGTATGCTCCACGACCACTGGACTAAGTGTGTAAATGTAGGAGGGGACTATGTTGAAAAATAAATGTGCTAGGTTTTCTAAAATTGATTCCTTCTACCTTTGGCCACAAACTTATCAATCACCCCTCGTATAATGCTTTCACTTGCATTTCTTTTGCTTCCTCACACATTTGAAACTGTCTTTAGATGCCCCAGAAAACACACACAAATTGCTGGAGAAACTCAGCAGGTTAGGCAGCATCAGTGGAAATGAATAGACGGTCGACATTCTGGACTGAGACCTTTCATCAGGACTGGAAGGAAGGGAAAAGATGCCAGATAAGAAAGTGAGGGGAGGGGAAGGAGGACAAGCTGGAAGGTAATAGGTAAAACCAGGTGGGTGAGGGAGGGAGACTGAAGGAAGACGCTTGGAGGTAATCTGTGGAAAAGGTAAAGGGCTGGGAAAGAAGGAATCAGACAGGAGAGGAGAGTGGACCATAGGAAAACGGGAAGGAGGAGTGACAGGAGAAGGTTGATAGTCAGGTAAGACGCAGAGGCAAGAGGCCAGACTGGGAATTTGGAGAAGAGGGAAGGAGGAGGGGAAGAAAATTACCGGAAGTTGGAGAAATTGATGTTCATGCCATCAGGTTGGAGGCTACCTGGGCAGAATATGAAGTGTTGTTCCTCCATCCTGAGAGTGGCCTCATCATAGCAGAAGAGGAGACCTTGGACTGACATGTCGGAATGCTAATGGGAATCAGAATTGAAATGGGAAATTCCATTTTCTGCTAACGGAGCACCAGATACAGTAAGCAACCCCAATATATTTGCAGGTGAAGTGTTGCCTAACCTGGATGGACTATTTGGGGCCCTGATTGGAGGTGAATGGGCTGGTAGAGCACTTCTGCTGTTTACAGGGATGATTGCCAGGAGAGAGATTAGTGAGGAGGAATCAATGGACAAAGGAATCATGGAGTGAGCAATCCATGTGGAAATCAGAGGATGGGGAGGAGACAAAGATGTGTTTGGTGGTAGGATTCATGGTGAGAATAATGTGTTGGATGCAGAGGCTCATGGGGTGGTGGGTGAGGGCCAAGGAATTGAAAGTAGTTAAGGAAATCGAGGGCATGTGAAGTGTCGTGGATATAGGAGGGAAGGGACTGAACCAGGAGGATTTAAATGGAGTTGAGGTACACAGACACGAGTTCAATGAGGCAGAAGCTGTCAGAAGCAAAGGGCATACTCGGACAGTCAGGTTTGTAAATCTTGGTTAGGAGGTAGAAAAGAGTAGTGTACGGTAAGGGAACCAAGAGATTGGTGGTAGTGGATGGGAGATCTCCAGAGATGACAGCGTTGTAAAGGTGCAGGAGATAATGGCCTCATTCCAACATGTCAGTCCATCTGCCACGATGAGGCCACTCTCAAGCTGGAAGAGCAATACCTCATATTTTGTCTAGATAACTTCCAACCTGAAGGCATGAATGTTGACTTCTCTAACTTCTGATAAATTTTTTTCCTCTCCCTCTTCCCTCTTCTTTAATTTCCCATTTTGGCCTCTTACCGCTTATTCTCATTTGCCTATCACCTACCTGAGATGCCCCTCCTTCTTCCTTTTTTCCCATGGTCCATTCTCCTCTGCTATCAGATTCCTTCTTTTTCAGCCCTTTACCGTTTTCCACCTATCACTTCCCAACTTTTTTCTTCACTTCCCATCCCCACCTACTTGACTTCACCTATCACCTTTTGCTTATCCTCCATCTTATACTGGCATCTCCCCCCATCCTCTCCAGTCCTGATGAAGGGTCTCAGCCCAAAATGTCAACTATCTATTCACTTCCACTGATGCTGCCTGACCTGTTGAATTCCTCCAAAATTTTGCGTGCATTGCTCTGGATTTCCAGCATCTGCAGAATCTTCTGTTTTTTGATGGTCCAGTTGTGCAGCATTCAGTAGAATCGAGGTATTCTAAGTCTCTGGCTGGACCATACAGGACGACATCTCCTGAGAAGTATAAATAGTAGAGCTTCTTTCTTAACTTCCTTCTTGCACTCATTTGTTGTGTACTGTCTCTCAAGAGAAGATTTTGAATATAAAGAGACATTTTAATTCTCAAGAGCTTAGATGAATTCACTCAGGACCCTGAAATTAATCAGGCTTTTGTTTTCTACTGTGTAACAAATCCTTAAAGGAAGTTATCCAGTCAGAGGATATCAGAATCAAATATTCAGTTGTAAAATGTGTGCATATTCTGGTATTCACACAATCACAGTTAAATACAAAATTTGCTGCTTTGAAGGTTGACTTTCCTGAAGAATGTGATGTCTTTAATTAAGTCAATCAACACAGAATTACTGTCCCGATGAAAAATCATCATTTTAAATCAGGGTAGAAGGCCAAGTAGATTAGGCTTGGCTTTAGGGCAGCAGGGCAAATTAACTGAACAAATTTCATGTCACATGCCGGTGATAATAAACCTGACCCTGATTCTGACAATTGTCCAGTAATCTGGGAGCATCATGTATGGATTCCACCTGAAATTGAAGGGGACCAATATCTTTGAGCGAGGTTTGCAAAAAACTATTGGGGAAGGTTTAAACTAATTTGACAGGGGGAATGGAACTAAAGTGATACAGCTGAGAATGGGGCATTTGGTATACAAGATGTAGTATGTAGTGAGACTGTGACGAAGGACAGGCAGATGATGTGGCACAATTGTAGTCAGCGGGATGAGTTGAAGTGTAACATGGGGACAACATCAAAAAGGGTGATGAACACAGGACAGAAGATGTTATACTTGAATGCACGCTGAACATGGAATAATGTGGATGATCTTGTTGTACAGTTAGAGTCTAGCAGGTATGATGTAAGCATCACTGAATCATGGCTGAAAGATGATCATAGTTGGGGGCTTAACATCCAAGGATACACATTATATCAAAAAGATAGGCAGAAAGGCAGAGTGGAAGGGGCAGCTCAGTTGATGAAAAATGAAGCTGAATCAAAGATGTAGAATCCTTGTTTCTACAGGGGTGAAAAGGCCCTGATTAAGAAACTACAAGAGTAAAAATACCTGCTGAGAGTCATTTACTGACCTCTGAACAGTTGCCAGGATATGGATCACAAATTACACTGGTCTAGTTAATAGGTCCAGACAGGTTAGAATTTGTAAAATGTGTTCAGGAAAGTTTTCTATATCAATATATAGAGGTACTGACTAGAAAGGGTGCAATATTAGATCTTCTATTAAGAAACGAGTTAGGACAGGTGATGGAAGTGTGTGTAGAGGAACACTTTGGTTCCAGTGTTCATAACACCATTAGTTTCAGTTTGATCATGGATAAAGATAGATCTGGTCCTCTGGTTGAGGTTCTAAACTGGAAAAAGGCCAAATTTGAAGAAATGAGAAAGGATCTAAAAAGCGTGGATTGGGACAGGTTGTTCTCTGGCAAGGATGTTATTAGTAAGTGGGAGGTCTTCAAAGGAGAAATTTTGTGAGTGTATGTTCTTGTCAGGATTAAAGGCAAAGTGAATAAGAATAAGGAACCTTGGTTCTCTAGGGATATTGGAACTCTGATAAAGAAGAAGAGAGAGATATATGACATGTATAGGAAACAGGGAGCAAATAAGGTACTTGAGGAGTATAAAAAGTGCAAAAAAATACTTAAGAAAGAAATCAGGAGGGCTAAAAGAAGACATGAGGTAGCTTTGGCAGTCAAGGTGAAGGATAATCCGTAGAACTTCTACAGGTATATTAAGAGCAAAAGGATAGTAAGGGATAAAATTGGTCCTCTTGAAGGTCGGAGTGGTCGGCTATGTATGGAACCAAAAAGAAATGGGGCAGATCTTAAATGGGCTTTTGCGTCTGTATTTACTAAGGAAACTGGCATAGAGTCAATGGAAATAAGGCAAACAAGTAGTGAGGTCATGGAACCTCTACAGATTGAAGAGGAGGAGGTGCTTGCTGTCTTGAGGCAAATCAGAGTAGATAAATCCCCAGGACCTGACAGGGTATTTCCTCAGACCTTGAAGGAGACTAGTATTGAAATTGCAGGGGCCCTGGCAGATATATTTAAAATGTCGGTATCTACGGGTGAGGTGCAGGAGGATTGGAGGATAGCTCAAGTTGTTTTGTTATTTAAAAAAGGCTCTAAATGTAATCCAGGAAATTATAGGCCGGTAAGTTTGACGTCTGTAGTAGGTAAATTATTGGAAGGAGTACTAAGAGATGGGATCTACAAGTATTTAGATAGACAGAGACTTATTAGGGAGAGTCAACATGGCTTTGTGCGTGGTAGGTCATGTTTAACAAATCTATTAGAATTTTTCGAGGAGGTTACAAGGAAAGTGAATGAAGGGAAGGCAGTGGATGTTGTCTACATGGACTTCAGTAAGGCCTTTGACAAGGTCCCACATGGGAGGTTAGTTAGGAAGATTCAGTCGCTAGGTATACATGGTGAGGTAGCAAATTGGATTAAACATTGGCTCAAAGGGAGAAGCCAGAGAGTGGGAGTGGAGGATTGCTTCTCTGAGTGGAGGCCTGTGACTAGTGGTGTGCCGCAGGGATCAGTGCTGGGTCCATTGTTATTTGTCATCTATATTAATGGTCTGGATAATAATGTGGCAAACTGGATCAGCAAATTTGCTGATGATACAAAGATTGGAGGTGTACTAGACAGTGAGAAAGGTTTTCAAAGCTTGCAGAGGGATTTGGACCAGCTGGGAAAATGGGCTGAAAAATGGCAGATGGAGTTTAATACAGACAAGTGTGAGGTATTGCACTTTGGAAGGAAAAACCAAAGTAGAACATACGAGGTAAATGCTGGGGCACTGAGGAGTGCAGTAGAACAGAGGGATCTAGGAATACAGATACAAAATTCCCTAAAAGTGGCGTCACAGGTAGATAGGGTCATGAAGAGAGCTTTCAGTACATTGATCTTTATAAATGAAAGTATTGAGTATAACAGTTGGAATGTTATGGTGAGGTTGTATAAGACATTGGTGAGACCGAATTTGGAGTATTGTTGCAGTTTTGATCACCGAATTACAGGAAGGATATTAATAAGGTTGAAAGAGTGCAGAGAAGGTTTACAAGGATGTTGCCGGGACTTGAAAAACTGAGTTACAGAGAAAGGTTGAATAGGTTAGGACTTTATTCCCTGGAGCGTAGAAGAATGAGGGGAGATTTGATAGAGGTATATAAAATTATGATGGGTATAGATAGAATGAATGCAAGCAGGCTTTTTCCACTGAGGCTAGGGGAGAAAAAAACTAGAGGACATGCAATAAGGGTGAATGGGGAAAAGTTTAAAGGGAACATTAGGGGAAGCTTCTTCACACAGAGAGTGATGGGAGTGTGGAATGAGCTGCCAGATGAAGTGGTAAATGTAGGCTCACTTTTAACATTTAAGAAAAACTTGAACAGGTACATGGATGAGAGATGTATGGAGGGATATGGTCCAGGTGCAGGTTAGTGGGACTAGGCAGAAAAATGGTTTGGCACAGCCAAGAAGGGCCAAATGGCCTGTTTCAGTGCTGTAATGCTCTATGGTACTACGGTGATAGAAAAGGCACATAAAGGAGGTAGTGTTATAATAATCAAGTGGGAATTCAATATTCAGATAGATAGGGAAAATTAGGTTGGTTCTGAACCCTGAGAGAAAGAACGCTTGGATTGCTTTTTAAAGCAGCTTGTATTTGAGCTGACAAAAGGACAGGCAATTCTGGATTGGATGTTGTATAATGAACCAGATTTGATAAAGAAACCCTTTGGAGACCGTGATCATAATATGATATAGCTCACCCTGCAGTTTCAGAGGGTGAAGCTAAAGTCAGATATATCCATGTTATAGTGGAGTAAAGGAACTTACAGAGGTGTGAGAGAGCAGCTGGCCAACATTGATTAGAAGGGGACACCAGTTGGCAGGATGACAAAACAGCAATGGCTGGTGTTCCTGGCAGTAATTCGGAAGGCCACAGGATAGATGCATCCCAAAGGTGAAGAAGTATCCTAAAGAAAGGATGACACACCATGGCTGACAAGAGAGATCAAACACACCACTATGGAAAGCATTAGCAGTTTGCCAGAAATTCGAGAGTATCACAGGGCAGAAGTGAGTGTAGTTGTTATTACTAAGGAGAAAGTGCTTGGAAAACAGAAAGGTCCAAAGAGAGATAAGACATCTGGACTAGGTGAACTATACCAGAGGGTTCCGAATGAGGTAGTGGAGGAGATTCTTGAGGCATTAATAGTGATCTTTCAAGATTCACTAGATTCCCAAATGGTTCCAAAGGACTGGAAAAATGCAAGTGTTACTCAGGGAGGGAGGCAGAAGGAAGGAAATTAAAAACCAATTAGCCTGACTTCAGTAGTTGAGAAGATATTGGACTCCATTATTAAGGATGAGGTTTCAGGGTACTTGGAGGTATATGTTTTCCTCAGAGGGAAATCTTTTCTGTCACATTTGTTGGAAATCTTTGAGGAATTAATAGATAAGAAGGAGAATGGAGGGTCTGTGGATGTTGTTTCCTTCAATTTTCAGAAAGTCTTTGACAAGGCGCTGCATTTAAGGCTGCTTCAAAGTTCTAAGTTCAAAGTAAATTTATTATCGAAGTACATATATGTCACAATATCCAACCATGAGATTCATTTTCTTGCAGGTAACTACAGTAAATAAAAGAATCACTGAAAGATCACCCCCAACAGTACAGACAAACAACCAAAGTGCAAAAAAAAATAAAGTGTCTTAATAAGATAAGAGCCCATGGTATTACTGTACAGGAAAAGTACTGGATAGAAGATTAGCTGACTGTCGGGAGGCAAAGGGTAGGAATAAAAGGAGCCTTTTCTGGCTGATTACTGGTGATGAGTGGTGCTCTGCAGGATCAGTGCTGGGATCACTTCTTTTCACTTTATATGTCAATAATTTGAATGATGGAATTGATGGCTTTGTGGCCAAGCTTATAAAGATAGGTGGAGGGTCAGGTAGTATTGAGGAAGCATGGAGCCTGCTGTTGGACTTAGGCAGAAGAGGAGAGTGGGTAAAGAGGTGGCAGATTGAATATAATTTATGCAAGTGTATAGTCATGCAATTGGTAGAAGCAATAAAGGCATATTTTCTATACAGTGATAAAAATTCAAGAATCAGAGGTGTAAAGGGACTTGGGATTCCTGGTGCAGGATGCCCTAAAGATTAACATGCAGGGTGAGTCAGTGGTAAGGAAGGCAAATGGCATGTTAGCATTTATTTAAAAAGGACTAGAATATAAAAGCAAGAATGTAATGCTGAGGCTTTATAAGACATGGGTCAGACTGCACATGGAGCTGTATTGGGCCTCTTATCTGAGGAAAGATATGCTGGCATTGGCGAGGGTCCAGAGGAGGTTCATGAGAACAATTCCAGGAATGAAACGGTTACTATATGAGGAGCTTTTGATGGCTCTGAGCCTGTACTTACTGGAATAATGAGGAGGGATCTCATTGAAACCTCATAATCTAATCTAAAAAAATCTAAGAGGATGTTACCTATAGTGGAGGAATCTAGGACCAGGGGCACAGCCTCAGAATAAAGGGTTGTCCATTTGGAACAAAGATGAGTGGGAATTTCTTTAGTCAGAGGGTAGTGAATCTGTGAAATTCATTGCCTTAAATGGCTGTGGAGGCCAGGTCATTGGGTATATTTAAAGCAGAGGTTGATATATTCTTATTTAATCAAAGCATCAAAGGTTATGGGGAAAGGCAGGAGAATGGGGTTGATGGGGATAATAAATTAGCCTTGATGGAATGGCGTAGCAGAATCAATGGGCTGAGCCTAATTCTGCTCCTATGTCTCATGGTCTTATCAAAGATCTCCTAATTGTTCAGTTCTCCAGCTCAATAATAACTTGCTTCCAGTCTGATTATGTGTGCTCTGGGGTGATTGACGATACCAATGTGGGAAGTGCTAACTATTTCACAGATGGGACAGATGGTGGACATGCAGACGGGTGTTTTGTGAAGTAGTGTGCTCCTTCCATCACATTCTCAGGGTCTCAGTAACACCCCAAATTTTCCTTCTCCACTTTCAGTGTTCATTGACCAGAGATTCTTACACTGCACTCCTTCAAGAAGGCTTCCAATGCATCAATGAATCTTTTCCTCTCTTCGCCAAGTGATCTCTTCCCATGTCAGAGCACTCGGGTCAGGTCTAACCCAGCCATAAACAAGGTACTGCTGGCAAAGTCACAATTCAGGTTTGACTTTGTTACTTGCCTGCTCATTCATACTAGACTACATCTTCCTTCAGTCACTTATGTGAGGTAATATCAGAGGTACAGTACATACCCAATGGGGCTCAGGGGAACTCTGAGCCTGGAGATCTTTACTTCACCTATAGGATGCTTGCAGTAGAATTTGTTGCCTTCTGATACTTTCAACATTGTCAAAAGCTGCCGCCCTGTCCAGTCAACCACTGAGGCTTATGTTTACCAAGGGGCAGACACAGGACCACAATCAGAAAAATACAGAAAAACTCTGATAATCTGATATCTAATTGCTGGGATATCCTGACATTCGGGCATCTTGCTCACTCATTAGTCTAGACTGTGAGCTAAGGATGTAGAGTGGAGCATGCAGCCTAAACAGATCTGGAGACTAGTGGGCCCAATGTTAGGGTCTGGAACAGCAGTGATCAGCAGGTTTGCTACCAGAGCCAGGGCCCAGAAGGTTTGGTATACTTCCTGCTTCCTTTAAACTCACCAGATTCTTTGGAAAATGTGTTAGTTACCATGTAATGTTATTTATAAATTAAATAAGAGTGACTTTGGATATTTCTAGGTGTAATAGTCTGGTTTAAGATGGTGCTGGCGCTGCACAGCAATGAACTGCTGGCAGAAGAAAAACTTTTATCTACTTTATTAATCACACTTTTTCTCAGAAACAATCACTGCAATCAACAGCCTGTAACTTCCCTTTCAGAGTTGAACTTCAGAACCACTGATTGACCTGGGATTTTTGTGGTGTGAACTGAAGTCTTGAAGGTGCAGGGATAGTTGCAGCATAGCGGCTTTGGGCCAAATCAAGGCAGTGAGGCCCATGAGTGGGTAATGAACTGACTTTTGGCCATTGCTGCAGCAGATTTGGAGGCGATTATAAGTGGCAAAGCTGAATGGAGGCAGAGTCTGGGCCTTAGAGCAGGGCACAAGCCTACGTTTGACAGAGTTAAGCACCGGGCCAGATTGGAGAGATCAGGTATGGGCCAAATTGAGCCAGCAGGGCCCAGGCCCTAGAGCATATCAAAGCAGCAGAGCCCAAGTCCAAGAGCAAGGAACAACCCGAGGTTTGGCTGATATAAGTGCCAGGCCAGATTGGATATGTCAGGATGTTGGGGCTGGAGGAGAGGGACAGGCCAGTGTTCAGCTCACTGCTCACAAAGTTTACTGGTTCCTGTGCTGAACTGAGGCTGTGGCCTGTAACTGAACCGGTTGCAGTGATGAATGGCTTCATGGCTGTGGACTCACCTTTGTGAAATTCAGATCTGAGTGTTACTTACTTGCTTTTCTTGTTTGCAGGGTTTGTTATTTTTTTCTGCACATTGGATGTTCGATGGTCTTTCCAATGTGTTTCTTCGTTTAGTGTTTGTCTGTAAGGAGATGAATCTCAAGGTTGTTTATTGGATACACACTTTGACAGTAATTGCACTCTGAACTTTGGGTGCAGAAAATGTACTGGTATCAAAGTCCTGAGGATGCCACGTCAGCTGAGTTTTACTGTCTATTGGGTATATAAACAGCCAGGTTTTAATAACTTCAATATCTAAAAGATAAAATGTTAGTTTTGAAATTTACTCCGGGGCTGTTAAGTGATTAAATGAAAGTGCTGGAATGTTTCCTCAGCTGATTTATAAGGTCCAGTTCCTTTCTCAACCGCTTACTTGCTCTCCAACCAAAATGGTTTCTGACAAGAAGAGGGAATTAAAATTGAGGATGGAGAATCAAAAAAATCCATTGCTTCAGTAAGTACTCTTCAGCAAATTCAAAAAAATAGTAAATGTACAGAGAAAGAGAGCAGAGGATAGTGATGAAAGGATATTTTTCTCATTGGAAGTCTATGACCTGTGGTGTACGGTAGGGATCACTACTGTAGAGTACCTGTGCTGTTTGTGATATATAGTATGTCAGCAGCTCGGATGAGAATGTAGGTGGTTGGATTGGTCAATCTGTGGATAGCATAAAAATTGTTGATGCTTAAGGTATTGAGGAAGCCTGTCTCCAGCTGGAGCATGATATATATATATATAGGTAGGAAAGCTGGGCAGAGCATTGCTTGATGAAATTTAGTCCTGACAAGCGTGAGTTAGTGAATTTGTGAAGTCCAATAGGGGTAGGAGTAAGTGTGGCACTAAAGAAATTTCATGAACAGAAATACCAAAGGGTCAAAGTACCTTGCTCTCTGAAAGTGGAAATGCAGATTGATTGGGTGGTGGAGAAGGCATTTGTCATTCTCACCTTCATAGGTTCGGGCACAGAATGCATAAGGCACTGGTTAGGCTGCACATAGGGAGTTATCTAGCCACCACACTATAAAAAGGGATGTGATTGCACTACAGAGAGAACAGTGGGGATTCACCAGGATGTCACTTGGATTGGAGGATTTTAACTATGGGGAGATACTGGACAGGCTGGGGTTGTTTTCCCAAGGACAGAGTAAATAAAGGAGTGACCTGATAAAATTACAAACAATTAGGAAAGACAAACATGGTGTAGGTAGACAGAATCTTTTTCTCATGGTAGGCATTTAAAACGGCATAGGTTTAAAATGAGAGAGAGATTTATAGGAGATCTAAGGGGCACATTTCTTTTCTATACAGAGAGTGGCTGACATTGAGAGGTGGTGTAATCAGATACAATTAATATGTTTAAAAGGTACTTAGATATTTAAGTTGGTAAGGTATATAAGGATATAGTCCTAATGCAAGCTAATTGGATTAGTGTAGATGTGAATAAAGCTGGCATGGACATAGTCAACCAAATAGCTCATTTCTGCACTACACAACTCCACAATTCTATGGCATTATGACTAAAATTATAATTTTCATTCCAACTCTTTCTGAGCTAGTCATTGTCCTGTATAATTATATTTCACATTGTGCTTTGAGCAATGAATATTACTATTTTCTTAAACTGTTGTATTTAATACACAACATATCACATCTTCAAAATTTCAAAATGTTTCACAAGCGCTGAATTATTTTTGAAACATAATGACTGTTATTACTCTGATAGACAGTAAGGCACCATACAATACCAGGAAAACTGGACGACTAATCTGTTTTGGTGACGGAGATAAATGACAGCTTAAAGATGTTAAAATTAGACAGTGAAACTACGGTTATCCTTTGACCTAATTAGCTGTCAGAATTTTGTTTGAAGGATCATAATAACTTTCATATATATGGACCATAAATAGAAAAGCATCCTGAGAGGGAGAAAGGACACTTACAAGAATTTCCTTTCCACTGACACACAAACTTTGCAATTCAAGGAAGGTCAAATTCTTTAAGTTTCACATTATATTTGACATAAATCCTGTGTTTTATATGTTGCTTGTGCATGTTACCTGGGTAAATCTACCTGCTTCTGAATTGGGAAGTTGCTACCAATTCACACTACACCACCAGTCTTCCTAAGAAATCCAACATCAGAGTGTTTTGTTGAATGATACCACATACAGCTGGTTTCAGTTTAAGGAAACCTAAAAGTTTTTATCAATTATATCAACATAATGTATGTATTAGGCATTGCAATTAATTTTAAGTTATGCCTTAAATGTTCATAGATGGTCAAAGTTATACCAACCTATAAAATGTCAAAGATTATAATAGTTAGAAATGAAATCAGAAACAAAATATGCTAGAAATATTCAGCAAGAAAGACAGCTTCTGTAAAGAGTATAAAACTCTTCACAGATACAGCACGGTTGTATAGCATTTCACTGTATGTTTCAATGTGCATGTGACAAACAAAGCTGATCTCTATCTTTCAAACAGTAACCACTGATTATCCGAAAATCACCACTGCTAAAATCCATCATAGATTCTTTATTAAACAAGACAATTACCCTAAATTAGTCTTCAAACGGTGAGCGAGACTTCACCCTGCCTGCCCTTGATGAGAAGCATTATTACTCATGCAGCAGCAATTTGCAGTAGTTCCTCTTGATTACACAATGGATAATGTATGGGTTTCCTACGTGCCACAAGAGAAAAATACAGATTTGCAATACATTGGTCCTTTTTTCCTGACTGAGAGAAAAAAAACCCACAACTAGAAAAAGTATGACAACAAAGTGTAAGTCAGCAACACTGCCCACAGAGTAATTTTTTTCTTTGTTAGAGTGTCAACTAGCTTACTTTATATTCCATTAGGAAATGAGTATGAGGTAGTTTAATTATCAATCTAAATATTTTGTCATTCATAACCAAAGTAATAAAGCAATTCCTAATATGTCATATATCCTAGGATTAACCAGGATCATGAAATTCATTAATTCATGATAAAGCATTTCTATTAGGGCCAAAAATAAACACAATGGAATATAGAACATTTAACACAGAAAAGTACAGTGGAGGAACAGGCCGTCCTGTCCATCATATCTTGACCAACCTGCACGTGGATCCTATCCATCTGTTTCGTGCCAGTTCATATATCTATATGCCTCTTAAATGTTATCATAGCTGGTTCTATGATGTCCTCTGACAGTATTTTCTAAGTTCCTATAAATCTAAAAAAATGTAAAAAGATGGCTAGCAAGTGTCTTTTAAATACCCCCTCCCTTACCTTCAAGCTATACCTTACACTATTTGACATTTCCATCTATGCTTCTTATAATTTTATCTGTCTCTATCAGGTCACCAGTCACCAGGTACTCTCAGATGCTCCAGTGAAAACAATCTAAGTTTATCAAACATCTCCTAATATTCTCCAATCCAGACAACATCATGGTGAACCGGACTGTACTATCTCCAAAGTGTTCACATACTTCCTGACAATTTTCTGGTCCTTCACAATGGTTAAAAATGAAACAAAAGTCCTTGCAAAGGCCCCAGCAATCTCCTCCCTTGTGTCCCTTTTAATATCCTGGGATAGATGCCCTGGGGACTTACCTTCCTTCAAGTTTACTCAAGATCCCTAACATCTCCTGCTTCTGAATATCAGCATGTCTGCAGATATCAGCATGCTCCTCACTGAACTCACCAGCATTTGTGTCTTTCTTGGTGAACACTGATATCAAATACTTGTTGAGGAACTCATCTACTTCATCTTCCCCCATGCACAAATTCATTTCTTTGTCCTTGAACAGACTTACCCTTTCCCTAGATAACTTCCCTCTTGCTCTTAATATGATGACTTGAGGAATTTGCTTTTGCAGTCCCTTTCCATCTGTCACTTACCCACTGCTTTATTTGACCATCTGGATGCCATAAGATTGCTTTCCTCTCAAACATAACAAATTATACAATTAACATTTAATCATTCTTGTACAACACTTCTGCAACATTGGTCACTCTGGAACAGAAGGTGATAGTTTAACTTTTAGATCAAGAGGGACTAAATAATTGATCAAATATTACTTTATTTTATGTGCCAATTTATTTTTAGCACTGAAATAAAATTTTCAGTCAATAATAACTTATTTTGTGGAACTTGGCAATCATAATGCCATTAGCTATCAAAAATAAGTAATTACATACTGCTCGATTGCAGATGGTCATTGCCTACCCCCTGTGTCATGTGAATGTAATGTGTCAGTTATCAGCTTGTGCTTGAATGACTGGGACCTGTTGCACGCATGCATTGTCACTTTCTGGTAAGTTACAAGTGGAAATGGCCTTGTGCAATCATCAAAGAACATCCCTTTTTCTGAGCGCATGAAGAAGCTCCTTAGGATGCTTGGGGTTGAGAAACTCCTGTAATGATATTCTGAAGACTAGTTGATTGCAAATTCAAATGGCTACATATTTTGTGAAATAAAACATTAATCTACTTGTTCCAGCGCTTAAGAACATAAAATGGAAAAGAGTTTAATTCTCTGTTTACTTGAATGACTGAATTAATACTTTTGTCTTTAATACATAATGCATTGTGGCTCAGTAAACATTTGCCCAAAAATAGTTGTGTACAATGTGTGTTTCAAAATTATGAAAGCACTTACCAAGATAATTTTTAGGATTTTATTAGACATAATTCAGGAAAAATGTTGCTTATACACATATCTCAAGAGCCTTCTTGCAACAAAGGCAGATATTGACAATAAGATTCACCATGGCCTTGAAGTGCACCAGCACAGTTTTTGGCAATCTGAGGAAGACTAGATGACACCACCATAATGGGATGGGTCTCAAACAGGAAGAAGAGAGAGAGCCAAGTGCAACCTTTCCGTCAATTCAGTAAAACAAAAAAACTGGTTATTGACTTCAGGAAGCGCGACAGAGCAAACGATCTTATCTGTGTCAATGGTGCTGAGGAGGAGATGGTTGAGCGATTCAAGTTCCTAGATGTAAACATCACCAATAGCTCGTACTTGTCTAACCACATAGACACAGAGCACATCAGCATCTCTACTTCATCAAAAGGCTAAATAAATTCAGCACTTCCTCACTGACACTCAACAGCGTTTAGCGATACATCACAGAAAGCTTCCTATTGGGATATTTAACAGCTTGGTGCAACAACTGCTCTGCTAAGTCTGTAAACTGTACCGTTACTATGCCAGCCAAACTCACACAAATTGAACTTGGCTTGTAATTCGACATCATATCAATGGGAAGCATTGTCATTTATTTACTGTGGCACATTCATTTCCTGACTGACTGGTTGTCAGTAAAGCTGCAGGAGTCTCACGGACTGATGGCTTTTATCTTGAAGAGTTTATCACAATGTCACAGGCATACCAAGCACCAGAGAAATCGAATATTTACAGCTGTGCTTGGTAAAGGGAGATTAGGATTTAGAGTTAATGGCAAAAGAGCCTATCTCAAACAATATCTCGAGAGTTCAAGAAATGCAACACCTTTCCATGCAGTTTCAATTATGAGACAATAGGTAGAATGTTAACTGCATCACATCAGTTATTGGATAAAATAACTAAATTCAATGTAAGCTTTCATCATAAAGGATTTTAAAATTTAATTTACCATTTGTTTTACCTGCTGCACGAATGACCATCTGTAATTCCTGAAATTGAATTATCTGGGGAAGGACATCTTTGAGCTTCTGGATTAGTTCGAGAATCATCATGCTTTCTGTCCCTGGTTCAAAATAATATCTTCCATTTAACGTTCCAAAGAATACCAAGGAGAGGAATCAAGGGGGGGAAACAAAGGCCAAGGAGACATAATGACAAGTAACCAAATATTGATTAGAGAGAAATGTCTTTAGGTGTGTTTAAAGGAAGCAAGAACTATAGAGAATGCAGAATATTAGAAAGGGAATTTCACCTAGTTACCTTAATCCTACACTAATCCTAATTTATTCTCCTGCTTTCCAATAAACTTCCCCACGATTTTATTATCCTCTTAGATTGTTTCCATTTGCAACAGAGATACCAAGCTGCAAAGTGCTGAGGTGGAGGGAGATGGAGGTTCCTAGTGTAAATATTGCCAATAATTACCCACATCTGGCGAAGTTGACACTATGGCAGTGAAAACCTGTTGATGCTTCTACCTCCTCAGAAGACTAAGGGAATTTGGCAAATCCCTGATGATTCTTACAGATTTTTACAGGTGCACCATAGGGAGAATCCTACCTGGATGCATCATAGCTTGGCATGAAACTGCTCTGCCCAAGATGTCAAGGAGTTTTTTTTACACATAATCACGGACACTCCCACCCTGGACATTCTCTCCCCTCTCCTGTTAGAAGGAAGATACAAAAGTTTGAGAGCACATGCCACCAGGCTTAGGGGCAGTTCTATCCCATGTTATGAAACTCTAGACAAGATCTCTCATACACTATAAGATGAATTCTTGATCTCACAGATATCACTTTGTGGCCCTTGCACTTCATTTACCTACCTATATTGTAGATCTCTGTAACTCTAACTTTTTCACGACCTCGATATCATGCAAACAAAATCTTTACTCTGTATTCCGGTACATGTGATCATAATAAGCCAATACCAATAACAAGTGGGGTGTATGGGATGTCCAGGGAAGGGTAGCACCTCTGCTTGTTGTGCTCCACCTGGGTCAGCTTGCCCACCTTTGGCCCCCACCTGCCGCTCAGCTCTCACCTGTGGCTCCAAATAATTGTTTGTATGCAACTGTGGCCGCATCCCGGTACTCTGCTTCAACAGGTGGGCTAAACTAGTTGGGGGTAGCTGGTAACCTCCAACTCCGGTGAGATACCCCAGCATGCGAAACCAGTTCCAACGGACTGGACAGATGAGATCAACAACAAGATTCAACGGCCAAGAAGGTGGTGCTGCAACACTTTGTGGAGAGCAAAGGGCATGACAAGGCACAGAAGGCATCATGGCTATCCACTACAGCCAAAGAAGTCTCCAGTCGTGAAAATTTTTCACACCATTGGACCAAGATTTTTGAGGCCAAGAGAGTGGAACTGCCCCAGTGCAATGGCTTTTTCACAATAAAATAAATATAATATAAAGATATAATATAATATAAAGATACATATCTTCACTTCAAGATGGCGGCGCGACACAGTCTGCAGCGGCCTCTCCAGAGTTGATATCTGTTATTTGTCAAGCGGAGTGCCGTGCACAATCCTAATCTGATGGAAAACGGACGGGGGAGCACGGAGGAACATTTGGAAATCTCCAGGAAGTCCTTCTTCGTTGCTGCTGCTGCTGCTGTGAGGTCCGGGTCTCTGCTGAGAAGAACAGGCCCCCAGTCCTCGGGGTCACGTTGCCGGTGGCTGGTGGCGGGGTCGTCTTAATACGCTCGGCAGAGGATAGTGCTCGGAGAAGCTGTGCCGGAGGGGATGGTCGGAGGCTTGGAGGTTTGACGGACTCGGAGTCCGCTGCGGTCAGGTCACTTTCGGTGTGTGCTGTGTCTGCGAGGCTGAGTCGGGCGGTGCCGTGGAAGTCCAAGCGGGGTATTCCCTTCTGCCGCCAGCGTGGAATGACAGGTCTATCGGGACCCTGAGGACTTGTGGAAACTGTGTGGTGGTTTCTTTCGAACTTATAGTCTTTTCACATCTTTGGACTATTTTTACCGTGCCCATAGTCTGTTTTTATCAAATTATGGTATATCTGTTGTAACTATGTGGTTTTGTGCAGGTCTTGTAGCTTTAGTTTTTGGTCTTGTTTGTCTGGTGGGTTTGAAGCTCCTTTCCGAGGAATGCGCTAAGATGGTAGCACGATATTAATACGCAGCAGCCACTCCGGACTCTGGATTGGGGACTGCCAAACGTTATGTGGATTTTCTGGTGTTTTCTATTTTGTCATGTGCTTTGTTGATATCATTCTGGAGGAACGTTGTCTCATTTTTTTAACTGCATTGCATTTGTGGTTTCTAAATGACAATAAACTGAATCTGAATCTAAATCATACTCATCCCCCACAGGTTACATCATCGTCAGAAATGACGGACAATGAACACCAGTAACAAATGTTTTCTTCTGTGTTTTCTTTCTGGTTGCCGATTGGCAGATATGTAATATGCTACTTTTTTTGGACAAGAGAGGGGTTGGAGTTTTGATGTCTAATGTTCTTGTTGGTATTTTTCTGTGTGAGCAATCTATTAGATTTTGTGTGTGAAAGACTTTGGGGGTTTGATGTTATTGTTGCTTTTTTTTGCATGGGTGGAGCTTGAGGTTAGGGGTTTGATGTTTTATCTACAGTGTCCAGGTGGGTGATCTGCTAGTTTTTGTGTGTGGGAGGTTGTTGAAGTTGGGAGGGGGGGCATGCAAGTTTTGTTTCTTTTTCTTTTTCATGCTGGGGGGTTGGGGTTGATGTCTTTTCTTTCAACAACTTTCATGGTTTTTCTGAATTTCATGGCTATCTGGAGAAGATAAATCTCAGAGCTGTATTCGGCAAGCACACTTTGATAATAAAATGAACCTTTGAACTTCTCTCTTTGAACAAGTGATACACACAACAGATTCTACAGATGCAGCAAATCCAGAGTAATACACGCAAAATGCTGGAGAACTCGGCAGGTGAGGTAGCATCTATACAGGGCAATAAACAGCCGACATTTGGAGCCGAGTCACTTCATCAGGACTTGAAAGGAATGGGGAAGACTATACCAAGTCTTTGGGATGTGGGAGGTAACTGGTGCATTCAGAAGAAGAACTTCCCAACTTCACACAGAGAGCACCAGAGTTCAGATCGAAGCTGAAACGGTGGGGTGACAGCCCTCTTGATACCAGCTAAAAATTAGTGGACAGTGGAACAGACATAAATCAATTTGATGATAATTTTTCTTTATTTTCGAGATAGGGCAGGGTAATAGGGCCTTTCCACCCAACGAGACCATGTCAATCATTAATTAGTATCTTATTAACCCGTACTTCTTTGGAATGTGGGAATAAACCGAAGTACCCACAGAAAACCCACACAGTCATGGGGTGAACATACAAATTCCTTATAGTTAGCAGCAGAATGAACCGTGGTTGCTGGTGTTGTAATAGCGTCACACTACCACGCTGTCCCAATGATTAGCAAACAGATATTAGGCTAGCACGAGGAAATCTGCAGATGCTGGGAAAAGTTAGTCTCGACAAAGCGCCTCAGCCCGAAACGTCGACTGTGCTTCTTCCTATAGATGCTGCCTGGCCTGCTGCGTCCCACCAGCATTTTGTGTGTGTTGCAGATATTAGGCTAGTATCACATGTACTCACACATACATTGTTCCACTGGTGCTCAGTAACGTGGCACAGAGATTAGCCTTGCTACAGCTGAGCTGTTATTGATTTCTGACCTTCAAAGTAATGGCAAAGGTCACTTGAGAAACAGCAACCCGCAGACAAAATACCAGCAGGTTAGCAGCTTGGTAAATAGAGACTTCTGGGTTTAAAACGGGTCAGCATCCACTGAAGTGAATTTTAATTTAAACAAGGCTGGGTTAGTTCCATGCCCCAAATTTTCTGATCTAGATTGTTGGTATTACTTTAAATGTAATCAGTAACATCACTAACAACACATTTGAGTTTGCCAGGAAACACATTTAATTTAACTCTATACCTGAAAATGCCTCCGACAGAAATGACGTCTCCTTGCTGGAGGAGCAGATGGGAAGGAAGCACAAGAACATTCCCTAGGAAGTGCAACATCATTCAATGTACCGAAGGGTTCAATAGAGAAAGACATAATTCATTGTCTCGAGGCTTCTAACCAGGTTGCATCACCTGAGGAGAAGAGGACACTTCTACAGATTTAAACCAATGGAAGTAGCACAGACGTACAATTTCAACAGTCCCAGGGAATCCCACTTGCTGAGACTGTAATTTTTGTTTGAGTGGCCAAGAATGCTGGTGGAAACAAGTAAATTATATCTGGAGCTCAACATTTTTTTAACAGTAAAGAGATGAAGTCAAACCTATTAAGTAAAAGCTTGGTAGACTGATACCAGTTAATCACTAGAAATTTCCCTTTTTGGGGGATTTGTGATTTAGCATTTGAGTACCTATTGTTTTGCTCTTTGGATTTCCAAGAGAATTCATGAATTCATGAATTTTGACTTTGCTTGTTTCTGACTTTGATTTACCTTAATCATTCAGCTAAAGAATGGAAGCCATTGCCTCATTGGGTTTGGATTGGAAAAATGAACAGCTACTGCAGCCTTAATAATGGGAAGAGCAGGATATGGGCCACTAAAAAGGGAGCAGCTGAGGGAGCTGATGAGTTAAAGGCTTTGTAGCCCAACAGCAGATTTTTCTGGGCACCTCTAAATCGCAATGCTTGAGGATGTTGCACTTTCTCAGGCGGACTGTGCATATCTCAACAGAGCCCCGTGTCACAGAACAGAGAAGTACAGGAGCAGGCCCTTCAGCTTTCCATGGCTGTGCCGACCATCATGCTAATTTAAACTACACCCAAACACAAGGAAATCTGCAGATGCTGGAAATTCAAGCAACACACACAAAATGCTGGTGGAACGCAGCAGGCCAGGCAGCATCTATCGGACGATTCGGGCTGAGACCCTTCGTCAGGACTAACTGAAAGAAGAGGTAGTATGAGATTTGAAAGTGGGAGGGGGAGAGGGAAATCCAAAATGATAGGAGAAGACAGGAGGGGGTGGGGTGAAGCTAAGAGCTGGAAAGTTGATTGGCAAAAGGGATGGAGAAGGGAGCGGATCATGGGACGGGGAGCCTAGGGAGAAAGAAAGGGGGGGGGAACACCAGAGGGGGATGGAGAGCAAGGAGTGATTGTGAGAGTGGCAGAGAGAGAAAAATGAGAGAAAAGAAAAAAAAGGAAAAAATAATTAATAAATAAATAGATAGATAGATAAGGGATGGTGTAAGAAGGGGAGGGGGCCATTAACAGAAGTTAGAGAAATCAATGTTCATGCCACCAGGTTGGAGGCTACCCGGACAGAATATTAGTTGTTGTCCTCCAACCTGAGTGTGGCTTCATCTTAACAGTTCTGTCCACCAGAGAAAGCAGGATCTCCCCAATGGCCACACATTTTAATTCCACGCCCCATTCCCATTTTGATATGTCATTTCTCTAACTTCTGTTAATGCCCCGCTCCCCACCTTACCCCATCCCTTATTCATTCATTCATTCATTCATTCATTCATTTATCCTTTTTTACTCTCTTTTTTCTCTCTCTGTCCCTCTCACAATCACTCCTTGCCTGTTTTCCATCTCCCTCTGGTGCTCCCCTCCCCCCTTCTTTTTCCCTAGGTCTCCTGTCCCATGATCCTTTCCCTTCTCCAGCTGTCTATCCCTTTTGCTAATCAAATTTCCAGCTCTTAGCTTCATCCCTCCCCCTCCTGTCTTCTCCTATCATTTTGGGTTTCACCCTCCCCCTCCCACTTTCAAATCTCTTACTATCTCTCCTTTCAGTTAGTCCTGACATAGGGTCTCGGCCCGAAATGTCAACTGTACTTCTTCCTATAGGTGCTGCCTGGCCTGCTGCGTTCCACCAGAACTTTGTGTTTGTTGCTTAAACTACACCCATTTCTCTGCATATGCCCTATATTCCTGCCTGTTCTTGCGCCTGCCTAAATTCTTCTTAAGCATTACAGTTGTATCTGTTTCCACAACCTCCATAGCAGCACGTTCCCAGCACCCACCAATCTGTCTGTAAAAATCCCACTTCATAAATCTCCTTTAAACATCCCCGCTCTCATATTAAACCTATGCCCTCTAATATTTGACATTTCCACTCTGGGGAAAAGACTATCTACCCTTACTATGAAGTCATTTAGTAAAACTGCACAGAAACAGGCCTTTTGGCCCAACTGGTCTATTCTACCATAGCATCCTTCCTGCTAGATCCAGCAGCCCATCTTCAGACTATAACCCTCCAAGAGCCCCTCTCCATGTACCTATCCAAATGCCTCTTAAATTATGTAACTGTACCCACTTTGGCCACTTCCTCTGACAGGTCATTGCAGGTACTCACTACCCGCTGGGTAAAGACATTTTCCATTAAATCTGTTTTAAATCTGTCCCATCTTATCTTGTACTGGCGACCTGAGTTTCAGATTCCCCAACCCTGAAGAAAAGACTATGACTCTCCACATCATCAATAAAGATCCATCATAGTCAACCTCTTCTTATAACTCAGGCTCTCTAGTCTGGACAGTGTCCTTGTAACTCTCTTCTGCAAATTCTCCAGCTTGACAATATCTTTCCAAGACTATATAAGAAGGCCAGGTTGAGTTAGGACTTACAGAGACCTAACTCAAGAGCAAAGGAACAATTCCAAATGAGGTTAGAGGTGGAATCAGATGCACGTTAACTCTGGCAGGGTTTGTGGGCCATTACTTCTTATGAACCAAAACCTAACATCACAATGGCAGTGATGTTTCACTCTCAGATGAGCTCAACACCTTTTATGCACACTTTGAAAGTGAGAATATCACTACAGGTATGAGGATCTATGCAGTACCTGGTGACCCCTTGATCTCTGTCTCGGAGGCTGGCAGGAGGGTGAACCCTCGATGGCGACAGGCCCTGATGGAGTACCCGGTAAGGCTCTGAAAACCTGTGCCAACCAACTAGTCTGTGTGTTCAAAGATACTTTCAATCTCTCATTGCTACAGCTGGAAGCTCACACCTGCTTCAAAAGGATAACACTCTCATACCAGTGTCCAAAAAGAGCAGGATGAGCTGCCTTAAAGACTTTTGTTCAGTAGCACTCACAATCTACGGTGTGATGAAGTGTTTTGAGAGTTTGGTTATGGCTAGAATCAACTCCCGTCTCAGCAAGGACCTGGACCCACTTCAAATTGCCTATTCCCACAATAGGTCTATGCTGGATGTGATCTCATTGGCTCCTCATCACCTAAAGAATACTAACACCCATGTCAGGATGCAGTTTATTGACTATAGTTCAGCACGGAACACAATCATTCCTACAG
Organism: Hemitrygon akajei; assembly: GCF_048418815.1. Taxonomy (NCBI): domain Eukaryota; kingdom Metazoa; phylum Chordata; class Chondrichthyes; order Myliobatiformes; family Dasyatidae; genus Hemitrygon; species Hemitrygon akajei. The sequence continues at coordinate 134,765,611 of NC_133131.1, read as the reverse complement.
TTCTGACTGAAAAGTTCCAAAAACTGGACCTTCGTACCTCCCTCTACAACTGGATCCTGGACTTCCTCACCAAAAGACCACAGTCTGCGAGGATCAGAAATAACATCTCCACCTCATTGGCACCTCAAGGATGTGTGCTTAGCCCCCTGCTCTACTCTCTCTACACCCATGACTGGAGTTTAGCTTAAATGCCATCTATAAATTTCCTGACAACACACCTGTTGTTGACAGAAAGTCAAACAAGAGGGCATATGGAATGGAGATATATCAGCTGGTTGAGTTGTGTTGCAGCAACAACATTGCATCAGTAATACCAAAGAACTGATTCTGGACTTTAGAAAGGGCAAGACAAGGGAACACACACTTGTCCTCATAGAGAGATCAAAAGTGGAGGGAGCGACAGTGCAATTTCAAGTTCCTGGATATTAATATCTCTGAAGATCTATCCTGGCCCCAACATATTGATGCAATGACAAAGAAGGCACAACGGTGGCTATGTTTGATTTGAAGTTTGAGGAGATTTGGTAGGTCACCAAAGACACACAAATTTCTACAGATTTATTATGAAGGGCATTCTAACTGGCTGCATCACTGTTTAGTATGGGGGAGGAAACTACTGCACATGATTGAAAGAAGCTGCAGAAAGTTGTGAACCCAGTCAGCTCCATCACGGGCACTAGCCGCTATAAAATCCAGGATACCTTCAGGGCGCGATGCCTCAAAAAGGTGGCATCTATCATTAAGGACCCCCATCACCCAGGACATGCCCTCTTCTCATTGCTACCAGCAGGGAGGAGGGACAGGAGCCTGAAGGCCCACACTCAATGATTCAGGAGCAATTTCTTCCCCTCTCTCATCAGACTTCTGAATAGACATTGAACCCATGAACACTACCTCACTACTTTTTTTGCACTAATTATTTAATTTAACTATTTAATATATTTATATACTTACTATAATTCATGGTTATAATATAATATTGTGTATTGCAATGTACTGCTGCTGTATAACAACAAATTTCACAACATATGTCAGTGGTATTAAAACTGATTCTGATTATGATTCCTATAACAGAGTGCCTAAAACTGTACATGATACTCCAAGCATGATGTCAACAGTGACTTATATAACTTCAACAAAATGTCCATACTTCTAAACTTGATGACCTGACTGATGAAGGCCTGCATGCTAAACACCTTCTTCACCATCCTGTCTACTTGCATGACCTCTCATAATTTTATAGACTTCAATCAGGTAAAATTGCATCATCACCATAGGTCGAGAGCCTATCCTGCATTTCCTAGTCAGCAACATCAATTTATTGGGTAGAACTCTTGACTCTGAGACGGAATATTTTGTGTTCAGTTCCACTGCTGAAGGTGGTGATCTTCAGATGAGATATTAAATGCAGTAGAATAATGACCAGATAATCTATCTAGTAATGGAATTTGAGAGATAAACATTTCCCATGACACTCAGTGAAACATCGTTGTCCCTTTTCATAATGTGCTTTGGTTACTTTTTTATTCATCTGAAAGGGCATTTGGGGCCATGGTTTTACACTTTTTTCAAAAGATGAAACAACTTGCTTGAAAGCATTATTCAAGTTCTAAGTTAATTTCAAACTGGCCAGGACAACTGACTTGGACTACCACTGATCACTTAGCTTGTCAGACCAGATACAAGGAAGATAATGTGGCAAACAGGCACATCACTATTTTGTCCTGTGTTCAACTATCAAAATCATTAATCATTCTATTGATAGGCATAGCATCCTCAAACCTCTACCTTACTCCCTATATACACAAAACTGTGTGGCTACATTCTCTTTAACTCCATCTACACATTTGCAGATAACACCAGTGTAGTGGGCTGCATCTCAAATAACAATAAAATGGAGTACACAAAGGAGATAGAGAGCCTAGTGGCATGGAGTCAAGACAACATTTCTCTCAATTGTCAGCAAAACAAAACGGTTGGTCAATTACTTCAGGGAGCACGGTAGAGCAAACATTCCTATATGTTAAATTGAGATGAGGTGGAGATAGTTGAGAGCTAAGTGAAAGTACCACCAATAACTTGTTGGATTCCAGTATTTAAATCCAAGGTTTAAATGGAATTGTTTTATTCAGAATTTATATAACAAAGGGAAGTTGAAACAAACAGGGACAGAAGTTTATTACTTGAAGAAGTGAAAGAAAAATGGTACCTGGCACAAATCAACTACTTTTATACCATGAAGTTAAGAAAAATTCCATAGATAAGAATAATCCAATTAGAAACTACTCATTCTGAACAAAGGAGCTGATAAGCTTCCAGAATTATAACAACTAGAGGCATATTAAATTGTTATATATATAATAGTTACTTAAAATGCAAGCAGATAATTGATTGTTAAACTGCAAGGAAAATTGCAATGAATGTATGCAGTTGAATCCAACATTGTCCTGGTCCAACCTTGTAGATGCTATGGCAAAAAAAGCACATTTGCTTCTACTTCCTCAGGAGGCTAAGGAAATTTGGCATGCCCTATTGACCATCACCATTTTTATACAGATGCACAATTGAAAGCAACCTATTCAGATGGGCCAAGACCACAAGGAATTATAGAAAATTGTGGACACAACCTAGTTCCTCTTCTGGGAAGCAGAATTTTGTCAAAACTTATGGGAAAATGTCACCAGGTTTACAATCCTTAAATGGGTGCCGAAGTCCAAAATGTGTTGTTTCTCTAGCTTATGAATTTTCAGAATACTTAGATATTTGGATTCTTCATTGGATCTGTCAGCAGAACGCAAATTTGCTGCAAATTCCCAGAAATTTCAAGGATGAAGGTATTTGGCTAATTTACGTTTTCTGAATTCAATGTTTAGTTGAATACAAAAAGGACCCAACTCTGTTTTCTCTGAGGCAACCAGTTTTTAATCCATGCTAATGTACTTCCTCCAAAACCATCAGTTTTTAATTTATACACCAGCCTCTTATGTGGTACTTTTTCCAGTGCCTTTTGAAAACATAAATGCACTACACCTAGAAGTTCCTTCAGGTTGGGGGCTGGGGGAAGTTAATGGGGATAAACTCCCATTACCTATTAATTGTTTCCAATAGCATGCATCTCTACTAGCTTCTGACAACCAAATCCAGCTCCTGGCCTTCACGTGTGGCTGAGCTACTACTGTAGTGGTGGAACTATTTCTTTTGATAGGAGAGGGGGCAAAGGCACCAGGGTGCCTTAAACCCAGTCACTTCAGGTAGATGGGGCTCATCAGCCGTGGTTGGCAGCTCACCAAGGAGAAGGAAAACTCTGAACCTGAAACTCAGCTGACTTGCTGCTATATCCACTCATGGAGAAGACTACAGGGGTAACTCTGGGGAAAAATCCAGAGCAGGACTCCCTCTGGCAGTCTTATGTTCAAAGCTGACTGGCAACTCCTGCGATGCCGCTGGTGTCAAACTGTATAGGTCTCTACCTTTGGATTCATCAGCTGTGTGGAGGGGGTAAGCCTGCTGCATGGGCAACAGCTTGCCTTCCATATCATACCGACTTGCATGAACAGACAGCTAGGATGCAACATCCATGGTCAACCCTGACCAACGAAGGGCCTCACACACTTGGAAGTTGTGAAAGACAAACTGCTGGAGGAATTTAGCAGTTCAAGCAGCATCTTGGGAGGTAGAGGGATGGTCAACTTTTTTGTGTGAAGGGCCTGCATAATGATCTTGTGTTAACATCAACGTTCACAAAAAGCTGGAGAAACTCAGCAAGTCAGGCAGCATCTATGGAGGGAAATAAGCATGACTGTTTATTTCTTTCCATTGATGTTGCCTGACCTGCTCTGTTCTTCCATCATTTATGTGTTTTGCTCAAGATTTTCACCATTTGCACATTCTTGTTACAAAGTCAAGTTTAGTTGAAAGAAATATATGTTGAAGACTACTGCAACATCATCAACATTCATGAGCCCAAATTCACAGTTTGTGAATGTATTACAAATATACCAACACCTGAGCAAGGTATCAACAACCTCCACAACAAAACTGATAACAAGTTCAAAAGTGTGAAGTAACAGCATCCTACCTGCCAATATTTACAAATACACATTACAACCCAGGTTTCCAATATTTAATCAAAGAAAATAGAATCTGCGCTACAAGTGCTAATTTAAAGATCTGATATTTTTGGCTACAATGTTTTAGAATAAGTTCTTTATTTTAAAAAACTTATTTAATAAAAAAAGGAAACTGAAAAGGCATATACAGCTCAAATTAAAAGTGTCCAGTTGGCCAGATTGAAGGTAAACTCCATATTTTTATGCCATGTTTTATTTTGCAAATTATCTATCACTTAATATTTTTGAGATTAAGACAATTGGTTTGTAATTGTCACTGATTAAGTTTGCATCACGTACCTTGAAAAGAATTGTACATTCTTTGAAAAAAATCATTTAATCATTGAATGCTTAACTAGGGACAAAAACAGAGGTTGCAGGGGAGTATATAGTGAAGCTTTGGGGGGACTGATGAAACCCAAGGTGATGTAACAGGCTAAAGGAGTGATGATGGGCAAAGCACATTGGCCGCATACCAATCAGGAGGGACTAATAATTCAAAAATGTCTAGTTTTCACTGTAAATTAGTAGCAGCAATTTCACATGATAACATTTCCCTTGGCAGGTCATCTGTGTAATGATTTTAGTTCAACATTTCCTAAATGAAATTTGAAACTTTTTTTTTCCGGTATGAAACATAGTAGCAACCATTTCACCTCAATCAGAAAGCTTGCCCAAGGTTTTCCTGTCATCAATCATTCTTGCAAACCCAATGAGACTTTCATATTAGGGATACTTGGAGGATCGACATTCCTCATGCAATGTTCTTTCAGGATCCTTGTTATCCCAGGGTTAACTGGGAAGCCTGTGAGGCAAGGAAATTATTTACATTCTTGTTTAGACTACCCACCAACACAATCATTCGCTCCAAACACAACCACCCCCCTCCGCCCTGTACACACACACACACACAATCTTGTTTTTAGCTACATTTTTTCAGCTGAAGTGTTACCTGGTGGGCTAAATCTGAAACAGCCATTGTGTCCGGGCACATTGCACTGGTTTCCAGGCATATGTTCTTAAGCATTTTGAATATTTCTGATTCATTTAATTATGATATCTCCCTTCCACCTCTTATTTCTGTTCCTTCCATCTGTTCCACTAAATCTAACAAGCAACATCCTGTACTCCTCCTCCACCTCTCTACTGAAATCTAGCACTTTGATGTAATTTATTGTCTAACTTTTCTCTCATTCTTGTTAGATTGCTATTTTCTATCCTTATTGCTGCTTCTACTCACCATTATACAATTTAAAAAGTGATTTTTTATGACATTCATAGTAACTTAAATGGTTAAAACAGTTTTTATCCTTTTTATTGAGTTATGCTTTCGAGTTTATTTAATTTGTACACTAATATAGATATAGAAACATTCAATTTAAGAGGCAATGTTGGTCAGACCACGCTTAGAGTACTTTTGGGCCCCTTGCCTAAGAAAGGATGTGCTGGCATTCTAAAGGGTCCAGAGGAGGTTCACGAGAATGATTCCAGGAATGAAAGGATTAACATATGAGGAGTGCTTGATGGCTCTTGGCCTGTACTCCTTGCAGTTTAGAAGAATGGGGGGGGGGGGGGGGATTACATAAAAAACCTATTGAATATTGAAAAGCCAAGATGGAATGGACATGGAGGGGATGTTTCCTATAGTGGAGGAATCTAGGACCACAGAGCATGGACTCAGAATAAAAGGACGCCCCTTTAGAGCACAGATGAGGAGGAATTTACATAGTCAGACGAAGATAAATCTGTGAATTTAATTGCCACTGACAACTGTGGATGCTAAGTCACTGGGCATATTTAAAGCAGAGGCTGATAGGTCCATGATTAGTTGAGATATCAGTGGTTACGGGGGGAAGGCAGGAGAATGGAGTAGAGCAAGATAATAAATCAGTCATGATGGAATAGCAGAGCAGACTTCATGGGCAAAGTGGCCTAAATCTGCTTCTATCCTATGTCTTAATATCGTTTTTAGTTAAAATAAAAGATTCAAATAAAATTGCATATTGCCAGTCTTAATCAATACTGTGCCCACCATACAAATAATGTATCAAATGTTGCCAAATACCCTCATCATACATGAAGGTTCTATACCCTGGAATGCTGAACTGAGAAGATTCTATAGCCTGGAATATTGAGTTGACATTTCTGCTCCTTAGAGATATAATCTCCATAGAGTTTCCTGTGAATTGATTCATTTCTTTGCTTGGTGCTACCAAATAGCTTGCATTGGTAACTTACCACTAAATGGCAATTTATTTTTTTGTGGACAACCAATAATATGAACCATGTGGACTTATGACCTTGCAGGTTGAATGAAGGCATGAGAAAGGAATCACAGAAATAAAATTTAAAATGAATTGGCTTTGATCTGACTACATGATGAGAGCCTGCTGGCTGTGAATCTCTAGCCATGAGGACTGTAAAGGAACCAACTGATAAATAAAAGGGGAAGGAAGAAATCTCCAAGACATCTCAATGAAAGTTTTATTCTTGGAGCAGAGACACAGAGAAAGAAGGATGGGGAAAATGGAACAGAATCCATAGAAAAGGAGGTAGAATAGGTATAAGTATAGTCAGGGCAGCTGTGGGAACCCATGGGCTTGTAATCGATGCTTATCACTAACTTCCTGAACTGGAAGCTGAGAATCCAGAAAGAGAAAGGATGAATCAGAACGATGATTGAAAGTAGTGTCATCAATCGGAAACATTAACTTTTTCTCTTGCTACAGAAACTGCCTAACCTGCTCAGCTTTTCTGGCATCTTCAATCTTTTTATTGATTTATTTGCAATTTTACAAGTGATCTCAACCAGATATTATCCTTTTCAATGGAATTCTATCAGTGTAGTTGTCTTCACCATGTCACCATGATTACATTTTTCACAAACCATACATTTCCTGTACCTTGTGCCTCCCGGCATTTTCATCAATGCTGGCTGTCATTACTTAATGTGATATCTAGCTGTCAATTTACATTTTGGTTATTTGCAACATGCACAGCTATGTCAGGTTCCTATTAGTTCACAGATTAGGTGGAAAGAGAAACTGGGAAGGTGGTGCATGCCATTTGTATCCCTACCCCTCCCCCTTTGCCCCCTCCCTCCTTAGTATCTATCTGATCTCCTGGACCATGTACCACCACACCAAAGCCAACTTTGACCCAACTTTTGTATCCTCCACCAGTGGCAGGGATTCACTATTTGGAGCTTAGGACTGTATGGGGAGTGGGGCAAAACAGATAGAGAGACACAGTCTGAGTGTGTGTAAGTGAGAGGGAAAGACGATAAACAAGAGAGAGACAGAAAATCAAAGAAGGGTATGCAAATACAAATCACATAGAAAAACACTAATGGATTTCTCTTATTCATTATAAACCAAACTAGACAGGAAGTAGATTGGAATTCCTTTGAAATTCTCTGGTTTTTAACATACCTCTAATCACAGTATATAATTTTAATGTAAATTATTGCTCATTGCAAAATGGGAAGGCCTTGCAATTCTAAATGTTTAATATTACAATGTTATCCAACTTAAGTTTTGTAAATCTAAATAATCAATGGGTTTCTTCTGGCAAATGTAGATTTTATTTAGAATTTTTAGAACTTACTTAAGTCTTACATCCATACCACAATGTGAGGGAGTAAAAATGTACTAGTAAAAGAGAAATAGGAGGACGGGGAAGATGAAAGCATGTCTGAGGGGCTGCTGCATGAGGGAGGGCTTTTGATACCTAGATCATTGGAATTGCTTCTGTGATAGATGGGATCTTTACAAGAAGGGTAGGTCCTTGCAGGGAAATTTGCTCATTCTACTCGGGAAGATCTGGCATGGAATGGACAGCACAGTACTGCAGCAAGTGAATCAGAATCAGGCTTAATATCGCCAGCATGTGTCATAAACTTTGTGCAAGAATAGTGCAAAACAGTAATTTGAAAAGAAGTAGTGAGTTAGTGTTCATGAGATCAATGTCCTTTTAGAAATCAGATGGCAGAGGGCAAGAAGCTGTTCCTGAATCACTGAGTGTGTGCCACCAGGCTTCTGTACCTTCTTTCTGATAGTAACAATAAGCAGAAGGCATGCCGGCTGGTGGCGTAGTGGCATCAGCGCCGGACTTCGGAGCGAAGGCGCCCGAGTTCAAATCCAGCCACCTCCCTTGCACACTTTCCATCCGTGCTGGGTTGAGCGTCGAGCTAGCAACTTGGCCTCGTAAAAAGAAAAAAAGCCTGCTCGTCACAACGGTGGCCCAATGACTCCACTCAGAGTTAAGGGCTTACTTCTGCTTCTATGTCCTGGGTGGTTGGAGTCCTTAATGTCCTGAGTGGTGGGAGCACCACTCCTTGAAGATGTCTCGGATTGCTGCAGCTTATTTCAATCCTGTGAGTGTTGGTTCGTGTTCTCTCATCTTACCCTTCTTGAAGTCCGCAATCAGCTCTTTGGTCTTCCTAATGTTAAGTGCAAGGTTGTTGCTAGGATACCACTCAATTGGCTGGTATGTCTCACTCCTGTACACCCTCTCATCATCACCTGCGATTCTGCAATACCATCAGCAAATTTATAAGTGGCATTTGAGCTACACCTAGCCACACAGTTGTGGGTGTAGGGGGAGTAGAGCAGTGGGCTAAGCACAGATCCCCGAGATGCACCAGTGTTGATCGTCAGCGAGGTGGGGATGTTATTCCCAATCCACACAGTTTGTGGTCTTCTGATTAGATGAATGTAGCAGATAAACCAAGTGAACACAGTGGGCAGAGCAGACAGAGGCAGGTTAGGGAGCATGGGAGTGTTGGCAAATAAGATTAGAGCACAGGTCATCTTTCAGCCCAGGTAGTGATCATTACAATCATGGAATACTGAATGAGCAATGAGCACATTGTTTGGCTAACGGTATAGGTCTCAGGGCAGGAGTTACAGAAATGTACATGTAAACAAATCGCAGAAAGAACAACGTAGGATTATAGTGGAGGGGATGTTAACTTTCTAAATATTGGATTATCATAGTGCAAGTGTCTTAAATAAGGTGGAATTTGTTAAATACTTCCAAGAATGTTCTTTGAGGCAATGTATATATTCATAGAAGAGATGTATAGTATTTCACATATCTTAAGAAACACAATTGGATTGGGTGGAATTGTTGGTGGGGGGACATTTTTGGAACAGTGGCCATCATTCCGTATATTTTAAGGTAATTCTATAAAGCTATAAGTTTAGTCTTAAATTGAAGAGTACTGATTCCAACAGCATAAGAGAGAATCTGGCAGAATTAAGTTGGGAGAAGATGCCTGCAGTTTAAACAACAAGCTTTGAAAAAAGAACAGTAAAAGTTCAGGCAGGGCCAACAAGTTCTATTAAGCATGAAAGGCAAAGATGGCGAGTTTATTGAATCTTGGATGACAAAGGATATTAAAGATTTTATCAGGAAGCATATGCAGGTATAGGCAACTGGAAATAAAGAAGTCTCTTGAGGAATATAATGCACGTAAGTAAGAACTTCAGAAAGAAATTGGGAGGGCCAAAAAGAGTGATGAAATATCTTTGCCAGAAGATTGGAGACAGTTAATGTTGTTCCTTTATTTTAAATAAGGCAGCAAAAATATGGCAGGAATCCAACAGCTATTGAGCTCATTAGAAGGGAATATATTGGGGGAAATTAGGATTTATGTATATTTAGAATGACAGGGGCTGATCAGGGATAGTCAGTACAGCATTGTGTGTGGCTAAAGCTTGTTTCACTGATTTGATTGAACTTTTTGTGGAAATAAGATGAAGGCAGGGTGGAGCACATAACCTATATGGATTTTAGTAAGACATTTGACAAATTCATACATGATAGGCTGGTTTAGAAGTTTAATGCAGACAAGGCCGAGGCAAGTTGATCAAAACTAGAAGGTAGGTGGTAATAGTAGAAAGATGATTTTTGAGTGCAGTACCAGAGTGAATGATGCTGGGACTACTTTTGTTTGTCATATATATTAATGACTGGGCTGAAAATGGAGGTGGCAAGATTAGTACATTTAGATAATAGATGGTGGACATTCCTTCCAGTTATAAATAGCATAAATTAAATAGCTAATATGCAATAGTCCCAACTTATTAGGCTTCTGGACCTTTTCCACATGGTGATTTATGGCACTGTACAAGTTGATACATTGATAATAAATGTACTTTTAATCTCTGAATCTTTCAATCATATGTGTCCTGAAATGTTGGATATAAAGGGAATGAATAAAAATGCCATTAATGCAAGAAAATTGCACCATGATAGAAGATCAACCATATCAATCACAACCTATTCTGGTTCCTCTTTCTAATATCCCTATGCTTGATAATGAAACAGAACTTTAAGAGAATTTTAACTTGGGTCATTCATGACTCAGAAACGAATAAAGGTATTTGCTCAAATGACGTCTAGTTTTTCAACTCAACCAATTTAATATCCAATTACATCTTAGTTGTCCCTGACATCTATGATTATTCTACCTCTCGCCTTCCAAAAGTTGTCTTTCATTTGGAAAGAAGGTCTCCTTAACAACAACTTGTTTATTTTCAACTGATTTAAATTTAGTTGCTCATTATTCTTCACTTACCTTATCAGCACTATAGTATCGATACTACTTTACTGCTTGGTTCCCTTCAGCAGCTCAACTTGCAGCTCATCACCAGTACCTCTGAAATCTACCTTGATTCTTGTATTCTCTTCTTTTTCAATTTACAAAGCTTCAATAGATTTCAAAACATTTGTTAAAATATATCTTTCCAGACTTCATATTGACTATTAAATGCATTATTACCAAACACATCCAATACTCAACTTTACCTTCAGAATATTTTATTATACTTGATGTTGTCATATCCATCTAATTCTCTTCTCCTCTTCCTAAGTTCATCGTCCATGGATGCATGATTCTCTTCATCAGGTTCCTTGATGAGGCCCTACTGAATCTTTAGTTGCTACAGCCAGTGCATAAATTACCATGAAACCATCAGACATATGAGCAGAATTAGGGTATCTGGCCCATCGAGTCTACTCCACCATTCAATCATGGCTGATTCTTTTTCTTTGCCCTTCTCAGCTCCCGGCCTTCTCCCCATAACCTTTCATGCCATGTTCAATCAAGATCCTGTCAAGCTCAGCCTTAAATACACCCAATGACCTGACCTCCACAACTGCCTGTGGTACTAGTGTTCCACAAATTCACCACTCTCTGGCTAAAGAAATTTCTCCACACCCACATCTCTGTTTTAAGTGGAAGCCCCTCTATCCTGAGTCTGTGTCCTATTGTCCCAGACTCTCCCACCAAGGGAAACATCCTCTCCACATCTACTCTCTCTAGGCCTTTTAACATTCAAAAGCTTTCAATGAGATCCCCTTTCATCATTCTAAATTCCAGCGAGTACAGACCCAGAGCCATCAAACAGTCTTCTTATGATAACCCTTTCATTCCTGAAATCATCCTTGTGAACCTCCTCTGAATGCTCTCCAATTCCGGCACAATTTTTCTTAAATGAGGAGCCCAAAACTGTTCATAATACTCAAGGTGAGGCCTCACCATTGCTTTATAAAGACTCAGCATCACATTCCTGCTCTTGTATTCTAGACCTTGTAAAATGAATGCTAATGTTGCCTTTGCCATTCTCACCACTGACTCTACCTACAAGTTAATCTTTAGGGTGTTCAGCACAAGGATTCCCAAGTCCCTTTGCATCTCAGATTTTTGGATTTTCTCCCCGTTTAGAAAATAGTCTGCACATTTATTTCTTCTTCTAAAGTGCATGACCATGCATTTTCCAACACTGTATTTCATTTGCACTCTCTTGCCCATTCTCCTAATCTGTTTAAGTACTTCTGCAGCTTAATTGTTTCCTCAACACTACCTGCCCCTCCACCAATCTTCGTATCATCTATTCCATTGTCTAAATCATTGATATACAGCATAAAAAGAAGCTGTCCCAACACGGACCCCTGCAGAACACCACTACTCACTGGCAGCCGACCTGAAAAAAGATCCTTTTATTCCCACTCACTGTCTCCTACCAAACAGCCAATGCTCTAACCATGCCAGTAACTTTCCTGTAACATCGTGGGCTCTTAACTTGGTAAGCAGCCTCTTGAGTGGCACCTTATCAAAGGCTTCTGAAAGTCGAAATGTACAACATCCACTGCATTCCTTTTATCTATCCTACTTGTAATCTCCTCTAAGAAATCCAGCAAGTTTGCCAGGCAAGATTTTCCCTGAAGGAAATCATGTTGACTTTGTCCTATCTTGTCCTGTGTCTCCAAGTACTCCATAACCTCATCCTTAACAATTGACTCCAACATCAAACTAACTGGTCTATAATTTCCTTTCTGCTGCCTTCCTCTTTTCTTAAAGAGTGGTGTGACATTACACTCAGTTGCCACCATTTTAGCTACCTCCTATACATGTATATTCATGCCCTACTGCAGCTGTAGCCCATCCTTTTCAAGGTTTAATGTGTTGTGCATTCAGATATGCTCCTCTGCCCACCATTATTGTAACATATGATGATTTGAGCTATTGTCAACTTCCTGTCAGGTTGAACCAGTCTAGCCATTCTCCCCTGATATTTCTCTTTAACATGGCATTTTTGCCCACAGTATTGCCACTCACTGGATGTTTTCTTGCTTTTCACACCATCTTGTTATGCATGAAAATCCCCCGAAATTCTCAGATGCTCAAGCCACCCCATCTGGCTCCAGCAATCATTCCACAGTCAAAGACAGTTAGATCACATTTCTCAAACAAGAGAAAATCTGGAGATGCTGGAAATCCAAGCAACACGCACAAATGCTGGAGGAACTCAGCAGCCCCTGTACCCCTGCTGTCGGCAAACCAGTTTCAACTGTTCTCTTAGGGAGTGCATTGCAGGTACTTACCTCCCTCTGGACAAAAAAATGTCATAGTCTGTATGAATCTCTTCTTATTAGCCCTAAACCTATGTTCTCTAATTTTACCTACCTCTGATATGAAGAAAAGTTTTCTGCAATCTACCCCTCACAATTTTATATACCTTCATTGTCCATTCTTAACCTTCTCTGCTACAGGGTGAAAAGACCAAGTTTCTCCCTCTCTCTGTTTTCAAAGCACTGACTAATGAAGACAACATCCAGTATCCCTTCCTAACCCCAGATTTCTGCTGGTATCCATACTGCGGACTCACAACTGCACTGCCAGATTCAACTCAAACCACATTACCAGGTTCACCAATGATACTAGTGCTTGGGCTAACTAGCAAAAATGATGAGTCAGCATACAGAGCGTAGATGGAGAGGCTTGTCAAATGGTGTCAAATGAACAACAACCCGAGTCTCAACATGGACAAGACAAAACAGATGATTGTGGACTTCAGGGAGGCACAAGTTGACCACTCTCCACTGGACAACATTGGCTCTGTCATGGAAAGAGTGAAGCGCACAAAGTTGCTTCGGATACACAGAATCTAACCTGGACACACAACACTTTCTCACATTAAGAAGACAAAGCAGCATCTACACTTTCTGAGGAAATTGAGGTGTGCAAGTTTCCCCACTCCCATTCTAACAACTTTCTACACGAGCACCATTGTGTATGACTGCATCACTGTGTGGTACGAAAGCTGTAAAGCATCGGACCACAAGACCATACAGATGACAGTATAATCCTCTGGGAGGGTCATAGGGGTCTTCCGCCCCACTATTTGTGACATTTTCTGTGAACATTACAGACAAAGGGCCCAAAGCATTGTTGAACATCCCTACCAGCCATCCCACAATAATTTTGACTTACTACTGTCCAGGAAGGAGGTACAGAAGAATCAGGACTAGGTCTGACAGACTGGGTAATAGCTTCTTCCCTCGGGCTGTGAGAGGAATGAATACACTGCCACCACTGAGGTCTTATCACTAGGACAGTGAGCTGTTTCTTGTTAACCTTTGCTGCACTTCATGTACTTTGAATTATGTTTTATTAACTTATTTATAGTAAAATATTTTGTCTTATGTGCTATGTGTATATATGTTGTGTGGGTGCACGATGATCTGGAGAATATATATACACATACACAGTCAGATGAAAAAAGACTTGAACTCCAGTGCCGATCCTTGGGGACACCACAATTCACAGGTATCCAATTCTAAAACAAATGTACAATCACTCTCTGTCTCTTATTGCCAAACCAATTTTAGATTCAGCTTGCTACCTTGCTCTAGATCCAATAGGCTCTAACCTTGTGAACCAGTCTCCCAAGTGGGATTTTGTCAAAGGTTTTACATTATTACACGTAATTTGAATTCTGTGTACTATGCCTTCTGCCCTGTCATCATCAAAACAATTTGTTATCAATAAGACCATAAGACCATAAGCTATAGGAGCAGAAGTAAGCCATTCAGCCCATCGAGTCTGTTCCACCATTCAATCTTGGGCTGATCCAATTCTTCCAGTCAACCCCACTCCCCTGCCTTCACCCCATACCCTTTGATACCCTGGCTAATCAAGAACCTATCTTTCTCTGTCTTAAATACCCCCAATGACTTGGGCTCCACAGCTGCTCATGGCAACAAATTCCACAGATTTATCACACTCTCACTAAAGTAATTTCTCTACATCTGTTCTAAATGGATGTCCTTCAATCCCTTTAAAAAATTCAGTCAAATTAGTCCAGCAAGATCTAACCTTGACAAAGCCATGTTGCCTGTCTTTGATTAATGCCTATCATCTCAAGTAAACATAAACTTTCTGCTTTAGAATCTTTTCAATATCTTCCCTACCAATAATGTTAGCGTCACAGCTCTATAGTTACCCGGGTTTTCCTTTCAGCCTTTCTTAAACAGGGGAACCACATTTGTTATCCTTCAGTCATCTGTTGCCTCGCATGTGTCCAACAAGTATTTACAAATCTCATTCTGCTTGCCATCAAACTCTCCCCTCGCCTCCTGCAGTAACCTGGAATATATCCCACCTGATCTTGGGGATTTATCCACCTTTAAGCCTGCTAAGGCATTAAGCACCTCCTCTCTATTTATGGAGACATGTACTGGGCTTTCACCTACTCCTTCACCGAATTCTCCAGCTAAAAGTCTGTTTCCTTTGTGAATACTGATGAGAAGTATCTGTTCATGATCTCAGCTATATCTTGTAGCTGTATGCAAAAATTATCCCTCTTAGCCCTACTTTTCCTCGGATTATTCTTTATATCATTAGTAATTTATAGAATACTTTCAGATTTGGCTTAATCTGGAATGTGTAGCAACACTTGTGGGCTGCAGCCAGCACATCCTTAAGTTGCTTGTGTGGTTCTTAATGAAACAATGCCTTTCACTGCACGTTTCAATGTGCAGGTGATACATAAAATGAATCTGAATCTGCTGGTGTTTTGCTTTGTACTGTCTTGATACACTGTTGTAATGAAATAATCTGTACGGTTACCATACAAAACAAAGTTTTTTCAATAGCTCAGTACAGGTGGCCATAATAATAAACCAGTTTGGCAATAAACCAACCAATTTACATAATGGCCCACGGTTTCCATTCCTACACCATCATATTTTGCATCTTCCTGTGCAAGTCCAACACTTCTGCCCTGCCACCCGGACAGCTACTTACCCCTGCATTGTGCCAATAGATTTCTCACTGGTGTCCAACACAACAAGGCAGGTCCTGCAGGTAACTCAGCTCTCAGCACGGTGAAGCATGCCGACTGAGCTTATTGCAAGCACAGCATTCCCAATAAAATAAATGGGAGACTTTGGCTGCCTTGAGAAAGATGAGTTTTTTTAGAAATTTTATTAATTAATTAAGCTAGTTTCAATATTAATAATTTCTTCTTAGCATGTGAATGTGCTTTTAAAGTGTATCTGCAAGGGGAGTTTTATTTACACCAAGGTAGATTGATACCAACAAAAGTGGTGAAATCAGTAACAATTACTACGATTAAGAAGCATTTAGACAGGCAAATAGGCGTGGCATAAAATGACATAGTTCTCAGGTGGGAAACTGGGATTAGTAGAAATACATTAAAAAGTCAGCATAGATATGATGGGCTGAAGTGCCCATTTCAGACTAGTACAATTCTGTGATTCTATGACTCCAAATCAGGAAACGTCCTGCTAAATCTCGGCATCCTTTACAGTGTAATCCTGTCTTCCTACAGTGTGAGGCATACAATACCCTGGCTGCATCCTCACCAATGTTTTAGGAAGTTTACATCATAATCTCCCTGCCCTTATATTCAGTGACCCAGCTAATGAAGACCTATGTGTAGATATTGGCACACCTTATCTAGACATGCTGATACCCTCAGGATTTTGCTGTTTCTAAAATTCCCTGAGGCCTTATAATTTATTGCTCAAGCCATACTCCTTCTAGTCTTTGCAAACTGTATCATCTCACACTTATCCAGATTAAATTCCATCTGCCATTGCCCTACTCATCTTACCAACTCACCAATGTCTCTGATCCTCTATCTCCTGCTTTCTGTAAGGAGGCCGATAATCACAAGCACAAATTTGTTACTCTCCATACATATGGTCACATTTGAAGAGCTAAAAT
This sequence comes from Hemitrygon akajei, assembly GCF_048418815.1. Lineage (NCBI taxonomy): Eukaryota > Metazoa > Chordata > Chondrichthyes > Myliobatiformes > Dasyatidae > Hemitrygon > Hemitrygon akajei. Next base: position 134,748,961 of record NC_133131.1, on the reverse strand, counting down.
ATCATCCTCCTTTCCAGCATAATGAATTCCTTATTTAATATTACATTTTAAGTCTCCTCAAACCCTTCCTACACTAGAAGATTCTATATCCTTGAATGTTCGGTTACCAACCCTGTTGTTCTTTCAATCTTGTCTTAGTGATTACAATATTATATACCACATGCCCTAAGTGCATCTGCCTTACTTATCAGACACCTTGCAACTTAGACTCATATTCCTCCATATTTTAACAGGTCTCAAGCATAATCGAATGAGTGTTTGTGAATTTCAGCGACTTCACTCAGCCATTCCAAATTAATCCAGCTGTTACCCTTCAAATACCAGCAATATTGTGTCAAAGGTTTACCTTCCTCTCTAACCATTCCCTCAATGCATTTCAATTGATAGATGGTTTATTATTTTGTTTGAAACCCCTGATATTTTGTCACTGAATATTGTCACCAGCACACCTTTGGCCAACTTATACTTTAATCTATTTTATTTTTTCTTATATTTTTTCATGTATTCAGAAAAAGAATCTCAGGATTGTATGTGATGACATGTGTGTACTCTGATAATAAATTTTACTTTGAACATGTTCTTTTCCTCACATTTTCTTGTAAATTCAATTCAATGTTATTCTTAGTAATATCCATTTTTATTTATTTGGTAGCGATCCGCGTTGCAGAACTGCACATTAATATTTTAAAGTATTTTTCCCTCAGTTGATCTTACACTCCATGATGTGCTCTACTTTCACATATCAAACTTTTCTCGCTTTATCCACATTACTAGGCCTGGTTCTTGCCGACTAGTTAGCCAAAGATCTCACATGAATCATATTTGGATCACACATCAGCAGATGAATTGATTTATAATGTGTGGATGCCTTCCAGATAATTTGCAAGAAATCAATTTACCGGACAATGTAACGTATCTGGGGTGAAATTGCTGCCTGCACTGGTTGGAGATAGGATGGCATGTAAATATCCTGATCAGGCAGACTCCAATCTGCACATTGCCCATGGGAATTTATGCATGCAGACAAAGAAAGGTAAAGCTTCAAGTCAGTGTTTTATAGATCTATAATAGATTTCTTCTCAGGTTCAGTATCACTAATCACACCCAACGATGAACCTTACATTGCCTACAATCTGGAAAATGCCTTACAACCTAATATCTAGTTAAAGAATAACATACCCCTGGGGCCAATCTAATAAGAGTGCTCATTTTAAACACTGAACACATCTTTGAGCATTCTTTCCTTTACAAAACAGACAGAAAAGTGCTCTAGTAAGATGAATCCAATTCTAAGCTGAAGAACTAGCAAATTTTACATGAAATATATGTGTGAGTAAATGCAATATTTTGCAGGATACATGTCACTAATCATATCAGGAAATATAAAATAGTTGATTGCAATCATCTGATATGATCAAATTGACATACAGAGTCCAAGTTCAGTTACCTGCTCTTCATATTATTGGACATTTGTTTGATTCAACTGCTCGCTAACATGGAAACTAATTCCCATCAATTTACCCTGATTGTTCCAGACCCAGACAACCAAGGAATCCTAAATTAAGGCCATTCCAATCACTGAGTCCAAAACCTGGACACCTATACCTCCTTCTGCAACTGGATCCCTGACTTCTTCATCGGGAGACCATTGTCCATGCAGATCAGAAATAACATCTCCAACTTGCTGCCAGTCAACAGTGGTAAAACTCAGGATGCATGTTCAGCCCACTGCTTTACTCTCTCTGCACCCATGACTGTGTGGCTAGGCACAGCTCAAATAGCAGTATAAATTTGCCAATCACACAACTATTGTTGGTAGAATTTCAGATGGTGAGGAGGAAGCAGAGAGAGTGAGATAATCCATCTGGTTGAGTGGTATCACAACAACAACACTGTGCTCATTATCAGTAAGACCAAGGAATTTATTGTGGATTTCAGGAAGTGGAATACACACCAGTCCTCATCAAGGAATCAGCAGTGGAAAGGGTGAGCATTTTCAAGTTCCTAAATGTCAACATCTCTGAAGATCTATCCTGGGCCCAGCATATTGATACAATTACAAAGAAGGCATGACAGCAGTTGTAATTAATTATGAACTTTAGGAGACTTGGTATGATACCAAAGACACTGGTAAATTTCTACAGAAGTACTGTGGAGAGTATTCTAACTTGTTACATCACCATCTGGTATGGAAGGACCACTGCACAAGACCGGAAAAACTGCAGAAAATTGTGAGCTCAGCCAGCTCCATCATAGGCACTAGCCTCCCTAACAAAGAAAACATCTTCAAAATGGTAATACCTCTAAAAGGCTGCATCCATCATTAAGGATGCTCATCACCCAGAACATGCTCTCTTCTGCTACAACAAAGAGGAGATGCAGAAGCCTGAAGACACACATTCAATGTTTCAGGAACATATTCTCCTCCTCCACTATCAGATTTTTGAATTTACAATGAACCTATGTATACTACCTCAAAATATTTTTCTTTCTTTGCTCTCCTTTTTTTGCATAGCTTATTTAATTTATTTTTAAAATGTATTTCTTATTATAATTTATAGTTTTAAAAAATTATCATGTATTGCAATAAACTGCTGCTGCAAAACAACAAATTTTGCTCCATATGTCTGTGATATTAAACCTGATTCTGAATCCTGTTGCTCACTCTGTAGCTCTATGAATTATTTTCCTTCAAATGTTATCCAACAGTCTTTTGAAAGCCCTTATTTAATTCTGATATATTGATTCCAGGTCTCAGAATCAGAATCAGATTTAATAACACTGGCATATGTTGTGAATCTTTTTGTTTTACAAAAGCAGTACAGTGCAAAGCATAATTAATAAGTAACTGTAAATTACAAGAAGAAATATTCATATATTAAAATGTTTTAATTAAATAAGTAGCGCAAGAGGCTTTTCAATAAAGCAACATTGTGCAGAGTTGTAGTGGAGGCTATTTCGAACACTTCTGGCCACTTTGTAGCTGCATCTATTACAAACAAGAAATTTGTGCCCATGAATGGTCTGGCAAAATCCACATGAGTCCTCTGCCAGGGCAATGCAGGCTATTCCCAGGGATGGAGGAGTGCTGTTCTTGGCATCTTCTGGACGTATTGGCATCCCAATCAGTGCATGGTGAGCTGTTTGATCTGTGGATCTAGCCTAGGCCACCAGATAAAGCTTTGAGCCAATGTTTCATTTTGTCTATGCCTAGGTGACTGGCCTGTAGGTCCTCCAACACTTTATCTCTCAGCTTGGATGGTACGATAACTCTCAATTCCCCACAGAAAGCAACCCTGTCAAGATAGATAGATAGATAGATAGATAGATACTTTATTCATCCCCATGGGGAAATTCAACTTTTTTTCCAATGTCCCATACACTTGTTGTAGCAAAACTAATTACCGGTACATACAATACTTAACTCAGTAAAAAATATGATATGCATCTAAATCACTATCTCAAAAAGCATTAATAATAGCTTTTAAAAAGTTCTTAAGTCCTGGCGGTAGAATTGTAAAGCCTAATGGCATTGGGGAGTATTGACCTCTTCATCCTGTCTGAGGAGCATTGCATCGATAGTAACCTGTCGCTGAAACTGCTTCTCTGTCTCTGGATGGTGCTATGTAGAGGATGTTCAGAGTTTTCCATAATTGACCAGGGTAAGTTCATCCTGACGCTGGAACAAATGGGGAAACTGGAATTTCTGCTAGACATGTAGACCTGAAGCAGTATGGGGTCATTTCTGGTTTCCTTTTGGATTATCTCTGCTGTAATAGGGAGACTTTAGATATGCATTAGAGAGAATATGTCCTCTTTTATACATTTTTCAGGTATTTCCTCTTCCAAGGGTAAACGGGACAATTCATTAGCCTTTCCATGATTAATTGTCCTCTTGAATTTTTGTGTCCTTCAAGAAACAGAGGCCATCTTTGCACTTGTGCTGCTGTTGTTAGTGGAACACCCTTCTGCGGATTGAAAGTGGACACCCGTGATTGATGATCAACAACAAGGGAAAACTCTGTCCCATACACGTGCTGGTTGAAACGTTTTACACTCCAAACCAGACTTAAGTCCTCTCTGTCAATCTCCATGTAATTCTTCTCTGCATCTGTAAGAAAACATGATGCAAAGGCTATGGGGCATTCACTTACATATATCATTCATAACATGTGACATGACTGCACCTTATACCAAAAGGTGAGGCTTCACGGGATGATGTGGATCATAATGTGTGAGTACGGTGTCTGATGTCACCAATTCCTTTGACTTTCAGAAAGTCACCTCTCACTACTTTGTTCATTGCCATTTCTTCCCAATCTGTAGTAATGAGTTCAGGGCTGGAGCACAGTAGTCAGGTTTGGCAGAAACTTGCTATAGTAATTGACAAATCCTAAAAAGGACTGAGATTATGACACATCCTTTGGCCTTGAGGCATCCACCACTGCTTGAATTTTCTCAGCACAATTAGGTAATTCTTGTGCATCAATGGTGTGACCACAGTAAGTGATGCTTGGTTAAAAGAATTCACACTTGGTGCATGATGCTCTGAGCCCATAGTCTTCTAATCTTTTTAAGACTGTCTTGAGATTTTAGAAATGTTCCTTACCATCCTTAGCAGTAACAATGATATCATCCAGGTAACACTGAGTACCTGGGCAGCCTTGCAGCTCCTGGTCCATAGCTTTCTGCCAGAATGCAGGTGCAGATGCTACTCCAAAAATAAGCCTATAATAGCAATAAAGCTCTTTGTGCGTGTTTACGGTGAGAAGCAGTTCAAATGCTTCTTTCACCTCCATCTGTAGGTGCGGCTCAGCTAAGTCCACTTCTCTGAAGTATCTCCCTCTAGAAAGTTTTGCAAAGATATTCTCTATCCTGGGCAGAGGGTGTTGATCTACTTTCAGTTCTGGGATAATGGGAACCTTAAAATCGCCACAGATCCAACTGACCCATTCTTCTTGGCTACTGGGACCAGTGGCATTGTCCACAGTCTCTATTCTACCTTGGAAAGAATTCCTTCTGCCTCCATGCAATTTAGCTCACAGGCTACTTGATCACAGATGGTGTAAGGAACCAGAAGACCGTTGTAAAACTTGGGTGTGGCATTTTCATTTAACACTATTTTACCCTTGATATGTTTGAGTTTTCCAATGCCATTCCTGAACAATGTTGTGTCATTATCTAGTACCTTTCTTAATTCGCTTTCATTTCACTCTATTGCAGAGGATATGACAAGCAAATGGTGGATGGATCTCCAATCAAGTCATAGTTGTCTCAGCCAAATACAGCCCCACAATGCTGGCCCTCCTGTTTTGACCACATACACTCATAGTGTATGTAGCTTACTGGTTGTTATATTTCACTTAGCAAATTTAATTCCCACAGGAGTTATCTTTCCTCCAGTATAAGTTCTTATTTGGATATCTGCAGACTTCAGTTTAGTACCTTTGAAATGCTGTTCAAATATACTTTTGGAATGACTGAAACAGCTGAGCCGGTGTCCAATTCCATTTTAATTAATTTGCCATTCACTTCTGATGTAAACTATATTGCTTGTTTATTATTCTGTCCTGACGAAGGGTCTCGGCCCGAAACGTCGACTGTACTTCTTCCTATAGATACTGCCTGGCCTGCTGCATTCCACCAGCATTTTGTGTGTGTTGCTTGAATTTCCAGCATCTGCAGATTTCCTCGTGTTTGCTTGTTTATTGTTAGTTTTCACATAGTAAATCTCAATACTAACCAATCCTGTGTCACATTCATGATTATCAGACTTCTTAATCACTAGTATGCAGATTAGTGCTCTTTTTGAAACTGCAACTTGACTTTTTATCCTTTTCCCTTCCCTGTGCTGTCCACTTAGTTTTGTCTGTCTGATATGCTCTTTGCATGTGTCCAGCTTTGTTGCATTTTCTGCAAGTTTTGACTTTAAACCTGCAGTGGTCTGGTGTATGTGAGGCCCTGCGACAATGGTAACAGAACTTGCTCAGCCAGGAAGGTTTCTGTGTAGACATTGTAATTTTGTTTATCCCCACTTTCATTTATGACTGCAATTCAATTTTGTTTCCAGCTGCAGTTTCCATTGATATAGCGATTTCAACTGCTCTTTTAAGTGTGAGTTATGCTTCAGTTAGGAGCTATTTTTGAATGCAATCTTGTAAGATTCCACAAACCAAATGATCTCTCAGTGCATCATTAAGTCCATCACCGAACTGACAATGTTCAGACAATCTCTTCAATTCAGCCACCTAACTTGAAATGGACTCCCCTTCTTTTGGATCATGCTTAGGAGATCTGAAGTGTACTGCAATCAACAATGGTTTCAGTTTGAAATATTCCTGCATGACTTTCACAACATCAGCAAAGCTCATTTGGCTGTTTTGATTGGGGCAGTGGAACTTCTAAATAAACTGTGTGCCTTTTCACTTAGTACACTCAGCAAACCTGGCACTTGCTTTGCATTGGCTATTTAATTTGCTTCAAAATGCTGCTCAATTCATAAGACACAATATCCAGTTATCTGTTTTGCAATCGATTGTGTCTATCTTTCTGATTTAGCCAGCCATTTCTACATTTTTTAAAAATGTAGTATTATTATCACTTAGTACTCATTGTTTATGAACCCGTGAATTTTGTTCAATCTTTGCCTTTTTTTTAACTCAACCATCTCTCTCTAACAGGTAGGTAATCGCTTCAGGTTCATTTCAAAGCTTACTCATCACCAGTGTTATGTTTTGTAACTCCAAAACATAAAATTAATTGAAAGAAAAACACAGAGCTGGGGATAACTTGACTAGAGCATTGTACACTTATGATGTGGTAAAGTTATGATGTACAGTATGCTATTCACATTCTTTTACATGTAACCCATAATACATTAGGTGAACAAAGAATGCTTAATCAAACAATATATTTACAATATTACTCAAGTATTACTTTAATATTAACTACACAATAAAAATCTTCCATTTACTCTGCCTAACCATACACCTCTAACATATCTCCACTATATTTTCCCTGTTCCAAAGAAAATAAACCAAGCTCTTCCATTCTAATCTTGCAGTTTACAGCCCACATCTGGTTTAAGTAAATCTTTTCTGCACCCTCTCTAGATCTTCACAAGTTGTACTTTTTCTCTTTACCATGATGAAAGCCTGTTGCAAAGGGAATTCAACTTTTTGAAGTGAACCAGCAACTAGATTTTCATCAGACTGATGTGTTAAGACGATCCTCTCTGGGAACACCTGTTCATTGATTAGCATGGAGTTGACACAGGCTGAATTACTTTTCAATTCAATTCTTCTTGAAATTCAGCTGGTCCAGCTCCATTTTCATCAGCATTATCAAAGCTGCATTTTGAAACCACTCCTATTCTATAATTCAAAGCCACATCAATCAAATTGGCAACAAAAAATAGCACCCTGTTCAACATAGAAGGACAAGAGAATTAAGATATGAACAAAGCAGTTGCTATAGTTTGAGTGCCACTATCTCATTTTGATTTGACTTTAAAGTTAGAGTAAGGAAATTTCAATGATTGCACACTTATCGAAAAAAGTGTCCTTTGTCAATATAAAAAATGCTACCGGGTTTAGCCTAAGCTTTCCACAAATTGGACCACAAGGTTAATTCTGCCAGTGGCAATTGTGCTACTCAATCCACTATTCTGACTTTACTTTCATCCTTCAAATGTGATTGTTTTTACCGGAACAAAAAAAAGTTGCTGCTGGCCTTAACTGATTGGAACAATTTAGCTTTCATTAGCAAAAGCATTTAGAATCAAAGCAAGATTGAAAGCCAGCCAGAGCACAGCTGACCAAAGTAAAATATTATGAAGCAGTTGCATCCCATGCTAGCTAACTTCAAATTTATGATTCAGGCACATCCGTAACCCGCTCTCTCACAGAAAAACAGAACCACAAGAGTAGAAGAAGAAAATTTAGCCTATCAAGCCATCTCCATTCAATGACACCATGGCTAATCAGTGATCATTATTCTATTTATCACATCTCCCCCCTTACCTTATTGCTCAGAATCAGAATTAGGTTTATTATTACAGACCTACATTGTGACATTTGTTGTTTTCCGGCAGCAGTACAGCATAAGAAATAAAAAAATACTCTTAAGTTACAATTTTAAAATATATATAAATAAATAGTGCCAAAATTGAATAGCAAGTAAGTGTTTGTGGATTGTTCAGAAATCTCTTGGCAAAGGGTAAAAAGCTGTTCCTAACATTGAATGTGGGGTTTTAGGCTCCTGTAGCTCCTCTCCGATGGTAGTACTGAGAAAACTGCAGGTCCCTGCTGGTGAGGGTCCTGAATGATGGGTGCCACTTTCGTGAGAACACTGTTTTTTGGAAGTGTTCTTGATAATGGGAAAGTTCGTGCCACAATGGAGCTGATTAAGTCTAGAACCCTCTGCAGCCCCCTTCTTGGTTAATAAGAATTTATCTATCCCAGATTTAAAGTTAACAGTTAACCTGCATCAATTGCTGTTTGCAGAAGAGATTCTCACGTCTTTACTATCCTGTGCATTATGGAATGTTTCCTACATTCACTTCCGAAAGTTCCGGCTTTAAACAACACGTACACTCTTTAGACAAGTAGAAATGATCAGTTCTTCCCAACAAGCTGAAAACTTCCAACAAATCACACTTTAACCTTCTAATTTCCTTGGACTATAATTTCCATTTATGCAATTTCTTCTTACAATTCCTGAGGTGCTGGTATCCTCCCATTAAATCTTTAATCCCACAAGGGCAATACATTATTTTTAATGTGTCCAGTCAGAACTGCAGTACACCAGGCGTGTTATAAACTGGAGTTTACATAGTTCAAAATAGTTTCTTATAATCCAGCTCTCTGGCTAAAAATGACCACCATTACATTTAGATTATTTTTTGTACGTGTCTGATATACTTAATTGATCTACATTCAGAGATCTGCTAAGTATTGTCGGATCTCAATTATGTCTGATTTAGAATGTACTTTGTCTATTCACTGAAGATATGAAGTGGATGATCTCACATATTCTCGTAAAGAAATCCATTTGTTACATTTTTATGAGCTCTTCGGATCCATTAAAAACTTATTTTCTGCTTCTGTCTGCATGACTTAAAATGCCACCTGCCTTTGCAGCATTGCAAACTGGAATGTTTCTCTCCATTACCTCAACCAAGTCATCAATAAATGCAATAAATAATTAAGTTCCCAATACAGGTCTCTGTGGAACACCATTAATCGCATTCTACAAATTAGAATAACTGTCTGTTATCCTGACTCTTTGTCTCCTGTTGCTCGGCAGTTTTCCAGGTCAATAATTAGCCCTCTGTTCCATGATCTTCACCTGGTGCAAATAAGCTAGGAAAATGCAGGGTCTGTATGAAAAAACACACGTTTCTTACGTAGATGAGCCCCTTCACCTGAGTATGAGAGCTTAGAAAACAAGTTTATGAGGTCAAAGACATGTCAGAGTAAGAACCTTAAATCAGTTAAGAGAACAGAGGTGAGTGGTTTTATTTCTGCTGGGATTATCAAAGAGAAACTGAGAAGTCCAAAAGTGCCTAAGAACATAAGATATAGGACCAGAATTAGGTCATTTAGCCCAACAAGTCTGCTCCGCTATTTGATCATGGCTGATTTATTTTCCTTCCCAACCCCAATCTCCTGCCTTCACCCTTTGCTTTAAATATACCCAGTGACTTAGCCTCCACAGCTATCTGTGCCAATGAAGTCCACAGATTCACCACCATCTGGCTAAAGAAGTTCCACCTCATCTCTGTTCTAAAGTGACATTGTTGATTTCTGAGACTGTGCCTTCTGATTCTAGACTATCCCACTATTTGAAACATCCACTCTATCTAGTGTGTGTGTGTGTGTGTGTGTGTGTGTGTGTGTGTGTGTGTGTGTGTGTGTGTGTGTGTGTGTGTGTGTGTGAGAGAGAGAGAGAACATATACTACCTTGAGACTCATATTCTGGCAGGCATTTACAGGAAAAACAAAATACGATAGAATTTTTTTCGTGCAAAACACGACAAACTGTGCAAATATAAATAGGAATGAGAACATGAGTTGTAAAGTACCCTTGAAAGTGAGTCTGCAGGTTCCAGAGCAATGGTGATTGAGGTTATCCAAGCCAGTTCAGGAGCCTGGTGATTTCAGATAATAACTGTTGCTGAGACAGGTGGTGTGGATTCTAAGGCTCCTGTACCTCCTCCCCAGTTGTAAAAATGAGAAGAGCTCATGGGATGAATGGTGGAGTCCCTGATGAAGGATGTTGCTTTCTTTCTGTGTCAGCAGTCCAAGTAAATGTACTCAATGGTGGGAAGGACTTTGCCTGTGATGGACTGGACTGTATCCACCACTTTCTGTAGCATTTTCCGTTACTGGGCATTGGTGTTTCCATACTGGGCAGTGATGTAACCAGTTAGGATACTCTCCACTGTGCATCTATAGAAATCTGGCAAGGTCCTTGGTGACATGCTGATCTATGCAAGTGTAACACCTGTGTAGTGCTTGTCTTATTCGCCACACTCTTTATGAGAAAATCAGATTACAGAGTACTACACTAGGAGCTAGCAGGCCATCAGGAAGGAGGCTGTGAATAGATAATACACATTTCTAGAGGTAAGTTTGTTCATTTAAAACAAAATTCTAACATTCTGTCTTAGGTTTCAATTCTCAGATCTCAAATGAAAACCAAATTGCTTTTTAGTTAAAATCAGTGAGATTCATTAGAATAACCTTTATTACTCCAATTTCTCTAACTAACTAGTTCTAGTCTTATTCCCTATTTAGAGGTTTACAGGCTAACATTTGCCCTTTGATTTATCCCTAGTTAGTTAAGAAACTGACTTAATTTTTATTCTTAAGTACTATGGTTAACTTTAGTTTCAGTTCAGGTTAGCTCATCTAAAAATTCCCAACATCATAACTTTTAACCAAAGTAAATCTCATTTAGTAATTTATCAAATTCCTGGCAAAATAACAATTTCTTCCAGAAAAGCAAATTGAGATCCTTCGAATGAAGAATAAACATATACATCCAATCTTATTAAATTTTCTATGCCATGAAACATTTCATTCCTGTTCTAGTTCTTCAATCTTGGGTGGCTTCCCATCTTGTTTCTTGGTTTGTTGGATGAAATAGTGGGTCATCCACAGAAAGTTGATTCATAAAACTTATACAAAAAAAACCCTGACCAACTCCCTTGGTATGATTTAACAGAACCCAGTTACACAGTAGAGATCTTGGACAATCGTCTCTGTCGATATTGTCTCAGTACAGCTGCTGCTTGTTATAACTAGCTTCAATAAATCTTTTATCACTATTGTCACTCCTCCAGGGGTTTCACCCTGAGGTTTTTAAGTAAGTAGAGTAGATATTCTCACTACTAATTCCACTTTAAACAGTATATCTTTAGTTTCTAATAGTTTACTGTGTTCTCTGTTGCTTGTCCACACCAGTGTCAGCCATGCCTCATTCTCATATAGCCTTTTTTCCCAGGTTCTCTTTTTTAAAAAAACATTCAGTAAACTTCATTTTCATCCCTTCATAGGTGGAGTCTTCTAACATTACATCTTTGGGCTCAATTGACCTGGGCTACACAGACTTCTAAGAAATGTTCAGGAACATGCATTGAAGTAGGTTCAAACTGAAGATTATTAGAAAGAACGCAAACATGAGGAAATCTGCAGATGCTGGAAATTCAAGCAACACACACAAAATGCTGGTGGAACAGCATAACATCCCAATGCCTGTACCCAATACTTTGATTTATGAAGGTCACTGTGTCAAAAGATCTCTACAATTTCTAGGAAGTACAAATCTGTATTCCCTCTGTTCTACCACACACCTCAGTGCCCTACACTAACTGTGTTAGTCCTACTGTGATTTGCTCTCCAAAGAGTAACACCTCACAGCTCACACTTCTCTATACTAAAATCCATCAGCCATTTTTCAGCTCATTTTTCCAGCTGGTTCAGATGTCATTGCAAGCTCAAATCACCTTCCTCACTGTCCACTACATTGCAATACTTGTTGTTGTCATCCGCAAATTTGTCGATCAGGTTTATTACATTATCATCCACATCATTGATATAGATGACAAGTAACAGTGGACCCAGCACTGAATCCTGCGGAACACCATGTCTACAATTCTCTGGCTTCACCCCACAAAGGCAATATCTAATCCTCATTCTGAAAGCCAAATAACTGAACTTTCTAGACCAACCTCCCATGCAGGTCCTTGTCAAAGGCCTTGCTAAAGTCCATGTAAACAACATTTATTTCCCTGCCTTAATCACTTTTCTTGGTAACTTCCTCAAATATAAAATTAATTATATATGGCCTACCATGCAAAAAGCCATGTTGACTATTCCTAATGTTTCTGTCTATCCAAATACTTACACATCCAGTTCTTTAGAATACCTTCCAATGACTTACCCATAACTGATGTCAGGTTCATCGCCAGATAATATCCTGGCTTATTCCTAGATCCTTTCTCAAATTACATACCATTATCTATGCTCCAATCCTCTGACATCTCTCTAGTTGCTAAGAAAGATCTAAATATCTCTGCTAGGGCCCCTCCTATTTCTGAAGTAACTCCCACAAGGTCCATAGGAACACCTTGTCAGGCCTTGATGATTTATTCACTGTAATTTGCCTTATGACAGTAAACACATCCTTCTCTGGAATGTGTTTATGGCCCATAACCTCACTGCTATAGACTCCATGTCCTCTTCTCACTTTTGAAGGCTTCCCACTTACCAAACACACCTTTGCCTGAAGAAAACTGTTCCAATCCACATTTGCCAGATCCTTTCTGATGCCATCAAAATTGGCCTTTCTCGAATTTACAATCTCAACCCGAGGACCAGACATATCCTTCTCTATAATCATATTGAAAATAATGGCATTACGACCACTAGATTCAAATTGATCCCCTGCACAAACTTCTGTCACTGTCCTGTCTCATTCCCTAATAGGATATCAAGTATCACACTCTCTCTAGTTGGGACTTCTTTGTACTGATTAAGGAAACTTTCCAGAACACATTTAACAAACTCTTTCCCATCCAGCCCTTTTACAGTATGGGAGTTCCAGTCAATATGTGGAAAGTTAGAATCACCTACTATCACAACCTTATGCTTCTTGCAACAGTCTGTGATCTCACTACAAATTTGCTCCTCTAAATGCTGCTGACTATTGGGTGGTCTATAAAATAATCCCATTAACGTGGTCATAGATTTCTTATTCCGCAGTGCTACCCCTATAGCCTGAGTAGATGAGCTCTCCTGTCTGTCCTGTCTGAGCACTGCTTGTGACATTTTCCCGTCTAGTAATGCCACTGCTCCCCCTTTAATCCCTCCCACTTTGTCACATCTAAAACAACAGAACCCCAGAACATGGAACTGCCAATCCTGCCTCTCTTGCATCCAAGTCTCACTAATCATTACAATGTCTTAATTCCACATGCTAGTTCATGCCCAAAATCCCAATGAATCTTCTGTCATTACAACTTGCCACTTCTCCACCATTCCCTTATGAGCTAGACTCAGAGGCAGAGACCTGACTGCTGTGTCTTTCCTCTGCTAGGTCATCCCACCTCCAACAACAATATCCAACGTTGTTGAGAGAAATGGCCACAGGGGGGTCTGCACTGACACCCTACCCCATTTATAGCTCCTGATTGTCACTCAGTTACCTGTGACCTGTACCTTGCATGTTACTACCTCTTTGGATGTCCTGTCAATCAACTCCTGAGCCTCCTGAATGATCTGGAGCTCATCCAGCTCCAGTTCCAATTCCTTAAACCAGTTTGTAAGAAACTGCAGCTGGATGCACTTGTTGCATATGTGGTCATCAGAGACACTGAGGTCCACACCTTCTCACATCCCACAAGGGAAGCATTCCACCATCCTTCCTGACATCCCCACTGCTCCAACTGTGCAATAACGAAGCCTAAATTCCCCACTCTAACACTGGTGCACCCACACAGTGACCATTCCCATAATTACTGCTCTGCTTAAGCCTAATTTCTTTTTATTGGACCTTACCAAGTGCCTAATTATGCACACTCCAAAGTGTTTCCTGGTGAGGTATGGTGCACAGAATGTCTCAAACTGACCCTGCTTACCTCTTTTGAAATGTATCTCTTGCTATGCACACTCCAATGTCTCCTAGATATAGGCTCTGCCATTTGACTAACTGTACAATGCCACCTTCTCCCTTGCACCCTCCTCTGCCTCACCTGTAAATATTATATCCCAGGATATTGAGTTGCCAGTCATGCCAGTCTTTCAACCAGAGGTATTCAGAGTTTGATCAATTATGGAAGGCAATTAAGTTATAAGAAGAATTTAACTACCCATTCAATTTCATGATAAAGCAATCTGTTATGTTACTACTATTTGTACTTAAGAATATCATTTTCAAAAAAAATGGAAAATTCTGAAAATTTTCTGCAGGTCAGTGAATGGTAGAATCATGGGAGAGTTAATGAGAGAATCTCAGACTCATTGGGGCAAAATTACCTCCTACTCTGTCACAAGTAAATATTGCAAACTGCTTATTGATTAACCCAAGTTCAAATGCATGTGTCATTTTGGTCCCAGCTAATATCAAGCTCAAGAGAGGTTCATTTTGTTTTCTCTCAAGTGGTTTATTTTGACTGATTTTGTGGGGGGGTTTTCGGTGGTAAAGTAAATTAACTTTTTGTGGCCGTGGTGCCTACTGAAACTCTGTCAGCCTGATAACTTGGGAGCAATTGGAAACAAAGTCAGAACACTGTGTCCTGAATTCCTACTGCCGAGATGTGAGAAACAGAAATCCAGGCTAATACCCAGTGTGTCTCTGAAGCAGTGTTGCACTGCCAGAGATGTCATCTTTCAGCTGAGACACTGTGTAAAAGAACACAAGATGTTTTGTGTAAATGTAAAAGATCCCAGACACTATTTTGAAAAGCAATCATGAAAATACCTGGGCTCTGCCCAATATTTTGGCCCAGTCAGTATCACTCAGTCGAATGACCAGTCCGGTGTTATACCATTGCTTGTAAGAGCTCACTATGAAAAATTGGCTGCCACATTCTGGCAGGCAGATCTAACTCCCTAACTGTGAACTAAATATGGCCTATCTTTCTCACTGAGTTCTTTTCGGTTCCTTGCTTTGCCACCGCCTGTAAGCAAACAAATCTCAAGGTTGTATATACATTCTTTGATAATAAATGTAATTTGAATACTTTGAAGTAAGTGATCTAAAAGTGAAATCACAGTACTAATGGTGTAGCTGTACAGCAAGCAGAGGAACAATATTTACCATGTCAAAAGTAATTTTGCTTATTGGTCTTAATTGATGCATTTAGGTCTCCTTCCAAAATCTCCAAAAGGACGTGGCATTTGATATTTAGCATTTGTTCTTCACACATTATTCTTCTGGCATTCTGTGCTGATTTGTTGTTATAACTGTTCTCAAGGTCATGAGTCAGTCTTTATAGAGGTGATGATTTCATGCCATCTACCGTGCCTAACAGCATCCAAATAAAAGGCCTAAAACTGTCCTGTCTGAGCACTGCTTGTGACATTTTCCCTGTCTAGTAATGCCACTGCTCCCCCTTTAATCCCTCCCACTCTGTCACATCCAAATCAACAGAACCCCGGAACATGGAACTGCCAATCCTGTCTTTCTTGCAACCAAGTCTCACTAATGATTACAATGTTCATAATTCCACATGCTAGTTCATGCTCTAAGCCCTAATGAATCTGTCATTACAACTTGCCACTTCTCCACCATTCCCTTATGAGCTAGACTCAGAGGCAGAGACCTGACTGCTGTGTCTTTCCTCTGCTAGGTCATCCCACCTCCAACAATAATATCCAAAGTTGTTGAGGGAAATGGCCACAGGGGGGTCTGCACTGACACCCTACCCCATTTATAGCTCCTGATTGTCACTCAGTTACCTGTGACCTGTACCTTGCGTGTTACTACCTCTTTGGATGTCCTGTCAATCAACTCCTGAGCCTCCTGAATGATCTGGAGCTCATCCAGCTCTAGTTCCAATTCCTTAAACCAGTTTGTAAGAAACTGCAGCTGGATGCACTTGTTGCATATGTGGTCATCAGAGACACTGAGGTCCACACCTTCTCACATCCCACAAGGGAAGCATTCCACCATCCTTCCTGACATCCCCACTACTCCAACTGTGCAATAATGAAGCCTAAATTCCGCACTCTAACACTGGTGCACCCACACAGTGACCATTCCCATAATTACTGCTCTGCTTAAACCTAACTTCTTTTTATTGGACCTTGCCAAGTGCCTGATTATGCACACTCCAAGTGTTTCCTGGTGAGGTATGGTGCACAGAATGTTTTAACTGTCCTTATGCATCGAAAAACATATCATATATATATATAATATCAGAATAAATCACAAACACGAGAAAATCACTTACAAATTCATTTCATAACTAAATGAAATGGTAATGCTTTATAAGTTATGCAAAAAGTCTCACTACCAGATGGACAAAACAATCTTAAAACCATTTGCTGCAAAATACACGCTGGTGATATCACTGAGTTGAAGTGCTTGTTTTTTTTAAGCGTTTTAATTTTTTCCGATCACAGACTGATATTTAACTCCAATTATGCTTAACCTCCAAATGATGGTCATAAATTGCAATTTTCCCAGCAGTGGACAGTTCTATCAGGCAATACATTATAAAATCAGCAGACTAATTATACCTTTTTAAACATTTCCTTCCTACATGTTGACTGGAGGTCAATTATTCTATTAATTTGGAAAGGTCAGTGGTTGAAATGGAGCAAACTCCAGAGACTTGCAGCAATGATACACCGATTTCGATGGCCTTCAGTTTGCCGGGAAGGTAACAGTATGTTTAATGCCTGCATGATATTATCTGTAAATTCACGGTGAGGAAGCTACAGCCTCTTAGTTACAAATTGCTGGATTATTTGTGCAGCTCCAGAATGAGCTTTGCAAGAGTGGTTCCTCATCAACGTCCCTGTGGGCTTCAGGAAATTGAATGAAAGTGAAAATTAAAATTGGTTGGAGAAAGGTAGCACTGATAATTAAAAGCATAAGTTCAACTAACACTTGACACCACTGGATGCCACACTCCAGTAGTGTGTAATATCTGGGTCAATGGTTTGAAGGTCATGGCTCAGTCCATCTTAGTGGTCCCAGCACAATATAATTCTGGTGTAAATTACTGTAATTATTCCTTACTAAGTATTTTGAAAGTAATTAGTGCAAATAATAAATAATTTAATTTTGCAGTTGTAATTCAGCTTGTATTTTTCCCTTAGTCTCAGAACCGTACAGCACAGCAAGATCATTGGGTCTACCGAGACTGCACCAACCGTCATGCACTGATTATCACTAATCCTACATTGTTTTTCCACATTCATCCAGCTCACATGTTTATCAGCTCCCCCAGATTCTACCACTCACCTACATACTGGGGCCAATTTAGAGTGGCCAGTTGACCTACTAATCTGCACATCTTCGGGATGTGGGGGTAAAATGGAGCACCCAGTGGGAAACCATGCAGTCACAGGGAGAATGTGACAATTCCACTCAGACAGCACTGGAGGTCAGAGTGAACCCAGGTCACTGGAGATGAGGGGCAGCAGATTTACTATCTGCATCATTGTGCCTCACTGTTAGACTTAGCCGCATTAATGGTAGTCTTGCCTCTTTAAGATTAGTGTAAAAAACTTCAAGGCAGGACTTCAGAGAAAACTAGGGGAGTGCTATCAGGAGAAAGGTTAAAACCAGGAGGTATTTACTGTGTGTTGTGAATTATTTATTTAGAGCTATAGTGTAGCACTTCAAGCTGCACCACCCAGCAACCCCAATTTAACCCTAACAAATCACAGGACAATTTGCAATGACCAGTTAACCTATTTGGTACATCTTTGGATTGTGGAAGGAAACTGGAGGACCCATAAAGAACTCACACATTCCTGGCTATGTCAATATATAGCTAGGTGTACTACATCAGGGAAGCAAAGAGAAAGAGTGTTCCAAAGGGCTTTGAAGTTCATTGTCATTAAATGATGGATCCTTACACTGCCATCCAATCAACATGCAGGCAGGAATTTTTGAATGTATATTTGAGAGAGTAGGTGGTGACTTAATAATAGTCTTGAAAATGACTAGGCAGATGTAAAGAAGCTGGTAAAAAAAAATCAAGATCTGTGCCATTAAGACCATAAGCCATAGGAACAGAATTAGGCCATTCAGCCCATCGAGTCTGCTCTACTATTTCATCATGGCTGATCTATTTCCTTCTAAAACTCATTCTCCTGCCTTCTTCGTGTAACCTTTCACACCTTGACTAATCAAGAACCTGTCAACCTCCATCTTAAATACACCCAAAGACTTGGCCTCCATTGCCACCTATGGCAATGAATTTCACAGATTCACCACCCCCTGGCTAAAGAAATTCCTCTTCATCTCTCTTTTAAATGAACATCCCTCTATTTTGAGGCTGCACCCTCTGGTCCTAGTCTCCACCACCATAGGAAATATTCTCTCCACATCCACTTTATCTAGACTCTTAAACATTCAATAGGTTTCAATGAAATCTCCCCTCATTCTTCTAAGTTCTATTGAGTAAAGGCCCAGAGCCATCAATCACTCCTCATACAATAAGCTTTTCACTTCTAGAATTATTCTTGCGAACCTCTTCTGAACCCTCTCCATTGTCAGCAAATAATTTCTTAAATAAGGGGTCCAAAACTGCTCACAATATTCCAAATGAGAACTCAGCAAAGCTTTATAAATCCTCATCATTACATAATTGGGCTAATGGTTCTGTGTTTTGGTGTGGTTGAGACACTTTACCCAAAAGGCAATCAATATTCTGTTGGTTAGATTACAACTGAAGTTAATTTTCAATAAAAATACATGAGACTTGGTGGGTTGCAAACAAATTTGGCTTGACAATACGAGACAAAGGGTATTGATGAAAGGATGCTATTCTATGACCAGTGGTGGTCCATAGGGATCAGTGCCACAATCACTGTAAAGTACATGTATGTGGACTGATTTGTAAGCTTACAGATGACACAAAATTGGCAAAATGTGGATAGTGAAGATGGCTGTCAAAGTGTACAACAGAATATAGATCATATATTCAGAGATGCATTGAGTTATACCGTATGGAGAAAGGTCCTTTGGCCAAAATCATCCGTGCTGACCGAGATGCCTACCACCATTTTCCTGCATTTGGCCAATATCGCTCTAAACCATTCCAACCATGGATCTGCTCTCATGTCTTCTAAGCGTTGTAATGCACCTGCCTCTTCTTTTAAGTTTTGTTCCAATTACCCACCACCCCCGTGTGAAAAGCTTGCACTGCAGATCCACTTTCAATCTTTTCCTTTTCACCTTTAACCTATGTCTTCATGTTTTGGACTCCTCCATCCTGGGAAAAAGACAGTGGCCATCCACCTTGTCTATGTCCCTCTGTGCTGTACGGTTCTATATTCTAGATTAAATAATTACAAATGCAAATAAGTAAAACAACAGAAGTGGTCACCTCCATGTCAGCAAAACAAAGATCTGCTCATTGAGTTCAGGAAGGGGGACAGAGTGAACACTCCTGCTCGTATCAGTGATGCTGAGCACAAGCATATTCCTAGGAGTGAACATCACCAGCAGGTTGTCCTGCCCAACCATGTATATACCACAGCCAAGTAAACACAACACTCCCTCTACCCAATGACATGGCCAAAATACCCAACTGTAGCAATGAATTCCACAAATTTTCCATTATCTGGCTACAGAAATTATACCTCATTTCTGTTCTAAATGCACGTCCTTTTATTTTGAAGCTGTGCCCTTCCCCACTGTAAGAAACATTTCTCCACATCCGATCAATCTCAGCCTTTCAATATTTGATAGGTTTCAATGGGATCCTGCCTCATTCTTCTAAACTCCAGCAAGTACTGGCCTAAAGCCATCAAATGCTCCTCATACAATAATGCTCTCATTCCCTAAATCATTCTAATGCACCTCCGCTGTACCCTCTCCAAAGTCAGCACCTCTTTTTTTAAGATAAGGAGCCCAAAACTATTCACAATCCCCCAAGTCTGGTCGGCCAATGCCTTATAAAGCCTCAGCATTACATCCTTGCTTTTATATTCTAGTTCTCTCAAAATGAATGCTAACATTGCATTTGCCTTTCTTATCATTGACAGGGAACCTTTAGTGAATCCTGCACACTTGCTTTAAACCTCTGAGTTTTGAATTTTCTGCCTGTTTAGAAAATAGTCTGTGCCTTTATTCCTTCTGTCAAAGTGCATATAGTTCCCTGTATTATATTCCACCTGTCACTTTGCCCATTTTCCTAATCTGTCTAAATAGACCTGCAGACTCTTTGCTTCCTCAACACTATCTGCCCCTCCTCCTATTTTCATTTCATCCACAAACTTGGCCACAAAGCCATCAATTTTTCATCTAAATCATTGACGTAAAAGAACACAAAAAGAAGCGATCCTAACACTGATCACCGCAGGACACCACTAATCACCAAAAATGGCCTCCTTTATTTCCATTCTTTGTCTCCTGCCAGTCAGCCAATCTTTTATCCATGCTGGCATCTTCCCTGTAATACCATGGGCTCTGATTTTGTCAAGCAGCCTCATGAGGGACACATTGTCAAAGGCCTTCTGAAAATCCAAGCAAATAATATCCACTGACTCTTCTTTGTCAATCCTGCCTGTTATTTAAAGAATTCCAACAGATTTGTCAGGTAGGATTTCCCCTTAAAGAAATAATGCTGAATCTGGTCAATTTTATCACGTGCCTCCAAGTGCCCCATAAACTGATCCTTAATAATGGACTTTTCACAACCACTGAAGCCATGCTAACTGGCCTATAATTTCCTTTCTTCTGACTCCCTCCCTTTTAAAGAGTAGAGTGACATTCACAATTCTCCGGTCTTCTGGACCATTGCAGAATCTTGTGATCCTTGAAAGATCATTAAAAGTGCCTCCACAATCTCTTCAGCCACCTCTTTCAGAACCCTGGGGTGTAGTCCAGTTGACTAATGGACATCAGACCTTTCAGCTTCCAAACACCTTCCTCTAAGTAATAGCAACTACGTTCACTTCTGCCCACTGACACTCTTGAACAGCTGGCATACTGCCAGTGTCTCCCACAGGGAAGATTGACCCAAAGTACATTTTAAGCTCATCTGGCATTTCTTTGCCATCCATTACTACATCTTTATGCTCATTAAATTCCCACCCAGCATGGACATTCTCCTCTTCCTCTCTTTGAACAGGAGATCACCACCAGTCTCAAGGACAGCTTCTATTCCATTGTTATAAGACTATTAAATGGCCCTTAGTATAATTAGACAATTGAACAGCACCTAGTATGGTAAGATGGGCTCTTGACTTCGCAGTTTTGTACCTTATTGTCTGACTGCACTGCACTTGCCCTGTATCTGTAGCATTTAGTCTGCATTTGATTATTGTTTTTCTCCTTGTCCTTCTGCAATACGTTATTGTAATGAAATGATCTGTATGGCTGGCTTGCAAAACTATGTTTTCATTCTTATTTGTAGACAATTATTGTCTACACATGACAACAATTAACCAATTAACTAAGCTACCATGAATCAGAGCAATCGGACAGCATAAAGGAAAAAAAAATCGACTTTTTCCATAACATCAGGGAATGTATCTTGTTAGATTTAAGTTTGGCAACTTGATGTAGAGTTATGAATACACCTGAAAAAGGGGTTTACAGCAAAAATGGCAACTAGTCTTTCAAACAAAATCTGAATATTTGGTATGCAGGCCATCACAGAATATGTTCACTGATGCCTTTGGATCAAATAAAGTGAACCCAATTTGAACAAGTATGGATTTGAGATAGAAGGCCATATCTGAGAATGAGAGAGTAGCAGGTCTAAGTTAATAGGTGTCATTGGACCCAGTCACCTATCCTGAAGAGGTATAAATTCCTAAAGCAGTATAAAATCCTAAATCCAAAAATGCATGAAAAACTGTTATTTTGGGATATAACTTATTTGTATCTAAAATATTCTGATTATTTTGCATAAACTCAGTTAACACTGCTAGTTATGAGCTCTACTAGCAACACAAGAAATTCAGATTACCTCAAAATGTTATCAAAAATTCCCATAAAAAATTCAAGAGAAACTCAGGTTATGTAGAAAGATTTTAGATAAAGGAATGCCGCACTACATGGAACATTTAATGTGAGCATTGCAAATGTATTTAAGGGAAATTTGGAAAATTACATGAGGACAAATGAAATAGTAAATAATGATGATTGGATGGTGTAACATGGCAGGAATCCCATGCAGTGAATAAACTGTATCACAGACCCAGGTTGGGCAAATTGGCCTGTTTCTTTGCTGTAAAGTTCTTTGTATCTCTATCGCATGTTTATCATTGTGCATCCACTCCTGAGTAATGGACCAAGAGTCCTCACTCTGTTGATTAAAATATTTCCATCGCCATTCAGCTCAAAAATGTTTTGTCCTGTGAGATACTGAAAATGCAATAAAACCACAGCAAGGACTTTGAAAGATCTATTATCAATTTCCTTGACTTGTGATACTGCAAGGACTGAGAATGAAACAAAGCAATAATAGAAAACAAGTGTAACACACAATAAAAACAAAATACTTTAAACTGAAAGAAAGGAAGATTGGACTAAGAGAGGGAAGAAAATTTTAAAGATGTATCAATATAAAAATTAAAATTAAGATCATGCTAAATATCACTGACATGTCATGAAATTTGTTGGTTTTGCAGCAGCAATGCAATGCAATATATAAAAATACTAGAAATTACAATAAGAAATATATATAAAATACTAAATTAATAAGTAGTACAAAAATAGTGTTCATGGGTTGATTGTTCAGAAATCTAATGGTGGGAGGAGAAAAGCTGCTCCTAAGACGTTGAGTGTGTATCTTCAGGTTCCTGTACCTCCTCTCAGATGGTAGTATCAAAAAGACAGGAAGTCTTTAATAATGAATGCCTCTTTTTTGAGGCCTTTTGAAGGTGCCTTTAACACTGGGGAGGCTAGCTGATGGAGCTGGCTGAGTCTGTATCTCTCTGCAGCATTTTCTATTCCTGTGCAGTAGCCCCTCCGTACCAGCATGACTTGGAGAAATGAGACCTAACTGTTACTCTCTTTTCATGAAATGGACAGGTTCCCTGGCATTATGGGGTAATAAATTCCTCTGTGTGAAGGTATGTGTGTTATTAGTTGCCTGCCCCAACATTCTGCAATGGCTTTAATAAGGTATCAATGTGGCAACATCTTAAGCTCCTGTGGAGGTTGAGGGTGAGCAAGTATTAACTCAAATCTATTGGCAGAGTCAGGTCAATCATCGAACAACCTGGGGCAAGCAAAATCATCAGGTTCATCTTCTTCAGCAGGAGCTTCTGAATGACTTACACCTTACAAAATACGTTTGCCATTGAAATCAGCATTATGTCAGCAGCATAATCTGAGCTCTTAGATTTGGCCATGTGATATGGGCTAATTGTCAAGTACTCCTGTTTAATCTCTGATGATTTGGAGTGTCTATCAAGATAACCTGGCAATTGGAATTGTCTCATTCTTTTCTCCATTCCCTTCACCCCTTCCCTTCTTCATACCATTCTAAAGCACTGCAGAAATTCAGTTTAATATTATTTTTCTGAACAGTAAGTGAAAACTTCATTTTACTTGAGAGATTACATGGAGAGGAAGTAAAAGCAGAAGCCAGCAGTAGGACTGGATCTGGGCGTACATGCAGATCTCTGGGACAACCTCACTAATCTAACATCCACTAATCGAGATCACAGCACAGCAACTCGACCTTCATGAAGTATTAGTGACGAATGCTTAGGAGCTCCTTATAATCTTGACAAACATTGTGAGTGCAGGCCAGAGTTAACAGCCACAAACCCTCAGGTGTTGGATAGTCTGGGTGCCATGTTTGTTCTGTCCTCACTACCATCATGTCTGCTGGATACTTTCAGCAGTATCAGAGCCTGAAACATTTTCTACAGGTGCACAATCCTGAGTACAGAAAATCCAAGTTTGATAATTAAATGCAAATATTGTTACTCTTTAGAAAATGATGTGGCGAGATATTGCATAAAATCAAAATCTTCAGAACTGAAACTACCTAACAACCTAGAATCTAACCCTGGTTGGTAAGACTAAACACATCACATAGTAGTGATAGTTTATTATGATTTAAACCCAGTTCAGAGAGTAGTTTTGTCCCTTGTGCTGATTAACATGATAATCTGACAGTTCAATCATTCCCATTGATTTTATAGTCATCTTCCCCCTGACTCTATACCTCTTCTCATTTTCACACTGTGAGTTCTAGCCATCCTGATGCACTATAAACTCAGAGATACATTCATTGTCAGAACATTTGCTTTCAACCAACAGGGCTTCTGCACTCTGAAATTGATGGGAAGGTATGTGGTAGATAAAATCGAGAAAGGAAAAGGCTGAATTGATGATGTATTCATAGCAGCCTCGGACTGCATTTGAAGCGACTTCAATTCAGTTAGCTGTTCTATTGTGGCTTTAGGAAATTACTGAGGGAACCGCCCCTCAAGATCTCCAGCAATTCTGCAAGAAGAGTAGAAAAATGCATTTGTATTAACAACTGTACAGCATGACAGAGTGTGCACTACTGCTCCAGAAATGGCCCAAAAGTCTGGTATCTCAGTGCACATTGTGAGATTAGGGAAGAGAGTGAGATAGTGAGAAGAGAGAATGAGAGAAAGAGAGAGTGAAAAAATGAGAGAGAGAGAGAGAGAGAGAGAGAGAGAGAGAGAGAGAGAGAGAGAGAGAGAGAGAGAGAGAGAGCGAGAGATGTCTGATTTCCTGTAGTTTTGACTATCCACAGAGTTATAGCATTCTGAATTTTACTCTAAGGTTTAATAAGTACTGACATACAGGAATTGCCAGTCACAATTGCATAGGTTTAACTTGCTTCAACAACAGTCAGTTAGGACATCTTTAAAGTTTTTATTCCCCAGAATTTACCCTTTAATGAATGTGCAACTTTCTTGAACTGTCTAGATACGGTACCTCCTACAGTGTTCCATTAAAATATACCCCACCACAATCATTGAATATGTGTTTAATCACTTGGAACATTTTTCAGGATTATGATATTTTAATATTCAAACTGGTGTCTAACAACTGCCACAGATGCCAGGCAGGAGAGTGAAAGAGAGTTCAGTTCATAGCAGAAGCACCATGAAATCAGTGTTACAAGAAAGCAGAAGCTAGCTTATGGCAATATTTTACCTTATCTCTGGCACAAACGTGGAAGTTAGAATTAAATATCTCACTCAGTCACGGGAAATCATGCCTCATTGAATCATTGGAGTGCTGCCTAGTGAGGCGTTTGCAAGTACTTACAGGATTCAGCTTGTAGTAGGGAAGGCCAAAGAGAAAGAGGGCTGCTTGCTCTGCCAGCTGTTACATTAAATTACCGGAATCACTTAAATTCAGGCAAACATTTATCATCACAAAATAAGGAATTTTGTTTTTTTATTCATTTACCAAAAAATCCATTCTGGTCTGCCAGCAGTAATCCATGTGACGGTAGGCAGAGGGAAACGTCAGTTTCTACCAGTGGCTACAGTGAAACACACTGAAACTCAGACGGTAAATCAGTCAAGACTTGGTCTATTGATCTGAAAATGTGTTTGAATTCGATTATGGCAGCTGGGAAAATAAATTTGCAGCAATTAAATAAATGCAAAAAAAAATTTAAAGAAGCTACACACACAAAATGCTGGAAGAACTCAGCAGATCAGGCAGCATCTATGGAAATGAACAAACAGTCGACGTTTCAGTCCGAGACCCTTCTTCAAGACTTCTTAAAGAAGTTGCTACCAATAATGGGACCTTGAAACTACCTAACTATTGTAAAGTTCCATCTGGCTCACTATAGTAGACCTGAGAGGGAAGTATGCCTTTCTTACCCAGTTTAACTTCCGTCTGAATCTAAACACAGAAATGTGGTGGACCCTTAAAGACATTGTGAAAACTACTTGGTTAGGAGGGACTTACAGGACTACAGACAAATGGGTAGCATGGGTAAGGTCCATAGTTGGCATGGACAAGATAGGTTGAAAGGCCTGCTCCCATGCTGTATTGCTCTGACTCACTGAATCTGTTCATTTCATGGTGACTTGCCAGTGATGTCCATTCCCCATAAACCAATAAATGACAAATAAGAGGGTGAACACAATGCCTTCACTTCCTGCAAAAATGTTCTAAAGGTAAAGAGAGACAAAACTGGAGGTCAATCTTAATCAGCCAACTCACAGATGCTGCATTGTCCTTCATACTCAACCTTCATCATACAGCCAAACACGTTGATTACCCACAATCTTCCATTCAATAAAATTAAGTGTGCTTAAAAATTAATCCTGTGAAGGCCTCAAAATCACCAGCAACCTTAAAGGTCACAGCATTTAATTCATTTTCTTCCAAAATAAATGTCCATGCCAAACTGCATTACCCTAACTGACAGATGAAATGCAATATTGATGCATCTGAAATCTATCAGAGCACAGAAAGTCTAGGCATGCACTTGAATTCTAGTCGAGTGCTTGGAATGCAAATGCACAGATGACTGTGGACCAAAAATTGGCAAATAAGATTAGTATACATCCTCCGGAAAGTGGCTACACAGGTTGATGTGAGAGTGTAAGTTCAAAGGAGAGATACAGAACAAGTTTTTTACAGAGTGGTGGGTGCCTGGAATTTGCTGCTTGGGGTGGTATTGGATGCAAATATAATTGAGGAGTTCAAGAGGCTCTTCAACAGGCACATCAATGCACACAAATGGAAAGATGTGGACATTACGTAGGGAGAAGGGATTAGTTTAGTTGGACATTTGATTATTACTTTAATTGCTCTGCAGAACATTGTGGGCCAAAGGATCACTTCCTGTGTTTTACTATTCTTTGTTCAATGTACATAGCTTCTTGATCATTGACAGGTGGACCACAGGGCCCGTTTTTGTGCTGTATGATTATATCATGCAAGTCTCCAGAAAGTTAAGCTAAGGTGTGGACAGATAGCACAGTACAGAATCATAGTGCAGAATGACATCAAGCAGGCAGCTGACAGGAAGAAAAGTACTAGTGAGGGGCATGTGGGGGCAAAAATACCAAGCTGTTAGACCCAAGTTAAAAGGGAGCTGGTTCTAATTGGGCAACAGGCTGATGAATACTTGTGCTACATGTAGGCAGTTCAGAACCAGAATCAGGTTTAACATCATTGGCATTTGTAGTGAAGTTTGTTGTTTTGCATCAGTACATTGCAATACATAATTATATTAAAAACTATAAAAGTGCACATAAATTAAATTAAATAAATCGTGCAAAAAGTGAACAAATCATCATCCACTCAGATGCTGCCCTTTTGAAGCACTGCCACTTGAAGATGCCCTCAGTGGTGGGGAGGCTAGATGATGGAGCTGGCTGAGTTTGCAGCCCCTGCAGCTTTTCCAACTCTGTGCCGAGTCATGGACAAGCCGAAGCTGTTCCTGAAACGTTGAGTGTGTGTCTTCTTCAGGCTCTTGTACCTTCTTGTTGATGGTAGCATTGAGAAGAGAGCATGTCCTGGGTAATGGGAGTCCTTGATGATAGATGCTGCCCTTCTGAGCATTGCCACTTGAAGATGCCCTCAATGCTGATAAATAGCACTTTACTGGAATAATGATAATGAACAGCCTTTTATTGCAATGAAGTGCTTACTAGTCAGTTCACTCAGTCTGGAAGGTTCAAAAAGAATGTGTCAAATCAACAGCAACCTTTTTACCACATGGGAAAATCATTGCATTGCCTACTAAATATGTCACATTACATCTAGTACAATAGAGCATACACTATACCCTGACTAAATACAAAGTTTTGAACTATTAATATGAGAACAAAATTTGGTCACATGTTGGGAGGGCGGAGAATGTTAGGTCAAATAAGACAGCACATTGTTGGGTTGAAGAGGTTGGATGCCACAGTGCAGATGTGATGATGTGCAGGTCCCAAAGAATAGTGCATGTTTAGTCACTGGGGACCTATACCTATCCACAACTGGTTTCCAGAGCTGGTCTGTGACTCACACCAAAGGATCCCCCTTGAGTCTTGTTGAAGTAAGTTCCAGAGAGACTGTGAAAGTCTGCCTTTGATTAAGTGTTCCCCTGATGTTTCATTGGACAATCCTAAACCTGTTCTGGGATCCTTTACAAATTAAGGTTCTAAAACACAGAGGACTTGCAATAATAATTGTGTGCTTCACAGTCTTTCTAACAAGTCCCTGATTTCCATTAACATTTTATTTTCTTACAAATTAATTACTGCTCTTCACCACTGCATAAAAGATAGAATGCTACGCATCTATTTTCTGTCATTACCATAGGTTTCCGTCATTTCCTATCTTGCTCAGAGGTTACAGGGAGAAGGCAGGAGAATGGGGTTGAGAGGGATAATAAATCAGTCATGATGGAATGGCTTAATTCAACTTATACTATCTGTTGCCTCTTCATTAACTCCTTTCTTTATGGCCTTCCATTCATACAGCTGGGCTTTGGTCTTCACATCTATTTTCACAGGCAGCATTTTGTCTCCACTTGAAGTACATGTAATAACCTTAATACACCAGAGCAGATTCTGGTTCTTTATACTCACAAAAGCCAAATGCTTGCAACTTTGCTGAAGCTCCTTGAACTCTCTTCCAGCTTATAAGCAAGCCACATTTTGCAAGTAACTGCCTGATTAACATATCAGGAGTTTTCTCAGATATATTGTCTAAAAGAACTGTTGCATTCAGACCACTCCTTTTGTCATGTTCATGATTCCACTGAGCAGCAAAGCCCTTCCTTGATCCAATATGTTTTCCAACCAGAGACACAGATGTTGGCCCCAACACCTGTTTGTCCCCTGTTGGGCAACGGTTCATGATGCTTGGGATGGGAAGAGTTGTGTCATCATCCAGTACCTTTGTCAATTCACTTTCAGTTCAAAGATCAAAATTCTCTTTCAATATTTGTATTAATATTATATAAATTGCATGGATATAAATACAAAGTTCACAAGGATACAAGTAATATGAACTATATTACATTTAAATCACAGTAATATGATCACAGTATCCCACATTCCAAGTCAATCATGTAGAGAAAAAGATTGAATTATGAAATGAAATAAAGTAGAATGATTGTATTTTAGGAGGCTGCCCTGCCCACTCATGTTCGATGGCTATCTGAAGTTATGTTGTGCCTTGATCTAGAGAAGATTCGTTGTTCGATTTCTGATTCTAAACATGATTTTCTAATGTTATGGGGACCCTTTCTGAGTTATTTTCATAATCTTTGAACTGCTATTAAAGTTCTGAGCCATCATTATTATAATATTATATGGTAAGGTTTTTTCTTGTCTTTTCTTTTTCACCAACCAGCTCATTTTGGTAGTGGGAGTAGATTTTTTTTCATAAAAAAGATCAAAATTCAAAGTGCATTTAGTATCAAAGTATGTATGCAATATATAACCCTGCAATTTGTCTTCCCCAGACAGTCACAAAACAAAGAACTATGCACCCAACATGCTCAAAGGAAAGCATCTAATATCAAACCCCTTCTCTATGCAAAAAAAATCACGCAAAAAGGCAACAAAAAACAGTGAAGACACAGAATATAAATATTTCAGTAGAGTTCACTTCAGTTCAGCTCAGAGTCCATTATCTAGGGGCTACCTTGATTCAAGTAGTAACAAAAAGAGTGACCAGGACTAGAACACATCATAAACCTGAGACTCTAAATCTACAATCCACATTGATGAAACCTTGCTATGGCACCATCTACCAACAGCATCGAGGGTGAGAGAGATCACTCTAACGTAAGGACTATCCCTCAGGCGCAACAAGTGATGGACCGCCACATGCAGACATCTTCTCCATCAGCAGCGAGTAAGAGTCTTGTAGACAGCACTGAACACTTGCTTGCCCTCTGCACCCATCTCAATGTTTCAGTCTCCCTCAGCGCTTTAATCGGCCAGATCGCTCTCATCTTGATTTTTCATCAACAGCATGCAGGCTAGTGCTCTTTCTGAAACAGCAATTTGACCTTTTATCTTTTTTCCCTACCCTGTGCAGTCCATTTGTTTATGTCTGCCCAACGTACTCTTTGTACGTGTCCGACTTTGTTGCATTTCTGCAAGTTTCACCTTTAAACCTGCATTTTTTTGGTGTAAGTGAGCCCTGAAACAACAGCAGCACAATTTGTTTCAGCAGGCTTGTTACTGTTTAGACACTTCAATTTTATTCATGCTAACTTTCATTCCTGACTGCAACTCAATTATATCTCTCTCTGCAGCTTCCATTGAAACAGCAATTTCAACTGCTCTTTTGAACTTAACTTATGTTTCAGTTAGGAGCAGTTTTTCAATACTTACTTTAAAGATTTCATAAACTAAGTGATCATTTAGTGTATTATTAAGCACATTACCAGACTGACAATGCTCAGACAATCATTCTTTAAGTTTCATAAGTGCAATCAAAAAGAAGAGGAGCCTATTGCAGAGTATGTGGCTGAATTGAAGAAACATAGAAACATAGAAAATAGGTGCAGGAGTAGGCCATTCGGCCCTTCAAGCCTGCACCGCCATTCAGTATGATCATGGCTGATCATCCAACTCAGCCAGCCATGATCATACTGAATGGCGGTGCAGGCTCGAAGGACCGAATGGCCTACTCCTGCACCTATTTTCTATGTTTCTGTAATTCAGCCACATACTCTGCAATAGGCTCCTCTTCTTTTTGATTGCACTTATGAAACTTAAAGCATTGTGCAATCAACAATGGCTTTGGTTCTAAATGTTCCTGCATTATTTTGACAATACCAGCATATCTAATTTCTATTGGTCTAATTGGAGAAGTTAAACATTGAAGTAAACTGTATGCCTTTAAGCCCAATAATTCATATTTGTTTTTCATTGGCTATTTCATTTTCTTAAAAATATTGTTGAGTTAGCTCTGTATACATATTCCATTTATATTATGTGTAATCAAATACATCAAATTTTCCAATATACCCAGCTTTTTCTGCTCGTTTTAATGATCATTAACACCTGCTACTCACTCTTTATGAACCTGTGAATTTTTCCATTTTCTGCCATTCTTTAAAAAATTCTATTGTGTCTTCCCTTCCAAAGAACATCTGCTGCTCTGTTTTGCCATTCCTCACTGCTTTTTTTTAGTTCGAACACCTCATTGTGCTTCAACAGATCAGTAACTATCTTGGCTTCATTTTAAAAATACCTCATTGCCAATGTTATGTTTTGTAACTTCAAAACATTAAACTTATTCAAAGGAAGACACAGGAGTTCAACAACTTTGAATTTTCTTTTAAGTGAGACACATATGTATCATGTGGTAGCATGATGACATATGCAATTCATGTATTGATACACTTAACTCTTAGTCAATTACTTAAATGAACAAGAATGATTAATCAACCAATATATACACACAATTACACAAATATTACTGAAATATCAAATGCACAGTTGAAACACTTTGCATCTAGTGATCATAAAGCCTTTAGTTTCAAGAAGAATAGATCTGCTCCTCAGATTGAGATTCTCAATTGGAGAAAAGTAATTTTGATGGTACCAGAAAGGATCTTGTAAGTGTGGATTGGGAGGAGGTTGTTTTCTGGCAAAAATATACTTGGTAAGTGAGAGGCCTTCAAAAGTGAAATTTTGAGAGTACAAGAGTACGTATGTTCCTGTCAGAATAAAAGGCTAGGATAGAAGGTTTAGGGAACCTTAGTTTTTGAGAGACATTGAGGCCCTCATTAGGAAAAAGAATGAGGTGCATAACAGATGTAGGCAGGAAGGAGCAAATGAGGTACTTGAGGAGTATAAAAATTAAAAGAGAACAATTAAGAAGGAAATCAGGAGGGCCAAAATGAAGGCATGAGTTTGCTCTAACAGACAAGGCGAAGTAGGATCCTAATGGTTTTGACAGATATATGAAAAGCTAATGGAAAATTGGTCCTCTGGGAGATCAGAGTGATCATCTATGCATAGAGACAAAAGAGATGGGTGAAGATCTTAAATGGATTTTTTTCATCTGTATTTACTCAGGAGATGGACACAGACTCTATAGAAATGAGGCAGAGCAGCAGTGAGGTCCGTTTGCAAATTACAGAGGAGGAGGTGTTTACTGTCTTGAGGAAGATTAGGGTGGATAAGTCCCCAAAGTCCGACAAGGTGTTCCCTTGGACCTAATGGGAGGCTGGTTCAGAAGTTGTAGGGGCACTACAGGAGACATTCATTCATTCTTTTAATGATTTACTTAGCAATAACATTTATTTAGCAATATAGCGTGGCGTAGGCCCTTCTGGCCCTTTGAGCCAGACTGCCCCAACAACCTCACAATCATGATTTTATCCTAACCTAATGACAGGACAATTTAAAATGAGTAGTCAG
Organism: Hemitrygon akajei; assembly: GCF_048418815.1. Lineage (NCBI taxonomy): Eukaryota > Metazoa > Chordata > Chondrichthyes > Myliobatiformes > Dasyatidae > Hemitrygon > Hemitrygon akajei. The sequence goes on along the minus strand of NC_133131.1, from coordinate 134,716,415 downwards.
CTACCTGGTGCATCTTTGGACTGTGGAAGGAAACTGAAACACTTGGGAAAAACCCATGTATTTAAAACATCCTTAGTCACAAGTGAGTTGACAGAAGATTGGAGTTCAGCTAATGTTGTTCCGTTGTATAAGAAAGGTCCTGAGTATAAACCAGGAAGCTATAGGCCAGTGAGGTTAACATCAGTAGTTGGTAAGTTATTAGAAGATATTTTAAGGGACCAAACATACAAGAATTAGAATAGACAGGGACTGATTAAGGATAGTTAACAAGGCTTTGTGCTTGATATGTCATGTCTAACAAATATTGTAGAGGTTTTCAAAGAAGTTTTTCAAAGAAGTTAATGAAGGCAAGGCAGTGGAGATTGTGCACATGGACTTTGGCAAGGCATTTGATAAGGTCCCATATGGAAGGTTGGTCAAGAAATTTCAGTCGCTTTGCTTTAAGGATGAGGTCATAAACTAGATTAGACATTGGCTACGTGGGAGAAATCTGGGAGTGGCTGCCTTTCTGACTGGACTAGTGGAGTGCCACAGTGATTGGTGCTGGATCTGATTTTGTTTGTCATCTACAGCAATGATCTGGATAATTATGTGGAAAACCAGATTAGCAAATTTGCGAATGACACCCAGTTTGGGGGGTGGGGGTGGGTGCAGGTGTAGTAAACGGCGAGGATGACTGTCAAAGCTAGCAGTAGGATCTGGCCCAGTGGGAAAAATAGGATGAAAAATGGCAAATGGAATTTAAAGCAGGCAATTGTGGGATGCGGACTTTTGGAGAACCAACCTGGGGAGGATTTCCACTGTTAGGGCACTGAAAGATACAACAGAGAAATCTGGGAATACAGATCATAATTCCTTGAAAGTGGTGTTACAGGTAGGTAGGGTTGTAAATAAAGCTTTTAGGCACATTAACCTTCATAAATCGAAGTTTTGCATACAGAGGTTGTGATGTTATGTTTAATTTGTATAAGGCTTTGATGAGGCCTAATTTGGAGTATATGTGCAGTTTTGGTCACCTACCTAGAGGAGCGATGTTAATAAGATTGAAATAGAGTAGAGAAAATTAACAAAGATGCTATCTGGACTTGAGAACCTGGGTTGTAGGGAAAGGTTGAATAGGTTAGGACTTTATACCCGAGAACATAGAAGATTGAGGGAAGATTTGATAGAGGTATACAAAATTATAAGTTGTATAGATAGGGTAAATGCAAGCAGGCATTTTCCTTGAGGTTGGGTGAGATGAGAAATAGAGGTCATGGGTTAAGGTTGAAAGGTGAAATGTTAAAGGAGAACATGAGAGGGAAATTCTTCACTCAGAGGGCTGTTAAGAATGAGGAATTAGCTGCCAACAGGAGTGATGGATGTGAGTTCAATTTCAACATTTATGAGAAATTTGAATAGGTACATGGATGGGAAGGGTATGCAGGTTGATGGGACTAGGGAGATAAATAGATTGGCATGGATTAGATGGGCCAAAGGGCCTGTTTTCATGTTGCAGTGTTCTATGTCTATATAACTCGATGAGATATGGGGAGTGGGGTACATATAATGGGATTAAGTGAGAAAGACAATAATATTTAAAAGTAAAAGTATGCTCTTTTACAAGATTCAGCATTGTTATCATCTCTGCAAACATATTGCAATCAGATTCACACTTCCATTAATCAATTTGCTGTATCAGAGATTAATTGGCTGTCATTAGTGTTTACTGTGCCATTAAATAGATGTTAACATTTCTAGAGGCAATGTTAACAGTCTTTGCTTCATTGAGTTTGTAGCCAGTCTAAAAACAAGAAACTTCCTGCTTTTCCATGCATTTCCATGATGTGTCATACAGCAATATGCATTTTGCAAAATTTATTGATAGCACACACAATTAATCATGCGTCTGGTCCTTGCCTGAAGTTACTGCACTATTCATACATAAATAACAACAAGAACCATTAGCCTCACTATTATTTTGACAGCTATATCTGGCCCATTAATACAAGGAGTCTTTCTCTAAGTGTTATTAAAGAGTATTTTTTTGCAGAATGAAGTAATGTGCATCAATAGCTCTCAACCTGGTGATCTACAATGAATATTTAGCAGTACTGTCTGGAAATCTATATCTTTCGTAGCCATGTAGCTAAGTCTCACATCACTACTCAAACTAATTGGCTTTATTGTAAAATCAGGATGCAGCATGAACTTGACGACCCTACCCCCAGAAATAAATGTAAAAATCTACATGTAGGCTGTTCATCTGGATTTACAGTTGACAAATGCTCTGAGTTCAAATGCATTGGATAAGAGACCTCATCAGTTCAATCTGAAGTGAGTTTACCTTACAAATCACTCCTTTGTAATGGAGAATTCAGTCATGTCAACTACATCCACCTGCCTAACTCTAGTTTCTAAAAATATTGTGAGGCATGGTAATGGTCCCTAAAGTCAGAGAATTTTTGAGTAACTTTTACTCTTACAGTCTTCCTCAGTACAGGGGCACCAGAGTCAGAATTTGAGTATTTGAACATGGCAGAGGATAATATTTGACCCGGTGTTCATGCTTTGACTAGTTTTAAAATTGTAATCACTTCTGCTTGTCAGTGGGAGTGGCATTTGGAGATAAGGCACAAGAAGTAACAGGGTGGGAGCCATTTGAGAAGAACAAGTCTTTTCAGGAGCAAATTGTTTTTGAGCCAATAAAAAAGGGACGTGAAAGCAGAATTGCCATTGTGTGAGTAGGCCAATGTCAGAGTAGTCAAATTTTGGCTCAACAGACTTCGGTGAGAACAAGCTAAGGCTGTCGAGTCACTTGTTATCCTTTGTTTAGATTGCAGAACTTGGACTTGAGAGGTTGAAGCCAAAGGTATAACAAGTTCAGCAAGAAGCGGCTGAGGAAACAACTTAAGTGAAAACTAGGTGAAACTCAAAGTTTTCACAAAGAAGGCACAGGTAAGAGCAGTTTTCTTTTATTGTCTGCAAATCCTGAGTCTTTAGCTCAGCGTAGGTAAGATGGTTAAGGCAGTGGGATTTCAGGTAGCTAACAGTCTCTCTGATGACTACATCTGCAAGAAGTGCACTCAATGTCAGCTCCTGACTGACAAGGTCAAAGAACTGGAGCCGCAAGATCCACCTGGGATGCTGAAAACCTCATAGATGAAACTTTTACTGAGAGGTCACAGCCAGAGTGCAGGCTTCAGACAGTAGACCACCAGGAGAAGGTAGGGGAATGTGCAGTCGGGGCAGGATCCCCTGTGGCCATTCCCCTCAGCAACATGAATACGCCATGGAGGGTTGTCAGCAGCAGCAGCCAGGCCAGTGGCTCTGTGGGCACTCTGAGGCTCAGCAGGAAAGGGTAAAGCCAGGTGGAATGAAAGTGATATGGAGAATCAATAGTTAGGAGGACAGAAAGGAGACTCTGTGGCCGAGAAAGAGAAGCCAGAATGGTGTATTGCCTCCCAGGTGCTAGGGGTAAGGTTAGGGTAAGGTTGTCTCAGAGCGGCTACAGAATATTTTTAAGGAGGAATGTGAGCATCCTGAGGTTATGCTGCACATTGCATCGAGCATAGGGAGTTCAGAAAGATACTAAAGAGCATTACCTCCAAGTTCAAGGTTACTCCCAGTGCTACACGCTAGGCAGGGCAGGAACGAGATGACAGTAAGATGAATGATTGGCTGAGGAACTGATGCAGCATGCAGGGGTTCAGGTTTTTGGATCATTAGAATCTTGTCTGTGGTAACCTGTATAAAAGGCCCAGGTTGTACCTAAACTGGAGGAGAACCAATATCTTTGCTGGGAGGTTTGCCAGTGCTGCCTTGGAGGGTTCAAACTAATCTGGCAGGGAGATGGGAACCAGATGAGTCAGTGAAGGAATGTAGAGGAAGGTAGATGTCAGGGCCAGTAAAAGCAGGGAGGAGCAAAGTAATACATATGATAGGATGGATAGTTTGAAGTGTGTGTATTTTAATGTTAGGAGTATTTTGGTTAAAGGTGATGAACTTCTGAGTGAGCATGGATCAGTACGTGGAGCTATGATGTTGTGGCAGTTAGCTGAGAGAGGGACAGGAATGGATGCTCAATGCCCCAGATTTTCGATGCTTTAGAAAAGATAGTTAGCGGGGTAAAGAGGAGGAGGAGTTGCACTCAGAGGAGAAATAATGGAAGGCTTGTTCACTGAGTCCATATGGGTAGAACTCAAATATAGGAAGGGTGCAATCACTCTGGGATTGCACTACAGACCCCCAGTAGCCACCAGGGCATTGAGGAGCAGATGTACAGGCAAATTAAGGAAAGGTGTAAAAACAATAGGGTTGTCGTCATGGGGTAGTTCAACTCATGGGGTATAGGAAACTTCGGCCCTATGCTGCAAGGTTTGATCATCACTATGGTTCATGGATGTGGACTCACTTCCAGCACTTTGTGTGTATTTCTTTGATTTCTAAAATCAGCAGGTTTTCAACACATATGAAATGCTGAAGGACTCAGCAAGCCAGGCAGCAACTATGGGCAAAAAGTGCAGTTGATGTTTTGGGCTGAAACACTTAGGCAGGACTAGAGAAAAAAAAGCTGAGGAGTAGATTTAAAAGGTGGGGGGAGGAGAGAGAGAAACACACGGTGATAGGTGAAACCTGGAGGGGGAGGGATGAAGTAAAGTGCTGGGAAGTTGATTGGTGAAAGAGACAGAAGGCCATGGAAGAAGGAAAAATGGGGAAGGAGCACCAGAGGGAGGTGATGGACGGGCAAGGAGATGAGGTGACAGAGGGAAAAGGAGATGGGAAATGGAGAGGGAGGGGTGGGGGTTTGGGGGGCATTACTGGAAGCTTGAGAAATCAGCATTCATGCCATCAGGTTGGAGGCTACCCAAACAGAATATAAGGTGTTGTTCCTCCAACCTAAGTGTGGCCTCATCCCCACATTGCAGGAGGCCATGGATGGACATATCAGAAAGGGAATGGGAAATGGAATTAAAATGGGTGGCCACTGGGAGATCCCATTTGTTCTGGCGGACCAAGCATAGATGCTCGGCGAAGTGGTTTCCGGGAGTACTGACCACAGTATGTGAACCCAATAGACTCACAGGTGAAGTATTGCCTCACCTGGAAGAACTGTTTAGGACCTTGGATATGGTAGTGAGGGAGGAGATATAGGGTTCCACTTGCAAGTATAAGGGCTAGGAGGCAGATCAGTAGGGGTGGGGGTATGAATGGACAAGGGAGTCAAGTAGGGAGCAGTAGGTGGGGGTGGAGATGTGCTTGGTGGTGGGATCCCATTGGAAGTGGCAGAGATTTCAGAGAATTTTGTGCTGGACACAAAGTGTGGTGGGGTGGTAGGTGTGGACAAGAGGAACCCTATCCCTGGTAGGGTGGTAGAAGGATGGGTAAGAGCAGACATATGTGAAATGGAAGAAATGTGGTTGAGGTGGAGGGAGGGAAGCCCCTTTCATTGAAAAAGGAGGACATCTCCTTTATTCTAGAATGAAAAGCCTCATCCCGAGAGCAGGTGCGGCGGAGACGGAGGAATGGAGAAAAGAGGATGCCGTTTTTAGAAGTAGTAGGGTGGAACGAGGTATAGTCCAGGTAGCTGTGAGAGTCTGTGAGTTTGTAAGAGACATTGGTGGATAAGCTGTCTCCAGAGATAGAGACAGTGAGATCGAGAAAGGGAAGGGATGTGTCAGAAATTGACCAGAAATAAGAAGAGAAAGACATTTGTTTACAAGGGACATTCAGAGTGAGGCCAGTGGTCACCAACAGCACATGAGCTCCATTTGACGTAATTAATCTTGTGACTAAGTAGTACCTCCCTAAAGCATAGAAAACCAATATACAAATATACAAAAATTAAAAGGGAGAAACCAGCTACTGTTATCTCACTGTCAAAGGACACAAAACAAATAAAAAGGCAAATTCAAAAGGTGCAGGAGAATTTCTAAACTAAGACTTGCACTGTAATACCTATATAGTATGTGAGTGAGTGGCAGAGGAATTTCAAATAAAGCAGGTGGTTACCATCTAATTCTCCACCAATTTTATTTTTAATATTGGGCACAATTGCAACTTTTATGCAATTTAATTTTGCAAGTGTTTGTGATGTAAAATAATCAATTGAAAACTTTCTTGGGCTGGAAATGATTTTGTTAATTGTGTGATACAATGGTGTTGGGTGAAGCATTAACTCCTTTGTTAGAAGACTCTAGAAATTCCTCACGTGTGCAAGTCGGCGTTAGAGAAGACACTGCATGGCAAAAGATGGAGAGTGCAGCTGATGAAACATAGAGCCGCAGGTCAAAAGCAGTTTCATATATCTTGTTAGCAGCTTGCCAGGTTATACTTAAAACACTCCACTATAAAAGTGTGCATGATTCATTGTCTGCCTTGGGTATATCAAGACTGTCTTCCCACATCAACCTAACTGCACAAAGGCAGAGGACTCTCGTAATTAGCCAGAATTCCAAATGTTCCAAATATTCTGACATTGAGCATATTTCCGGAAGAAATTGAGGAACAATTGTATGGGGAACACAATAGAATGTTTTTAGCACTGATGTTTATCTGGTATCCCATTACCTGATTCCGTATGGTCCTGCCTCATGCACACACTCTCTTCCACCATTCAGCTAAAAACCTCCAGTATAACTAAAGTAGATTAGATTAGATTAGATTCAAATTTATTGTCATTGTGCTGAGCACAGATACAAAGCCAAATGAAATGCAGTTAGCATCTAACCAGAAACGTGAAGAATAGTGTTATTTACAAAATAACTGCGAATAAAAAGTAAGTGCTACAGCACACAAATATAAAAGTACTGAGATAGTCCAATATGGGTACAATACTGCTTTGCGCTGTGATGTGAGGTTCAGTAGGGTCAAAGCCTCAGGGAAAAAGCTCTTCCTGTGCCTGCTGGTGCGGGAGCAGAGGCTCTTGTAGTGCCTACTAGATGGGAGGAGAGCAAAAGTTCATGGGTAGGGTGAGATGCATCCTTAATAATGCTTTTCGTCCTGCCCAGGCAGCGTTTATGGTAGATGTTCTCAATGGTGGGCAATTGGGTGCCGATAATCCGCTGGGCATTTTTCACCACATACTGGAGTGCTTTGCGGTCCGATACGGGACAATTGCCATACCACACTGAGATGTGGTTGGTGAGTATGCTCTCAATGGTACAGCGGTAAAAGTCCGTCAGTATCCTGGGACAGAGGTAAGCTTTCTTGATGCTCCACAGGAAATAAAGGTGCTGTTGCGTTTTTTTTGATCAGGATGGAGGAGTTCAGGGACCAGGTGAGATCCTCAGAAATGTGAACACCAAGGAATTTGAAGCTTGATACACGCTCCACTACAGCTCCATTGATGTTGATGGGGACGTGAGTGTGGCTCCTAGTGTGCCTGAACAACTGCTATTGCATTTATGTAATGACAATAAGCCCAGCACATCTGTAGATGTGAGCTTCCCATTATTCAGAATATTTACAAAGACAAGTGTATAAAAACTATCCAAAGGATCATTGGAGACCGGAGTCATTTCAACCACAAACTATTCCAGCTGCTACCATCCAAGAAACGGTACTGCAGCATAAAAGCCAGGACCAACATGCTCCGGGACAGCATGTTCCTCCAGGCCATCAGACTGCTTAATTTAAGTTGACACAACTGTATTTCTATGTTATATTGACTACCCTGTTTACATAATATTTATTATAAATTACTATAATTGCACATTGCACATTTGAACAGAGACGTAACGTAAAGATTTTTACTCCTCACGTATATGAAGGATGTAAGTAATAAAGTCAATTCAATTCAATAAAGAAGAATGTGAAAGGAAATATTTGGATCACAAATTGGGTGGCTTTGGTAATGAGCAGAAAACTTTTGAGTGTTTTTGAGGGGTCGGTGCTGAGCCCATTATTGCTTGTCATTCATATACACCATAAGATCATAAGATATAGGAACAGAAGTAGGCTATTTGGCCAGTCAAGTCTGCTCTACCATTTCATCATGGCTGATCCAATTTTCCTCTCAGCCCCAATCTCTTGCCTTCTCCCCATATCACTTCATGCTTTGACCAATCAAGAATCTATCAACCCCAGCTTTAAATATGCATAAAGATTTGGCCTCCGCAGCTGCCTGTGGCAAAGAATTCCACAGATTCTGCACCTTACAGCTAAAGAAATTCCTCCTCATCTCCATTCAAAAAGGATGGCTCTCTATTTTGAGGCTGTCCCCTCCGGTCTTAGACTCTCTCACCATAGGAAGCATTCTCTCCACATCTACTCTGTCAAGGCCTTTCACCATTTGGCAGGTTTCAATGAGGTCACACCTCATTCTTCTGAATTCCAGTGAATACAGGCCCAGAGCCATCAAATGTTCTTCATATGACCAGCCATTCAATCCTGGAATCATTTTCATGAACCTCCTTTGAACCCTCTCTAGTTTCAGCATGTCCTTTCTAAGATAAGGGGCCCAAAATCTTCATTTCGAAGATAAAGGGCCCAAAATCTTCATTTCTAATATACACAAATTCAAGTGAGAATGCACAAGGCATTGTTAGTAAGTATGCAGAGACACTAAAATAGATGGTATCATAGACAATGAAGACAGTGGGATCCTGATCTGCTGGGTATGGCAAATGGAGTTGAGGAATAGGAAATGGAGCTCAAGCAAAGTGAGTGTGATGTGGTGCAATTTGATACATCAAACCAGCACTGGACTTTCACAGTGAATGATGAGACCATGGAGACTGGTGGAGAACATGGAGACCAGTGGAGAACATGGAGACCTAGAAGTACAGGTACATAGTTCCCTGAAAATATCATCAGAAGGTGACAGGGTTATGAAGAACATGTTTAGCACACTGGTCTTCACCATCGAGGGCACTGTGTATAAGAGTTGGGTCATTATGGCACATTTGCACAAGTTTCACGACACATGGCAGTGATAATAAACCTGATTCTGATTCTGATTCTGACATTTGTGAGTTGCCCTTGGAATATTGTCTACAGTTTTAGTTGCCCTATTTTACAAAAGCTGGATGTGCTAAGATTTATTAAAATGTTGCCAGAACTCCAGGGCCTGAGTTATAGGGAGATGATTGAACAGGCTAAGACTCTATTCTTTGGAGTATAGAAGACAGAAATCATGAAGGGCATAGACTGGATGAATGCACACAGTCATTCTTCCAAAGAAACGGAACCAAAACTGCTATGTTTTGGAGCTCCAGAAATTAATTGAAAGAAACGAACACTGGAGCTGGGACACTGGTCTGCTTAGTTTATCTTTTCTTTCTTTTTAGTCAGGTGTTCACATATGACATGGTGGCGTAATGACGTATGCCATTCACGTACTTCTTACTTATTGAATTAAGTAAAAAAACAAATAATGATTAAATAATATATACTTATAATATTACTCAAATATTAAATACACTACAAAAACTGTGGGTTTAATAAGAAAGATTTAGTAGGCACCTCAGAGGGATCAAGCTGCCAGAGGAAATTGTCGGTGTGGGTACAAGAACAACATTTAAAAGACAGTTGTATGTGGATAAAGAGATTTAGCAGGATATGGGCAAGTGCAGGCAAATAGGACTAGCTTAAATGGGCATCTTGTTTGGCATGGTGTAGTCAGGCCCAAGGGTCTGTTTCCATTCTGTATGGGTCTAAGACTCAATTATTTTATATGGAGAGTAGGTCAAAATAGGATTAGGTGCACTTGCCTCTGATACTTGGCTCTGGTGGCGCAATGGCATCAGCGCTGGACTCCGGAGCGAAGGCTCTTGAGTTTGAATACAAGTCGGGCCACCCCCCCGAGCACGCTTTCCATCCGTGCTGGGTTGAGTGTCGAGCTAGCCACTTGGCCTCGTAAAAAATACAAGGGTCGAGTCAGAAATGTTCGTATCATGACCCAGTTAATTCGAAAAGAGACCAATCCTGACACCACACACCACACAAGAATGGCTGGCTGTCCGGTGAAACACGGTAAAAAAAAACTTGCCTCAACCAAGCACCTATTAATAAATTTGAAGCAAGAGGGTGGCATCCACCCAAACTAGGATTCTCAAGAAGACTTAGTAAAAAAAAGGTGCAATTTTTTTCCCTAAAGAAGTTCTAAATAAATATGATAAAAGACAAAACTGTTACATCATCAGGAACATTAAATCATTGAACACTGAATCATTAAAGCCAGAATTTAGCCAACAAAATCAACAAATTGGGGGCTTACCAGGGGCTTTGCTATTGCATGCTTGGTGGCTGGAGGGTGCTGATGCTACTTTTGTGGATGTGGATGGGGTGGGGGAGGGTCATTGCTTTGCTGCTGTGTGGGGGGGGGAGTAGGGGAGCTTTGGGGTTCTACATTTTTAACTGTCACTCATTCTTTGGAGCACTCTTCTGGTTTCAATGGTGTCAGTGAAGAACAAGAATTTGAGGATGTATATTGCATACATTTCTCTGATATTAAATGGAACTATTGAACGATTGAAATCCATGCTGACTGTTCAAGATTAAATTGTAGAAAAGGAGGCAAATGCAAATTGTGTTAAGAAATAATTAAGATAAAATCTAAAGTAGTCTCTTACTGATTAGCTAAGCTGATTGACCTGTAGATATTCAGATCAATCAGTTATTTAATTGAAAAAAGCTGTTTCCCTGTCCACCTGCATCATGGCTGTAGCCAAAGAGTATTGTGGAAGGATAGTTAGGTGGTGTGTTTTTTTTTGTTTATTTCCGTTAAGAACCAGAAGTATATTTTATCACACCTCACCACAATTAAAGATGCTTATTATGTCCTGGCTGCCTATGTTAATCATATTAAATATTCTATATTCTACTTTCTTGTTGAGAACGCCTTCATCATTCTTGAGTTGTGGGCACAATATTTTAGTCTCTATTAGGAAATGAATGTAAAAGGGAGCCTGAGTAGGCCAAAAACCAAAGGTATTCTGGAAATTAATAAGGTTCAGCCTGAACTAGTCTTGAAATATTATTATGACCAATTTTGATGCAGGTACACTTTGAAAGCTGATACTACTCTTGAATTAAAGCAAATTAAAGATAAAAGCAAAATTTTCAAGCCTGTTGCAGCCTAATAAAATTAGCATTAGCTTAGCTTTAAGCATTTAAACCTGGTTTACCTCTGTGCTTTCAATAACTGTTCAATCCAACTGAATTATGATCACTGTTTCCAACATTCTCTCCCACTGCCGCCCTTCCACCCACTAAGTACATTCACTAAAAAAATTATATATATTAGCATCAAACCTTCTGTTTAGCTTGCTACATGCTAATTTTTTTTTTAAATCCTCCTAAACACGCTTTACACATCCTACACTTTGTATGCCATGTCCTTCTGTCCCAGTTAACTATCGGGGTGGTTGAAATCCTCAACTGTCAGTCTTTGTTATTCTTATCCTTGTCGGGCTCCTCTCTCGACATTCGCTCTCCAGTTATTTTCCGACCATTTGAGAGCCTACGGTAGAGTCACAGCAATGTGAATGCTCCTTTATTGTTCCACAGCTCCCACATGGCCTCATTTATTGTTTTTTTATGATTTCATTCCTTCTCATAACTCTGTTTCCTTCACCAATATTGCTATACATTTTTTATCCCACTTCCCATCTGGGTATCCCTGACTAAAAATTTTAAGATTTCACCCCACCAATATTCAAACAGTATCTTATTAAATCACTCCACACTTAACCACCCCCCCCCCCCCCACCAGATCCGCATCTCTGGCTCCACACAGTATTAGCAAAGACTTCTGCAATGAAATGGGTTCTTCCCCTGTCATGATGCAATCTACTTTAATCTTCCCTAAACTGTTCCCAATACCCCACTGACCAAGCTGAAAAACTATTTGCCCCATGTCCATAAGCTAATGCTGGATTCATAATCACATCATCCATTTTATCCCAAGGGCTTTTTTTTTTAAAGTCTATCATAGAACATAGGATAGAGAACACTGCAGCACAGTACAGGCCCTTCATATCACAATGCTGTGCTGAACTTTTTAGCCTAATCCAAGATCAATCTAACCATTCCCTCCTACTTCCGTCAACCCATGGAAGACTGCTGGACCAGACAATATTCCTGGCAGAGTGCTTAGAGGATGTGCAGACCAGCTAGCAGATGTTCTCACTGACATCTCCCTGAGCGGTGCCTTCGTTCCAACGTGATTCAAGGCCGCCACCATCGACCCCGTGCTGAAGAAGTCTTCAATGTCCTGCCTAAATGACTACTGTCCCGTTGCACTTACATCCATCATCATGAAGTGTTTCGAGAGGCTCATCATGAGGCACATCAAGACCCTGCTGCCCCCCTCACTGGACCTCCTGCAGTTTGCGTACCGTCCCAACCGTTCAACAGACGATGCCATTGCCATCACCCTCCACCTGGCCCTAACCCACCTGGACAAAAAAGACACATACATTTGAATGCTGTTCATAGACTTCAGTTCAGCATTCAACACAATCATTCCTCAGAAACTGATTGGAAAGCTGAGCCTAATGGGTCTGAACACCTTCCTCTGCAACTGGATCCTAGACTTCCTGACTGGGAGACCTCAGTCAGTCCGGATCAGGAGCAGCATCTCCAACACCATCACACTGAGCACTAAGCTCCAGGGCTGTGCTCAGTCCACTGCTGTTAACTCTGCTGACCCACGACTGTGCTGCAACACACAGCTCGAACCACATCATCAAGTTCGCCGATGACATGACCATGGTAGGTCTCATCAGCAAGAACGATGAGTCAGCTTACAGAGAGGAGATGCAGCGGCTAATGGACTGGTGCAGAGCCAACAACCTGTCTCTTAATGTGAACAAAACAAAAGAGATGGTTGTTGACTTCAGGAGGGCATGGAGCGACCACTCCCCACTGAACATCGACAGCTCCTCAGTAGAGATCATTAAGAGCATCAAATTTCTTGGTGTTCACCTGGTGGAGAATCTCACCTGGTCCCTCAACAACAGCTCCATAGCAAAGGAAGCCCAGCAGCATCTCTACTTTCTTCGAAGGCTGAGGAAAGTCTATCTCCCACCACCCCTCCCATCCTCACCACATTCTACAGGGGTTGTATTGAGAGTGTCCTGAGCAGCTGCATCACTGCCTGGTTCGGAAATTGCACCATCTCAGATCACAAGACCCTGCAGCGAAGAGTGAAGTCAGCTGAGAAGATCATCGGGGTCTCTCTTCCCGCCTTTACGGATACTTACACAACACGCTGCATCCGCAAAGCAAACAGCATTATGAAGGACCCCACGCACCCCTCATACAAACTCTACTCCCTCCTGCTGTCTGGGAAAAGGTACCGAAGCACTTGGGCTCTCACGTCCAGACTATGTAACAGTTTCTTCCCCCAAGCTATCAGACTCCTCAATACCCAGAGCCTGGACTGACACCAACTTACTGCCCTCTGCTGTGCCTACTGTCTTGTTTATTATTTATTGTAATGCCTGCACTGTTTTCTGCACTTTATGCAGTCCTGTGTAGGTCTGTTGTCTAGTGTAGTTTTTGTGTTGTTTTACATAGTTCAGTGTATTTTTTGTATTGTTTCATGTAGCAACATGGCCCTGAAAAATGTTGTCTCGTTTTTACTGTGTACTGTACCTGCAATTATGGTCAAATGACAATAAAAAGTGACTGGACTTGACTTAGTTCTCCACTTTTCTATCATCCATGTGCCTATCTAAGAGTCACTTAAATTCCTCCAATGTGCCTGCCTCCATCACTACCCCTGACCCACACATCCACCACCCTCTGTGAAAAAAACATACCTCTGACATTTTTACCAATCTTTCCTCCAATCACCTTACAATCATGCCCTTTGTATTAGCTATTTCCACCCTGCCTGTCCACTTAGTCCATTTCTCATATCATCTTGTATACCTCTATCAAGTCACCTGTTATCCTCCTTCACTCTAACGATAAAAGCCCTAGCTCACTCAATCTATCCTCATAAGACATGTTCTCTAAACCAGGTAGCTTCCTTGTAAATCTCCTCTGCACCCTCTCTAAAGTTTCCATATCCATCCTATAATGAGGTGACCAGAATTGAACACAAAACTCTAAGTGTGGTCTGACTAGTTGTAACATTATCTTGCACCTCTTGAACTCAATCCCCAACTAATGAAACCCAGCACACTATTTACCTTCTTAAAAAAATTATCAACATTTGCAGCAACTTTGAGGGATTTATGGAAGTGCAGCCTAAGATCTCTCTGTTCCTCCACACTGCCAAGAATCCTGCCATTATGCTTTCATATTCCACCTTTCAACATAATTCCCATCACATTTTTCCAGATTGAACTCCATCTGCCATATCAATATTCCAGTGTAATCTACAACAACCTTCTGCACTATCCACAACTCCACCAACCTTTCAAATCAAATCAAGTTTAATTATCATTCATAGATACATAGATACAGCTGAACAAGACAGCATTCCTCTGGGTCCAGGGTGGAAAGCATTCAAAATAGCAAGCAAACGTTCAAAAATAGCAAGTAACATAATTCAAAAAAGTGAGCAAAGAAGCATTTTCACTCGAAAAAAATATATTTCTTGTCTAAGACCCTGAACAACAATGTCCAGCAATCAATGGTACAGTCTCCTGGGAGTGTACAGACACATACAATCCAGCCTGTCATTCCACCGGAGGGCAGCACCGATGGACCAGGCTGGGACTCCACACTGTAACCACTTCTACATCTCTCATCTGGTCTGCATCAGCAGGGAATCCCAAGGCTTGAAGCCTAGTCCTGCCTACAGCTGAGGCTACACAGCTCCCATGTTATCTGTCCCTCCACCTGCGGCAACTTACATTATTACTGTCCAACAGAGTCTTGCGATCGCAAGTGAAATGTCTGAGACAGTCTCCCAGACGGCCTGCAGCCAGGTCAATTTCTCTGTACCCAAACCTGCTCCTCAAATATCCCATTGGGGTTTACTGTATCTGCAAACTTACCAACACACCTTTCCACTTTCTCATCAGTTATTTGCAAAAATCATAAAAAAGCCTGGGTCCTAGAAAAGAGCCCTGTAGAACACCACTAGTTGCCAATCCCCAGTCAAAATATGCTCCATCTACAAGCGTCCTGTGCAGCATCATGCTGCTCCTTGTCAAATTCCTTCTGACAATCCAGCACTTGATATCTTCTGCATCAATCGCAGTGACCCAGTAGACAACCTGGTTTTCATTTGGGCTTCATGTTTGCCATACTTATCAGTAATGACCACTGAAGCAGAGAGTAAATGGAGTTTTTCAACAGCCCACATCTGCATCTTATGCTATGCCATGCTCATTTTCCACTGGTACTCGGTTGGAATTTTACTCAGTTGGGTAAGGCAAGTAGTAAAACAAAACACAAATATTCTAGAAAACTTCAAATCTAAATATTGGCACTGTGCCAGTTAAACAGCCAACAGGTACCACTTAGTGGGGAAACCATCTCCAGTGGGTGACCAATTATAAAGAATGCCACTGGTGAAGCCTAACTGCTTTGGAAAACATTGTATTCTTTTTTAAAGAAAATCAATAAGAACACCAGCTTCTTTCCCAATTAACAAACCATTCACCCAATTACATTCATAATTAAAAATTAAAATTGCACTTACTTCTCAGAGAAATTTATCATTATCTTAGTGTTTTTAACAAAGGAATTTTAGGACTAATCAAAGCAGTAAGATCGTAGAACATGTTATTGTTTTCTCTCGATTGAACAATACTATATGGTTGGGCTTACATAGGGGAGGAAGGGAGTGGAGATGTTTATGCTTTATAGGAGGTAATTAAGGAGGCTTTGCTCCTTTGGTTCTGCTTTTTGTGGTGATCTATTTATTTTTAACAATCACAGGTGGCTTTCAATGTTAAATGACTGGAACGTTTGTAAAACATTAGTATGGCGGAGTATAATAAGGCAGATTGACAGGAGATTTATATGAATCTGGGGACACAGCAGGTAATATTCTTGTTATAATGATTAAAGATTCAGCTGCTCTCACAAGATTCAGGATGCAATATTTTCCTTCAGGGCATCTGTAAATGAGAATTAAATACTAAATAATACCAAAGCTCTCCTTTTAGCTCAGATGGGATTTAGGACTTTGGGATTTAATACATCCAATTGCAGGAGTCCATGGTTGTATTCTGGGCTTTACTGGAAATGACACTGATACCTGCCTGACTTTAGGAGGGATTTTACCAGCAGCAGTAGAAAGAGAGATGTTAGATAATTTGGTGGTAGGGAAGGTAAAGTAGGATCTCAGGAGAGATGGGATGAGTAGAATTGAACACTACACAGTGTCAAGATGTATGAATTCAGTTCAAAACTAGTGATTTATTTCACTATGCCTTCACCTTTAATCCCCTAACTTTCCGTACAGTATTTCCTAATCATATTTTCAATGAAGTCATGAATAAAAGTGGAAAATCACAGCAGAGCATGTCACACTAGAATGATAACCTCAGGTATAAAATATACTCCATTCAGAGTCTTCATACAGTCAACTTCACTCAGAAATCCATGCCCATATTTTACAATATTGATCTGACTCCTATGTTAGTCACAAATTAGAAGCTACTTTCACTACTTTCTGGATTACTACTCCTAATATACATGACACACTTTATAAACATTTTTGAAACTTACCTATGAGCCTCAATCATTTATATAGGTAGCTTAATATAGGCTACATTCTATAAGAAATTCAGCCTTGCAAGTGTTGTTAAATGAACAATAGATGGATCTCATCCTTAGCATTCTCCCACAAACATTGCATTGACTTATTTTATCTTTAATGTATATATTTTCCTGTAACTCACAATTGTATTACATCTTCACAACTACTTACTTACAATAAACAGACGTAGAAATGTTGATATCTAAATAATTTTCATCTACTGTGCCAAACTCAATAGCTAAGAGTGACAGAACTCATTTGTTTATTTTCCAATATCCTTACATTCAAATGTTGATGTATGTTCAAGCTGATAAGAGCTGAGAGAAGACAGCAAGGTATCTGGGACTCTGTGTATGATATAAGCAGAATATTGTCTTAACCCATGAAACCAAAATCAGAATCAGAATCAGGTTTAATATCATTGGTATATGCTGCGATATTTGTTAACTCTGTGGCAACAGTACAATGCAATACATGATAAGTCTAGAAATAAAACTGAATGGCAGTAAGTATAGAAGTGTATGTATAAATATATATATATATACATATATATAAACAGTTAAATTAAGGTAAGTAGTGCCAAAAACAGATACTTCTAAAAAAGTAGTGAAATAGTGTTCATGGGTTCAATGTCCATTTAGAAATCAGATGGCAGAGGAAAAGAAGCTGTTCCTGAATCATTGAGTGTGTGCCTTCAGGCTGATGGTAACAATGAGAAGACGGCATGCCCTTGGGTGGTGAGGATACTTGATGATGGAAGCCCTGAGGATTGATAAAGAAGCTGAAGAATGACTGAGAAGAAGGTTTTATTAAAGAAATCAGGTACATGAAAAAAATGAGGGATATTAAAATGGCAAGAATAAATCTTAACATTTTAAAAGTATCAAACAAGAATCTCAGAGTCAAATAAGTGCTTGGCATGAGCTGCTACAGATAGTGGTGGAAACAGACAGAGTGGTGACATTTAAGCAGCTGTTGGAGAGATACATGAATGTGCAGGGAATGGAGAAGTAAGAGTTAGGTGCAATGAGAAGAGATTGAGTTTAACTTACACTAGCTTATTTCTGTGCAGTTGAATATTCTTGACACAATCTACCTCATGGCCCCACACCGCGTTGTCTTCCTGCACTTCGCTTTCCCTGCAACTGTTACATTTTACTCTGCATCCTGTTACTGTTCTCCCCTTTTACTACCTCAAGTAAGTAGTGGATAGTCTGCAAAACTATGTTTATCACTGTACTTTAGTAAACCTATTTACCAGTTTACCAATCTAATACTCAGGAGACCAAGTCCAAGATGTCAATTTTGCAAAGTAGGAAGAGGAAGGTATTTAAATATCCTACCATTTGTAATGAGTTTCAATGCATGGAGAATAATTCCACACAGATTTTCTCTGGAATAATCTGTGTATATTGTTCATATGTGTTAATTGTTTTGTATCAGCCAAATTCTTTCTGAACAAGTTCATTCTTAAGTAAAAATTAATTGATCTTTTCAAGTCTTTACTAATGTTTCCTTTTGGTAAGGATGCAATTGAACCCTTAAGTAATTGTCAATCTTGCACCTTGCATGCAATCATATTTATACTACGCTGTGCATCAGTCACCTCAGATGCGTTCAGAAATCATCCCCATTAATGCTTTAACAAAGAAAATCTTCCACAAAAAGTAATAATGTGACCAAATAATGCAGTTTTTCAAATCAAACAAGTTTTGGATAAGTTAGATAAAAAGTGTTTGCTAACAACTTCTCTGAAGGATTGAGGATTACTTCCAGTTTTGTGCATATGGTGATGATAAACAAGGTTAATATGGAAAATGGAGACTCTTCTGTAGATGATGCAGGAGATACCTGAAGGAGCAGGCGGATCACAGAGATGGTCCACTCCTTCCATCACTTCTGCATGTCTTCTGTGTGCTCATGACACATTGCTTCAAGGTTAACAATGCATTCCCATATTCTCCTTCACTTGTCGACTTGTTAAGAGCCAGGAATGATATTCCATTTTAAAAAGGTATGGAAGTATTGAGCACATTATTCAATTTGTTTCTTTTTTTTTGCCTGGTAATCTCTTCCCACAACAGAGTTTGGATTAAATATCTGTTTTAGGAAACAAGAATGTAACTGGCTGAATATGTTTAAAGCCTCAATGTTGCTCTGAGAGAAGACCCTGACATTTGGACTGGTAATATTTTTTGCCTTGAGATGCCTGTGGTAGGCAGATCAGGTCTCTGATGAATGCAGAAGGTAGGAATACTGATGCCTTGGTCTTTAGATATGTTCCAGATTTGAAGTCTTTATCTTCACATGAAACCCATACACAATGCTGGAGGAATGTAGCAGGTCAGGCGGCATCTATGAAAATGAATAAACAACTGATATTTTGGACTGAGACCCTTCTTCAGGACTGAAAAGGAAGGTGAAAATGCCAGAATAAAAAGGTGGGGGCAGGAGAAAAAGGCCAGTTAAAAGGTGATAGGTGAAGTGCTGAAGAAGAAGGAATCTGATAGAGAGGAGAGTGGATCATAGGAGAAAGGGAAGGAGGATGGAACCCATGGAGAAATGATAGGCAGGTGAGAAGAGGTAAAAAGCCAGAGTGGAGAATAGAAAAGGGGAGGGGGAGGGAATTTTTTTACTGGAAGGAAAAGTCAATATTCATGCCATGGGGTTGGCAGGTACCCAGATGGAATATAAGGTGTTGCTCCTCCACCCTGAGGGTGGCCTCATCTTGGCACAAGAGGGGGCCATGGACCACCATGTCTTCTTCACTTAGTCTTTTTGATCATAAACCAAGGGCTATGTGGGCCCATTCAAGACATTGAGAATTGCATCATCTTCACTGAGATGTAGCTCCCATGATTTGGGAAGTTATAATATAATTATCCAGAGACAAAGATGAATCTGTATTTAACATTATAAATCTAACTTCTGTATTTCAAACCTACAACTTAAACTTAATTGATGCTCTAAATCAATAAGGTGATATTCATTTGGTATTCACCAATGGCTCAATAACTAGTTCATGGTCCTTTAATTAATGATTACTGGTCATTAATTTTGACAGTCTACATTATACCCAAAGGAGTTCCTCTGGGAGACTTCCCATGATTGTATTGGTTTTTGATTTCTCTCTCCCTTAACACAGCTGATGAAGCAGTTCAAACATTAGGAGATGGCATTGTAGCAGATCTTTCTGGGAGCTCCTGAGGCAATCAAGGCATTGCAAAACTATATGGGAAGAAAATACTTAATTGCTTCAGTATTCTCTCCATGAAACATTAATTAGTGGATGGGAAATATGTTAATACTACATTTCTCCTGGCATAGAAACTTGAAAGGAGAGTGGGTTGCATAAAAGGTGATAATATTGGAGAAAAAAATGTGCAAGATTCACATTAAAGTTCAACAATGTGCTAAGATATTTCTTTCCATTCAACTATAATCTTTCAAAGTGTATTATTAGTTAAATTTTACACTGTAAATACCAGTGGAGTAAATTTAGAAACTTCAGCTTTGACAAGAGACAAATTATAGCCCTTCAATGTTAAATTCACATCTAGCAATCCAAACGCTTGATCACCTAATGTTAGTCTAGTCATCACCTTCCTTGCTAAAGAAAAACTATCATGTCATCAGCTATGAGTATTAAATTGTCAGCAGCTCATTGCTTCCTACTATCACTTATGATAGTTCAATGTGTTTTGTTCCATGAATTACAGCTTCCACTACTTTGGGAAGGAGGATACAACTCCTCAGTCTCTTAACTTTGACAGAGGCTTGTTCAGAGGATACGGATGATACTGACCATGCCAGTATTTAATCTTCATTCCTGCTTGCTATGGCTCAACAAGTTGGTCTGAACAGGAAAACACTATCCTATCTTTTTTTATTCTCCCCACACTCCCAGCAACTCCCATCAGATTCTATCACTCCCCTACAAACTAGAGGCAACTTACAGCATCAAATTAATCTACCAATCCCAAATTTGGGATGTGGGAGGGAACTGCAAGATTTGGAGGAAGTGCACCTGATCATGGGGATAACACAGAAAATCCATACAGATGGTATCCAGATAGAATGATTGAATTCAGGCTGATATTGAATCAGAATCAGATTTAATATCATCGACATACATCAAGAAATTTATTGATTCTGATTCTGGTTCTGACAGTATTGGGATAGAACAATTGAATGCGGGTTGATATTGATTAAGCCATCATGTGCCAGAGGTGAAATATACATTCCAAGAATACTGTATATTCAATCATAATCTTTCTTGATATTCCCTTGAGTATTGTGAGCTCAGATCAATTAGTCAATGTGAGTTTTTCTGAAACTTTCATGTTCAAGTTTAGTTTTAGATGTAGATCTTCACACGCCTGTACTTCCTGTTTGATGGGAACAAGAAGAGGGTGTGGCCTGGAAGGTGGGAGATCCTGATGATGCATACTGCCCTTTTGAGACAAGGTTTCACAGAGTTGTAGAGTCATAGTGAAGTGCAGCACGGAAAAAGGCCCATCTGACCCTCTGAGTGAAGATGCTCCACCATGTTCCCTTTAAACGTCTCACATTTCACCCTTACCCATGACCTCTGGTTGTAGTCCCACCCAACCTCAGTGGAAAAATCCTGCTTACATTTACCCTATCTATACCCTTCATAATTTTGTATACCTCCATCAAATCTCCCCTCCATCTGCTACGTTCTAAAGAATACAGTCCTAACCTATTTAATCTTCCCTAATAACTCGTCCTCCAGACCTGGCAGCATCCTTGTAAATTTTCTCTGTACTCTTTCAACCTTGTTTAAGTCTTTCCTGTAGGTAGGTGACCAAAACTGCACACAATACTCCAAATTAGGCCTCACCAATGCCTTTTACAACTTCAATGTAATATCCCATTTCCTGTACTCAATACATTCATTTATGAAGGCCAGTGTGTCAAAAGCTTTCTTTATGACCCTATCTACCTGTGATGCCACTTTCAACAGATTATGTACCTGTATTCCCTGGTCCCTTTGTTCAACCACACTCCTCAGTGCCCTACCATTCACTGTGTAAGACTAACCCTGCTTGGTCCCACCGAAGAGCAAAACCTCGCACTTGTCTGCATTAAATTCCATCTGCCATTCCTCAGCCTATTTTCCAGCTGATGCAGATCCCTCTGCAAGCTATGATAGCCTTCCTCACCTTTCACAACACCCCCAATCTTGGAGTCATTGGTAAATTTGATGATCCAGTTAACCACATTATCATCATTGGGATAGGGTACTGACATGGATAGAAAATTGGTTGGCAGACAGGAAACAAAGAGTAGGGATTAACGGGTCCCTTTCAGAACGGCAGGCAGTGACTAGTGGGGTACCGCAAGGCTCGGTGCTGGGACCACAGCTATTTACAATATACATTAATGATTTAGATGAAGGGATTAAAAGTAACATTTGCAAATTTGCAGATAACACAAAGCTGGGTGGCGGTGTGAAATGTGAGGAGGATGTTATGAGAATGCAAAGTGACTTGTCAGGTTGGGTGAGTGGGCAGATGCATGGCAGATGCAGTTTAATGTGGATAAATGTGAGGTTATCCACTTTGGTGGCAAGAACAGGAAGGCAGATTACTATCTGAATGGTGTCAAGTTAGGAAAAAGGGAAGTACAATGAGACCTAGGTGTCCTAGTTCATCAGTCACTGAAAGTAAGTATGCAGGTACAGCAGGCAGTGAAGAAAGCTAATGGCATGTTGGCCTTCATAACAAAGGGAGTTGAGTATAGGAGCAAAGAGGTCCTTCTGCAGTTGTACAGGGCCCTGGTGAGACCACACCTGGAGTATTGTGTGCAGTTTTGGTCTCCAAATTTGCGGAAGGACAGTCTTGCTATTGAGAGAGTGCAGCGTAGGTTCATGAGGTTAATTCCCAGGACGGGGAGACTGTTATATGTTGAAAGGTTGGAGCGATTGGGCTTGTATACACTGGAATTTAGAAGGATGAGAGGGGATCTGATTGAAACATACAAGATTATTAAGGGATTGGACACGCTAGAGGCAGGAAACATGTTCCTGATATTAGGGGAGTCCAGAACCAGAGGTCACAGTTTAAGAATAAGGGGTAGGCCATTTAGAATGGAGTTGAGGAAAAACTTTTTCACCCAGAGAGTTGTGGATCTGTGGAATGCTCTGCCTCAGAAGGCAGTGGAGGCCAAGTCTCTGGATGCTTTCAAGAGAGAGTTAGATAGAGCTCTTATAGATAGCGGGGTCAAGGGATATGGGGAGTGGGCAGGTACGGGGTACTGATTGTGGATGATCAGCCATGATCACAGTGAATGGTGGTGCTGTCTCGAAGGGCCGAATGGCCTACTCCTGCACCTATTGTCTATTGTCATTCAGGTCATTGATATAGATGACAAACAATGAAAGACCCACCACCGATCCCTGCAGCACACAACTAGTCACAAGCCTCCAGTCAGAGGGGCAACCCTCTACTACCTCATTCTGGCTCCTCTCACAAAGCTATTGTCTAATTGAATTTAATGTCTAATCTACATTGCTTTTGTAGCTGTCCTTAATGGTAGGAAGAACTGAACCCATGATGGAGCTGAACGAGTCCGCCACTGTGTATTGGAGATTCCATGCCAGTGCAATGTAACCAGTTGGAATGCACTGCACAGTATATTGGTACAAGTACACAGACCCTACAAAAAGCTGTAATCTCCATGATATCTCTGGTGTACAGTTTTCTTATTCCCACCTCTGACTGTCAGTGTCAGCACAAAAATAACTTACCATGGAATCTGAATCACTTCCCTTTATACCATGCTTATTTTGTTTCAAATATTTTCTTCCGCTTCTCTTCTGTAGTTGGATGAAACAGATTAATGTCCTGACTCCCCTGTGTTTCAGCATCTCAGCAGTAATGCATTTTGCTGTGTTGCAAGGCATTGATCTGCAGTTCAGAAGCATATCTGTGAGTCAGTGATTCTGATTTACCGTGCCTAAGTCATTTCTTTAGTGGCTCTTTCATTTTATGTACTGATCTCCCTGTTTCTCTGTTTGAGGCTGAATGATAATGAGATGAGAAGCGATGTTTGATCCCATTTTGTTTCACAAACTGTTCAGATTGAAGTCACTGAAATTATTGTCAGTTATCCAACTGAATTTTCTTAGAAGGACCACATGGTCCTCTAAGAGTATAAGAATACAAGTTGGTTCTTCAGGGATAGACAAACTGGTTTTTCTCACCTGCTTTGCTATAGAATAAAACCGTGACTGATCTTTTAACTCAGTACTACGTTAAACAGCTCAGGTACAGCTGAGGCCTCAACATCAACCTGTTCAATCTCTTCCCATATGACAAACCCACCACTGCAGAAAACAATCTGATGAGCTGCATTCCTCTCATGCAAGAATATCCTACCTTAGGCTGGGAAACCTAATATGATTACAATATTCAGATGCTCTCTCAACAGGGTCTTATATAACTGGAGTAAAACATTACTAATCATGCAGTGAAATCCTCTTTATTTTCCTCATTACTGGCTGTATCTGCATGTTAACTTTCAGAGTCCCAGGTACAAGAACAGCCAGACACCTCTGAACATTAATAACTTTCAATGTCTCACCATTTAAAAATATTTCTCCTTTCTACTTTTTTGTCAATGTGAATGTCTTCACATTTTTCTACATTTTATAATATTTGCTATGTCATTTGTCATTTAATGAGCTGCTCCATGTTGCATCCTCCCCACAGTCCACACAACCTACAAGTTTTGCAATATTAGCAAACTCTTGTGCATTACACTTAAAGTCACTCATCTAAATCAATTATTTAGATTATAGATAGCCAGAACAGATAACATGCAGCCTCACACTATTCTCAGCTCCCCAGGATAATTCCTTGATTTGTCTCTTGGATGGTAACTTATCAAAGACCTTCTATAAGTCCAACTGATTTGACCTTATTTATTCTGCTTGTTATTGTAGTGGTAGTTAATAGTGTTATTCCTATGCCACTCACAGGAGTTCACATACCGTACAAGCAGGGTTGCCAGTAAAGTTCAGTTGAGTACCCTGCATGCTGGCGTCCTGGTGTGTGCTGCACTATCCCTCAATGACAAACACTAAATGGTGTCAGAAGTGGTTGATCATGAATTGGTGCTGCAGACCGAGTGAGATCCCCAGCAAGAAAGAACTTACAGTAAGACTGTTCTTGTTCGCATATATCCATGAAGAATATCCAGAGACTTAACAACATAAGCTGCTTTTGATAGTTTGCTAATTGTTTGAGCTGAGAAAGGGCCAGGGTTGCTAAGCTACACCCAAAAGTGGATAATTTTTAATAAACTGTGTGGGCCACTAGCCTGGGGAAGTGCACAGGGTCACTGACACAGCAGAGGAGTTAGTCAAACTCTCAGGGAGGGAAAAGAAGAGTTTTGTATTGCAAATAAATAAAATAATAAACGGACATGAAAATGGAGCAGTACCAACATCTGCTTACCTAATAAAGCCCCCCGAGACATTTGATTTCTCTAAATCAGGGGACTTTGAGAGATAGCTCAGACACTTTGAGAGATTAGGGTTGTAAGCAATCTCACTCAGGCTTCAGAAGGGCATCAAGTAGGCACACTGATGTACAGCATGGGTGACAAAGCAGATGACATCATGGGTGAATTAGGACCCATGATGCTCTGAAAAAGGAGCACAAAAAAGAGCAGGACCAATTCAAAGAATATTTCACCAGAAAGCAAAAAGTGATTATGAGAGAGCAAAGTTCAACTCCAGAAAACAGGAGCTGGATGAAAGTGTAAATGACTTAATCACAGCATAATATGCCCTGTCACACAACCGTGCATATGGAAATCTAAAAGATGAGCTCATTAGAGACAGGATCGTTGTCTAGCTATTAGACATCAAATTGTCAGAGGGACTTCAGTTGCAGGCAAATCTCACACTAGAGAAAGCTATTACTATGGTCAGGCAGAGTGAGGATTCCATCAGCAGCAAGTCGAGCTCAGGCACAGAAATGATGCTGAGGTAAAGCTCGAAGCTGTATAGAAGAAGGGTACAAACAAGGTGCAGTCAGAAAGCAGAAAGAGGTGACAGTAGAGGTCAGCTCAAACAAAACAGACAAGTGAGACAAAGAGCAGGTAAAATGTCCAACAACAAGAGATGCGGCAAGTCTCCATTCCAAGTCAATGAACTCTGTCCAGCAAAAGAAATGAAATGCCACCAGGGCAACAGAGTCAGCCATTGTAAAAGCCAGTGTCACTCAAAAACAGGAGGTCAAAGAAGGTCACGATCCAGACAAAGAGAGAGCTTTCTCTGGGACTCCAGATTCCAATAGACAAGACTCAGTTACAGGGTGAGGCAGTGACATTCACAATGGACACTGGAGCAGATGCCAAAGCCTTCCCTGAATATCTGTTCACCAAACTGGTGAAGAAAGCGGGCATTATGCAACAAAAGTGCTCCTGAGGCCAGGGAAGCTGAAGGCTGAACTATGATGGCACTAGACGGCAAGTTTTTTGAGATCACCTGCAGAACAGCTTAATTTCCACCTTTGATGTCTCTCATTTTCCGTTTCAAGGTGGATGGGGTTCAGTCAAAGAACCTGACTAGCGCTACACTCAAATTACGGTTCTTTACGATATTGGCTTCTGGCGTCAGAGCTCACCAACCAGCCGTCTTTCAAAATACCTGGAAGACAAGTGTGCCTTTAGGGTTTCCGAGACTTTGCAGCCCTGGGACGAGCTAATACTAAACTGGGGCTGTAGACTGAGGCGTCGGGGGAGAAAATGGATTATCAAGAACAGCAGATCAGGTGTCAAAAGGCTCTGCACTTGGATCGTTCTCTCTCTCCCCCTCCCCGTCCCCCTCCCCCTCCCCCCTCTCTCTCTCCTTCTCTCTCTCTAATTCCAAAGCAGTTCTTTGGACAAGAAGCACATAATAAGTTTTTCATTTTTTTTAAGAAGGGGAGGTATAGTGGTAGTTAATAGTGTTATTCCTATTGCATTCATGAAGCCACTCTCACAAGGGAGGAGTTCGCATACAGTACAACCTGAGTCATCGATAAAGTTCAGTTGAATATCCTGCTTGCTGGCGTACTGGTGTGCTCTGCACTATCCCTCAATAATGAAAACAACAATTACAAATTGAAAAGACTCCATCATTATTGCCACATAATTATCTTTTCATTAATTCATGATAACAGCTCAATCTTTCTATCATTCATCATAATAAATTCCAACACTTTCCCTAGTACTGATGTCAAGGATACTGGACTGTGTTCATAATCATTACCTCCATATCCATCTCCATCAAAATTTTAGTATGGAAGTGATCACCTCCTTGTGATTAATTGCCTATATGCTTCATTAATTTCTCCAGCATGTTTCTTCAGTCATGCTAATTTCTTTGAGCTTTTTAACTCATGAAGAATGATCTAAATTATTTAATTGTGCATCATAGTTTGAATGACTTGCTGACTCAAATTTCATCTACACCTATCCTGCAGAAGCCTATGAAATTATGCAGCAATGGTCTCATGGGCCAGTGCTCTTAGTAGCCTTAGTAATGACCTACAGCTTGGCAGACTCTGCATATGTTGGATAGCTCTCACCATGCCTTGACTTTGTTGGGCAAATCACTACTGCTTTTATATTAGTAATAACCAAACACAAATCAAGTTCTTCCACAGAAAATCAAAAAAAACTTGCAGATGCTGGAAATCTAAAATCTAAAATGACCTGAAATGTTAACTCTATTTCTCCTTGAAAAGATGAGATTCGACCAGCTGAGAATTCCCAGAATATTCTGTTTTTAATGTTACTACTGAAGTTCCTCCATTATTCTACTTTATTAGATATTTGTGCAGAAGAGGTTCTAGATTAGAAAGTATTAGCTATATGGAGTAGTTGGACAAAATTGAATTGTTTTCTCTTTACCCCACCAGAAGTTGATGGAACCCGAGGGAAGTTAATAAAATTATGAGAAATATGGATCGTCAGAGGCTTTTTCCCAGGGCTGAAATGGTTGCCACAAGTGGACACAGGTTTAAGGTGCTGAGGAGTAGGAACAGAGGAGATGCTAGGGTAAGTTTTTACTCAGAGAGTGGCAAGTGCATGGAATGGGCTGCCGGCAACAGCGGTGGAGGCGGATACGATAGGGTCTTTTAAGAAACTTTTGGATAGGTACATGGAGCTTAGAAAAATAGAGGGCTATGGGTAATTTCTAAGGTTGGGACATGTTCAGCACAACTTTGTGGGCCGAAGGGCCTGTATTGTGCTGTAGGTTTTCTATGTTTCTATATGGATAGGGTAGATAATCAGAGCCCTTTCCCCAGGGTAGATAAGTCAAATACCAGAGCATAGCTTTAAGCTAAGAGGCAGAAGGTTGAAAGGAGATGCATGGTCAGGTTTTTAACATGAAGAGTGGTAGGTCCTGCAAGTGCATGGCCAGTGGGATGGTAGGAGAGCTTAACAGATATTTAGACAGACACATGGACATGCAGTGAATGGAGACCACATGCAGGCAGATTGGTCAGCGAGGACGCTGTGACCTGTACCACTGTGCAGACAGTAATATATTCTATGAGCAGAGTAGTTAGTAGAGCTATAACCGCACAGTTCCAGTGATCTGTGTTTGATCCCGATCTCCAGTGCTCTCTGTGTTTAATTTGTGTATTCTCTCCATAAATGCACGTGTTTTACCTAGGTGCTCCAGCTTCCTCCCTTATTCTAGAAGCATGTGATATATTGCCCCTAGGATGTAGGTGAATGGCAAAATTTGGCAGTGGGAGGGCAGTGGTGGGCACTTGTTAGTAATAAAATGGCTTAAGTTAGAACTAGAGTGAAGTTGGGTGCCTGGTGGATGGCCAATTCTATATAAAAGTCAGGGAGAAAGCTAAATGGAAATAAGACAGGTAGAGAGACAGAGAGCTTGAGAAAAGACTGCCAACAAAATCAAAGGGAATTTAAAGATATCCCATGATCACATGGAAAGGAAAATGCTGTCTGAGGAACAATGGGTCCAATCAGAGATCAAAAAGGAAATTTATTCTTGAAGGCGGTGGACATCACTGATGTACTGAATGAGTATTTTATATCAGTCTTCAGTACAAAAGAAGATGTTACTAACATCTTGCCATCGGAATATGTCACTGAGAGTCTGGATGAGATAACAATTGATTGTGATGTACTGGAAAGGCTAGCTGCACTTAAAGTAGATAAGTCATCTGGAACAGATGGGATGCAACCATGTTAATTGACAGACATTAGAGAGGAAATTGCAGGGGTCTAGGCCATAATCTTCCAGGCTACATGAATGGCAACAGACCTACTAGTTCTAAGGAACGTAATCGAACAATACTGAAAACACTGACTATGGATGTAAGAACGAAAACAAAGTGCACAGTTCATTCTTGTAAACTTCTCTTTTTATAATGAATAAAGATTATTTTCATTTACAAATAATCTGTCAAACAGCTATACATTGAGTTTCTATCCTGCTGTTATAAGACAATTGAATAATCCCTTAGTTTAATAAGATTGACAACTGACTTCACAATCTACCTTGTTATGGTCTTGCAACTTGTCGTCTACACTTTCTCTGTAACTGGCACAATTTATTCTGTTTTCATTTATATTACCTCAATATACTAATGTGATTAAATGAGCTGTGTGAATGACATGCAGAACAAAGATTTTCACTGAATAGCAATACATGCAACAATAATAAATCAATTTACCAAACTTACAAGTATAGCACCTTGTTCAATAATCAGTATAGGAATAAACCCAGAAACTACAGACTGAGCAGTTTAACCTCAATAGTGGGAAAAAATTAATAAATAATAATCTGGAACAAAATCATCAGTCATATGGACACATGTGGATTAATGAACAAAAGCCAGAATGTACTTAATAAAGGTAAACTATGAGGGTCAATGAGGATAATGAGATTAATATTGTACATATCAACTTCCAAAAGTCACTTGATAAGATGCTACATAATGAACCTGTCATTAAGACAAAAAGCCATGGAATAAAAGGGTCTATAAGAACTTGTCAGTACAAAAGGCCATATAGAATTTTTTTTTACCTTAAGAGGAAAGTGTATAGTAGAGTTCCCTGGGGACTGGGATACTGTATATTAATGTTCTGAAAGATGTTTTGTAGGAGATTATCTCCAAATTTGCAGATAATACAAAATTTGGAAGCATAGAAAAACTTATTGAGGATAATAATAGAATTCAAGAGAAATATAGATGAGCTGGGAGAATGGGCCAGCAGATAGCAAATGAAATTTGATGCTGAGAGAGGAGGTACTACTATCTGATAGGAAGAATGAGAAGAGGGAAATAGCAGCTATAATTTTAAGAGGGGTACAAGAACAGAGAAATCTGTGGTAATTGTGCACTGTTCATTAAACACAACAAGACATGTTGAGATGGCGGCAAAAAATGCCAATATGATTCTGGGCCTTGGAACAGAACAAAATACCCATTTGGCCACTGCTGGAATATTGTGTCCAGTTCTGCATGTTAGATTCTAGGAACGACTAGAAGGTTTTGGAATATATACAAAAGAAATTTCAAAAGCTCAATGTTCAAAGTTCCAAGTAAATTTTATTATCAGAGTATTGATAGGTCATCAGATGTAACCCTGAGATTCATTTTACTGTGAGCATCCTCAACAAATCGAAAGAAAAGTAATTATGACAGGATCAATGAAAAGTCATTCTGAAGACAACAAACTGTGTAAATGCAAATATAAATAAATAGCAATAAATAATGAGAACATGAAATAACAAGGTAAAGAGTCCTTAAAGTGATAACAGTGATTAGGAAGTTTCATTATGTAACAAGCTGAAGCCATATTCCATGCAGCAGAGAAAGCTGCAGAATGATTTAATATAGGTATTTAAAATATGAAGGGTAGAACAGAGACACAAGAGCTCACAGATGCTGAGCAACACACACAAAACACAGGAGGAAGTCAGCAGGTCAAGCAGTAACTATAGAGGGAAATACAAAGTTGATGCTTTGGGCCAAGAACTTTTATTAAGACCCCCCAACATTTTAAGTGTGTTGCTCAACATTTCAGGCATCGGCAGGATCTCTTGTATCTCTGTTAGAATTTCAATTTCCTCAAAGAATTCCAACTGATTTGCCAGGCAAGATTTCCCATGCAAACTTTGGCCAATTTTATCATGTTACTCCAATTATATCAAAACATCATCCTTAATATTGGATTCCAACATCTTCCTAACCACTGAAGGCAAGATAATTTCCTCTCTCTTTCCTCACTCCCTTCCTAAAGAGTGACATTTGCAATTTTCTAAACTCAAATGGTTCTTGAAAGATCACTGCCAATGTCTCCATGATGCCTCAGCTATCTCTTTCAAACCCTGAGGTGGAGTTCATCCATTTTGGGTGACTTTTCTATCTTTCAGCTTCCCAAGCACCTTCTCCATAGTAATTGCGACTACACTCACTTCCGCCCCCTGATACTCTTGAATATCTGGCATCTTCTTCAAAATACTTGCTGAGTTCATCAGCCATTTCTTTGTTCCATCTCTCCCTGCCCACTATTGCCACCTGTCCAGTGTCATTATTGAGCAGTCTGATAGATAGATAGATAGATAGATAGATAGATAGATAGATACTTTATTCATCCACATGGGGAAATTCAACATTTTTTCCAATGTTCCATACACTTGTTGTAGCAAAAGCTAATTACATACAATACTTAACTCAGTAATAATATGAAATGCATCTAAATCACTAACTCAAAAAGCATTAATAATAGCTTTAAAAAAAAAAAGTTCTTAAGTCCTGGCAGTTGAATTGTAAAGCCTAATGGCATTGGGGAGTATCGACCTCTTCATCCTGTCTGAGGAGCATTGCATCAATAGTAACCTGTCGCTGAAACTGCTTCTCTGTCTCTGGATGGTGCTATGTAGAGGATGTTCAGGGTTTTCCATAATTGACCGTAGCCTACTCAGCGCCCTTCGCTCAGCTACCGATGTTAAACTCTCCAGTACTTTGCCCACGACAGAGCCCGCCTTCCTTACCAGCTTATTAAGACGTGAGGCGTCCCTCTTCTTAATGCTTCCTCCCCAACACGCCACCACAAAGAAGAGGGCGCTCTCAACAACTGACCTATAGAACATCTTCAGCATCTCACTGCAGACATTGAATGACGCCAACCTTCTAAGGAAGTACAGTCGACTCTGTGCCTTCCTGCACAAGGCATCTGTGTTGGCAGTCCAGTCTAGCTTCTCGTCTAACTGTACTCCCAGATACTTGTAGGTCTTAACCTGCTCCACACATTCTCCATTAATGATCACTGGCTCCATATGAGGCCTAGATCTCCTAAAGTCCACCACCATCTCCTTGGTCTTGGTGATATTGAGACGCAGGTAGTTTGAGTTGCACCACATCACAAAGTCCTGTATCAGTTTCCTATACTCCTCCTCCTGTCCATTCCTGACACACCCCACTATGGCCGTGTCATCAGCGAACTTCTGCACATGGCAGGACTCCGAGTTATATTGGAAGTCTGATGTGTACAGGGTGAACAGTACCGGAGAGAGTACGGTTCCCTGCGGCGCTCCTGTGCTGCTGACCACCGTGTCAGACCTACAGTCTCCCAACCGCACATACTGAGGTCTATCTGTCAAGTAGTCCACTATCCAATCCACCATGTGAGAGTCTACTCCCATCTCCGTTAGTTTGTGCTTTAAGATCTTGGGCTGGATGGTGTTAAAGGCACTAGAGAAGTCAAGGAATGTAATCCTCACAGCACAACTGACCCCATCTAGGTGAGAGAGTGATTTGTGCAGCAAATACGTGATAGCATCCTCCACTCCCACCTTCTCCTTATACGCAAACTGAAGCGGATCCCGGGCGTGCCTGGTTTGTGGCCTCAGATTCTGTATTATCAGCCGCTCCATGGTCTTCATCACGTGCGACGTCAAGGCAACAGGTCTGAAGTCATTCAACTCCTTTGGTTGTGGTTTCTTCGGTACCGGGACAATACAGGATGTTTTCCACTGTCTGGGTACTCTTCTCTGATCTAGACTCATGTTGAAGATTCGCTGTAGTGGTTCTCCCAGTTCAGTCGCACAGGCCCTCAGTAATCGTGGGGAAACTCCATCCGGTCCAGCCGCCTTGCTGGTACAGATCTTCCTCAGTTGACCTTCCACCTGTGCAGCCGTAATCCTGGGCGTGGGCCAGGTCTCCTGTGTGTGGCTATTTTCCTGTGAGGGAAGTAAGCCTGGTGTGGAGTTCTGCGGTGAGGTTGTGCTGTCAAACCTATTGAAGAAGTTGTTCAGCTGGTTCGCTTTCTCCACATCTCCACTTATGTTTGCCCCTCTTATGATATCCACTCTTGCCTCTCTTTTACTCTTTATATATTTGAAAAAAAAACTTTTAGTATTCTCTTTTAATTATTGGATAGCTTACCCACATCTCCCTTTATTGCATTTTAGTTGTCTTCTGTTAGTTCTTAAAACGTTCCCAATCATTTAGCTTCCCATAGTTTTTTGTTGTATTATATGCCTTCTCTTTTCCTTTTATGCTGTCTTTGACTTCCAATGTCAGCCACGGTTGTCTCATCCACCCTTAAGAATACTTCTTTATATTTGGGATGTATCTATCCTGTGCCTTTCAGATTCCCACAGAAGCTCCAGTCATTACTGGTCTGCCATGATAAATGCTAGTGCCCCTTGCAATCTACTTTGGTCAGCTCCTCTCTCATGCCTCTATAGTTCTCTTTACTCCAACGTAATACTAATATATTTGACTTTATCTTCTCCTTCTCGAACTGCAGGGTGAATTCTAAAATATGATTACTGGCTCCTAAAGATTCCTTTACCTTAAGCTCCCTAATCAAATCATTTTCATTACACAATACTCAATCCAGAATTGCCTCTTCCTTATTGGCTTCAAACACAAGCTGCTCTAAAAAGCCATCTCATAGACATTCTACAAATATTTTCGTTTGGGATCCAGCATGAACCTACTGTGCCTAATCCACCCACATAGTGAAATTCCCTGTGACAATCATAACATTCCCTTTTTTACATGTCTTTTCTATTTCCCATTGCAATTTGTACTGTATATTCTGGCTAGTGTTTGGAGGATTGTATGTAACTCTCATTAGGGTATTTTATCCTTGCAGTTTCTTAACTCTACCCATAAGGATTCTACATTCACTGATTCTCTGTTAACGTTTTCCTAAGGATTTGATTTCATTTTTTACCAACAGAGCCACCCCACCTCCTCTGGCTGTCCTTTTTGATAAAATGTGTATCCTTGGATGTTCAGCTCCCAACTATGATCTTCTTTCAGCCATGAGTGATGCCCACAACGTCTTACCTGCCAATTTCTAAATGCACTGCAAGATCATTACCTTATTCTGTATATTGAGTGCATTCAAATATAACATTTCCAGTCCTTTTTTCATCACCCTTTTTAATTTTGCTCCAATGCTACTAGAAGTTAAATTCTTATCCCTTTCTAGACTTACTGTCTTTTTGTTTAATCTAGAGCCTCGCTTAATCACTCCTGAACTCTCCTTCCCTTTTACTTTAAACTCACTTTTCCAAACTGTTGAACTACTGAACCTACTAATTAGTTTGAAGACACATTTCAACCTATCCCACTGACTGCAACTTTGCCCTATCATCTGTCTCACAGTCTCACGACACACTGCTCTAACATTCCAGTTCCATCCCCCCTGCCAAGTTAGTTAAACCCACTCCAACAGCACTAGCAAACCTGTCTGTGAGGCTTTCAGTCCCCCTCAAGCTCCGGTGTAAACTGTCCTTTTTGTACAGGCCATACTTCCCCCAGAAGAGATCCTGATGATCCAGAAATCTGATACCATGCCTCCTACACCAACTCCTCAGTCATGCATATATCTTCCAAATCATCCTATTCTTACCCTCACTGGCATGTGGGACAGGCGGGAAACCAGAGATCACTACCCTTGAGGTCCTGCTTTTCAGCTTTCAAACTAACTCCCTATATTCTCTCTACAGAACTTCATCCCGCTGACTTCCCGCTGTTGACTCTCCACCTTCAGTATGCTGTGGACCTGATTTGAGACTTCCTTGACCCTGGCACCAAGTACCATCCATGTGACACACACAAAATGCTGGAGGAACTCATCAGGCTAAGCAGCACCTATGGAAAAGAGTAAACAGTCACCCTTCTTCGATTCTGGTCTGCTGAACTCCTCCAGCTTTTTGTGTGCATGTGGCTTTGGCTTTCCAGCATCTGCAGATTTTCTCATGTTTGTGATACCATCCAGGTGTCTCTTTCATTTCCACAAAATCTCCTGTCTGCTCCTCTAACCCTCAACACAAGTGCCTCTCAGGGCTGTGTCCAAAGCCCCCTCCTTTACTCTCTGCCACCCACAGCTCCAATCTGCTAATTACATTCGCTGATGACACTACACTGACTGGACTAATCTCAAATAATAATGAAGCAGCCTACAGAGAGGAAGTCATCACCCTGATACAAAATACTCTGCAGATGCTGTGGTCAAAGCAACACACACAACACGCTGGAGGAACTCAGCAGGTCAAACGAACAGTCAATGTTTCGGGTTTAGACCCTTCGTGAGGACTTAAGAGGGAAGGGGCAGGGGCCCTATAAAGAAGGTGAGGGGAGGATGGGAAGGAGAAGGCTGGTAGGTGCCAGGTGAAGAACCAGTAAGGGGAAAGATCAAGGGGTGTAGGAGGGGAAGCAGGGAGGCAATAGGCATGAAAGGTGAAGAAGGAATGTAAGGGGAAAGCACTATGGGTAGTAGAAGGAGGCGGAACCATGAGGGAGGTGATAGGCAGCTGGAGGAGGAGGCAGAGTGAAACTGGGATGGGGGAAGGGAGGGGGAGGGAATTACCGGAAGTTGGAAAATTCAATGTTCATCCAAAGGGGCTGTAGACTACCCAGATGGTATATGAGGTTTTGCTCCTCTAACCTGAGTTTGGCCTCATCATGGCAGTAGAGGAGGCCATGTATGGGCATATCTGAATGGGAATGTGAAGCAGAGTTGAAATGGGTGGCAACCAGGAGATCCTGTCTGTTGTGGTGGACGGAGCGGAGGTGCTTAACGAAGTGGTCCCCCGACCTGCGTCGGGTCTTGCCGCAGAGGAACAGGACATTTGAGATGTCCTGGAACAGAAAGCCTCATCCTGGGAGCAGATGCTGCAGAGACACTTCCCTTTGATGGGAGTTCAGGGAGCCCCTCTCTCACTGCTCCCCCTCTGTGTCATCTCAAATGTCCTCTTTCTTTAAGGATCGTGGTTTCCCTTCTGCCGTCATCAATGATGCCCTCACCCGCATCTCCTCCATTTCCCACACTTTGGCCCTCACCCCATCCTCCCGTCACCACAACAGGGACAGAGTTCCCCTTGTCCTTACCTATCACCCCACCACCCACCAGCCTCCGGATCCAGCACATTATCCTCCGCAACTTCTGCCACCTCCAAAAGGACCCCACCACTAAGCACATCTTTCCCTCTCTACCCCTCTCCACTTTCCGCAGGGATCGTTCCCTCCGCGACTGCCTGGTCCACAAGTCCCTCCCCACAGATCTCCCACCTGGTACTTATCCCTGCAAGCGTAAGTGCTACACCTCCTCTCTTACCACCATTCAAGGCCCCAAACAGTCCTTCCAGGTGAGGCAACACTTCACTTGTGAGTCTGTTGGGGTCATCTATTGCATCCGGTGCTCCCGGTGCGGCCTCCTCTACATCAGCGAGACATGACGCGGATTGGGAGACCGCTTTGTCGAGCACCTCCATTCTGTCCGCCACAACAGACAGGATCTCCTGGTTGCCACCCTCTTCAACTCTGTTTCACATTCCCATTCAGATATGTCCACACATGGACTCCTCTACTGCCATGATGAGGCCAAACTCAGGTTGGAGGAGCAACACCTCATATACCATCTGGGTAGTCTCCAGCCCCTTGGCATGAACATTGAATTCTCCAACTTCCAGTGATTCCCTCGCCCTCCCTTCCTCCATCCCAGTTTCCCTCTGCTCCTCCTCCAGCTGCCTATCACCTCCCTCATGGTTCCGCCTCCTTCTACTAACAATAGTGCTTTCCCCTTACATTCCTTCTTCACCTTTCCTGCCTATCCCCTCCCCCACCCCTTGATATTTCCTGTAACTGTTTTTTTACCTGGCACCTTCCACCCTCCCCCCATCTTCTTTATAGGGCCCCTGCCCCCTCCCTCTTCAGTCCTGACGAAGGGTCTCGGCCCAAAACATTGAATGTTCATTTCCACGGATGCTGTCTGACCTGCTGAGTTCCTCCAGCGTGTTGTGCATATCACCCTGATACAGTGGTGTCAAGAAAACAACCTCTCCCTTAATGTTGCAAAAATAAAGGAACTGGTTGTTTGTGTACTACAGGAGGAATGGAGACCGCTAACCCCTAAGGATCCGGGGTTGAGAGAGTGAACAGCACCTCTTTCACTTCAGACGGTTGAAGTTTGGTATTGCTCCCCAAATTCTAAGAACTTCCTATAGGGGCCCAACTGAGAGCATCCCGACTGGCTGTATCACTGCCTGGTATGGGAACTGTACCTCCCTCAATCGCAGGACTCTGCAGAGAGTGGTGCGGACAGCCAGCACATCTGTAGATGTGAACTTCCCATTATTCGGGATATCTACAAAGACAGGTGTGTAAAAATGGCCCAAAGGATCATTGGAGACCCAAGTCACCCTAACCACAAACTGTTCCCGCTGCTGCCTTCCAGGAAGCGGTACCGCAGCATAAAACCCAGGACCAACAGGCTCCAGGACAGTTTCTTCCACCAGGCCATCAGACTGATTAATTCATGCTGACGCAACTATATTTCTATGCTATATTGACTATCCTGTTTACATAACATTTATTATAAATTACTATAATTGCACATTGGACATTTGAACAGAGACGTAACGTAAAGATTTTTACTCGTATATGAAGGATGTAAGTCATAAAGTCAATTCTATTCAATAACTATGGAATCCCCTTTTACAACTGCACACCTTTTCTCCCCCTTCCCTTCTAAGACACAGAGCCAGACTCAGTGCCAGAGACTATGTCATTGTGGCTTTCCCCTGGTATGTTATTCCCCCCAACAGTATCCAAAGCAGTATACATATTATTGATAGGAATGGCCACAGTGGTACCCTGCACTTGCTGCCTATTCCCTTTCCACCTTATGACAGTCAACCAGCTCTCCACCTCAGACAACTTAGGGGTGATTACCTCCTTGTAGCTTCCATCTATCATCTCCTCAAGATCCTGTATGAGCTGAAAGTTATCCAGCTACAGCTCCAGTTCCCTAACCTGGTTTATAAAGAGCTGCAGCTGAGTGCACCTTGTGCAGATGTAGTTCTCATACAGAGCTGCTAAAAGCTGAACAAGCCTATCTACTGTAAGCATCCTGCAGTTGTGCAAGTCTGTAATCCAAAAGTTTGAAGGCAAGATATGATAAATTTAGATTAAACTTGTATAGAACATTAAATCTTAGCTGAAATAATAAATCTCACCAAAATGACACAGAAGCTCATAGAAGAGATTCTATCACTCACTGTTATTGCAGAATCATGGTGAAGACAGGGGAAAATTAATTGAAAATTGCTTTTGTGGGGGTAGCTTTTCAGAGGAATTTGAAAATAATGTGGCTATGGTTCCAAATACCCTGAACAAATGCTGTCCCAGACTGCTGACCTTTAAAGGTTGATAAGTGAAAAGAATGAAATGGATTGGCCATTATTATTATGCTGCAGCTATCAGGCAAGTTAATTCATTCTGATTTTCCCTTTCTCATTGCAGAAAAAATTCTGTACATGTCATCAGGGATTCCTGCGATGAAATACTGAATGACATCCAATTTATCAAAAGATAGGCAGGGTAATAATATTAAGCAACATACATCATGTTTACACCTGAGTTCCAATTTCTAGAGCATCACTCAGTACTTTTGAAAGCAGTTCTGTATCAACTGTGTACTCTTATTATTTTGGTTACGTCTGTTATTATTTAGTCAGCTTTTGCATCACAACAGTTGTTGTTCCTTTTGGATTAGCAGATCTATTTATTCCGAAATAAGTTTGGGTAATTGTGCAGGCAACTTGTCTCATGTCAACAAAGCCTAGTGTAGGAAAAAACTGCAATGTTATTTTATTTTTAAGTCTTTGCTGTGTTTTTTGGCACAGCAACGTGAAAAGGAAGGGACCTGACAGCATTAAGTACAATGGGTTTGTTGCTACATTACTGGATAACTAGCTATAGTTCTTGACCACTGACTGAAGGACATGCATATACATCCCATCATGACAGAAGTAAATCAGAAAATTAAAAAAAGAACTAGCTTTAGTAATGCAACCATGAAACAACTCCATTGGGTTAAAAAGCCATCTGGGTCAATTGTGCTCTTCAGAGAAGAAAATCTAGGATTACCACCTGTTCTGGCCTGCACGTGACTGTACGTTCTGCCTTTTGCTCACTGGTGGAATCACTCTGCTATGCAGAGAGTAGACTGCCTTTTGATTGCTGGTGGGATCGTTCTGCTACAGATAGGGAAAGGCCTGCTACTGGGCTCAAAGAATGTTACCCAGGTTTTCTGTGTTTCGGATATGGACTTGGACTATAGACTTTTTATCGGTCTTACAGTTTTTTTATATTTTGTTTTTTGCTTGATCTTTCTCTGTTCTTGTGTGCAGGGGAGGGGGATGTTGGGGGGGGGCTGAAGTCTTTATTCTGATTTTATTCATTTTTCGTGCAGGAAGGAGTGAATTGGGGGTTGATGGTCATGCTGCCGTTCTTTTCTTTTCTTTCTTGGTTTCATAGCTACCGAGAGAAGAAGAATTTCAGAATTGGATTCTTTGATAATAAATGAATGGTTGAATGATCTGGTCAACTTTGAACTGCCTCCTTGGTGTTGGAGCAATTAACGATGGGCCATAAAAATGCCAAATGATGCTAAAAATTTACATATCTTGTGAATCAATTAAAAAGGCCCATTTCTAACTGAACATGTGCTTGAGCTAGGCTAATCCTTCAGGTGTGGTCTGGGGAAGAAAAGCAGAGGACACTCCAGGGAAAAGGCATACTGTTAATCTGATATCCACTGTGGCCACTTCATGCCTGAATAGTATGCTACACCACATTGCAGCTACTTGGATCTTTTATATACTCTTTACTAAAGAATATTTTTGGTCTGCTATCTTCAACTGACCCCATTTCATATTTCTGAAAATATGTTAAATTCTGACTAATCTTCAGGTATTCTGCATACGTGAATGTACTGATAATGCCATTACAACTTTTAAAAGCCACAAAGCATCGCCACAAACAATTAAAATCTCTATTTATGAAGAACTTCTTAGCCAGTAAAATATTCTGAGAAGCATCGTGGATCCACTATCACACCAAAGTTTCATACTAAGTTGAATAAACAGAGCAAACAGCAAAGTATTTTTTTCCAGAAAGGTGAGTTTACAAGAATATCTGAAATTCAAAAAGAGAAATGGACAGACTTAGAAAAGTAACTCAGGAATCAAGGATCTCAGTAGCTAAAGGTGTGCAGACAATAGTAAGGGAATAGAAATAAAGGAGGCTACAATGGAGGATTATAGGCATAAAACCTCAAGTGAATTTATTTTTAAACAATAATGCACAATTAACATAAAATATTCATGCATTTGCATTCTACACCTATATCGATCTACTTGGACATTTACATGACAAAACACTCTTGAATTCCTGCTACAAATATCCACATCAACCTTACTTCCGTAAGTACCCTTCAAATAAATCTGCTCAACCAAATCTTTAGTAACTGGTTCCAATTTTCACATCTTCACAATGAATGGGCAAGCACAATTATATTTTTTAGCCCTGTGGCTGGGGCTGCCTGACTAGAAAAAATGCTTTCAACTGGCTCCTCAAGTGGAAAGAAACACAATAGAATTCATCTCCGGGAATTGAGATCATAATTATAAATAACTTTTAAATAGATACAGCGATTCTCATCTTTTTAAGGAGCATCAAACTGATTAGTACTGACTGATTCATTCTCTGAGATTTCAAAACGCCTCCTCTCATGGGAGTTTTCCAACTGCCTCAGGTTTAACATATTCTCCTTGTTTATACCCTAGGAGTTGCTGTGACTTCCCAGAATTGAAAAAAAAACACAAATTCTAATAGCAACTACATGTTAAATAAACTCATCTATTAGACCATAAGACATAGG
This sequence comes from Hemitrygon akajei, assembly GCF_048418815.1. Taxonomy (NCBI): domain Eukaryota; kingdom Metazoa; phylum Chordata; class Chondrichthyes; order Myliobatiformes; family Dasyatidae; genus Hemitrygon; species Hemitrygon akajei. The sequence continues at coordinate 134,675,515 of NC_133131.1, read as the reverse complement.
ACAAAGAAGCAATATTAGGCCATTCAACCCATCGAATCTGCTCCAGCATTGGAACATGGCTCATTTAATTTCCATCTCAACACCATTTTCCTACCTTCTTCCCATAACCTTTTGCATCTTTACTAATCAAGAACCTATCAACCTCTGCTTTATATATTCCCAATGACTTGGCCTCCACATCCAGTTATAGCAATGGATTCCAAATATTCACCACCCTCAAGTAAAAGAATTTCCTCCTCATCTCTGTGGTAAAGGAACGTTCTTCTATTCTGAGACTGTGCCCTCTGGTCCTAGACTTTCTACGACTGGATATATCCTCTTCACATCCACTTATAATCCATAAGACCATAAGAAATAGGAGCAGAATTAAGCCATGTGGACATTGAGTCTGCTCTGCCATTCCATCAATTCTGATTTATTATCTCCCCTAACCCCATTTTCCAGTTTTCTCCTCTTAAACTTTGAAGCCCTAATTAATCAAAAACAACTTAAACTCTGTCTTAAATATACCCAATGTACTGCACAACCATCTGAGGCAAGTAATTCCACATATTCACCTCTAAAGAAATTTTTCCTCATCTCTGTTCTAAATGGATGTCCCTCTGTTCTGAGGCTGTGTCCTCCAGACCTAGACCACCCCACATCCAATCGATCTAGGCCTTTCTATATTCAATAGGTTTCAGTGGGAACCCCCTCAATCTTCTAAACTCCAGTGAGTATAGGCCGAGAGCCATCAAGCACTCCTTATATGTTAACCCTTTCGTTCCGGGGATCATTCTCATGAACCTCCTCTGGACCCTCTCCAATCCTTTCCACATATCCTTTCTTAGTTATGGGGCCTAATACAGCTCGCAGTACTCCAAATGTAGCTGACAAATGCCTTACAAAGACTTAGCATTTCATCCTTAAGATTATTATGGCTGGGGGGTGGTAATGGGGACAAGCTCCCACTACCTATTAAATGCTCCTAATGTGTGCGCCTCAAATAGCCTCTGATAACCAAATCCAGCTCCTGGCCCCCACATGCAGCTTAGCTACTAAGCCCAGTGGAAACGTTTATACCGGCAGGAGAAGGAGCAAAGGTGGGTCACTGGCACCCTAAACCCAGACATTTCACGCAGATAGAGCTTAACAGCCATGGATGGCAGCTCATCCAGGAGAGTAAACCCGAGTTACCAGTTAGCATTAAACTCACGCTCTGGATTTCACCCTCAGGGTTTACTGTTCAATGCTAACTGCAGCTGGTGCCAAACTGCATCGGTCTCCGTCAGTCTTTTGGGTTCATCAGATATGTGGAGGGGGGGAGCTTGCTCACCATATTGTGCTGCCCAGGCTTGCGAATCTTGACAGCTAAGATGCAATAACGATGTTCAACTCTGACCAGCAGAGACCTCATTACATCCTTGCTTTCATATTCTAGTCCTCTGAAAATGAATGCTAACTTTGCATTCACCTTCATTACTACCAATTCAACCTTCAAGTTAAACTTTAGGGAATTCTGCACTAGGACTCCCAATCCCTTTGCACCTCCAGTGTTTAAATTCGCTCCAATTTTATTCCTTCTACCAAAATGCATGACCTTACACTGTATTCCACCTGTCTCTTCTTTGCCCATTCTCTTAATCTTCTGCAGGCTCCTTGCTTCCTCAGCACACCTTGCCCCTTCACCTGTCTTTGTATTGTTCAAAAACACAGCCTCAAAGTTAGCACTTCTGTCATCCACATCACTCACACAGCATCTCTTACATTTCAAGGTATTTTCATTTTCATGTGCATCTCATTTGGATCCCCAAAGGAAGGGCATAATTAGTTCTAACAAGTCAGGCACCAATAATACATCTTAGTGGGTGTCTTTAATCCTGTTTTGTAGGAGAGCAACCATGTACTGGCTGTGTGGGATCACAGATATTTCAACTTGCATTTACTTCCATTTACTGTCCAACATTAGAAGCCTTCTCCCCAATCTACCTGTTCTTCAGACTCTGGTCTTTGGCAGTTTTTTTGTTGTCCTCACCCACAATCAAGGTAAAAGAATTTTGCCAGCGATTCTCTGTAATTTCTGCTTCAATGCTTAATATAAACAGTTCTTCCAGTAATAACTATTTCTTGAAAATGTATGGTAATGATTTCTCATTTCTACTTCTTTGGAATAAACAGGAAGGCACAATTCCGTAGTCTGGGCTCAGAACTGCTAATATGAAATATGCAAGACATGCTGGTACTGGTATTAGAAATTTTACTTATTAATTTCATTTCTAAATTTTCCTTTTTTTGCATGTCAGTGTAATACACCAAATGTCTATTTTGAGGGACTATATAATTCTAATCGTTATTATTGTTGTGTTATTTACTCAATAACCTTGCAGCTCAATCTTATTCCCCAAATTGTAATAGAACATAGTACCTATAAACGTAGCTCTTAGTTATTGAGTTCATTTGATTTGTACTGATGTTGAGTATTCAGCTGGAACTATTTGCCCCATGGTACTTTTATTCTATTTACTTCTGCCATTCAAATCCTACTATTATATCATACCATAATCTTGGTACCAATAACTACATAATATCCCAAATACAGTACGATCAAACTAATAGCTTCTGCAGATTCCAAATCACTTCCATATTAATCTCCAATCATTTACATTTTTATTACATTTTTAATCATCTTCAATTTTTTTAAGATGGACATTCCTGGATTTTCTGTTCCTTAATACGATTCAAAATGTTCACATTAAGATCTAATTTTTTTTTGCTGTCAAGACTCACTATGCCTTTACTTTGAAATTGGTTAGTATCTGTAACCATATTCTCTTGAAATCATTCATCATGTTCCAACACAGAATCCTGGTATACCCCTGTCATTATAAAGGACAAACATTTACAGTTTGAATATGTTTTCAGTTGGTTGCAATCTTTATTCTAATGACTTTACTTTTAATAATAACTAACTTTATTTTCAGCATAGGTCGAATATTCTATATTAACAAAGGGCTCACGTTTATTTCAGTGTGCATTGTATCCCTTTGGTTTGTGCTTGAGTTTTCTTTAAAAATTCCTCATAAACGGAACAAATTCAGGCTAACTAATGTTGGTTACTTCATGCTTTGTCCTTCGTACTTACCAGCTTCATTGTGTATCATTAATTCTATAACTCTCATGTGGTTCTCTATTCATCTTTCAACATTTTTGCCCTTTCCTGTTTGTCCAAGGCAAGGCAGTGGCACTTTCTTGATCCTTTACCTCTATTTCTGCAAATAGAGATCCAGGGTTTGAGGCATGTCATTGGAGAGACATAGACAGAACACCACATTGTATTTTTAAGATGACACACACATTGTAGCCACTATGCACTATTGGCAGACAGAATAAAGATTCGGGATTATAGATGGAGAAGCAATCAAGCAGCATGCTTTTTCTTTGAGGTATCAGGAGATTGAATGAATTGTTGCAGAATACTTAACCTCCCAACTGCTCTTCTAACCAAAATTTGATGTGGCTGGTCCATCTGAGCTTTTGGTCCCTTGCATTATCCCAACCATCCCCGCCCTCCATCACCCTCAAAAATGACTTAGACATGGTCATGACAATGATTGCAGAATGTCATTGCCAGATCCTTTTACTTGTTATGTATCAGCCAATGCCTGAATGTTGTTGACGTTTTGTGGTGAACTAGATATACCTGTCTGACTGCTCCTGTGGCTCCTCCCACAGACCCTGCTGACTGCTCCTGTGGCTCCTCCCACAGACCCCTGTATAAAAGCGACTGTGGGCTGCTGCTCTCCCTCATTTTCCCCAGGATGTAGTGTTGTTTATTCTTCCAGTCAATAAAAGCCGATATCTTGCTTCCTAAGTCTCAGCGTGAGTTATTGATGGTGCATCAATTTTATTGACTGGAAGTTAAAACATGGAAACCGTTTTACGCCCAGAACGCTTAGATTTGGACCCCCAAGACCCTGAAGCAGCTCTTGCCTTTGAACACTGGCTTGTATGCTTCCAATCATACTTGGAGGAGGTTCGTGCCACCGACTCAGCTGTTAGGCTCAGACTTCTCCTCTCGAGGGTCGCCCCAAAAGTTTATTCATTCATCAGGGACCTCTCGACCTACGAGGGGGCGCTTGACGCCCTCAAAAGACAGTACCTGCAGCCGGTGAACGCGGTTTATGTCCGGCATCGCTTGGCAACACGAAAACAGCGGTCTACGGAGTCGACTGCTGAATTTCTCCGAGCTCTACAGGCACTCGTGCGGACTTGTGACTGCCAAGCGCTCACAGCGGAACAACATGCGGAACTCTTGGTCCGAGACGCTTTTGTGACTGGAGTCAGGTCAGTGTATTTGCGCCAGCGGCTGCTGGAAAAAGCTGATCTTACCTTACGCTCAGCGATAGAGATGGCTGATACATTGGAGGCTGCACAGCTATACGCCGAGGCGGTCCAGCCGCACGATTCCCCGGTTCCGAGCGAATTTGCCAACGCCGCTGCCAGTCGCGGTATCACGAACTCCTCGAATTCGCCAGGCATAAAACTCTGTTACTTTTGTGGGCTTCAGAAACATTCCAGAAACAGCTGCCCGGCTCGCGAAGCGACTTGTTCCAGCTGCGGGAAGAAGGGCCATTTCGCCAAGGTCTGTAAATCTAAACCGCGCCCGGGGTCGAGCAGCGCTGCGTCTGAGACCTGGGGGCCGCCATTTTGCATGCCCGGATGTGGACAACCATCTTTGCCGGCGTCACCATGCCCCGCCCCTACCTACCCGTGTGCGACCTGGGAGCCGCCAACTTGCATGCCCGGATGTGAGCGGCCATCTTTGCCGGCGTCACCAGGCCCCGCCCCCGACTCGCCCCGTTCAACGCTGGCTACCGTGACCCTCGATCAAAGCGCTCCGCACCAGCTCGCAAGGTCGAGGATGGACATCCTGGTGGAGGGGCACAGGACTAGCTGCCGTTTGACACGGGCAGCACTGAGAGTTTTATTGATCCAGCCACAGTGCAACGCTGTGGACTCGTGACACGGCCGGCACGTCAGAAGATCACCTTGGCTTCTGGGTCGCATTCCACAGACATCCGGGTGGGTTGTGTAGCGACATTGGTGGTGCAGGGCACAGAGTATCGGAACTTTGCGTTCCTGGTCATGCCTCGACTGTGCGCACCTGTGCTGTTGGGGCTCGACTTCCAGAGCCATCTCAAAAGTGTGACTATGGCATATGACGGGCCCCTCCCACCACTCACTGTCAGGAATCCTCAGTTTGGTGGGACTTCGCCATATACTCCGTTACCACACGCACATACACACCGAACCACACATCCCGCCCAGCACCATGCCGATAGCTGTGCTACTGACACTACTTGCAGCCTCTCCACCCTCAAGATCCCTCCCCCATCGCTGTTCACCAACCTGACCCCCGACTGTAAACCGGTGGCGACTAAAAGCAGGAGGTACAGCGCAGGGGACAGGGCCTTTATTCATTCAGAGGTGCAGCGGCTGCTCGGGGAGGGGATCATTGAGCCAAGCACAAGCCCATGGCGGTCCCAGGTGGTTGTTGTTTGGACTGGGCAGAAAAATAGGATGGTTGTGGACTATAGCCAGACCATCAATAGATTCACGCAGCTTGACGCGTACCCCCTACCCTGCATCGCGGATATGGTCAACCAGATAGCTCAGTACAAGGTGTACTCGACAATAGATCTGAAATCCGCTTATCACCAGCTCCTACACCGCCTTCGAGGCGGGTGGCAGGCTCTATCACTTCCTGCGCGTCCCATTTGGTGTCACAAATGGGGTCTCAGTCTTCCAGAGGGAGATGGACCGGATGGTGGACCAGTACAAACTGAAGGCCACATTTCCCTATCTAGATAACATCACCATCTGTGGTCGCGACTGGTCGGATCACGACGCCAACCTCCAACGATTTTTCCAAGTGGCCGAAGCTTTGAACCTCACTTATAACAAGGACAAGTGTGTGTTCAGAACCACACGACTCGCTATCCTTGGGTATGTCGTGGAGAACGGGGTCATTGGCCCTGACCCCGACCGTATGCGCCCCCTGTTAGAACTCCCTCTTCCCACCACTCTCAAGGCCCTCCGGCGGTGCCTGGGTTTTTTTTCCTATTATGCCCAATGGGTCCCCCATTACGCAGACAAGGCCCGCCCCCTGGTCAGGTCTACCACTTTTCCCCTCTCTGCCGAGGCCCGCGCGGCCTTCAGCTGCATTAAAGGGGACATTGCCAAAGCAACGATGCATGCGGTGGACGAGACCATTCCCTTCCAAGTAGAGAGTGACGCCTCTGACGTCGCGCTAGCTGCTACCCTCAATCAGGAAGGCAGACCAGTGGCGTTTTTTTCTCGTACCCTTCAAGGCTCTGAACTTCGGCACTCCGCGGTGGAGAAAGAAGCCCAGGCCATAGTGGAAGCTATTAGGCACTGGAGGCACTATCTCGCCGGCAAAAGGTTCACCTTGCTGACCAACCAGCGCTCGGTTGCGTTCATGTTCAGCAACCAACAGCGGGGCAAAATCAAAAATGATAAAATTTTGCAATGGAGAATAGAACTCTCCACCTACAATTATGATATCCTGTACCGGCCTGGCAGGCTCAATGAACCCTCTGATGCCCTATCCCGGGGAACGTGTGCTAGCACACAGCTCGACCAGCTGTATGCCCTTCATGCCCATCTTTGCCATCCGGGGGTCACCCGATTTTACCATTTCATTAAAGCCCGGAACCTGCCGTACTCCCTGGAGGACATCAGGACGATGACCAGGGACTGCCAGATCTGTGCTGAGTGCAAACCGCACTTCTACCGTCCTGACACTGCGCAGCTTGTCAAGGCCACCCGCCCTTTTGAGCGAATGAGTGTTGACTTTAAGGGCACCCTTCCCTCCACCGACCGCAATGTCTATTTTCTCAGTATTATTGACGAGTACTCGCGATTCCCCTTTGCCGTTCCCTGCCCCGACACTACTACCACGTCGGTCATAAAAGCCCTGCGCCAGCTCTTCACTCTGTTCGGATATCCCTGCTATATCCACAGTGATAGAGGGTCCTCCTTTATGAGTGACGAGTTGCGCCGGTTCCTGCTAGCTAGGGGCAATGCTACTAGTCGAACCACGAGTTATAATCCCCGGGGGAATGGCCAGGTGGAGAGGGAGAATGCCACAGTGTGGAAGGCCACACTTTTAGCCCTTAAGTCAAAAGGGTTGCCGGTCTCCCAATGGCAGGAGGTCCTCCCTGAGGCACTCCACTCTATCCGCTCCCTGTTGTGTACGTCCACTAATGCCACCCCTCACGAACGCCTATTCTCTTTTCCCAGGAAGTCTGTCACTGGGACCACCCTACCAGTTTGGCTGACGTCCCCGGGGCCAATGCTGCTACGTAAACATGTGAGGAGTAATAAGTACTCCCCGCTGGTCGAGAGGGTTCACCTCCTGCATGCTAATCCCCAGTATGCCTACGTGGTCTTGCCTGATGGGCGGGAGGACACGGTCTCTGTCCGCGACCTGGCGCCCGCCGGAGCAGCAGACCACTACCCCGAACATTCCACGGTAACTATGAACCCTGTACCCGAGGTGACACCGCACACACCGTGCCACACCCAGACTCCTCACGACGCTCATGTACCGGGCATCTCGTACGCGTCTATTCCGGGGACCTCGCACACACGCGAGGGATCCCTGACACCTCCAGTTGGGACAGAACCAACCCACTCTCCGCCTCCGGTGCAAACACCACCTCCGGCACCTGTGCAATTGCAGCCGGAGCTACGTAGATCGCAGCGAACGATTCGACCACCTGATAGACTTAACCTGTAAATATACTTGGGGACTTTTTTAAAACAAAGGGGGGGTGAATGTGGTGAACTAGATATACCTGTCTGACTGCTCCTGTGGCTCCTCCCACAGACCTTGCTGACTGCTCCTGTGGCTCCTCCCACAGACCCTGCTGACTGCTCCTGTGGCTCCTCCCACAGACCCCTGTATAAAGGCGACTGTGGGCTGCTGCTCTCCCTCATTTTCCCCAGGATGTAGTGTTGTTTATTCTTCCAGTCAATAAAAGCCGATATCTCGCTTCCTAAGTCTCAGCGTGAGTTATTGATGGTGCATCAGGTTTTGCTCGTCATTGCATGAACTGCCTCATTTGCTGAGGAGGAATTCAATGTAGAGCAATTATCAGTGGAGCTCCCCTCTATTGACATTTTGCTGGAATGAAGGGCATTAGTAAAGATGGTTAGGCCTAGGACGTCGCTGAGGGAACCCTTGTGGTCTTGTCCTAATACTGGGATGATTGACCTCCAGTACCGCAGCTATTTTTCTTCAAAAGGTATCTTCTCTTTGGTGTACTTTCCATTAGATGCCAGTGGCTTTAGTTTTACCAGAGACTTTAACAGATTTAAGAGCAGAGACTCTCAATTCACTTCTGGAATGCAGCTCTGTTTTAAGGCTGCAAATAGGTCTGGAGCTAATCCCTGAGTGCAAGTCTTTTGTATCACAGTTCAGATATTTTCTGTTCCCAATCTTTGTTATATCCAATATTCTCAATAATATCTTGCTATCGCAGAGTGTGAATCAAATTGGCTGAATACTGGTTTCTGTGAAGATAGGTGATCTCAGGAGGAAGCACACATGATTTGTGAATACTTCAGCCTTGTCTTTAACATTCATATTCTGGGCACTGGGGTTGGTGATGAGAACGATGCTTGAGATTTCTCCTTGCATTAGTTGGTTAATTGCCCACTGAAAGTCACAAGCAAATCTAGGACTGCACAGTTTTGATTAGATCCATTAGTTGTAAGGTTGCTTACTGCTCATTGTTTGCTATTTAACATGCCTGTATTTGCAGCTCCTCCAGAATAGCAACCTATTTTTAGATATAGTTGGAGCTGCCCTCAACATGCTGTAAGACCATAACACTAGAAGACATTGGAACAGAATTAGGCCATTTGGCCCATGAAGTCTGCTCTGCCATTCCATTGTGAATGAATTATTATCCCTCTCAACCGCATTCTCCTGTCTCCTCCCTGTAACCTTTGAAGCCCTGGCTAATCAAGAACCTATCAACCCCAAATTTGGCCTCCACAGCCATCTGTAGCAATGAAATCTACAGATTCACAGACACGCACTGGCTACAGAGACTCATCCCCATCTCTGTTCGAAATAGATATCCCACTATTCTGAAGCTGTGCCCCCTAGTTCTAGACTTCTCCACTATAGGAAACATCATCTCCATATCCACTTTATCTAGGCCTTTCAATATTCAATATTCTATGTCCTCTTTTTTGCTTTTATGCTGTTTGTGACTTCCCTCATCATTCTCCCTTTAGAATACTTCTTCACCTTTAGGATGTATCTAACCTTCACATTCTGAATTGCTCCCAGAAATTCCAGCCATTGTCAAGTCATGTCAAGTTTATTGTCATTTCGATCATAAACTGCTGGTACAGTACATAGTAAAAATGAAACAACATTCCTCCAGGACCCTGGTGCTACATGAAACAACACAAAACTACACTAGACTATGTAAGACAGCACAAGGCTACACTAGACTACAGACCTGCACAGGACTACATAAAGTGCATGAAACAGTGCAGGGGAGTACAATAATTAATTATCAAGACAATAGACACAGTAGAGGACAAATTACAATATAATAATAAATGATGTAGATGTCAGTCTAGACTCTGCCATCATCGATGCTAGTGTCTTCTTCCAACCAACTTTGGCCAACTCCTCTCCCAACCCTTTTGTAATTACCTGTAGTACTGATACATCTGCTTTAGTCTCTTCCTCTGAAACTGCAGGTTGAATTCTATCATATCATGATCACTGCCTCCTTAGGGCTGTGTTACCTTAAGCTCCCTAATCAAATCTGTTTCATTACAGATCATGCAATCCAAAATTGCCTTTCCCATAGTGGGCTCAACTACAAAAGACATCTCATAGGTGTTTTACAAACTCTTTCTTGTGATCCAGCACCAAACTGATTTCTCTATTCTTTCTGTATATTGAAATTATCCATGACTATCATACTGTTGCCTTTCTAACATGACTTTCTATCTCCGTTGTAGTTTGTATTTCACATTGTGGCTATTGTTTAGAGGCCAGTATCTAACTCCCATCAGGGTCTTTCTACCTGTGCAGTTTCTTAACTCCACCCACAAGGATACAACATCTTTCAATCCTACAGTATGTCACCCCTTTCTAAGAACTTGTTTTCATTTTTTACCAACAGAGCTACTCCACACCCCTCTGCCTACCTGCCTGTCCTTTTGATAGAACGTGTATCATTGGATGTTAAGCTCTAAACTATAATCTTCTTTCAACCACGACTCAGTGATGCCCACAATGTGCTACCTGCAAATCTCTAACTGTGCTACAAGACCATCTACCTTATACTGTATACTGCATGCATTCATATATAACACCTTTAGTCCTCTGTTCATTACCTCTTTCAATTTTGTCTCCATGATACACTTCAGGTCATCCCACTGACTGCAGTTTTGCCCTGTCATCTGCCTGTCCTTCCACAGTCTCACTACACTTACTATCTATTTGTATACCAACTGCCCCAACCTCAGACCAATCACTCCCCTCACATCCCCCTGCAAAATTAGTTTAAAGCTGCCAACAAGGATATCGGTCTCCCTCAAGTTTAGGTATAACCCGTCCCTTTTGCACAGTTCATACCTACCCCAGAAGAGATCCCAATGATTTAGAAATCTAAAAACCTGCTCCTGTACTAATTCCTCACCCACACATTCATCTGCCAAATTGTTGTATTCTTACCTTCTCTGGCACGTGGCACAGGCAGCAATCCAGAGATTACCACCCTGGAGGTCCTACTATTCAACCTTCTACCTAACACCCTATAATGTCTCTTCAGGGCATCCTCTTTTTCCTACCTATGTCATTGGTACCAATATGTACCCCGACTCCACCCTCACCCTCTATATGTACCCCGACTTCACCCTCACCCTCTCGCCCCCACTTTACAATGTTGTGGACCTGATCTGAGACGTCCTTGATCCTGGCACCTGGGAGACAACATACCATCGGTGTGTCTTCTTCACGTCCATAGAATTTCCTGTCTGCCCCTCTAACTATCAAATCCCCTATTACTACCACACTCCTCTTCTCTCTACTTCCCTTCTAAGCCACAGAGCCAGACTGAGTGCCAGAGACCCAGTCACAGCAGGTTGCTCTGGTAGGTCACCTCCACACCAACGATAATTAGTGGAGTGGCCACTTCTGCCAATGCTGTCATTGACTGATTCATCTCCCACAGGGGCATTGATGAGGACAAGGTCAAATTCATTTAGTTCTCTGTCACCTTACTCTCTAGCTATCACAGATAGTCTGGTTTTCATCAGAGCAATTTATTTCCCAGACAAAACACATAGGAAAAATGGTGAAGATGGAGCGGTGTGCTACACGCAGCGCTAAAATAACGACACGGAGTCGGTAAACTGCAATCAAAGAATGTTTTATTCGAACTTCACAGCCTTGCTTTAAAGCCTCCCTCATCCCGCCCTCCCCGGGCACGGATGGTCCAAGAGACACGTACTCACAAACCCCCGCAGGCTTTTTCCCTTTGTTGTGGACCTGGCCTTTGTGCCTGCACGCTGGCTATTTGTGAGCCGGTTCGAGTGCGCTAGTAAGTGGGTCGCCACATAACCCCCCTCCCCCCCAGAACTGGCGATACACCCCCCAGTGTCCACAGTCTGGGCCGAACCCTGTTTGGGAGGTCGGCCTCTGCGCCGCGGTGCCGGAAACTCGACCGGTTGCGCCAGGTCCACGTGGGCCGGTTTGAGTCGGTCCACCGTGAAAACCTCCTCTCTCCCCCCAACGTCCAGCACGAACGTGGACCCGTTGTTCCGGAGCACTGTAAATGGCTCCTCGTAGGGCTGTTGTAGCGGTGACCGATGCCCGCCCCTTCGTACAAACACAAACTTACAGTTCTGCAGGTCTTTGGGTACACAGGTCGGGTTCTGCCCATGCTGCGAAGTGGGTATGGGGGCCAGGTCACCGAGCCTCTCGCGTAGTCTGCCCAGGACTGCTGCAGGTTCTTCCTCTCGCCCCCTTGGGGCTGGTATGAACTCCCCGGGGACGACCAGGGGTGCGCCGTACACCAACTCGGCCGACGGAGCGTGCAGATCATCTTTGGGCGCCGTGCGGATGCCGAGTAGGACCCAGGGAAGCTCATCCACCCAGTTAGCTCCTCGCAGGCGGGCCATGAGAGCCGACTTTAGGTGACGCTCCACTAGTCCGTACGACTGTGGGTGGTAGGCAGTGGTATGGTGCAGTTGAGTCCCCAAAAGGCTGGCCATAGCTGACCACAGGCTGGAGGTGAACTGGGTGCTTCTGTTGGAGGTAATGTGGGCCGGTACACCAAAGCGGGACACCCAGGTGGCGATCAGTGCCCGGGCGCAAGATTCGGAGGTGGTGTCGGTGAGCGGGATCGCCTCTGGCCATCTTGTAAACCGGTCCACGATAGTCAGGAGGTGCCGCGCTCCACGCGACACTGGCAGGGGGCCCACGATATCCACATGAATGTGGTCGAAACGCCGGTGGGTGGGGTGGAATTGCTGCGGCGGAGCTTTGGTGTGCCACTGCACCTTGGCCGTCTGGCAGTGCATGCACATTCTGGCCCATTCACTGACCTGCTTGCGGAGTCTGTGCCAAATAAACCTGCTGGAGACCAGCCGGACGGTAGTCCGGATGGAGGGGTGCGCCAAGTTATGAATGGAGTCGAAAACACGTCGTCGCCAAGGTGGCAGGACGACGGGACGGGGCTGGCCGGTGGCGACGTCACAGAGTAGGGTCCTCTCACCTGGGCCTACGGGGAGGTCCTGGAGCTGCAAACCGGAAACTGCAGTTCTGTAACTCGGGATCTCCTCATCTGCCAGCTGTGCCTCTGCCAGCGCCTCAAAGTCTACCCCTTGGGAAAGGGCGTGAATGTTAGGGCGAGAGAGCGCATCCGCCACGACATTGTCCTTACCCGAGACGTGCCGGACGTCCGTCGTGTATTCAGAGTTGTCGGACAGATGGCGCTGCTGGCGGGACGACCAGGGATCGGACACCTTCGTGAACGTAAAGGTAAGCGGTTTGTGGTCCGTGAATGCGATGAAGGGCCTACCTTCTAAGAAGTACCTGAAATGCCGGATTGCCAGGTATAGCGCCAACAGTTCCCGGTCGAAAGCACTGTATTTGAGCTCGGGTGGCCGCAGGTGTTTGCTGAAAAACGCCAGGGGTTGCCAGCGGCCCGCGATGAGCTGCTCCAGTACCCCACCGACTGCTGTGTTAGATGCGTCCACTGTGAGGGCGGTAGGGACGTCCATTCTGGGGTGCACTAGCATCGCGGCATTCGCCAAGGCATCCTTCGTTTGAATGAAAGCGGCAGCGGACACCTCGTTCCAGGTAATGTCCTTGCCCGGACTGGACAGCAGGGTGAACAGGGGGCGCATGATCCGGGCAGCTGAAGGGAGGAAGCGGTGGTAGAAATTGACCATACCTACAAATTCCTGAAGGCCCTTGACCGTGGAGGGTTGGGGGAAATGGTGGACCGCATCTACCTTAGCGGGCAGAGGGGTTGCCCCATCTTTAGTAATCCTGTGGCCCAGGAAGTCAATGGTGTCGAGCCCGAACTGGCATTTGGCCGGGTTGATTGTTAGACCGTAGTCACTCAGCCGGGCATAGAGTTGACAGAGGTGGGACAGATGCTCCTGACGACTGCTGCTGGCTATGAGGATGTCATCCAAATAGATGAATGCGAAGTCCAGGTCGCGTCCCACCGCGTCCATTAACCGCTGGAATATCTGTGCGGCATTCTTCAGGCCGAACGGCAAACGGAGGAACTCAAAAAGGCCGAACGGGGTGATAAGAGCCGTTTGGGGACGTCGTCCGGATGCATCAGGATTTGATGGTATCCTCGGACGAGGTCTACCTTGGAGAAGATCCGTGCGCCGTGCAGGTTTGCTGCAAAGTCCTGAATGTGCGGCACAGGATAGCGGTCCGGTGTGGTAGCCTCGTTCAGCCTGCGGTAGTCGCCGCATGGTCTCCAGCTCCCTGTTGCTTTGGGCACCATGTGCAGGGGGGAGGCCCATGGGCTGTTGGACCGCCGGATGATCCCCAATTCCTCCATCCTCTTGAACTCCTCCTTCGCCAGTTGGAGCTTGTCCAGGGGAAGCCGCCGAGCACGGGCGTGGAAGGGTGGTCCCTGGGTCGGGATGTGGTGCTGTACGCCATGTCGGGGCATGGCTGCCATGAACTGCGGTGCCAGAACCGATGTGAAATCCGCCAGGACTCCGGTGAAGTCGTTGTCGGACAGCGTGATGGAGCCGAGGTGAGGGGCTGGCAACTGGGCTGCACCCAGGGAGAACGTCTGAAAGGTCTCGGCGTGGACCAGTCTCTTGCTGGGCAGGTCGACCAGTAGGCTGTGAGCTCGCAAAAAATCCGCACCCAGAAGCGGTTGGGCTACGGCGGCCAGTGTGAAGTCCCACGTGAACTGGCTGGAGCCGAACTGTAGCTGCACCTGATGGGTGCCTTAGGTCCTTACTGTGCTGCTGTTCACGGCCCTCGGGGGGAACCCGGTGCCCTGCTGCGGGTGTCGTAACTCGTCGAAGGTAAGACGCTGATCTCGGCACCGGTGTCGACCAAAAAATGGCGTCCCGACCGCTGGTCCCACACATACAAGAGGCTATCCCGAAGGCCAGCCGCCGTAGCCATCAGCGGCGGCTGGCCCTGGCGTTTCCCGGGAACTTGCAGGGAGGGCGACAACGATGGGCTTTTGCGCCCCACCGCTGGTGGTAGAAACACCATTGTTCGTTGGGGTCCCCATCCCTGCCTCTGGGGCTAGCGGGCTCTGCGGCCGGGCCTGGACTGGTTTGCTGCTGGGAGCATGGCCGGGTGATCTGTGCGATGGATGCCCCACTCACCTACTTGGCATTCCACAGCAAGTCTGCCCGGGCTGCCACCTTCCGGGGGTCGCTGAAATCCGCGTCGGACAGCAGCAGGCGTATGTCCTCGGGCAGCTGCTCTAGGCATGCCTGCTCAAACATGAGGCAGGGTGTGTGTCCGTCGGCCAGAGACAACATCTCGTTCATTAAAGCTGATGGAGGTCTGTCTCCCAAGCCACCCAGGTGCAGTAAACGGGCAGCCCGCTCGCGGCGTGAGAGTCCGAAAGTCCTTAGGAGCAGGGCTTTGAATTCCGTGTACTTGCCGTCCGCCGGGAGAGACTGTACGAACTCCGCAACCTGGGCCGCTGTGTCCTGGTCGAGGGAGCTCACCACGTAGTAGTAACGGGTGTCCTCTGAGGTTATCTGCCGAACGTGGAATTGGGCTTCTGCTTGCTGGAACCAGAGGTGAGGTCGTAGCGTCCAGAAGCTTGGCAGTTTCAACGAAACCGCATGAACAAATGCGGCGTCGGTCATCTCCGGTCCAAAAATCGTTTGGACCGTCGGGGTCACCAATTGTAGCGGTGTGCTACACGCAGCGCTAAAATAACGACACGGAGTCGGTAAACTGCAATCAAAGAATGTTTTATTCGAACTCCACAGCCTTGCTTTAAAGCCTCCCTCATCCCGCCCTCCCCAGGCGCGGATGGTCCAAGAGACACGTACTCACAAACACCCGCAGGCTTTTTCCCTTTGTTGCGGACCTGGCCTTTGTGCCTGCACGCTGGCTAATTGTGAGCCGGTTCGAGTGTGCGAGGAAGTGGGTCGCCACAAAGATCTCACTTTATTAGTCTTCACCTTTGTTTTGCCCAGCCATCTTTTATTGCTTCCAAAGGTGGACTGGAACATGGCACCCACTGTATATGTAGGCTAAACACTGCTACTTACATGAAGTTGATGCTATTGCTCCCTAATGCTCCCCATTCATTTTTTCCTCAAACTTTGCATTATCCATACCTAAAGAAATTACTCCTAGACTTCAGGCAAAGGGATCAATGAGGAACAGGCAGAAGGGCAAAAGATTTGTTGTCTCATTTTCAGCATCAGGATAGGCAACACACAATTCTGGCAATTCTGGCTCTTGCAATCTGTACTGTACTCCAGTAATCCAGTGCATTTTTGATTAAAGAATGTTTGAGAAATTGCATATTCCCTTGTCTAGCTCTAGCTTTCAATTTGTTTTGTATTCTGCAAAAATAAGCTACTATTGGAACATTATGGCTTTTCTTCAAGGTCTCAATGAACTTTAGAAGCCAACTTTATCTTCAATGGGCTCTGCAATTGCTCTGGTCTTTCTTCCTGAAGTAGAATCCTTTTATTTTCTGTGCTACCATCTCCTTACGTTCCTACTCATAGCTCTACAGTTGCTCATTTAGATATTGCTTTTCCATTCCTGTCCTAAGAAATCCTTTTACTGCCACTTAAGCCCATGTTTCTGTTCCTTTGGGCTGAAATTCCCTGGGTGACCACATCTCCCGGAATCTGATACGATCACGAAGAAGGCACTCCAGCGGTTCTACTTTGTTAAGAATTTGAGATTTGCTATGTCACCAAAGGCTCTTGCATACCTCTATAGATGTATGGTGGAGAGCATTCTGACGGTTTTATCACAGCCTGATGTGGAGGCTCCAATGCACAAGATAACTAGAGGATTTAGAAGTTGCAGACTCAGTCAGCTCCATCACAGGCACAACCCTTCCAACTATTAACAACGTCTTCAAGTGGCAGTAGCTCAAGAAGACAGCAGCTATCATCAATGACCCTCGTCATCCTCCTCTCCTTTTTCCTACATCAGGGAGGAGGCACAGGAGTCTGAACATCCACACTCAACAATTCGGAAACAGCTTCTTCCCCCACTGTCATCAGATTTCTGAATGGTACATGAACCCATAAACACTACCTCATTATTCCATTTTTTGCACCATTTACCTCCTTTGTAATTTATTCTGTAATCATTTTATATCCATACACTATACTGCTGCCACAGTACAATAATACAAACAACGAGTTTCACATTGTATCAGGCAGTGCTCATAAACCTGATTCTAATTTTGTAAATCTTTGAGCATTTCCTTTTGAAACCTCTCTCCCCAAGTTTCTCTGTTTAAGCCAAATCCTTAAGGCCCATTTCTTTGACCTGGCATTTGGTGTTTTGCCCTAAAATCGACTTGCGTCATTCAGTGCCATATCTTGTTTGGTCATTCTCCTGTGCCTCCTATAACACTTAATACACAACAAAAATGTAGGCTGCTTCTCATATTTATATGGACCATTATTCCTATCGATGCCTGCCTGGACTTATCAGCTTTTCTTATTGCAGGCCTTCCATTTTTTCTTATGAACACGTGCCTGTAACTTATTCCCCTATTTATAGGTGTCGGTTTATTATCATCTCATGTTCCAAGAATCAATGAAATGCTTGTCTTGTATACTGTTTAAGTGGATCAAATTATTACACAATGCATTGGGTGACAATAACGTAAAACAATAACAAAGCAAAATAAAGTGTAAGGGCTATCGAAAAAGTGCAATGCAGGTAAACGATGAAGTGAGGTATATTGTGAGGCCAAGAGTCCATTAAAGAGTCTGATAACGGTGGGATAGAAGCTGTCCTTGAGCCTGGTGGTGTGTGGCTTTGAGGCTTTTGTATCTCCTCCCGATGGGAGAAGGAAGCGAATAACTCTGTGGATGGTGTCCTTGATTATTAATATTTAACAATATTTTATTCTAAAACCTCATATTTGTCCTAATATTACTTATTACTTATCCATAAACACTAACTTATCAATACATCTCTTTGCTTTTTATTGTAACATACTTATTCTGCATTTTATGCAAGTTGAATTTAAGCATTTTTAGTCTATAATTTTATTATCATTTACAACCCATTAACCTGGCTAGATTCATAATTATGTCTTTAAATTTAAATCATTTCTTATTAACGGTGTGGGACAGTTTTCACATTTTTCTTTAGCTCCACTGTGAGATATTATTATGATCAGCAGCTCATATCTTTGACAAAGGCTCGTCTCACATCCATGAATGGGCAGCATTGGTGTCATCGCAATGAGCCTGCTAGTTACGGTTATCACTGTTTCATGATGCTGTGGATAGCCAAGAAACTAGTTGAATCAGCAGCTTCTTTACAAAAAACCCACTGGGAGTTAGAAATGAACCCAAACATTGTTTAACTAACCGTCTGCTCACAAATTGATCAAGAAAATAACCATTCATACCACTGGCAGTTAGAACTTCTTGTACAAAAGATGTCTTGCTCTTTCTAAACACACACACACACATAAGACACACTGAGCCATTCAGTATATGAAGAAAGGAGAAACTGAGAGCTTGTCAACTCCATTTCCCAGCTCTTTCTTCAGGACCTGCAAATTATTTATTTTCAAATCCTTGTCAAATTCACTTTAGAAAGCCTCTATCAGCTGTCTGCACTGCCCCTACAGACAGCCACTCCCAAATCATAGTGCATAATCTGGTGTTTATAAGAAGTTTATATCTTCTCTTTGATGGGAGTTCAGTGAGACTCTCTGTCACAGCCCACCCTTTGTCCACCCGCCCTCTGTAATTTCTGCTGCCCTCCAATTCTTCATCTAGCTTGTCCTCCTTTCCCTTCCGCCCTCCTTTTTATTCTGGTGTCTTCCCCCATTCTTTCCAGTCCTGAAGAAGGGTCTCAGCCCAAAACGTCAATTGTTTATTCACTCCATAGATACTGCCTGAGCAGGTGAGTTGCTCCAACATTTTGTGTGAGGTGCTCTGGATTTCCGGCATCTGTAAAATGTCGTGTTTATGATTTACTGCTCCACTGTGATGTTGCTTTGAGGTATGCTTACCCTGAAGAAATCTCCTCTTCGACAGGAGTTCAGTGAGACCCTCTTTCCCTGCTCCCCTCTCTGCTTCCTTCCGACTCTCTATCCTCTTTCCCCTCCCCCACCTTTTTATCCTGATGTCTTCCCCATTCCTTTCCTGTCCTGATCAAGGGTCTCAGCCCAAAACTTTGACTCTATTCATTTTCATAGATGCTGCCTGACCTGCTGAGTTTCTCCAGCATTTTGTGTGTGTTGCTCTGTCTGCGTAAAAGTTATTTCTAGCTCACTTTTTATCATTTAAATATCACTTCGAATTTGTGTCTCCTGGTTTGGAAACATTTACAAACAGTACAGATTCCCTCTACTTACCCTATCTCATTATCTTGTGCAGCTATATACCTCTCAACTCTCCTCGCTCTAAGGAAAACTGACCCACTTTAGAGCAGAGACCATGCAATGCTGAAAGCATTCTAGTAAATCAATTTTACACCCCCTCTGAGCCCTTCAGTGTTTTTTTTCTGATCTACAATTTTCAGAATTGGATGCTATATTCCAGTTGTGGCTCAGCCAAGAATAATCTGATGTACTTGGAGCCTTAGGGTTCAGACCTAGGGTGGAAGAATGGCCTGAGCTTGAAGTGCCAGAGTTCAATACAGCCCTTGGGCGATGTCTGCCTGGTGTTTGCATGTCCTCCCTATGATCACACAGGACTCCTCTGGATGCACCAACTTCCTCTCATGTCCCAATGTCGTGCAGTTTGATAGTTTAATTGGCCACAATATACTGTATGTTCCTTATGCAGTAAAATCCAGGGAGAGTTGGTGAGAAGGTGAGGAGAATAAGCATGGTATAAATGTAGGATTGGTGCAAGAGTCAACTGATGATCTGTTTCTCTGCTCCATCATTCTACGATTCTATGATAAGGATGGCAGATTTTCATCCCTAGTTTGTATATGTGAAGTGAGCTTGTCTTTATGATATTCCTGTTGTTTCGTGGTCCAATTTCCTGGTTTAATTAATTCACTAAATTTTAATTTTCTTGCCACTGTGGTGGAATTTGAATGTCTGTTCCAGCCTCTTGGATAGACCAATTACAAAATCTACCATACTCCCTAGATTTTAAACTTCTGGACCCACAGAAAATGAAAATTGAGGGAATGCTACACCTGCTATGATCAGGACCCTAGTCTCCTGTGCCTCATTCATTGTTCACGTTTACTTAATGCCTGGACCCATGATCACATCTGAAGCTCCAGAGGAGATACATGTGCATTTGAGCGGCCTACTGAGGGCCTGCATGCACCCAAAACACACTCTCTTCCTGTGCTATTTGCTGCTAAAATTAATTGGACTACTGGAAATAATTACATGCTCAGGTCTTTTTTTTTCACATTCTGAAAACCTTTCTCATTTAGGTAGCATTAATTAATTTGGATCAAAAGGCAACCAAAACCGATGGGAGCTCTGTGCGCAGACAGATTTAATTAAAGTGTGAGGCCAGTAAGCAGAGGTGGTGAAGAAAATTTAAAGCTAGTGCACTGTAGGCCATGCACTCTTATTTATGTCACAGGACAGAACACCACTTTGTATATTGAAAGGAATTACTGTCTGGGAGATAGGTAGTATCTGACAAGGGAAGTCAAAGCTATTATAAAAGCAAAAGAAAGGGCATACAACAAAGCAAAAATTTGTGGGAAGATAGAGGATTGGGAAGTTTTTAAAGATCTACAGAGAGCAACTAAAAACATCTGTAAGGGGTTTCTTCTTTTATGTTACTGCTAAGGCTAATAAAATGGTTTCTTTGTTATGTTAGAAGTAAAATTGCTTCTTTGTTATGTTAACTGGTGAGAGCGAGCTTTCTCTCGCAGCTTGTTTCAGTCATAATTTCTGATAACGAGAATTGTATTCATTTGTTAACCAATTGGGATAGATGTTATTCTTTCTTTGTGGGGCTGTTGCGTGGGCTTTTGGGGAAACAGCGCGAGGGGGTTAGAGGGAGAAGACGCGATGTTGTAAGCTGGATGATGGAACATACCCCGAGTGGGGGTCCCAGGCCCAGGGTTTTCGGCGAGGAGAGGAGACAAGGACAGATTCATGTGGAGAGTCTGGTCGACCACCGTGGTTGGTCCCAGGTGGCGGGTCGAGGAGGTCTGAGGGGATCGAATGGTGGCAAGAAGACTTCATTAACTGAGCTCCAATGGTTGTGCACGAAGTGGTTGGACTTTGATAAGTTTGGCGCCTTTTACTTTTCCTTTTATATTGTATCTCTATTAATTATATAGTTCCAGTAAGATCTATAAAGTGTAATCATTTAATCACATATGCTGTACAGTCTGTTATTTGGCGTAGTGGGGACATCACACAGCTTCTACACAAGCTGATTACCCAGTTTGATGGGGCCAAAGGCTGCTCCCCCTAGACGAAAGCAAGCTGAGCGAGCCTGAGGATTACCGGGGACTATATTGTGGGGGCTCATCCGGGATTGGATTCTGTGGAAACTGTATCTGAGGGTGAGACACTCTTAGTGAACACTCCGAAATACCATGAGGGAGGGGAATTGACCACTGAAGACACCTTGGTGAGAGAGAGCTCGCGACGACTGGCCCCTGCAGCCGTGGAAGACGTAGGCAGTGTGTGTGTGGAGTTTAGGACTCTGAACAGGCGCATTGTCATTGACCAGAATACAGGGCCGAAGAGGCAATGGCCTGTCTGAATGGTGCAAAGTGGTTTAAGGTGCTGGATTTGAGAAGTAGATGTTGTCAGATCCTGATGAGTGAAGCCGATAAGGAGAAGACGGCCATTATAGGTTCCCTAGGATTCTTCAGGTCCGAAAAGATGTCACAGGCCATATCTGGAGCCCTTGCAACCTTCCAGCGGGGCATGGAAAAGACCATGGGGGATGTGGAGGTGTTTGGAGTTTTGGCGTATGTGGATGAATGTCTATGGTTCCATCGCCCAGCTTACAACATCGCGTCTTCTCCCTCTAACCCCCTCGTGCTGTCTCCCCAAAAGTCCGTGCAACATTAGCTTACAGTCCCACAAGAAAGAATAACATCTATCCCAATTGGTTAACAAATGAATACAATTCTCGTTATCAGCAATTATAACCCAAACAAGCTGCGAGAGAAAGCACTCTCTCACCAGTTAACATAACAAAGAAGCATTTTTATTCTAACATAACAAAGAAGCCATTTTATTAGCCTTAGCAGTAACATAAAAGCGAGCTGAACGAGCCTAAGGCTTACCAGGGTGCTACACATCATTAGAAAGCAAAAGATGAAATATGAAAGCAAGCTGACAAATAATATCAAAGTGGATAGAAACATAGAAACATATAAAAGATTTTTTCAGGTACGTTAAAAATAAAAGAGAAATAAAAGAGAAAAGTGGATATAGGACCACTAGAAAATGAGGCAGGATAAATAATAACAGGGACAAGGAGATGGTGGATGAACTAAATTAGTATTTTGCATCAGTCTTCACTGTGGAAGACATTAGCATAGTGGTCGCCAACCCGTCGATCGTGATCGACTGGTCGATCTTTGAGACTTTCCCAGCAGATCCCGAAAAAAAATGAAAAATAAATACACAAATACTGTTGAGAGATTGTTTCCGGGTTGCAGGGTTTTAGTTCCGTTCTTTCTGCCCAGTGCACATGTGTGTAGCTCCCCCGCCATGCACTACAGTGTAGTTCAGTAGTCCCCAACCACCAGGCCGCAAGGAAATGATATGAGTCAGCTGCACCTTTCCTCATTCCCTGTCACGCCTACTGTTGAACTTGAACCCACGCGAGGTCATCAGTCGCCTTAATGCAGTGATATCCTCATGCCAGGGATCACTGGTTGGTCTTGGGTAACCAGCCGGCGGGAAGCACTGTTGCTACTGGCCTGGAGCGCGGACAGATAAGCGTCACCTCTGAGAACCTGTTTGGCACACCGAATGTTCATAGGGAACCCAATGCTAAAATATTTGCAGACGGGCTCAGGGTTTCGTAAGTATCAGAGCAGTTACCTCGCTGCGATCTAATGAAAGTCATCCCTCCAGCCAAATTTTTGTCAGCCGATAGATCCTACAAGTGGGGTAGGTGTGCGTCCTGTCGCACTCCTCGCTTGGTTGGTCGCTTTCTCCGGACTGCGACTGCCACGACCCTGGTACGGGAACAGCCGCACCTGGCCAATGCGTCTGGCGGGCGGGAGGCTGTCTAATGAGGCAATGAGGTACTCAAAACTGCTTTGGTATCCTGAGTCCAAGCACCCTACACTTAAAGACAAACCCATTGAGTTTTTTTCCAGCGGAAAATATGTGAGCAAGCGGGACAGCAGGTAAGTGCTGAGAGCCACGAAAACTGAATTGCGGAATGGCCTGGACATAAGGAACTTGCTTCAAGTATTGATGTATTCTGGTAGTGTTTAACAACACCACCCCCCCCCCCCCCACCCCAGTCCACCAGTCTGCAAGAATATTGTCAATATTAAACCGGTCCGCGGTGCAAAAAAAAGGGTGCTGACCCCTGGTGTTCTTACATTATTTCTACTTCCAGGTTGTGGGGTTTTACTTCCAGTCTTTTCTGCCCCAGTGTGCATGCATGCAACTAATTGATTTGGGGTCAATCTTGCCTTTCACTAAGGCTGAAGTAGGGGATCTTGGGCTTCAAAAGGTTGGTGACCACTATAGTAGTTGTGTGCCTGATGTTGTAGTGTGTGAAGGAAGAGAAGTGGGTGCAGTTACTGTTACAAAAGAGAAGGTGCTCAAAAAGCTGAAAGACCTAAAGGTACATAAGTTACCTAGACCAGATGAACTGCACCCTAGGGTTCTGAAAGAGGCAGCGTTAGAGATTGTGGTGGCATTAGATATGATCTTTCAAAAATCATTGGATTTAAGCATGGTGCCAGAGGACTGGAAAATTGCTAACGTTATGCCACTCTTTAAAAAAGGAGGAAGGCAGCAGAAAGGAAATTGTAGACCAGTTAACCTGACCTCAGTGGTTGGGAAGATGTTATAGTCAATTGTTAAGGATGAGGTGATGGAGTACTTGGTGACCATATAACAATTACAGCATGGAAACAGGCCATCTCGGCCCTTCTAGTCTGTGCCAAACACTTACTCTCACCTAGTCCCACCAACCTGCACTCAGCCCATAACCCTCCATTCCTTTCCTGTCCATATACCTATCCAATTTTACTTTAAATGACAATACCGAACCTGCCTCTACCACTTCTTCTGGAAGCTCATTCCACACAGCTACCACTCTCTGAGTAAAGAAAATCCCCCTCGTGTTACCCTTAAACTTTTGCCCCCTAACCCTCAACTCATGTCCTCTTGTTTGAATCTCCCCTACTCTCAATGGAAAAAGCCTATCCACGTCAACTCTGTCTATCCCCCTCATAATTTTAAATACCTCTATCAAGTCCCCCCTCAACCTTCTGCGCTCCAAAGAATAAAGACCTAACTTGTTCAACCTTTCCCTGTAATTTAGGTGCTGAAACCCAGGTAACATTCTAGTAAATCTTCTCTGTACTCTCTATTTTGTTGACATCTTTCCTATAATTTGGTGACCAGGACTGTACACAATACTCCAATTTTGGCCTTACCACGTGACACAGGACAAGATAGTACAAAGTCAGCATGGTTTCCTTCAGGGAAAATAGGTCTATCTCTACCATCTAGAAGACACTGAGGAAGATAGCATCAGTCACAACATCGGTGATGTAAGAACCATGCAACTATTCTCAATCTGATTTGCATTCTGTGTTGCATGTTTATTCTCGTAACTGGGGGTGCGGTAAAAGTGAGGGGAATAAGTCACGTATTCATGTTTTATTCGTTGTAGTTTGCAGTAGTTGGGGATGGGCGGATGTTGTATCTTTTGCTGACCACTTAATTACTTTTAGTTTACACCTGGATACGCTTAAATTTCATTGCTCATCTCTAAGAAGATATTGCATACATATGGTCGATTTTTGGATCAATCTTTACCGGAGTTAGGGTGTGCCATGCAAGTATGACAAATCGGTAGGGTCGCCAGCAGTGGCAACTGTTGTGGGTTGGGTTTTGCTGCCGTATTCTGTCAGCAATAGTTTCCAATGGGTATACCAAATGAACACCAGCGTTCAGATGTGTCTGTGAAAATAATGTAGGAGCCACACATCTGCTCTCTATCTGCATTGTATCCTCTTCTGTGCATTTATTATGGTATCTAGTCACGTGAGCGGGGGTGTGGTAAGAGTGATGAGCAAACCTGCAGCAGCTTTATTCGGTTTCGGTTTTGCCACTCTAGGTGAGATTCAGATGGGAAATCGTAGCTCAACATGGGGAAGTGAAAAAGAAAATAAAAGAAGCAAAGAGAGATTGTGGGAAATGAATGGCACTCGACATAAAAGGTCTTCTGTAACCAGAACTGGGTAATAAAACCAGATGCTACTGGGACATGGAAGGTGAGCTGTCAGACTTTCAAAGGTGGTACTCTGTATTGTGTTTATCAAGGAAGGGGATGCTAAAATAAACTCAGCTGCAGAGATGGTGGGATAGATAACGGATGAGATGAAATGCTGGCCATGCTTAAAACAAACAAATCACCAGAACCTGATGGGATGCTGAGGAAGAGAAGTGAAAAAAAGTTTTGATAATCTCCAATCCTTCCTGGAAGGGCGGCACATTTCCCCAGCCTGTTCTCAGCAGATGTATGTGGGGAGTTTCTACATTCTCCCTTGACCATTTCGATTTCTTCTGGGTTCTCCAGTCTCCTTCCATACAAAGATATATCTGTAGGTTAGCTGCCTACTTTAAATTTCACTGAGTGTAAGTGGGTAGCAGGAGAATTGGAGAGAGGGTGGGTGTTGGTGGACAAGTGAGAGAGGATAGATTGCAGGGAAATGTTTTTAAAAGGAATGCTTTGATAGCCAGCATAGAATCCACAGGCTAACTAGCCTTAGTTTATGTCATAAGGAAACAGGAAATAAAAGGGAAGAGCCAAAGGACTAGAAAATGGGTAATGTAATACCTTAGTTCATGGAAGCATGCAAGGACTTCGGACAACTGAACTCCAGGCAATTAACAGAAACAGTTATTGTGGAGGTAAAAGCAATAGGTAACAAGGGGAGAGCTGGCATTGATGTGTTAAGGAAAATTTTGCCTGACAAACCGTGGAGCAGACTGCAAGTGTCAGCCGGTGTGGATATGGCTCGAGTGCGGAATGAGAGATACTGAAGCAGGTCAATAGTTCACAGACTTCAATGCGAACAGAGTTAAAGGGAGAGGAAAACAATAAACGCTAGGACAAACAGGGCCGTTAGCTAAAACTTTCAAATGGAAAATGGAGCCTACACTGCGGCTGAAAAGAACCACTAAGAATAAAACAAATACCGCTAGTCTTCAGAGTCAGTTGACTCAACAGTCCAATTTCTCAGGCAATGCTGAATGCAAAACAGGCGGCGAAGCGTTGCTGTGTCCAAGTCCCGACAAACACTATGATGGAATGAATGGAGTTAAATACTACCACAATGCAATAATTAGCTGACACATGCATATTTCCGAGGGCAATTGCTATATCTGCTGCGGCACCAAATCCATGGTTGTGACAACAAGATACAGATAACCAGGAAATCTGAAGTAAAAATAGGAAACATTTGGAAACTCTCAGCAGGCCAGGTAGTTACCAAAGAGAAATAGAGTTATTGCTTCAGATTTGAGATCCTTCATCAAGACTGAACAGCAAACACCTAAATGATCAGTTAGAGCAGCAGAAGGAATTTGATACAGAAAAGTATGAAAAGATACATTCATTGATGAAATAAGAAGACAAGAAAGGAGACAACAAAATTTAAATAGCAATGGTCTAAGAGATTTATAACCATAGAGGGTCTGGGTGTACCCATACATAATTTACTGAAAGTTGCTGGAGTTGTTGACAGAATGGTTAGTACAGCATTTGGGATTCAGGAATTCATGAAAAGAGGCAACGACTGCAAAATATTGGTAATCAACAGTAGGAATATCATATCCAATTCTGGTCCCCACACTTCAGCTCTCACAGAGAGGACAGGAAAGATTGACTGAAATGTTTCCAGTAATGCATGAGTACAGTAATAAGCTTAAAAGGGAGAAGCTGGATAGAGGAATGGAAGCCATTTTCACTGTCCAACCACAAGGGATGTTTAAAATTTTGAGAAGAAAATTTAAAAAGTATGGAAAA
Organism: Hemitrygon akajei; assembly: GCF_048418815.1. Classification (NCBI taxonomy): domain Eukaryota; kingdom Metazoa; phylum Chordata; class Chondrichthyes; order Myliobatiformes; family Dasyatidae; genus Hemitrygon; species Hemitrygon akajei. Next base: position 134,648,563 of record NC_133131.1, on the reverse strand, counting down.
AATGTTTTTACTTCTGGAGTAGTTATGACCTGAGATTCAGTATCAGCTAGTGATAAAGACTGATTTTATTTAGATCACTGCCTGAAGAATTTTGGAGTCAGAATGTGAAGTTCTGCAACACCATTGACCAACAGCTGAATACTTTAAAGTTGCGAACGCTTGCAAAGACCATGTCAAGTGGGCACATAGCATGCTTACAAAAAGTTCTGCTGACCTTGCAAGGAACAAGATAAGTTACCGGTAATTGGATCAAATAACAAAGAGGAATTTCAGACAAGTAGATTATGGTTTGCTTGTTAATTTCAGTGACTTCAAAACTTAGGACATGTGCACTGATACATTGTTTTACGAAACATATTTTCACTTGATTGGCAGCCAGTATAAAAACAGGAATTACTGAAGTTACTCATCAGGTCAGTTAGCATTTGTGGAAGGAGGAATACAGTTAACCTTTCCCCCCATGCTTTCTGATATAGTTTTTTCACCTGATTTTTTACTTCTGCTTTGTTCTCTACACAACTGTTGCCTAATCTTCTGAATGTTTTGAGGATTTTCTTTTTTATTTCTGACTTCCAGCATTCGGAGTTTTGCTTTGCTTTGCAAACTAAGCTCTCCCATTCGCACCCCAAATAACATCATAACAAATCTAACTAGTTCAAAGATCTGGTAAATTCCAACAAGCCGGGTATTCCATATATCGTGTTTAAGGAAACAGATGGCAGGGTATGTTTCAATACACCCCATTGCAGGACTCCAGTGTAGAAACTGATCTTGCTGAGAGTCATGCTGGAGCATTGACTCAAGGACCTTGGTCTCTGAGAACCTCAGTCAGCTTAGAACTCCGAGAACATTTGTCACCCCATTGATTTCTGCCAGGTTTGTAAACTCACAGGGGAAAAAAAACAAAAGGAGATAATTTCTTTTTTTTTACATTTTCAACTCTGCTTATTGTTTTTAATGATTTGAAAGTCATTTACTGTTTTTAACCAAAACCAGGATGAGGGAGCACATCACTTCATCACTCTGCATTAGCTTCCTGTATCTTTTGGAACTTATTTTTAAAGTTATCATAATGGTCTGGGACCAACAGAACTGCTTTCATTTTATAATCCTGCTTGAGCTCTCAGGTCTTCTTTTCCCCGTCTCTTAAATTTAAATAATCTGCCTCAAATTGTCAGGTCAGCTTTATTGAATCACACTCCTAAGCTGTGGAATTCAGAACCTAAAACAATAAGGGATGCAGACTCAGTTACACTCCTAAACACCAGTTCAAAACCTATTTATTTAACCTTGGTTTTAACTAACATCCTTCTGAAATCTATTTTCATGTTTGTACTTCTATCCCACTGTAAAGCACTTCGCACCACATCATCTGTATGAGAGTGCTCTATAAATAAACTTATTATTATTATTATTGTTTTTTTTTCTCAGCTCATTCTGCTAAAACCTCAGTTACAGGCATAACCAAACAGACACATTTCTCACTTGTTAGGAACCTCCAGTCCACTCTGGTGGTGTTTGGCATTGCGGCTTTCTGAAGATTTACATACATATTGCTGTGAATTCCAAATTGCTTAATGCTATTGTGTAGTAACTTAGGGATGACAAAATCCCAAAGTAATAGTAGTAGTAGTGTAGATATTACTGTTGGGACAATGTATACCCTGTTCATGTTCCACAGTCTTTCAATTTCCTCCTTTAATTCAGCATATTTCTGGTGTTTCTCATTTACTGATTTCTGTATGTCATGTGCATTTACAATGGCTATATCTAATCGTGTGCAGTTTTGGTCCCCTAATCTGAGGAAAGACATTCTTGCCATAGAGGGAGTACAAAGAAGGTTCACCAGATTGATTCCTGGGATGGCAGGACTTTGATATGAAGAAAGACTGGATCGACTAGGCTTATACTCACTAGAATTTAGAAGATTGAGGGGGGATCTTATTGAAACATATAAAATTCTAAAGGGATTGGGCAGGCTAGATGCAGAAATATTGTTTCCAATGTTGGGGAAGTCCAGAACGAGGGGTCACAGTTTAAGGATAAAGGGGAAGCCTTTTAGGCTTAGTTTAGATGAGGAAAAACTTCTTCACACAGAGAGTGGTGAATCTGTGGAATTCTCTGCCACAGGAAACAGTTGAGGCCAGTTCATTGGCTAATATTTAAGAGGAAGTTAGTTATGGCCCTTGTGGCTAAAGGGATCAGGGGGTATGGAGAGAAAGCGGGTACAGGGTTCTGAGTTGGATGATCAGCCATGATCATACTGAATGGCGGAGCAGGCTCGAAGGGCCGGATGGCCTACTCCTGCACCTATTTTATATGTTTCTATGTTTCTATTAAGCAAGTTGTTCTTGCTTGTTTATCCTGTAATATTATGTCTGTACGGTTATTATGGATTGTCCTATCTGTAATAATGGATCGGTCATAATAGAATTTGTAGGGCTCTGACTTTAAAACTGGATCAGGCTTGTATTTAGGTATCTAGGAAGTTTGGTGTCTTTTATGAGTGAATTTTTAAGCAAGATTTTGGTGAGTGATGTTTGCCACTTGATTGTGTCTGTGCAAGTAATCAGATTGAGTTAAACTGCCCGAAGACCCTGGAATGTGTTGGATTGCTTCTGGTTTCTCTTGGCACTTTCTGCATTTTTCATTTTGAATATGTTGGTCTTTTATTTCGCATTTTTGATACTTTTTTTGTGTTAACCACCTGGTTCTATATTGCCACAAGGAACCTCTCTGTTTCTTTTTCTTCTTCTTCTACTTATTATTATTTTGCTCTCAATTAATTAAAACACATGTAAATTAAACCAAAAACATAGACTATTAAAATGTGCAGCACAGGAACAGACACCTCAGCCCTCAATGTTGTGCTGAACAAATTAAATTAATCATATGGCCAACCTAATTAATTCCCTCTACCTACAAAATGTCCATATCTTTCCATTTTTCTCACATTCATGTGCCTATTTAAACATCTCTGAAAAGTTCATAATGTATCTGCCTCTAACACCACCCCAGGAAGCACAATCCAGGCACCCACCATTCTGTGTAAAAAAAATTGCTCCTCACATCCCCTTTAAAATTACCACTTTTCACTTTAAGTCCATACACTCTGGTATTAGACATTGCAACCCTGGGGAAAAGATGCTGTCTGTCAAATCTTTCTAGGACTATCATAATCTTATAAACCTCTATCAGGGCTCTTCTCAGCCTCTGCCTCTTCAGAGCATACAACCTAAGTTTGTCCAACCTATCGCCATAGCACATGCCCTCCAATCCAGACAGTATCCTGTAAACCTCTTCTGCTCTGTCTCCAATGCCTCGACATCCTTCCTATAATGGGGTAACCAGAACTGTGGGCAATATTTCAGATGCAGCCTAACTAGAGTTTTTTAAAGCTGCAACATAACTTCTGGCTTTCGAACTCAGTGCCTCAACTAATAAAGGCAAGTATGCCATTGGCTTTCTTAACCACCCTATCAACTTGCTTAACCACTTCTAGGGAACTATGAACTTGGATACCAATACCTCTTTATTCATCAACACTGTTAAGGATCTTGTCCTCAACAGTTTATTGCCTCTTCACATTTGACCCACCTTAATGCTCTTTAAAAGACTCAATGCTACGTCCTCCTTTACCTCAAAATGCCCTAACATAACAATATGCTTGACATTATTATTTCAAACACTCTTATAGCTTTTGCAGCCTGCAAAACCAGCTATTGACATTTTCACATGCTCTCTGCAGAGAGGATTTTTATTTGCACCTTTGTAAACCAAGCCACCATTCAGGCCATTCAACTGCTATATGAGAGGCTCCAGGCCACCAGGATAAACTCACTGCTTGTGGAGGAAGCATGGACTGACTTCAAGTGCCACTTGACTGCAAGCTCTAGCCCAAAATAAATGTTGTTTTTTGTTTAAGTAAAGCTCTAAGCATTTTAACTAGTTGGATCAAAGACAGTAAGTTAAAATATCTTGGTAAATTATCCAGCCACTTTGTTGTCAAAGCATCCTGAAATGAAAAAACGCCCTCTTGTCACTAAGAAATCTTCTGCTACTGAAACTATTCTGCAAGAATGCAAACCCCTACTTAAGCTGGAATTGTCTGATCTATGGATTACAGGCAAATTTCATGACTCGTCAATGTGTCATGCCTTTAAATCTCATTTATGGAAAACAAATCACTTCTATTGCCTTTAAAGGACAGCTTGACACACATTGTGCTTTTGTGAAACATGGCAGCTCTGTTTAACATATGTAGTAATTATAATCCTTCCAAAGGATGCTTTCTATATATGTTGTATCATTTCTGCAGATGCTACACTACAACAACGGCCTGTCACAATGTTTTCTCTCTCTGGAGAAATGTAGTTTTGTGAGCACTACCAGTCAAGGATGCAATGAACAGGTGAGTCACAGTCAGTAACTTCTAAATACCATCTAAACATCTGTCCCATTGATTGTGAAAAACAACTGCATTAATCATAAATGTACAGTGGCCCTATTCCGACTAAACTGATATTTACATTTTCCATATATCTACACCACTTCACGTATCCATACCTCCAGAGGGCATGCAGATCAAACTTGATAAATGTCAGAAGTGCTGTAGATCAGTTTAATTAGTTGGAAGCCAACTTAAAGCAGACCTAGAGGAGCCACCACCTGCCAAGACAATTTGTTTTATCATTCTCAGCATTCCCTTCAAAATTTCTTGAAATACGTTCTTAGAAATTCAGTCTTCTTTTAAAAGGCCAATTTTCTCCTCCACTGACTTCACAGCATATCAAACAAAGGACCTTATCTCTTTTTTTGTCCCATAAGCCTCTGCATAGGCACGTGATCTTGAGGAGTACCATTATTATAGTCCCTTTGATTAGACAAGGTTCAGGGCAGGTTAATGTGGTTAAAGTTAGTTTCTTGCAGAAAAACATCATTTAAGGTCGAATTAGAGTACTGTGCAAAAGTCTTAGGCCTGTATATATCACAAGACTTTTACACAGTACTCTAGTAATTTTATTCATTGCACTGTACTACTGCAAAAAAAAGACAAATTTCATGACATACTGTATCTGAGTGATGATAAAACCGATTTTGATATGAGTCTCTATTGTGGACTGAGAATGGGAAGGGGGCAGGGAGAGGAGAATTATGGTTGGGAAAAGAAGAAGGGAGTGGGAAGCATCAGAGAGACATTCTGTAATGATCTATAAACCAATTTTTTGGAACAAAATGACCTTGCCTGTTGCCTCAGGGATGGATGTGTCTGCACTCACACCACACCCCTGACCCTGACACTCCGTGCCTGCCACCTGTCCCTCACCCCTCCAGCAGTGCTCCACCCTCACCATTCCCAACATGCTTTGCTCCATCTAGATTTACAAACTCGTTCCCCACTGCAGGTTGACAAAGACAGATCTGTGCAAAATTCTTAGGCATCCTAGCTACATATACTGTGTGTGTCGAAGTCCTTTGTAGGCACTGTATCTGCGTTCACGTTGTCATTTCCGTGTACTTCTATGTATGCATTTCGATGCCACACTACATATTTCTCCAGGTAGGCTAATAATGCACACAGACTAATTTGATTTTGTGTGACTAACATAAGTAGTAGTTGAACCTGCAACTAAACAAATATACAAAGCTCAAATTAATTTTAAACTTTCCATGTTCGTTTAGTTGCATTTGAAGAATATGCTGTGATGTGAAAATGAGCGACCTTGATGAACTCAGTGGAATCATCTTCTCATGGCAGTGCCAATCTCAGTGTGCCAATTGGAATGGAAATGTGATACTCAGAAGCGATGACGCTGAATCTGTGCCTGGTATCATGGCCTGACGGGATGAAGAACATATTAATAAATCAGCAGTTTCAGAGTACAGACATGATGAAATGTGTCCAAACTTCCTTCAGTAATTTGAAATTATTTTTGAATTTCATTGTGCTGAGGTGCTTTAGTTCCGGATTCTAAAGGACTGGTATGGAACCTAAATCCAGAATCTGATGGACTCTCTGGCAAAAGAGTTGCTAGCTGAGCCAAACGTTGACACAGCGATTAAACCCCAAGTCTGAGTAGAACAGCAGCTGGTGCTAAGCAATGTCTCCCTTGGCTCTTCAGACAATGGGAGAATGATGGACATGCAATAGAATATCCCATCCTCCCAAAAGAAAGTGCTAACTGCTGTTAACGGTACTGAGTGATCAGAAAGGAGACTGTATTATAAAACATGAAGGATCTTACCTTCTCCATAGGAGAGTAAAGTAAGAGGGGTGAGAATGTAGATAAAGATGAGGAAAGGTGATTAGGTAGGTTACCTGAAGATAAAGTATTGTGATGATAAATACATTCAGAACTCAAACCTGGAAGCTCTTGCTCATTGAATTGTACAATGAAGAGAGAAATCAAAGGCATTGTACATGATCTTTCAAGTTTTCTTAAGATTCTGTCCCATATCTGTTCAAAAGAAGAAAATGGGGAAATGCATCCCCGGGTTAAAAATTAGAATGGGCGAATCTCAGAGGGCCGCAACTCAGGATGAAGTTAGTACTCGTTTAGGCAGATGTGTGTTAATCCAGTATGGATTTCGAAAAGGCAAGTCATGCCTCACAAAGATAATTGATAACTCTAGGAAAAAGTGTAGTGCATTAATAAATCAAATATAGCAGATGTGCAATTTGATTTTCAGGAGAAACATAACATTGAAGGTAAGATTAATACATGTGGCATTAAAGTAAACCCTGCAGCATGGATTAAAAAAATATTTATTCATTTACAGGATGCAACTATTAGTGGCAATGCCAGCATTTATTGTCTAATCCTTATTGCTCTTGATTTGAGGATGCATTAACATTCAACTGCATTCTCAGGTCTGGGGTCACATGAAGGCTGCTGGGGAAGGAGGGTAGAATTCTGTGCCTGAAGGTCATTAGTGCTTTGGTTCATTAGTTTCCTACTTACTGTGACTGACACCAGATATACTTCCATTTTCTTTACACATAACTGAATGTAAAACTACTGTTCTTGTTTGCCTGATGTGGAAGAAAAGGTCACAAGATGAAACTTCACCCAGAGAACCACTGTAAGCAATGCAATGCACTATGAAGGGCACCTTACACTGTCAAATATTCTTTTAGATAAGCTGGCCCTTTCCATAGATATGATATTGGAAGGAGAAGGCCATTCTTCTTGTCTTCATGTGCCCAGGGCATTGTTCCTCTGAGAGCTCACTGGAGCAGATTCAGTCCATTACAGTTAACACGACTTCCTGTGTGGACCATTGCTTCTAGGTTCCACTTCATTATGAGTGTGACTACAACTCAGAAGAACTTCACTGCCTAGGAAAACATTTTGGGACATCTGATTTATCACAAGGAAATGTGAGATTATATATTAGAGAAAGTAGGAAGAAGAATGGAGATACATTCTAAATTACAAAACTGTGGGGGGTAAACAGTGAAGAGCAAGAACATTAAGGTGTTCTTAAGGTGTAAAGTGGGCACTACTGTAGTGTAGTGGTTTGCACAATGCAGATACAGCTTGCGACATTCTGGAGTCCAGAGTTCAATTCCGGCGCTGTTCTTTGTATGTCTTCCCCGTGGAATGTGTGGCTTTTCCCAGGGGCTAGGGTTTCCTCCCACAGTCTAAAGATGCACTGGGTAGGTTAACTGGTCATTGTAAATTGTCCCATGATTAGGTTTGGGTTAATCAGGGTTTTGGAGTTGCTGGGGTGGCGTGGTATGAAGGTCTGCAAGGGCCTACTCCACGCTGTATCGCTAAATAAATAATAAGTGAATATGGTAAAAATTCGATAATAAATGAGGAAACAAAGCAGGCAGATTATTGGCGAGGATGTGGAAGGTGGAATAGAGTCCAGATGGGTGTTTTAGGCAGGTGCAAACGATGCACATACAGTATATGGGTGTCCATTGTCTGCTGTGACTACAGCATTATGACATTAAATTTTTTCTTTTCTTTTCTCTCTCAATGCCTTAATGATAGTTTATCTGTCCCAAAGGGTTTAGAAGTTCTCAATTCTCATTAAGCCTACCCAGAAAGTCTATTTAGTTAATATCAAAGCACTCAAGGGCAGAAGGCACGTGTGTGTCATGATAATGAAGCAAGCGGAATATTTTAAAAGCTATATGTGTGAATCAACCCATTTATTTCACATTAATGAGCTTTCAAGCACACTTTCTTTGAGCACTAGGTATACCAAAATTGTGAAATATTTTCAAAGAGGTTTATGTTACCTTGACGACAGTGTCATTGACCACCACAATCTTGTTCACTAAATCAAGCAAATTATGCAATTTGACATTTGGAATTACTAGACTCCGATAACCATTTATTAAGTAAACATTCACCACTTGTGGTGCACATAATAAGATTTTATTTTCCCTTTTTGACCTTGGCTGATAGGGAACTCCAGAAATCTGTAACCATGGTTTTAACAGCACCTGCTTAAACCAATAGGCTAACAAAGCAGCTGAGACAAAAAACTGATTGCATCACACCTGAGAAAACATTGATCAATTTGAACAAACTGCTAGGCAGAGGGAATTCATATTTTGTTTAATGTTATGTGCAAGACCAAATGCTTCCATTCCTCAAACATAAATCATTCTTAATGTTACAATGTCTATCTACATTTTCAATGCAATATTATTCTTCAATGTACTTCCACAAGATCCTAAGATATAGGAGAAGAATTAGATAATTCATTCCATCGACTTTGTTCCGCCATTCCATCATGGCTGATTCGATGAAAAATCGTTGGGTACTAAGCTACATTTAACTTGCAGTCAAATATATCATTTTTACATGTCACAGTTCCACTGTTCACTGTTTTGCTTATGGTAAATATTTATTCAGAATATCAATAGCAAGGCTTAGTTTTAGTTTGTCACTTGGAGATTCAGATCCAGGGTTACATCTGATGTTGATCTCCACTGCTGAATCAAACGAAATTTATAGCTCTACTCAAGGACAAATATTATAGCTTAAGTACTTAAGTTATAGGAGAGGAATTAAACCATTCATGACATTGTGTGTGCTCCACCATTCCTTCAAGGCTGACTATTATCCCTTTTAACCCCATTCTCCAGCCTTTTCACCATAATCTATGGTCCTCTTACTGATTAAGAACCTATTCTGCTTTAAATATACTAAATGACATTTTTACAGTCACCTGTAAAAAAGAATTCCACCAATTCACCACCCTCTGGCTAAAGGAATTCCTCCTCATATCAGCTTTAAAGGGACATCCTTTTATTCTGAAGCTGTGTGCCCTGGTCCTATACTGCCCAACTGTGGAAAACATCCTCTTCATGTCCACTCTATCAGGTCTTTCAATATTCAAATGATTTCAATAAGATGCCCCCTCATTTTTCCAAACTCTAGCGAGTACAGGCCCAGAACCATCAAATGTTCCTCATATATTAACCCTTTCACACCCAGGATCATTCTCATGAACTTCCTCCGGACCTTTTCCAATGCCAGCACATCACTTCTTAGATAAGGCTCCTAAAACTACTCATAATACAGCAAGTGTGGTCTGACAAATGCCTATAATGCCTCAGCATTACATTGCTGCTTTTATATTCCATTCTTCTTACCATACAGAGCCAATTGCAGCACATCCATTAGTTGTCTGGTAGAAACCCTGCATTCATCAACCTTGAGGGCAAATGCACTCTGAGCTCAACCTTTCCCTGACACCAGCCACTGGTCTATTGGGCAAATAAGAACTCATGTAGACATTGTGAGAGTGATTTCATTTCATATTCATCCAGATGGCAGTCACAAGTAGGACTTCCCTGGATACAATGCTTCCTCTCACACTTCCTGTCTTGCCACCATCATTCGCTTTACACGATTGGTCAGAGGCGAACTTACACAGCACATTGTCTATTTTTTTAGAATACCCCATGCCTTTGAAACAGATGAAGTGCTGCAATCCAACACATTTATCTACCGCTTCCTTTCACAGGTGCTGCCTGACCACTGAGTTTCTGCAGCAGTTTCATTCACACCATTTAAAGTGTAGTCACTGTCCCAATGTGTTAGTTAATCTCTGCACAACAAGCTCAACACAAGCAATAAGGTGATAATGACCAGTTAATCTGTTTTTAGTAACGCTTGTCTGGATTTCTCCCAGTGCCATGTGCTAGTCAGGTCGGAAATAGAATGACAGTACAGATGAATGAGTGGCTGAAGAAATTGTGCAGGGGACAGGGTTTCAGATTTCTAGATCATTGTGATCTCTTCTGGGTAAGGTATGACCTGTACAAAATTACAGGTTACACCTGAACTCGAAGGGGACAAATATCCTTAAGGGCAGGTTTGCTAGTGCTCTGGGGGAGGGTTTAAACTAATTTGGCAGGGGGATGGAAACCAGAGTAATAGGGATCAGGATGGGGCAGTTCATAGAGAAGTAAATGAGTGTGTTGCAAGACTGTGAGGAAGGACAGGCAGATGACACGGAAAAATTACAGTCAGTGGGATGCTTTGAAGTGCAATATTGGGGAAAATACAAAAAGAGTGTTGAATACAGTGCGGAACATGTTATACTTGAATGCACAGAGCACACAGAAAAATGTAGATGATCTTGCTGTGAAGTTAGAGCTTGGCAGGAATGACTTTGTTGGCATCAGTGAGTTATAGCTGAAAGATGTTGGGAGCTTAATGTCAAAGGATGCACATTGTATTGAAAGTTCAGAAAGGTAGGCAGAGGGGTTTACGGTGACTATGCTGATACAAAATGAAATAACATCCTGAGAGAAGGTGACATCAGATCAGAAGATGTAGAATCCTTGTGTGTGGAATTAAGAAACTGTAAATGTAAAAAAGACCCTGAAGGGAGTTATATCCAGGATTCAGAACAGTGGCCAGGATGTGGGGTATAAGAAAAGGCATGAGAAAAAGGGCAATGCTACAATAGTCATGGAAGTTTCAATATGCAGGTAGATTTGAAAAACCAGGTTGGTGTTGCATTCCAAGAGAGAGAATTGTTAGATGGTGGAAATGTCCTCCTTCTTCAAAGAAAGGGGCTTCCCTTCCTCCACTATCAAATGTGCCCTCACCCGCACCTCTTCTGTTTTGAGCATGCCTGCCCTCTGCTCATCATCCCACCACCCCACCAGGGGTAGGGTTCCTCTTGTCCTCACCTACCATCCCACCAGCCTTCCCGTCCAGCACATAATTCTCAGTGACTTCCGCCATCTCTAATCAGATTCCACCACCAAGCACATCTTCCCCTCCCTCCACCGCTAATTTCTGCTTCCGCAGGGATTGCTCATCGCTCCCTATGCAACTCCTTTGGCCATTTGTGCCTCCCCACTGATCTCCCTCTTGGCACTTATCCTTGCAGGTCGAACAAGTGCTACACCTGCCCCTACATCTCTTCCCTCACTACCATACAGGATGCCAAACAGTCCTTCCAGATGAGGTGACATTTCACCTCTGGGTCTGTTGGGATCATCTACTGTATCCCAGTGTAGCCTCCCATATATTGGTAAGACCTGACATAGATTAGACCACTTTGCTGAGCCTCTACAGTCTATCCACCAGAAAGCACGGATTTCCCAGTGGCCGCCCATTTTCATTCTACTTCCCATTCCCATTCTGACACGTCAGTCCATGGTCTCCTCTACTGCTGCAATGAGTCCACACTCAGCTTGGAGGAGAACACTTTATATTCCATCTGGGTAACTTCCACCTGATGCCATGAACGTTAATTTCTGGAACTTCTGTTAATGCTTCCCCCCTTCACCATTCCCCATTTCCCTCTCCCACATTATCTCCTTACCTCACATCACCTCCCTCCGGTGCTCCACCCCTTCCCTTTCTTCTATGGCCTTCTGTCCTCTCCTATCAGATTCCCCCTTCTCCAGCCCTTTATCCCTTTCACCAATTGACTTCCCAGCTCTTTACTTCACCCTTCCTGCTCTCCCAGTTTCACCTATCACCTACTACCTTGTATTTTTCCTCCCCTCCACCCACCTTGACTTCTCATCTTTTTTCTCCAGTCCTGATGTAGGGTCTCAGCCTGAAACAGCCTGTTTACTCTTTTCCATAGGTGCTACCCGGCCTGTTGAGTTCCTCTAGCATTTTGTGTGTGTTTCTGCTTAAAAAGATAGAGCTGATGGTCTTACAGGAAAGATACTGGCATGCATAGTAGATAGGCTGACCAGCAGGAGGCAAAGACTGGAAATAAATGGGCCTTTTCTGGCTGTGGTGTTCTGTAATGCAGCTGCCCTTTTCACATTATATGTCAATGACTTGGAGGATGGAATTGATTGCTTTGAAACTAGGTTTACAGATGACACAAAGAAAGGTGGAGGGGCAGGTAGCACTGAGGAAGCAGGGAGTCTGCAGAAGGATTAGACAGATTGGGAGAATGGGTATAGTGTAGTGAAGTGGCAGATGGAATATGGTGCAGTGATGTGTACAGTCATGCACTTTGGTAGAAGAAATAAAGGCATAGATTATTTGTTAAATAGGCAGAAAATTCAACAACCAGAGGTGCAAAGGGCCTTGGGAGTCCTTGACTAGGATTCCCTAAAGGTTAACTTTAAGGTTGAGTCAGTGGTAGGGAAGGCAAATGCAATGTTAGCATTCATTTCAAGAGATTAGAATATAAGAGCCAAGATATTATCAGACATTTTTCAGACAGCATTTGGAGTATTGTGAGCAGTTTTGGGCCTTTTATCAAAGAACAGACGTGCTAGTAGTGAAGAGTGTCTTGAGGAGGTTCACAAGATTGATTCCAGGAATGAAAGGGTTAACATATGGGGAGCACTTGATGGCTCTGGCCCTGTACTTGCTGGAGTTTAGAAGAATAAGGGTGGAATCTCATTGAAACCTATCAAATATTGGAAGGCCTAGTCAATGGATGTGGACAGAATTTCCTGTAGTGTGTGTCTAGGAGCAGAGGGCACATCCTCAGAATGGAGGAACATCTATTTTAAAAAGAGAGCAGAAATTTCTTTAGCCAGATGGTGGTGAATCTGTGGAATATATTGCCATGGACAGTTTGGAGGCCAAGTCATTGAATATATTTAAAGTGGAATTTGATAGGTTCTTGATTAGCTTGGGCATCAAAGGTTGTGGAGAGAAGACAGGAGAATGGGGTTGAGAGGGGTAATAAATGAACCAAGATGAAATGGTGGAGCACGCTCAATGGTCTGATTGGAATGAGCCTGCTTCTACATCCTGTGCTATTACTGAGGCATAAATAGAGGCAGGGCCATTGTGAGCAATTCATTGTCTCTTTTTAAAATAATGCCATCAGACTTTTTTTTACATTCAACTGAGGAAATAAACTAAGACCCCAGTATAAAATTCCAATGCAAGATAGCATTGGACAATGCAACAGTTCTTCAGAATGGTGGTACAAATTTGTATCAATTTTAGATTTCAAATCCCCGGAGTCAGATGTGAACCTACAACTTTCCAACTCAAAGGCAAGATTCACACATTAGCCATTACAATACCCTGGAAATGGTGTCAAAAAGGTGGAATCCAAATGTATTATTTCTCTGGCAACTTTTATTAATTACTCAATTTAATCTTGCAATCCCGAAACTCACTGTATTCTGCTGAAATTGGTATTTAATCTGAGTCTCTGCTGCTACAACTGTGTGAATTTGTCTTACCTTGCACCAGTGGTCAGTGCAGTCTATGTAAAATTGCAAGTTTATGCAGGTTATAACTGGTTACCTGATATTGGCATATGTTTGTAGGGATTAGACTGAGGTAATCAGATGTTACATATACAAGATCCAAATGTCTGATAGAAAGTCTAATCAAGTTCCCTTACTCAAGGGATATTAATTAATACAATCTTTCAACAGTATTTGATGTAACAAACAAAATAATTCTGATAGTTCAATTTGTACCTCATTGTATTTTATTACCACATTCCTCCAAGCATTACCCCCACGATACTATTTACTATAAATCTTTTACTGTTCTATTCAAATTGATAGGGAGATTAGATGCCATTCTGTACAGAATCTGATGGTAAGAAAAGAAAAAATTGCATTAAATCTGAGCTGCCCTGATAGGACTGCAAAGTAAGCCTAGGGTTAATTAGAGCACAATTGCCACCACCAGAACAACTGGATGAGTTTGAATTCCAGTTCAGTCTGCAGAATTTCCTGAACAGCAGCAAAGAGCTTGAAGTTGACCTTCAGATAAAATGACTACAAATTTCTCACTTACATATTGCTGACATTTGAAGGAAGAAGTGGCCTGATTTTACACTCTCGTCCCAACTGACTACAAGGTTTTATTGATTTGTATATCAGATCACATGATTTCTTGCTCTTTCATAACTCTTCAGTCCTTACCATAAAAAAAACTATGATTTATCCTTCTCAATTTCATGTCATTTTGCTAAGCAGGTATTGATTGCATTATCAGACATATCATACAATTGAATACTCTAAGAGGCTATACAGGGTTCAAATCTTGGATTACTGTGTTACGGCATTTTGAATATGACCAAAATGGACAGTTGTGAATGAAGAGATCCAGCAGTATTATCAATCTTATGATGGAGCTCATGGCTAAGAACATTACTAATTATTTCACAAGGACTGAAGCATTTCTCCACTTTTCCATGTTCTCCAGATATTTAACACCAGGTATTGGAGAATTATATTGCAAAAACGTAATAGAAGTATAATAGATACCAAATACAATAACCAAAAGACTTCATAGTTGCACATCAGTCTCTCCATAATCCAATAGATGGGAGGTTTCTCATTATATGTGCAGTGTACTGTATTGAGAGTTTTGCAATCCTGTATAAGTTTCCTATGATAGCATTAGTATACAAAATGAATAGGATTTATTCCTTTCTTTGTGTGCATTATTTTCATTTTGAATGTCCCTTGTACCTCCTGCTAACATACATCTATCATTGAGGAGACACATACAGTTTTATCCCATCATCTTCTACAACTGGTCAATAAGGATTAATGATTACATTTCACTGGAACAAAAGTCCTGACAGTTTTAACTATCTCACCTTTACCTCTTTGCCACCAGTCTAACAGCCGAATTCAAACTGGCAAAGGGTTGCATGACAAAGCTGTTTGAGTTTGTGTGTCTGAATGTATTGAACACTCTTTTTAGTTGAGAGGTTAATCATTAGGAAATCAAACAGGGCAGGTGACAGGAGCTTGAGTATGGGAACACTTTGCATCTACTGATCACAATGCCATTAGACTCAAAATAATCTGGTCTGTGAGTTGAGACTAAATTGGAGAAAGGCCAATTTTGATGGTATCGGAAAGGATCTAGCAAGTGTGGATTGAGGCAGGATCTTTTCTGGCAAAATTGTAGCTGGTAAGTGGGAGGTCTTCAAAAGTGAAATTTTGAGAGTACAAAGCTTGTATGTGCCTGTCAAAATAACAGGTAAAAATTACAGGTGTAAGGAACATTGGTTCTCAAGAGATATTGAGGCCCAGGATCAGAAAAACAAAACAGGTACATAGCAGGAATAGACAAGTAGGGACAAATGGGCTGCTTATGGAGTATAAGACATGCAAGAAAGCCCTTAAGAGAGAAATCAGGAGGGCTAAAAGAAGACACGAGGTTGCCCTAGCAGACAAGGTGAAGGACTTTACAGATATGTTAAGAGCAAAAGAATTTCAAGGGACAGAATTGGTCCTCTGGAAGAACAGAATGGTAATCAATGTGTGGAGCCAAAAGAGATGGAAGAGATGTGAAATACATTTTTTGCATTCATATTTACTCAGGAGATGGACACAGAATCTATAGAAGTGAGGCAGAGCAGTATCAACTTCATGGGCCCTACACAGATTACACAGGAGGTGTTTGCTGTCCTGAGGTAAATCGGGGGGATAAATCCACAGGGCCTGACAAGGTGTTCCCTCAGACCCTGCGGGAGGCAAGTGCAGAAATTGGTGGGGTTCCCAGCAGAGATATTTAAATCATCCTTAGCGACAGGTGAAGTACCAGAGGATTGAAGGTCAGCAAGTGCTGTTCCGCTGTTCAAGAAAGGTTCTAACAGTAAACCAGGAAATTATAGGCTGGGGTGTCTGACATCAGCAGTGGAAAAGTTATTGGAAGGTATTCTGCGGGACTGGATATATAAGAATTTGGATAGATATGGACTGATTAAGGATAGAAGCATGGTTTTCTGCGTGGTAGGTCATGTCTAACAAATCTTACAAAATTTTTCGAGGAAGTTGATGAAGGCAAGGCAGTGGATGTTGTCTACCTGGATTTTAGTAAGGTATTTTACAAGGTCCCGCATGGGAGGCTAGTTAAAAAGGTTCAGTTGCTCTACATTCAAGATGAACTAGTACTTTGGATTAGACAACACCTTATATACCGGCTGGGTAGCCTCCAACCTGATGGCATGAACATTGACTTCTCTAACTTCCGTTAATGCCCCTCCTCCCCTTCTTACCCCATCCATGACATATTTAGTTGTTTGACTGTTCTCCATCTCCCTCTGGTGCTCCCCTCCCCTTTCTTTTTCCTGAGGCCTCCCACCCCTTGATCCTTTCCCTTCTCCAGCTCTGTATCACTTTTGCCAATCACCTTTCCAGCTCTTAGCTTCATCCCACCCCCTCCGGTCTTCTCCTATCATTTTGCATTTCCCCCTCCCCCCACTACTTTCAAATCTCTTACTATTTTTCCTTTTGGTTAGTCCTGACGAAGGGTCTCGGCCCGAAACGTCAACAGCGCTTCTCCCTATAGATGCTGCCTGGCCTGCTGTGTTCCACCAGCATTTTGTGTGTGTTGTTGTTTGAATTTCCAGCATCTGCAGATTTCCTTGTGTTTGCACTTTGGATTAGACATTGGCTTTGTGGGAGAAGTGAGAGAGTGGTAGTAGATGGTTGCCTCTCTGACTGGAGGCCTGCGACTAGTGAAGTGCCACAGGTATCAGTGCTGGGACTGTTGTTATTTGTCATCCATGTCAACAATATGGATGATAATGTGGTTAACTGAATCAGTAAGACACCAAGATTGGAGGTATAATGGACAGCGAGGATCGCTATCATGGCTGGTAGAGGGATCTGGACCAGCTGGAAAAATGGGCTGGAAAATGGCAGATGGAATTTAAGTGTGAGGTGCTGCACTTCGGAGGACAAATGAGGGTAGGTCTTACAGAGCACTGAGGAGTGTGTTAGGATCTGGGAATACAAGTCCATAGTTCATTGAAAGTGGCATCAGAGTTAGATAGGGTTGTTAAGAAATCTTATGGTGCTTTGGCCTTCATAAATCATGGTACTGAGTACAGAAGTTGGGATGTTATGTTGAAATTATATAAGATGTTGGTGAGGCCTAATTTGGAGTATTGTGTGCAGTTTTGGTCACCTACCTACAGAAAAGATGTGAACAAGGTAGAAAGAGTACAAATAAAAATGACAAGGATGGTGCTGGGTCTGGAGGACCTGAGTTGTAAGGAAGGATTGAACAGGTTAAGGCTTTATTCTTTGGAACATAGAAGATTAATAGGACATTTGATAGATGTATACAAACTTATGAGGATTATAGATAGAGTAAGGCTTTTTTCCACTCAGGTTGGGTGGGTCTACAACCAAATGTCATGGGTTAAGGGTGAAAGGTGAAAAGTTTAAGGGAAACCAGAGGGGAAACATCTTCACTCAGAAGGTTGTGAGAGTGTGGAACAAGCTGCCATCACAAGTGGTGCATGCAAGCTCAATTTCAACGTTTGAAATAAGTTTGGATAGTTATATAAATGGATGGGGTATGGAGGGCTATGGTCTGGGTGCAGGTCAACAGAACTAGGTAGTTTAAATGGCTGAGCATGGATTAGTTGGGCCAAAGTGCTTGTTTCTGTGCAGTACTTCTCTATGACTCTGTTGATAAAAACTATTATTTCATTCTTGGACTATACATTATACGTACACTGTTCTATGGGTTGAATAGAAGGGAAAACCTTGGTTTGAGACACTGCTAGCACCCATAATCAATAGTTCACTGCCCTCCTCCCCTAAGTCTAGAGGTTTTACAGTGTCTTGAAATTGATCCTTGTTCTTAATCAACATTGTTCCGGCTGGCAGCCTCTGTCTCTCTATACATTCAAGAACAACAAATTGCAGCAGGTTAAAATCTGACTTTAACAATGATAAGGGAATCCACTGGCACAGCTTCATTCCTTACATCCATCAGATTCCGTTAAGTATTTAAAGTAATTTTTTTCCATATGTCAATATCAGTGTCTTCATGACAGTATCACTCATTCACGAATCAGTGAGGTCCTTAAGTAGATATTGTGGGCCTTTGTTATATGCAGTAGGAGTTACAGCAGTTTCAAACATACTGTGGAAAGCACGTGATTGTACAAGAATGACATGGGTTCTGATGACACTTGGCAAGTAGGACCAAAAACTCTATCAATCACTCATGATCTCAAAATCCCACCTCCAGGTTTCTCAAAGGTGCAAAAGGTTCAAAGGTTAATTTATTATCAAAGTATGTATGCAGTATACAAACTCTAAGATTCATCTTCTCCAGTTTGCTATGAGAAAAAAAAAACCATGGAAGTCAGTTCAAAGAATAACATCAACACCCACCCCCACCACTCACAAAAAAAACAAATCGTGCACACAGCAACATCAACGTCCCCCCAATGCAGAAAAACAAGTTACGCTAAATGGCAGAACATCAAACCCCAAACTCTCGAACAAACAAAAACTAACAAATTGTGCCAAACAGCAACAAGAAAGACCGACAACCCGATCATCAATGACCCTGTATGGAAACAAAATCACCTCAAGGGAACGTAAACATCAACCTCACCCCATGTAGATAAACAGATCACACCAACACGCCAAATTGGTTTGCCAATTTTTACCTCAAAGACAGTTTAAATTCTTATCATCTGGCTTCATGATACCCAGTTCAGGACCACATCATTAGGCTTCCACTCGCAAACAATATTTGACAAACCCAGAACAATGCAAGTGTGTGTACACCAACTGAGCACAGAAACAGCTGAGGCAGATGTTAGACGTCACATGTGGATGTGCAAGGTACAAGGGGCATCTAACATCAGAGGAAGGAGGAGTTGGCACTTTCTATGACCCAAAAGTCAAAGAAATATTTTATTTAGAGATACAGCTTGGTGTAGGCCCTTCCAGCCCAACAACTCTACACTGCCTAGTTGCAGTCATGTGACCAATTAATCTACTAACCCAAATGTCTTGGAAATGTGGGAGGAATGTGGAGTACCTGAAGGTGGCCCACAAGGCCTCAAAGGGAACATACAAACTCACATCACTGATGTTATAATAGCATGCCACCCAAAAAAATAAAATGTAAAAACATGCTGTTTTAAAATGCTAAGAATCGAAATTCCATTCAGACATTTCAATGAAAAGTAATTAAAATGGAAACGACATCTCAATTAAAGTTCTGTACTGCTTCATAAAATACTATATAGTGATCTGACATATATGCCTTTGAGAAGGAATTGCAATTTAAGCAGCATCATATTAATTACACTGTAATGTGTAGTTATTTGAGCTACTGTCGCCTTCCTGTCAGCGTGAACCAGCCCGGCCATTCTCCTCGGACCTCTCTCATTAACAAAGTGTTTTAGCCCACAGAAATGCCACTCATTGAATGTTTTTTTTGTAACTCGCACAATTCTCTGTAAATTCTAGACTGTTGTGCATGAAAATCCCAGGAGATCAGTAGGTTCTGGGATACTCAAACCGCTTTGTCAGGCACCAACAATCATACTACATTTAAAATCACTTAGATTATATTTCTTCCCCATTCTGATGTTTGGTCTGAACAACTGAGCCTCTTGACCATGCCTGCAGCTTTTATGCATTGAGTTGCTGCCGCATGATTGGCTGATTAGATACTTGCATTAGTGTGCAGGCATACAGGTGATCACTGAGTGTAGATCAGCTTCAGCAAGATCTGCACTAAATGGAAAACTCCGGGCAGGTCAATTGTTCACAAGCAAATCAGGGACCAGCACAAAGAATTAAAAAAAAGACACATACAATTGCTAGAAAGCAGCAGATACTAGAAAACAGAAATAAAAACAGAAAATGATCAAAGCACTCAGCATCTCAGGCAGCGTCTGTGGACATTAATGTTTTGGGTCTACAATCTTGATGAGAACTAGAGTGCTGCCAAAAGGTTCTGCTTTTTTTATTGTGGTCCTTATGGAGTCATATGAAATATGTAATGGGCCCCGTTTTTTAAATTGGACTGGATTTACAAGTCTGGTCAAGTAAAAGTCATACAGTCTGTTTAATGTTTCAGCGGATAAAAATCCAGTTCACTGCACATAAATGATATGCTCCTATAACAAACTGCCAAACACAAAGACATGTAATTATCCTTTAAAATATGTTATTCAGATATAGAGAGTCTCTGGAGAAGCAAATATGTATCTTTCCCATGTTATCCACAAATATTCTAGAATTAAATTAGACAGTGGGGGAGCTGGCAAGAGAGAAAGAGAGAGACAAGCATGTCATTGGCTGTAATATTTATAAAGTCCTTGAAAAAAATCAGCTGGATACTATTCAGCACAGATCAATCTGAGGAATGGTTGGTTTTATGCCAAATCCTGCCTCCTCCCACTCCCTTTCTTCTTCTTACTGGCAACCTCTCCTCTCTACTTTAGCCATAAAGCCGAGTCTTGACCTGAAACACCGATTTTCCTTCTGCCCTCACAGAGGCTGCCTGACCTACTGACCTTTTCTCAGCACTTTCTTTTGCAACAGCATACCACAGACTGAAAATTTTATCGTGGCACAGTGGACAGGGATCTATACAGACAGACAGACAGACATACTTTATTAATCCCGAGGGAAATTGGGTTTCGTTACAGTTGCACCAACGAAGAATAGAGTAGAAATATAACAAAATAAAACCAGAAATAATTAAATGATAATAAGTAAATTATGCCAAGTTTTAATAAGTCCAGGACCAGTCTATTGGCCTCAACTCCTAGTCGGGGCTGGTAGGCAAACTGGAGGGGGTCTAGGTGTGGCCTAACCATAGGCCGGAGCTGCTCCAGAACAAGTCTCTCCAGGGTCTTCATGATGTGGGAGGTCAATGCCACCGGTCTGTAGTCATTGGAGCCACTGGGGTGCGGCGTCTTCGGCACAGTGACGAGGCAGGGCGTCTTCCACAGCACAGCACAGATATAAACTAATCTCTGCATTCATAATCAGACAGCACCACCCTATTACACATCCAAGGGCCATTGTTCTATGTTCTGTAGTCAAAGTCTAAATATGGCCAATACTGGTGACAGGATCTTGCTTGCACCCTCAAATACTTTGCTGCAGTTGTTAGGGCATATTCTGGACTTGGAGACTATATCAAATATTTACTTCTCCAACAACCAGTCTTCAGACACAAACAGGAATTGTTGATTGCATTTAAAATGCAACCCTGAGCCATAGTTTTCCTGGAACTGTGCACTGGAGCTGACTGTAAACAGGACAATGTTGATTAGCATTCATTTTCGGTGTCTGGAGTGTAAATACAAAGGGAGTGTGTGAAAACGATATGTAATTCAAAGGAAGAACTGTAGATACATTAAAACCACAGAATTGTTCTGCTGTTCCCTTTGATCTTTAGCACATAAAAATATCATGTAATATTGAGTTGGGTGGCCTCTCTCTCCAAGAATTTGTTGAATAAAACACTTCAGTGTCTCTCCCGTGACTTTTTTTCACATTACAACACAGTCAAAACTGACTTAGATGTGACTTAATGCTTAAACATAAAACTTAGAACACAGATCAGGACAGCACAGTTCAGGCCCTTCAGCCTATGACGTTGTGCTAACCTTTTAACCTATTCCTAGATCAACCTAACCATTCGCATCCATATAGCCCTCCATTTTTCTTTCATCCTTGTCCTTGTGAAAGACAATCAAAATGAAACCAATTCTAGTAGCTTCAGACAGGTTATTCATGAGACACGGTGGTACCAACAATCTGAAGTTGTATCAACTGGTATGCTAATTGCTCCCAGTATGTTGTGGAATGGAAAATCTGGGGGCAGTTGATAGAAATGAAGGAAGAAAAGAAATAGGATGAGTATGAGATAAGTATAAGTGAGTGTTTGATAGTCAGCATATAAGGAAAGCCTATGTGGTCACAGGAAAAAATATGTAAACTCCACACAGTCAGTAACCAAGATAATGGTGACCCTGGGATCCTGGAAAACAGATTTTGTCTGTTTTGGGGGATAGTTGGCAAAATCGAGTCAAGTCAAGTCAAGTCAAGTCATTTTTCACTGTCATTTCGACCATAACTGCTGGTACAGTACACAATAAAAATGAGACAATGTATTTCAGGACCATGGTGCTACATGAACAATACAAAAAACTACACTGAACTACGAAAACCAACACAAAAATGACTCTAGACTACAGACTTACCCAGGACTTCATAAAGTACACAGAACAGTGCAGGAATTACAATTAATAATAAACAAGACAATAGGCACAGCAGAGGGCAGTAGTTTGGTAGTCCGATGGCTTGGGGGAAAATCTGTTAAATAAACAGCTGAATGGCAGCGTCCAGGATTCCGTCCATTTCTGTACTCCCACGAGTATCTCGTTGCCACAGATGTCGTCCAATTTAATGTCAACTGGAGAGCAGAATGGACGGGAGAGCCAACCAGCTAGGTCTTGATTTTTTCCTGGCACGGACTCCTGCCCGCTCCCCTCGCTTCCTCTTCCTCGCACACTGCTTACGCACCAGCCACCGGCATCAGGCGACTCTGAGGAAATCACAATGTACTGTCTATTTCTTTATGTTCTTAAGAAGGTGATGGCAAGCAGCCTTCTTGAAATGCCACATCCTTCTGTTGTGCATGTAATATTCCAAAAATGCTTTTAGGGAAGGAGTTTTATCAACATTGAAGGAAAGGAACTATATTCCCTAGTCAGAGTGGTGTATTAGAATGAGAATTGTTGGAATTCCATGTGACTGAAAGCTTCTCTCTTCTTGGTGTTTGAGGCTGTAGCTTTGAGAGAATATTTTGGAGTAGCTGTGGTAAGAAATTACAAGAGTATTTGAAGAAGATTGATTGATTGATATACAGTGCGGAACAGACCCTTCCCACCCTTGGAGCTGTGCCACCCAGCAAGCCCCCAATTTTAACCTAATCAAGGGACAATTCACAATGACCAATCGACCTACCAACTGGTACATCTTTGGACTATGGGAGGAAATCAGAGCACCCAGAAAGAACCCATGTGGTCATGGGGAGAACATACAAACTCCTTACAGGCAGCGGCAGGAATTGAACATGTGTACTGTAAAGCATTGTGCTAACCACTAGGCTACCATGCTGCCCACTGCCAAGATGCAGACTGCCATCACGGTACAGCAGTGTGGAGGGGTTAGGCTAATGGACGAGCACATGACCCTCATCTGATCAAACAGGCTTCTTTTTATTGCTTTGATGGTGTTGAAGTTCACCAGTGTTACTGGAGCTGCACTCCTTCAATTCAATGGAAAGTATTTCATCACACTCCTGATTTGTGCCCGTGTAGCTTGTGGAAAGACTTTGTGGAGTCAAGAGGGGAGTCATTTGCCACAGGATATCCATAATCTTTCAGTTTTATATGGCTGGTTTGGTTGATATTCTGATTCATGAACACCTCCTGAATGCTGATGGTGCGAACTGAGTGGTGGTAATGCCATGGGATAGATAAAGGATTGATGACTGTGGCAATGGTTACTGGTTACTCTGAATGTCACTTAACACTTATTAATAATGTTTTATAAGATAATTACTTTGGTGGTTACACAAGAATGGGAACTTGCAAGAGCAGATCTACCCAATGTCTCAGTCGATTAATCAATCAAATCTATTATAGTCTCCGGCACTAACCTCAAAGTCAAAGTTGAGTTCACTGTCATATGCACAAGTATGCGTACCACAAGTGTACCGAAAAACTTGCAGCAGCAAGTCAGCCACATAGCATCATAGAAACAGCATTCACGAGATAAACATAAATTAAATATCATTTATATGCAATTAAATGCCCATTTGTCCAAAACGTGTCCATTTTCATAAGATCCTGAGTCATTTTCAGTAATTTTTCAGTTTTTCGTATATAGCGTCCCAAAAGAAGGTAGAAGTCTGGAAATGCAGTAAAGAACAAGCCAAAGGTGTCTTATATCAAAAGGACTGAAATGTTGAAGGGAAGTAGCTATTCTTGAACCTAGTAGTGTGGGACTCCAGGCTTCTGCACCTGCTGCCCAATAGTAGTTGCAAGAAAGATGTCATGGGCTGGAAGGTGGGGATCTTTGATTGCAGATGTGTCTTCTTGAGGCAGTGCCTCCTGTAGATATTATCAGTGATGGGGAGGGATGTACTAGGAAATATGGCTGATCGTCAACACAGAAACCTTGACCATGGTCACTTAGTCCAGCAGGTTCACTGTGCCTTATGCTATACAGCCTTTCAGATCAATCTGAATGATTTTTAACTAGTGAATCCTATATATTGAATGTGGTTTATGATAAGCCTCTTCCATCACCAGATAGGCACACCTGATGCTAGTGCTGTTTAGGGATCATAAGTCAATAAGACATAGAAACAAAGTTAGGCTATTCGGCCCATTGAGTCTGCTCCACCATTTCATCACAGCTGATCCCTTTTCCTCTTAACCCCATTCTCCTCCCCATAACCTTTCACACCCTGGCTAATCAAGAACCTATCATTCCCTGCATTAAATGCACCCAGTGACCTGTCCTCCACAGCACCTTTGGCATTGAATTCCACAGATTTACCATCCTAAGGAAATCCCTTCTCATCTTTACTCTAAATGGATGTCTCTCTAGTTTGAGGGTGTGCCCTCTGGTCCTTGACTCCCCTCACCAGTAGTGAAGCTACAGCATAGGCATGTCTCTTTCTGCTTGTTTGCATTCAAATAAAATTAGTGAAAACAGTTCCCATGAGAAGTGCAGAAAACTTCCTCTAAATGGAACAACCTCAGCTTCTCCAGTCTAATATTATTAATATCCTTAATAATCCTTCATCCCTGAATCTCTTTGGTGAGTATATCTTTTCTGTACCACCTTAGGGTGCATTTGAATATATATGTTTCCCACATGACAAAAGTAACAGTACATGTCAAAGCATTTGATTTGTTGTAACATAATTTGGGTAATCCTGTGAAGAGAAAAGGTGCTTTATAAATGCAAGTTCTCTTGTTCTTTTATTTGTTTGTCAAATTTTTGAAGTAAGTTCAAAACAAAAACTTCAAAGTTCAGAGTAAGTTTGTTATCAAAGAACGTATATTTCACCATCTTCTACCTGAGGTTCATTTTCATGCAGCCATTCACAGAACAAAAAAATATGATAGCTTCAATAAAAAACTGCACATAAACTAAGACTGACAAATAACCAATATGTAAAAGAAGACAAAATGTGCAAATACAATAGATAAATAAGACTGAGACCTTGAGTTGTTGAATCCTTGAACGCAGGTACACAGATTATAAAATTAATTTAGTGTTCAGGTGAGTGATGTTATCCATGTTAGTTCAGGAGCCTGATGGCTGAAGGGTAATAGCTATTCCTGAGTCTGTTGGCATGCAACCTAAGGCTTCTGTACTTCTAACAACACACACATAATGCTGGTAGAACACCGCAGGCCAGGCAGCATCTATAAGGAGAAGCACTGATGACATTTCAGGCCTAGACCCTTCGTCAGGACTAGATGAAGGGTCTCGGCCAGAAACGTCGACAGTGCTTCTCCTTATAGATGCTGCCTGGCCTGCGGTGTTCCACCAGCATTTTGTGTGTGTTGTTTGAATTTCCAGCATCTGCAGATTTCCTCGTGTTTGCTTCTGTACTTTTTTCTTGATGGTAGCATCAAGAAGAGTTCATGACCTGGATGGTGGGGATCCTTGACAATAGATGCTGCTTTCTTGTGGCAGTGCCCGTTGTAGATGTGCTTAATGACGGGCAGAGCAGTTCCATGATGGACTGTGCTGTGTCCATCATTTCTGTAGCCTTTTCCATTCCTGGGCATTGGTGTTCTGCTACTAAACCATGATGCAACCAGTTAGGATATTCTCCACTGCTTATCTACAGAAGGTTGTCAAGGGTTTAGATGACATGCCGAACCTGCACAAACTTCTAAGAAAGTAGAAGTTCTCTTGTGCCTACTTTTAAATAGAACTTACGTGCTGGTCCCAAGGCAGATCTTCTAATGAAATTAGGACTGAAGGTGTTTAATAAGAATGCACACAGTATACTGAATAAGGTACATGATCTTGTAGGTATGATAACTGGCAAGTATGACATTATGGGCATCACTCAGTTCTTGCTAAAGGAAAATCATAGTTGGAAGCTTAACATCCAAGGATACACATTGTATTGAAAGGACAGGTAACTGGACAGAGGGGGTGGGCTTGCTCTATTGATAAAAAGTGAAATAGAATCCTTAGTAAGAGATAAAATAGGATTAGAAAACGTAGAATCCTTGTGGGTAGAGTTCAGAAATTGCTAGGGAGCTAAGTATAGGCCTCTAACCAGTAACCAAGATGTGGGATATAAATTTCAACAGGAAAAATAGAAGGCATGTAAAAAAGGCAATGTTACAATAGTTGTGGGAGATTTCAATATGCAGGTAGACTGGTAAAATCTGGTTGGTACTGGAGAGGGAATTTGTAGAATGCCTACAAGATGGATTTTTAGAGCATCTTGTAGTTGATCTCATGAGGGAAAAGGCAATTCCTGTTTGGGTGTTATGTAAATGAACCAGGTTTGATTAGACAGCTTAAGGTAAAGGAAGCCTTAGGAGGCAGTGATTATAATATGATAGAATTCACCTTGCAGTTTGTGAGGGAGAAGATAAAGTATTACTGTAGAATATAGGTAATTACAGAGGCATGAGAGAGGACCTGGCCAAAGTAGATTAGAAGGGGACACTAGCAGAGGTGGTGGCAAAACAGCAATGGCTGGAGCTTCTGGGAGCGACTTAGAAAGTGCAGGATAGATAGTCAATAAATTAAACACATTTAATACATGTTGGAATTTATAGAAGCCCACTGAGATACCCTCAGAAATCACAAACCATGAGAAATCTGACTTGAAGTTGTGCTTTCAATTCTATAAACTTCCTGCAAAAAGTGTAATCATTTTGCAGGTTATGTAAGATCACAGTAAGGGTTGCTGCTAAATGAGTTATGGAAGAAACAGGAAAACGAGCTGGATGTTCTCCTAATAAAGATGGTTTATCTTGAGGTCAGAGGATAAGAAAGGATGAGTCATGCTGGCTTTGCTATGAGAGTCACCTTCTTGATCCCAGGATATCTAGCAGCACCAGCAGTTCAGCATCTGCGTCAGCAAAGTTGCTGACAGATAAATTGTAAAACCATTTATTGGTTGATAATGTTTATGAGGATTTGGTTTCTACACAGGTCCAACCTCCAAAAAAATCTCCAGAGCCAATGACCAGGTACTTAAAAGGGCAACACGAGTGAATCTGCAGATGCTGGCAATAAATAAAAACACAAAATGCTTGCAGAACTCAGCAGGCCAGACAGCATCTATGGGAGGAGGTAGTGACGACGTTTCGGGCCGGAAGGGCTTTGGCCCGAAACGTCGTCACTACTTCCTCCCATAGATGCTGTCTGGCCTGCTGAGTTCTGCCAGCATTTTGTGTTTTTACTTAAAAGGGCACTCACTTGTAGTTGATGGGATGACTTGCTGAATGACATTGTAATAATCAGAAAAACTTGCAAAATGTCAATGGGCAATGCATTGCTGATACCAACAATGCCAGTTCCAACACGGTGCTTTCTCAAGAAACCAGAGAATGATGACCTGCATACATCACATTTTAATCTCATTCTCATGAAACTTTCACAACAGTGTTAAGGTGACTTAACATGCTGGAATAATGTCATAAAACACACAGAGTAATTCCAGGCTGTGCAAGATATGCACTTGCCCCTTGGTGGAGAGTATATAAGGAAGTTATATAGCGACAATACCACTGTTTCTCATAAAATATATTAATGACTGGGTGAGCAGGACACTATTTCCATTGGGATTGCTGTGAACTGTGAGGATTACAAGAAGGCTGGAACAGACATAGAGGAGGAAGATTAAACTTAATGCTGAGAAATGCAAGGTGGTACATTTTGTGAGCATTGCGTCACAAATTCGACCAACTTTTTAAAAACGACAACAAATATCCAGCTCATATAATGATCAGTTTCCCTGTTCATGAGAGTTTCCATTAAAGACAACTAGCTCCTGTGGTCAAGGTCAAACAAGGGCACCATTGACCGTTTTGAACACACCCTTACTGTGATATGCTTCCTCTCTAAAGTGGCCACGGGATCACCCCTTTTGCCGGCTATTGCTAATTTCTACATGGAGAACTTTGAGGAGAGAGTGCTGAGTTCATCAACTTTACATCCCGAACTCTTCTACAGATATGTCGGTGATATCTTTGTAGTGTGGCCTCATGGAATCCAGGCCCTTCAACGGCTCCACGACCATCTGAACATTCAATTTATGACGGAGATGGAGAAGGATGGTGCCTCCCATTCCTGGACATTCTAATACAATGGAAACTGAATAGTAGCCTCAGGCATGGTGTCTATCAGAAACCCACACACACGGATTTATATCTCAACAATAACCACCACCATCAAGCCTCCCAATGAAGAGCGACTCTCGCTAATTTGATTAACTGTATGAAAATTGTTTCGTACCCAAAGAGTCTCCATGGAGAAATAAGACGATTATACACAGCATTCCTTCAGAATGGCTACAAGGTGAAAGAAATCAATCAGGCCCTTAAGAGGGTCAAAGATGATCTGGGACTCAAGTCGGCTGGCGTTTACAGGATTCCCTGTGAATGCAGAACAGTGTGTATCAGCCAGAGGGGACGCACAGTGGAAACCCACATCACGGAGAACAGGAGGTGGGTTACTCTGAGAAATCGGTTGTAGCAGAACATTGCATTCACAATGGCCATAGGATTGACTGATGGCACAAAACTACTATGCTGTGCCAATAGGGTTTTGGGACGGCCTGGTGAAGGAAGCCAGACTAGACATACCTAGGCATCATATGTAATGAAGATGGCAGACTTTGTCATCAAAACATCAGTTAAAATCAATACTTCCACCCAGCTGGAAGCTGAGAAAGGACTAGATCCACATCGGAGGACAAGTCATTAGAAGTTCTGGAGTGAGAGAGGAAGTGACTCTCAGGGATTGGTGAGTGTACCTTAAAAGTAATGCTTTGCTCAAGCATTGGCCAATCAGAGATGGGGATTCATTTGCAAAGACAAACAAAGATAAGGCAGGGGCAAGCAGAGCAGCCATTGTTGTAGTGGGTAATGTTGGAGTTGGGATTTGAGGCTCTAGCTCTTCAAGTCTTCAGCAAGGAGAGGCTTGAGTGAGGGAAGGTGAAAAGCCTTTTTTTCCAGTTTGCTTACTGTTTCCTTCTTTATAATTGCACAGAACAATAGTGATAGTCGAATGCTCCTCTTTCAGGATGTGGAAAGGCAGTGAGATCTTTAGTGTCCCTGAAGGCTTCACCTGCAAGAAGCTGCAGCTTCTAATTCTTCATGTTAAGGAGCTGGAGCCGGAAGTCTGGATCATTGGGGAGGTTGAGGGGGTGATAGACTGGGCATATAGAGAGGCGCAGGACACTGGGTGACTGTCAGAAGGGTGAAAGGGATTAAACTGCCAGTGGCCATCCCCCTCAACAACATTAATATCACTGTTGAGAGGATGATCTAGCAGAGGAAAGCTACAGTGGTCAGGTCTCTGCACCACAGAAGGGAAGGGGGAGAAGAGGTGAGCTACAGTGATGGGGATTCATTAGTTAGGGAAACAGAAAGGAGATTCTTCGGATGAGAACAAGATTTTCAGTTGGTATGGTGACCCTTGGATGCCAGGGTCCAGGACATCTCAGATCAAGTCCTCAGCATTCTTAAGTGGGACGGTGAGCAGCCATAGGTCATGGTCCATATAGGTACCAATATGCAGATAATATGTGGCTAAGGTGTTGGTGTAGTAGCAAGGGCTTCAGATTT
Organism: Hemitrygon akajei; assembly: GCF_048418815.1. Taxonomy (NCBI): domain Eukaryota; kingdom Metazoa; phylum Chordata; class Chondrichthyes; order Myliobatiformes; family Dasyatidae; genus Hemitrygon; species Hemitrygon akajei. Next base: position 134,618,482 of record NC_133131.1, on the reverse strand, counting down.
TTGGATTATTGGGCTCTCTTCCAGGGAACGTGGGACCTGTACATAGAAATAGTTTGTAGCTAAAATGGAGGGGAACTGATATCCTAGCAGGAAGATTTGTTAGTACTGCACAGAGGTGGGGGAGGCTTTAGATTAGAGTTGCAAAGGGATGGGAACTAATGTCCCAGAACAGGTAGTGAAGAGGATGTGGCGACAGATGTTGTCAAGACCACAGACAAAGTCTGGAATCAAAAGATTGAGCATGATGGGACAAATGTTTTGAGTTGCATATACTTCAGTGCAAGAAGAATTGTGGGAAAGGCAGATAAGCTCAGAGCATGAATGAATACATGGAATTGTGATATTGTAGGCATTAGTGAGTTATTTGCAGGATGGGTAGGACTGGCAGCTCAGTGTTCTGGGGATTTGCAGTTTTAGACATAAAAGAATGAAAGGGATTGAAGGGGAGGGGTGGCATTACTGGTCAGGAAAAATATCACAGTAGTGCTCAGTCATGACAGACTGGAGAACTCACTAGTGAGACTTTATGGGTGGAACCAAGGAATAAGAAAGCTATGACCACATTACTGGGTCTATACTATAGACTACCCAACAGTCTGCAGGATTTAGAGGAACAAAATTGTAGAGAGATTACAGAGTGTTGCAAGAAACAAAAGATTGTAAAAGTAGATGGTTTTAACTTTCCACATATTACTGGGACTCCCATACTGTAAAATGGCAGGATGGGAAAGAGTATGTCCACTGTGTTCAGGAAAGTTTCCTTGATCAGTACTTAGAAGTCCTAATGAGAGAGTGTACAATACTTGATCTCCTATGTAGGCGGACACTTTGCTTCTAGTGATTATAATGCCACGAGTAACAAGGATAGGTCTCATCCTCAGGTTGGAGAAAAGCCAACTCTGATGGTATCAGAAAGGATCTAGCAAGTGTGGATTGGGACAGGCTGTTTCCTGGCAAAGGTGTACTTGATAAGTGGGAGGCTTTAAAAAAGTGAAATTTCGAGAGGACAGAGCTTGTATGTGCCTATCCGAATAAAAGGAAAGGATAACAGGTTTTTCAAGAGATATTGGGGCCCTGGTTAAGAAAATAAGGGAAGTGCATAGCAAGTATAGGCAGGTAAGAACAAAAGAGGTACTAGAGGAGTTTGAGAAATGCAAGAAGAAAATAAGGAGGGCTAAAAGAAGGCTTGAGTTTGCTTTGGAAGAAATGGTGAAGGAGAACCCTTAAGGCTTCTACAGATATGTTAAGAGCAAAAGGATTGCAAAGGACAAAATTGGTCCTATGGAAGATCAGAACAGTAATCTATGCATGGAGTCAAAAGAGAAAGGGGAATTCTTAGATGGATTTTTTTGCATCTGTATTTACTGGAATGAAAGACACAGAAACAAGGCAAAATGACATCAACTTCATGGACCTTTACAGATTACAGAAGAGCAGGATTTTACTATCTTGAGGCAAATTAGGATGGATAAATCCCCAGGGCCTGACAAGGTGTTCCCTTGGACCCTTTAGGAGGCAAAGACAGAAATTGCAGGGGCCCTAGCAGAGATACTTAAATCATCCTTAGTGGCAGGTGAGGGACCGAAGGATTGGAGGATAGCTTGTGATATTCCGATGCTTAAGAAAGGCTTAAAAATATATCAGGAAATCATAGGCCACTGAGGCTGACATCAATAGTGGGAAAGTTATTGGAAGGTACTCTAAGGGAATGTATATATGTATATTTGGATAAACATACACTGATTAGGAATAGTCATCATGGCTTTGTAGGTTGTGTCTAAACAATCTTATAGATTTTTGTTCAAGTAAGTTACCAGGAAAGTTGATAAGGGCAAGGCAGTGGATGTTGTCTACATGGACTTCTGTAAGACATTTGAAAAGGTCGCGCATGGGAGGTTGATCAAGAATGTTCAGACACTTGGCATTCAGGATAAGGTAGTAAGTAGAATTGGATATTGACTTTGCAGGAGAAGCTCAACAGTGGTAGTAGATGTTTGCCTCTCGAAATGGAGGCCTGTGACTAGTGGAGTGCTGCAGGGAACAGTGTTGGGTCCACTGTTGTTTGTCATCTTTATCAATTAACTGGATGGTAAGGTGGTTAACTGGATCAGCAACTTCGTAGATGATAACAAGATTGGTGTGTATTGGTCAGCGAGGAAGGCTTCTTCCGCTTGCAGCAGAATCTAGACCAGATTGAAAAATAGGCTGAAACTGGCAGATCCAATTTAATGCAGATAAGTGTGAGGTGTTGCACTTTGGAATGACCAACCAGGCCTTACACAGTTAGGAGTGCGGTAGAACAAAGAGATCTGCGAATACAGGTCCATAATTCATTGAAAGTGTGTCAAAGGTAGATAGGATCTAGATAGGGTAAATGCAATCAGGTGTCTTTCTACTGAGATTGAATGAAACTCCAACTAGAGATCATGGGCTAAGCGTGAAAGGTGAAATGCTTAAGGGGAACATGATGAGAAGGTTCTTCACTTGGAGAGTTGTGAGAGTGTGGAAGGAGCTGCCAGCACAAGTGGTGGATGTAAATTGGATTTCAATGTTTAAGTGAAGCTTAAATAGGTACATGGATAGGAGTGATATGAGGGCTATGATTCAGGTACAAGTCAATGGGACTAGGCAGTTTTAATGGTTAGACACAAACTAGGTAGGCCAAATAGCTGTTTCCGTGCTGTAGTTTTCTATGATTGTATGACTCTAAGTAGCAAGACATGTAAAGAAAGAGATTAAAGCCAGCTGGGAATCTTAGCATTTCTCAATAGAGGATAAGAGAAGCTAAGATGAATCTTTATAAAATAGTGGTTCAGCACCAAATGGAGTTTTGGAAGTTATTGGGATGTGTGATTGGATGAGCTTGGACCTCATCCAACCCAAGGTGGAAGACCTCTGCATGTTTTAAATCTAGCTGCCTAAGCACACAATGTGTAAGGACCTTTGGGGTTACAGAGCAAGTGCTAGGAGGTAGGAAATGAGAAAATATTCAGAAAAATATAGAGGCTCTTAAAAGATAAGGGTTTCTTTCACTATACCTGGTACATGTGTTAATAATAAACTAATTACCAATTACAGCACACAGCTGGTGTGTGGTTCAATGACAACTGCCGTGGAATTCAGTTTTTTGAAGTCAGAGTATGCAATGCAATCTTGGCATTGAATGTTAAATGATGTGATGAAGTGTATGGGAATATTGAGAGTCTGATTGAGGAGATAACAGCAAAAATCAAGAGCTGTATTCACTCTTTAATCTTGTCCACACTGACACCATATCCTTAGACATCATATCAGCAACCTCCTTCTAAACTGGAGAACCTCAGGTTGTACTTGAGCTATGAAGATGAGAGGCCTTCTTTGACCTGGTTTCCACCCAGTAGCTCCTCTATGTAGACGTCTGAAAATCTGAAATAAAACTGAGACTCAACTCCAGACAGAAAACAGTAAATTCAAATCAACTTCACAGGTGCATTCCTGCTTTGACTAGTATCTGAAACCCTATCAAGAACCATATGGCACGTCTGTCCATCATTTATTGTCTTCTGATTGGCAGTTCACCAAGAAGGGTACTGCAGGTGTCACATCCACGGAATCAGCAGCGCAGTAGATATGGCAATTGCACTCATGAATATGCACGTGTCAGCTAATTATTATTTCATTGTGATAGTATTTAACTCCATACTTGTCGTCGTAGTGCTTGTCAAGACTTGGACACAGCACAGCAATGCTTCACTACCTGTTTGCATTCAGCATTGCCTGAGAAATTGGATTGTCGAGTCAACTGACTCTGAAGACTAGCAGTATTCGTTTTATAATTTATTTGTTCTTTTCAGCCACAGTGTAGGTTTTGTTTTTCCATTTGAGAATTTTAGTTAGTGACACTGTTTGGCCTAGCGTTTATTATTTTCTTTCCCCCTTTAACCCTGTTTGCATTAAAATCTGTGAACTATCGGCCCACTTCAGTGTCTCTCACTCCGCACTTGGGCATATCCGAACCTGGTGGCAGCAGGTCTGGAAGCCAAAATAGGCAAACAAGCTGGACACACACTGGCACTGCTCCTTTCCTGTTCCCACAGCCACAGCCTCACCTGCTGTGTATTTCCAGCATTCTTTGTTTCTTCTTAACTTCAGAACACATTGAGTGTTGTTACACTTATGCCGACAATTGTTAATGCTGTCGAATGTCAGTGGGAGGCTGTCAGAATCCTTGCTGGGAAATTGTCATTCCCTGGCACTTGTATGGCACAAATGTTCACACTGAAGGGCATCCAGGTCTTATTTCAGGCACTCAAGGACTGCTCTGTTTTGAGAACAATTGCAAATAGAACCAAATCTAGTGCTATAATTACTAACATCCTTACATATTAGATTATGTAACAATCAAGACTACTCAGGCAAAGATGATTGAGGCTAACCTGAGGAAATTCTAAATGAACGGCATCCAACAACTACCTCTGGAAATCAAAACTACTAGCTGTGTTTGGAGCAAAATTAGAATGATACGTGGAAAAATGTAAACCTGAAATAACCCAAATTGAACAACAAACAAGTATATCATGTGAATTCTCTACTCCAAAGGGTGATGAAACTGGAATACTGCATTTATTTACGGTGGAGATAGATGCATTTTGAAGATCAAGGAATTCAAGATCAGGTAAATCATAATTTTAATTATCTCACTGAAATATCTGCTCAGTTTCCTTTGTTCCAAAAAAAAATCCATCAATCTCAACAGTCTCTCCTCATGACCATTATTCTTCTCCTGGCAACATTTTAAATCTGCATTCTCTTTTGCAACATGGAGACCTGGCTGTGTACTGTGCTCTTATACAACCAAGCTAGTATCCCTCCATGGACTACCTCTGTAATCAAAGACTCCTCCCACCCTGGACATTCTCTCGTCTTCCCCATCCTGTTGTGCAGAATATACAAAAGCCTGTATCACCAGACGCAATGACGTGTTCTAACACACTATAACGAGACCACTGGAAAGTCCTCTGGTACAACAAGATAGACTCTTGACTTCACGATCAACCTCATCATGAATTATTGTCTACCTGCACTTCATTTTCTCTGTAACTGTAACACTGTATTTTGCATTTCATTGTTGCGTTTTGCTTGTACTACCTCTATATACTGATCTAATGAAATGATCCATGTGCACCTGTAAAAGGCTAATGGGTGGAGGCAGAGCCCGCTATTTACATATAAAAGACAAGACTGAAGGAATTGAAGTCATCTTCTGCCAGATTACAGAGTGAATTATTGATGAATCAGCATACAGGAGGGAGATTGAAAACTTAACTGAGTGGTGTAATAGCAATAACCTCTCACTCAATGTCATTAAGACCAAGGAACTCATTGTAGAGTTCAGGAGAGAGAAACCAGAGGTCCATGGGCCAGTAATCATTTGAGGATCAGAGGTGGAGAGAGTCGGTAACTTTAAATTCCTGGATGACAGTATCTCAGAGGATAGCACAACAGCACCTCTACTTCCTCAGGAGTCTGCAGAGGTCTGGCCTGTCATCAAAAACCTTGGCAGAAAGTGTGGTAGAAATTGTGTTGACTGGCTGCATTACGGCCTGGTATGGGATCTCCAATGCCTTTGAGTGGAAAATCCTGCAAAAGGTAGTGGATTTGGCCCAGTACATCGCTGGTAAAGCCCTCCCAACCATTGAGCACATCCACATGAACCATTGCCTAGAAAAGCAGCATCCATCATCAAAGATCCTCACCACCCAGTCCATGCTCTTTTCTCGCTGCTGCCATCATGTAGAAGGTACAGATGCCTCAAGACTTGCATCACCAGTTTCAAGGAATAGTTACTACCCTTCAACCATCAGGCTCTTGAACAAAAGGGGAAAACTACATTCATTTAAGGTCTCTGTTAAATTGTTATTTCACGTTCATTATTTATTACTATTTACTTCTATCTGTGTTTACTCAATTTGTTTACAGTTAACAGTTCCTGATGTTTACAATTTACAGTTACCATTCTATGGATTTGCTAAGTAGGCCCATAGAAAAAGAATCTCAGGATTGTATTGCTGACATGTATGTACTCTGATAATAAATTTTATTTTGAACTTTGAATAAACCTTTTCAGTTTTCTCCTCAGCCCGAAGTATCAGTGAAGTCCACCTTCAGTCTCTTTGATTCACTCCATGTAACACCAAGATTCATGTGAGGTGATGAGCAACAGCAGGAGATCTGAACTTTGATAACATCCTGACTGTAATGGTCAGATGCTTCAGAAGCAGCAATGCATCCAGTACAGGTCTAATGTTGGTATCTCGAATTCCTTGATCTTCAATGAGTAGTGAGTGTAGGGGGCTCACTCGATGTGTAGTGAGTGTAGAGATAAGTAGTGATTATAGAAATCTCACTCGATGAGTTGTGAGTATAGAGGCCTCATTTGATAAGTAGTGATTGTAAAGATCTCACTCGATGTTTAGTGAATGTAGGGTGCTCACTCAATGAGTGTTGAGTATAGAGGACTCACTCGATGCGTAGTGATGTAGAGGGCTCACTCTGAATCAGAATCAGGTTTATTATCACCAGTGTGTGACATGAAATTTGTTAATTTAGCAGCAGCAGTTCAATGCAATACATAATCTAGCAGAGAGAGAAAATAATAATAATAAATAAAATAAAAGATAATAATAAGTAAACAAGTAAATCAATTACGTATATTGAATAGATTTTTTAAAAATGTGCAAAAACAGAAATACTGTATGTAAAGAAAAAGTGAGGTAATGTCTAAAGCTTCAATGTCCATTTAGGAATTGGATGGCAGAGGGAAAGAAGTTGTTCCTGAATCACTGAGTGTGTGCCTTCAGGCTTCTGTATCTCCTACCTGATGGTAACAGTGAGAAAAGGGCATGCCCTGGGTGCTGGAAGTCTTTAATAATGGATGCTGCCTTTCTGAGATACCACTCCATAAAGATGTCCTGGGTACTTTGTAGGCTAGTGCCCAAGATGGAGCTGACTAGATTTACAACCTTCTGCAGTTTCTTTCGGTCCTGTGCAGTAGCCCCTCCATACCAGACAGTGATGCAGCCTGTCGGAATACTCTCCACGGTACAACTATAGAAGTTTTTGAGTGTATTCGTTGACATGCCAAATCTCTTCAAACTCCTAATAAAGAATAGCTGCTGTCTTGCCTTCTTTATGACTGCATCAAAATGTTGGGACCAGGTTAGATAATCAGAGATCTTGACACCCAGGAACTTGAAGCTGATCACTCTATGAGGATTGGTATGTGTTTCTTCGTCTTACCCTTCCTGAAGTCCACAATCAGTTCTTTTGGCTTACTCGATGAGTGTAGAGGGCTCTCTCAATGAGTAGTGTATGTGGAGCTCTCACTCGATGTGTAGTGAGTGTAGAGGTCTCACTCAGTGAGTGGTGAGTGTAGGGGGCTCACTCGATGTGTAGTGAGTGTAGAGGTATCACTCGATAAATAGTGAATGTAGAGGGCTCACTTGATGTGTAGTGAGTGGAGAGATCTCACTTGATGTGTAGTTAGTGTAGAGGTCTCACGCAATGAGTGATGAATGTAGAGGTCTCACTTGATGAGTAGTAAATGTAGGGGGCTCACTCAATGAGTGTTGAGTGTAGAGGTCTCAGTCGATGGGTGGTGAGTGTAGGGGGTTCACTCAATGAGTAGTGAATGTAGAGGGCTCACTAGATATGTAGTGAGTGTACAGGGCTCACTCAATGAGTAGTGAATGTAGAGGGCTCACTCAATGTGTAGTGAGTGTAGAGGTCTCGCTCGATGTGCAGTGAGTGTAGGGGATTCACTATAGGTAGTCCCCATGTTGTGTAAGAGTTCCAATCCTGAGAAATGTCCATAAGCTGATCAGAAACATCCATTTTCTTTAGTAACCCATATCATACCACTCAGCACTTATAGCACTTATACCACTCAGAATTATAGCACTTGCTATAATTCTTCCATTTCATTGGATATTCGCCCTGACTAATCAAGTATATTTTGTGGCCAGTCATTAATGAATACCACAAAACAAATTATTATTATTACTGCTATCTTGAAATTATTTTAAAAATGCATGTTATTCGTAACCCGGGAAAATCCACCTCCGAAATGATGGTGAAAAATATCCTCATCACATTCAAAATGTGTCTGAATAAGCACTGGAGGGACTTTATCATGCAGGCTATGGACCAAGGACCAAGGAGTGGTATTAACCTAAAATCAATTTTTGATTAGCATGTACATTATTAACCAAGTAATCTTCAGTTGGCTATGCTTTCTAATTTCTGTGATCTATTCACTGTGTCAAAAGCATTCTGTTTCCACTTGCAACATGCAAGTAATCTTGACATAATAGCATCAGAAATTGGCCCCTCTTACACTGATGATACCAAAGGCAGACTAGGTGAGCAACTTGCATAGCATTTAGCTTGCAATGACCTTCCCAAATTCCCAGTTGCTTGCCATTTCAACTCCTGTTCCCATTCTTCCACTGACCTTCTCCACCAGGGTTAGGTTCAATATAAACTAGAGGAACAATATCTCATATTCATCCAGGGCAGACTATAAGCAAATGCTATAAACAATGCTTTTTCTCCCAATTTCAGGGAGCCCTTAATTCCTGTATGCCCTCCCACAAACAGTCCTCCCTTCCAATTCACCTCGTCCTTCCATTTTTGTCCCTACTTCTACAATCCTTCCAGTTACCACTCGATCACCCTTTTTCATCCCACACCCTTTTGTGTTTCCATCCATCTTCTGCCCCTTTTACCCATTGGATTCACCCCCCCATGTGGTTCACCCTCCCTTAAAGGTTCCCATTATCACCTCCTTTACTTTTCAGATTTGAGCACCTGCAGCCTTTGTGTACCCACTTTCCTAATTCAGAAACTGTTTTCACTTGCATCCTTCCCTCCACTGCTTGTCATCCTTTACCAAACAGCTGCTGGCCACTTCCGCTCTGCCTTTTAAAATGGCTATCTTACCTTTGTACTCTCAGTCCTGATGCAGGGTTTTGATGCAAAACAGTGATAATTGCCCTCCCCACACCTATTGATACTGGTCCTCGGGCAGATTCTCTGGATTACACTGGACAATAAAGATTTTGTTTCCTGAATACTTTTGGGTGTACTTTATAGATTTCAGGCTGCTGCTCATGAAAATCACCAGGAAATTTCCCTATCACATACCATTTAAACAATTGCCATATTTGTTATTTCAGTTCATAACCCAAGTAAATTAAAATGTCGCCCATGATGTAAGCTGAAACCACGTCAATACAGATTAATTCTCTGCATTCCTATTTACACTTCTTCCCTGCAAATCTTGGTGCTATCAATGATGAGCTTGGTGAAATGTTTCGCCAGGACATTGCAGTCATGAGGAAACAGTATCAGGGCAACTGGAATACATCAATGCTGACTAGTTACCATTGGACCTTTAAGCAAGACGCCTCAGACACAGAGTATGAATGAAAATCAACAGCTAAACATTTTTAACCAGTTGAACTATTGCAAAACATCAGCACTGTTATGCAACTAAACACATCGTATTCAATAAAAGTTAATTTCTTATTTCTTCTGATACAAGTAGTCTGAAATTATATCTGTGCTCAGCTTCAAGCAATCTATCATAAAGAAAAAAAATTCTGAGAAAGCAAAACTTTCAAAATACTTTGTTGTCCAGAGTTATTAGTCTGGTAACATAACTACCAAAGTGTCAGTCCCATGTTACATCACAAGAAGAGTTAATGACTAAATGTTTTCTGAAAGATATTGAATATCCTCAAGTTTATCCAGAATTTATTACCTGTAAAAACAACACAAATAATTTAGCCCTACTCATTCTAAATAGTGTACTTTTTCACAAGTGGACTTCAGCACAGAGCAAGCTCTTGACAAAATGCATTATAAAACATCAATAACCCACATGGTGGATTGAAATTTTAGCAATATTGAGTCTTAAGTGCAGCTATATAGGACACTGGTCAGACCCCACTTGGAGTACTGTGCTCAGTTCTGGTTGCCTCACTACAGAAAGGATGTGGAAACCATAGAAAGGGTGCAGAGGAGATTTACAAGGATGTTGCCTGGATTGGGGAGCATGCCTTATGAGAATAGGTTGAGTGAACTCGGCCTTTTCTCCTTGGAGCAACGGAGGCTGAGAGGTGACCTGATAGAGGTTTATAAGATGTTGAGAGGCGTTGATCATGTGGATAGTCAGAGGCTGTTTTCCAGAACTGAAATGGTTGCCACAAGAGGACACAGGTTTAAGGTGCTGGGGAGCAAGTACAGAGGAAATGTCAGGGGCAAGTTTTTTACTCAGAGAGTGGTAAGTGCGTGGAATGGGCTGCCAGCAAAGGTGGTGGAGGTGAATTCGATAGGGTCTTGTAAGAGACTTTTGGATAGGTACATGGAGCTTAGAAACATAGAGGGCTATAGGTAAGCCTAGTGATTTCTAAAGTAGGGACATGTTTGGCACAACCTTGTGGGCCAAAGGGCCTGTATTGTGCTGTAGGTTTTTTATGTTTCTATGTTTGATTGCTTGATAGATTACAACCATAATATTGCCATAAATAAGTCCAAATTACTATCTTATTATTCTTCCTCAGCTATCCATACAATTCAGTAAACTAAGTCAAGAGCACAAGAGACTACCCAACCAGAAGGTCCTGTCTTGGTTTTAAAGATCATTTGGCAATTGGTAATAGCACAGGATGGTTGCAGATGTTTAATGATGATCAACTTTCCCTTCCTCAAAATGATAATTCATTGTGTACAGTTGGCAGAAAACACTTAATAGTTATTCAACATCTAAATAAATGGTTAGCCTCTCAGGAACAGAAACAGCTCAGACCGTGACAATGAATTCACGGCACTGTACACTTTGTTCAAATTGCCAGAGCTAAGGGCCAAACCTTATGAATAATTTTGGTTCAGTGAATTAACATACATAAACAGATTCACGGGGAATAGGTTACAAAATAAATTAGTCAATAAAGAGGGTTATTGCCAGTGCATTATACATAAAAATATATATACATGTGCACTTTTCAGTTTCTATTTTTTGTTTGGTTCACATTGTTTATTCATAGATTAACTTTCTCGAAATCAGATAGTTCTGGCTAAGGGAAGTATTAGGAAAATACCACAACTTTCATGTTCTGCTGTTACAGTAAAATTTTGATCACCAACTACTGAGGATTTTAATGGTGCCGTACTAACACTATTTCTGCACTATTGGAACTTATTCACTATTAATATTATGGCATTTATAATTCAAGGTGGTATAATAAGTTATCTGGTAAATCCAGTAAGCCTCAAGGAAATCTAGGGAACCAGGTCACAGTGAGTTTAAATAGACTTAGAGGATGGGGACTTCTAGACTTTAAGGGAGATTAGGAAATGGGGCCTCAGTGAGTTTTTAAATGGAGTGTGGCAAAATATCATTTGGTGAGTCAATGGTGCACCATTAAGATTGCCAAATAACCAGATAGCAGATTATCAAAATGTTTCAGTAAATTGAAAATGACAAGAAATAATACATGTAAAGTTGACACTACCCCTATGCTTTTAGTAATCTTACTTAACTAAGTAATCCAGTTAATTAGGTGTTTCCAATCAAACACAGGTGTGCAATAGTTTAAGCAAAATATGGCATTTCAAAAGCTGTACTCTTAAAACAAAAAGCATGGTTAACATCTTATTGCCAGCACAGAGATTTGTTGCGGTGAAAGAAAACATTTTTATGTCAGTCTTGAAGAGTGTTCTTTCTGTTAATATTAACACACACAAACTGCTGGAGGAACTCAATAGGTTGGGCAGCATTTATGGAAATGAATGTTTCAGGCCAAGACCCTTCTTCAGGATTGGAAAGGAAAGGGGAATGCACCAGAATAAAATTGTGAAGAAGGTAAGGAGGACTAGCTATACATAAGAGGCCAGAATGGAGAATTGAAATAAAGGGAAGTGGTGGGGGATAATTAACAGAAGGAGAAATCAATGTTCATGCCAAGAGGTTGGAGGCTTCCTAAAGAGAATATATGGTGTTTCTCCTTCACCTAGAGAGAGCCCTCATTGCAGCAAAGGAGAAGGCCAAGGACTGATATGTCAGAACGGGAATAGGGATAGGATTTTAAATGGTTGGCCAACGTGAAGTTCTGCTTTTGGCAGATGAAGCAGAAGTGCTTGACAAAGTGGCCCCAATTTACAATGAGTCTCACCAATATAATGGGACCGCATTTGGAACACCAGATACAATAGCCGACCCTGACAGATCTGCAGATGAAGAGTTGTCTTACCTAGAAGGACTATTAGGGGCCCTGAATGGAGGTATGGAAGGAGGTGAATGGTCAGGTGAAGCATTTTTGTTGCTTACAGAGCTATGTGCCAGGAGGGAGATGAGTGGTGTGGGACAAATGGACAAGGGAATCACAGAGAGAGTGAACCCTGCAGAAAATGACGAGTAGGGTTGAGGTAAAGATGTGTTTGGTGGAAGGAACCCATTGAAGATGGTGGAAGTTACAGAGAGTGATGAGTTGGATGCAAAGGTTCAAGGGGTGGAAGGTGAGGACAAGAGAAACTCTTTCCCTGTTAAGGCAGTGGGAAGATAGTGTGCACGCAGACATCCAGGAAATGGAAGAGATGTAGATGAGGGTAGCATCAATGGTGGTGGAAGTGAAACTCTATTTTTTGAAGAAGGAGGGTATCTTTTATGTCCTGGAGATGAAGGAACTAAGAAAAGGGAATAGCATTTTTACAGGAAACACGATGGGAAGAGATATTGTCAAGAAGGCTGTGGGAATATCGTCAAGAAGGTTGTGGGAATTGGAAGGTGTATAAAAGATGTTGATCAACAGTTTGTCTTGAGAAATGTAGACAGAGAGATTGAGAAAGGAGAAAGAGGCGTACCAGAATTGCACCAAGTGAATTTAAGGGCAGGAGGGTGAAAGTTGGAGGAAAAATTGACAAACACAGTATGCTAGCAGCCCCAGTACGGATCAATGTGGTGCAGGAAGACTTGGGGAGCATCACTGTGAAAAGCTTGAAACAATGACGTAGCCAACAAAAAGTCAGGCATAGCTGGAGCCCATGCAGGTGTCTATGGCTCCTCTTGAGTATGGAGAAAGTGAGAAGAGCTGAAGGAGAAACTGTTGACAATGAGGTCCATTGTTGCCAGATGGAGGAGGGTGGTAGTGAAGGGGAAATGTTGACAAAAAAAGCAGAGAGCTTTAAGGCCTTCCTGATAGAGGATAGAAGTATATAGGGACTGGACACCCATGGTGAAAATGAGACGGTTAGGGCCAGGGAATTGAAAGTTTTTGAGGAGACTGAAAGCTTGCGAAGTGTCGCGCTGTAGGTGAGAAGGGACTGAACCAAGGCGGATAGAATGGAGTCGGCATATGCAGACACAGATTCAGTGAGACAGGAGCAGACGGAAACAATGGGCCTACCCAGACAGTCAGGTTTGTGGATCCTGGGTAGAAGGTAGAAACGAGCAGGAAGGATCTATGAGTTTGGTGGCAGTGGTTGGGAGTTCTCCAGAGTAATGAAGTTAGTGAGGGTGTCGGATGAGTGCCTTTTCAAGATATAAGTAAGTGGAGGTGTCTGAGAGTTGCTGTTTAGCCTTATCAAGGTGGGGTTAGCCCACCACACTACAACAGCACCTCCTTCGCATAGAGGTTTGATAGTAAGGTTAAGATTGATGCAGATAGGGTGGAGGGCAGTACATTCAGCTGGGGTAAGGTTTGAATAGGAGACAGGAGTGCTGAAGTCAAGCTGACTGACATCTTGTTGGCAGTTAGAGATGACAAGATCCAAAGCAGCCAGAGAACCAGAACAGGATGTCCAAGAAGAGGAGGCAGGTTGGAGAGAAGAGAAGGGATCTTTGGTGTGGGCTAGAGAATGCTTAACAAAGAAGTGAGCTTGGAGGCGATGGAAGAAGAGCTCAGCATTGTGGCAGGGGTGGACTGCGGGCGAAGGAGGACAATGTAAAGGCCGTGCTGAGGAACGTTCCATCTCAGATAGGGGAACGTCAGAGGGAATGGTGAAGTGCAGCTGAGATCAGAGGGGGGGAGGAGAGTTGATGGTGTCAGAGGTGAAGGGGAGGGCTGATTTGTACAGGGAAGGTAGGGTGAGAGGTTGATGGAGGCTCTGAAAACCCAAGAGTTGATGGGAGAGTCTGAGAGACCCAGGGTTGGAGCGTGGTTGTGGGGGAAGCAGCGCCCGGGAGCCCAGCAGCAGTCCTGAAAACAAGCCAAAACTAAAACAACCTTCCCCTTTAGTATCAAACCATTTATTTCCCTCAGTTCAATATTTAAAGTATGCCATTTTATATGTCTGAATATAAATTTTGTGTATAAATCATAACATGAGTAAATCTAGAGTAAAAATCCATTCTGTCAAATCGGGTCCAGCTGCTCTCTCATGTCTTTAGCAGCTCAATCTTACCGTGAGTTTTAAATCAATCTAAAAAGAGTGTCCTGCATTTCTTTGTAAGACAGGAAATATACATTTTCTATGTTGTTTTACTGAATCTTTTTCCTGATCTATAACAGCAGTCAATTAGAACTGAGATGTCCTTGCATTGTCCTCATTTTGACACCAGTATAAATCTGAAGCAAACTAATATAGATGTAATAGCTAAAAGTTTTCCAATGTGTTGTTAACACATCATTTGCAAATTGGTAAAAAGGCCTACATAAGTTTCTGTTGTACAAAAAAGCTGAATGAACTCAGCAGGTCAGGCAGCATCCGTTGAAAGGAGCAGTCAACATTTCAGGCCGGGACCCTTTGTCAGGACTGAAGAAGGAGGGGGCAGGGGCCCTATAAAGAAGGTGGGGGGAGGGGGGAAGGTGCAGGTGAAAAACCAATCAGAGGAAAGATCAAGGGGTGGGGGAGGGGAAGCAGGGAGGGGATAGGCAGGAGGGGTGAAGAAGGAATGTAAGGGGAAAGCACTATGGGTAGTAGAAAAAGGTAGAATCATGAGAGAGGTGATAGGCAGCTAGAAGAGGAGACAGAGTGAAAGTGGGATGGGGGAAGGGAAAGGGAGGGAATTACTGGAAGTTGGAGAATTCGATGTTCATACCAAGGGGCTGGAGACTACCCAGACGATGTACGAGGTGTTGCCCCTCCATCCTGAGTTTGGCCTCATCATGGCAGTAGAGGAGGCCATGTATGGACATATCTGAATGGGAATGTGAAGGAGAGTTGAAGTGGGTGGCAACCGGGAGATCCTGTATGTTGTGGCGGATGGAGCGGTCCCCCAATCTGTGTTGGGTCTCGCCGATGTAGAGGAGGCTGCACCTGGAACAGCGGATGCAATAGATTACCCCAAAAGACTCACAAGTGAAGTGTTGCCTCACCTGTAAGGACTGTTTGGGGCCCTGAATGGTGGTAAGAGAGGAGGTGTAGGGACAGGTGTAGCACTTACGTTTGCAAGGATAAGTACCATGTGGGAGATCTGTGGGGAGGGACGTGCGGACCAGGCAGAAGCAGAGGGAACAATCCCTGCTTAAAGCAGAGAGGGGTAGAGAGGGAAAGATGTGCTTAGTGGTGGGGTCCTGTTGAATGTGGCAAAAGTTGCGGAGGATAATATGCTGGATCCAGAGGCTGGTGGGGTGGTAGGTGAGCACAAGGGGAACACCGGCCCTGTTGTGGAGACGGGAGGATGGGGTGAGGCCGAAGTGTGGGAAATGGAGGAGTTTCTGTTGTGATGCTTTAGAAAGCAATTGTATATTTCGATGCTAAATGAACAAATATCTGTTGTGCATCCAAAAGAAAAGATCTTCAAGTCCTGATAATTTTAAATTAAAACAGAAATAATCTTCAGTTTAGGTCATGTGTAGTGGGTAACTTACTAGACTAGTAGTCAAAGTTCTACTCTGTTGATCCAGGGCATGACTTTTAGACAGAAAGGTTGGAAAGATCATTTTTATTTGTCATGTGTGCATCGAAACAGCAAAACGAACAGTGAAGTGCATCATCTGCACCAAATCAAGTCAACGAGTTCAAAATATACCAAGGAAACTATAGAATTAAAGAGGAAGTAATTTTAAAAATCTGAAACTTAATAATAAAGTCAATCTATATAGATCCATGAAATGATCTGCTTTCCATAAAAACTATATGGTCCACCGATGCCTTTAAAAAAAGAAATCTGTCATTCTTACTCAATTTGGCCTCATGGTGACTTAAGACTCACCTGTGAGGTTGACTCTGAAATATTTTTTTTAATTCTGGGGCTGTTAAAGATGGCTAATAAGTCATTATGTTACCTATGATTTTCATATCCTTTGAAAGTATAAAACACCAGCATCTTTGAGATGGAGTAATTGTTATCATCTCTGTTGAAAGGCTAACGGGCTAAATAATTAAATCTGTTTCTGTCTCTGAAAATGCTGCTTAATGAGCTGAATATTTCCTGTATTTTCTGTTTTTATGTATATAATTATGTCCAAATTTAGGTATGAAAGTTGCTTGTCAATCGGTAAGATTCTTCTCTGCGTACAGGTAAGTAAGCATAAAGTTAACTGAAGAAAAATTGTTCATGTCCATCATTTGCTTTCAAGACATTATAACTAATGAAAATCAACAATTATTTTCTGATTCCATAAGCAAGGGAGAGCAGTTCTGGTTTTACAGAAGACAAAAAGCATGAATACAATCTAAGACAAGAGCAAGAAGCAATAAATCTGTCTTTCATCATTCCTCCTTCAAACTAGTTTTTTTTTGTAATCAGATTCAGCCATCATTTCTCACAAAAGTTAGAATTAATTTCTGTTTTAATTTACATTTAAGTGATAAACTATTTTGGAATCAGCTCTTGCATATTTGGAATTCAAAGATTTTCATTAAATCATACATATCAACTCATATAAACAGATGCCACATTCCAAGGTAAGTTACAGTTGCATGCAAAAGTTTGGGTACTCTGGTCAAAATTTCTCTGTGAATAGTTTAGTGAGTAGAAGATGAACTCATCTCCAAAAGTCATAATGTTAAAAATGAAACATTGTTTTCAACATTTTAAGCAAGATTACTGTATTATTTTTGTTTTGTACAATTTTAGAGTGAAAAAAGGAAAGGCGAACTATGCAAAAGTTTGGGCACCCCAAGAGATTTGTGCTCTCAGATAAATTTTACCAAGGTCTCAGGCCTTAATTAGCTTGTTAGGGCTATGGCTTGTTCATAGTCATTGTTAGGAAAGGCCAAGTGATGCAAATTTCAAAGCTTTATAAATACCCTGACTCCTCAAACTTTGTCCCAAAAATCAGCAGCCATGGGCTCCTCTAAGCAGCTGCCCAGCACTCTGAAAATTAAAATAAATGATGCCCACAAAGCAGGAGAAGGCTGTAAGAAGATAGCAAAGCATTTTCAGGTTGCCGTTTCCTCAATTCGTAATGTAATTAAGAAATGGCAGTTAACAGGAATGGTGGAGATCAAGTTGAGGTCTGGAAGATCAAGAAAACTTTCCAAGAGAACTGCTCGTAGGATTGCTAGTAAAGCAAATCAAAACCCCGTTTGACTGCAAAAGACCTTCAGGATGATTCAGCAGACTCTAGAGAGGTGGTGCACTGTTCTACTGTGCAGTGACACCTGCACAAACATGACCCTCATGGAAGAATCATCAGAAGAAAACCTTTCCTGCGTCCTCACCACAAAATTCAACGTCAGAAGCTTGCAAAGGAACATCTAAACAAGCCTGATGCATTTTGGAAACAAGTCCTGTGGACTGATGAAGTTAAAATAGAACTTTTTGGTCATGATGAGAAAATAGGGTGAAGAATTTCATGAAAAGAACAGCTCTCCAACTGTTAAGCACAGGGTTGGATCAATCATGCTTTGGGCTGTGTTACAGCCAGTGGCATGGGGAACATTTCACTGGTAGAAGGAAGAATGGATGCAATTAAATACCAGCAAATTCTGGAAGCAAACATCACACCATCTGTAAAAAATCTGTAGATGAAAAGAGGATGGCTTCTACAACAGGATAATGATCCTAAGCACACCACAAAATCCACAATGGACTACCTCAAGAGGCACAAGCTGAAGGTTTTGCCATGGCCCTCACAGTCCCCTGACCTAAACATCATCGAAAATCTGTGGATAGACCTCAAAACTGCAGAGCATGCAAGATGGCCCAAGAATCTCACAGAACTAGAAGCCTTTTGCAGGGAAAACTGGGCGAAAATCCCCCAAACAAGAATTGAAAGACTCTTAGCTGGCTACAGAAAGCATTTACAAGCTCTGATACTTGCCAAAGGATGTGTTACTAAGTACTGACCATGCAGTGTGCCCAAACGTTTGCTTTGGGCCTTTTCCTTTTTTTATTTTGAAACTGTAAAAGATGGAAATAAAAAAAGTAATCTTGCTTAAAATAGCAATGTAACGTGTCATCTCTAACTTTATGCCTTTTGGAAATCAGGTCATCTTTTACTTGCTTAGCTATTCACAGTAACAGAAATTTTGACCAGGGGTGCCCAAACATACCACTGCATGTATATCTGCTGCAGTTCCACTGAGGGTAAGACCTGAAATCCCTTTGTCACCATACACATTCCCCGTAACCTCCAGTGAAGCCCTTCATAATATAATGCTAGTTCCAAAAACCAGCCATCCAGTGCAACAACATCAGACATTAATATTATTATGCTCTAATAATTATCAGTATAGCCACAAACGAATTTTATTTTGGTATTATATTACTGTTGAGCAGCAGCAAAAAATCTTGAAAAGACAGAACCATTAAGCAGGGTTTTAATTAGACAATAACAATGAAAGCACATTTGATGTGTAAACATAGTCAGTACATATTTAAAACTATATATATAGACACACACAAATAGCTCCTGCACTCAGGCTGACAAACCATGTCACATTTCAATGAGTGTGTTTGGCTTTACCTTCGTGCTATTTAGTCTGCACTTGTGTGTCCCTCCAAACCATCCTTCAGCTGAACACTGGTCAATGTCCACATTCTGTAGATTAATGTCAACTCTAACCACACCCCTGGAAGAAAAATACCAAGCATTAGATTTGCTGATTATTTAGCAACTAACCAATTAAGATGAAAACAAAAACTGAAAATGTTGGAAATACTTTTAGTTCGGACCACATCTGAGTGAAGAGAAAGAGAGTCAAAGTTTCCAGCTTAAGTTAACTTATCAGACAATCTGTCCTGGACCAGCACATGTCATCACAAAGAAGCACAACAACACATCTACGTTCTTATAAGCTTGTATAGATTCAGCATGCCACCAGATACTTTGACAGCTTCTATAGATGCACAGTGGAAACGATCCCACCTGGTTGCATCACGACCCGGCGTGGAAACACTACTGCCCAGTAATAGAAAAGGGCACAGAAAGTGAAAGATAAAGCCCAGTATGTTACAGGCAAAGCCCTCCCTACCATTGAGTGCAATTACATGGAGCACTGCCATAAGAAAGCAGCATCCATTATCAAAGACCCCCACAATCCCTCTTCGCATTACTACCATTGGACAGGATGTATCATTTTTTTTGTAAATTCTATTGTACTTCTTCTTTTTCTATAAAGAAGCTTAACATAATATATGGTAGCATTAACATACCATGGTAATAAATTTGCTTTGAATTTTAAACAAAGACCACTTCTCAGAACTAAAACAAAAAGGATAAAAGAAGTTTGGAAAGGTGCAGGCTGAGACTGGGATAAACTGTAAATGGGATTATCTGGTCAATGAATCTGGAAATAGTTAGAGAGTGAGAACAGTGACTAAAACCTGGACAGAAGAATGTGCAAGGTGTGAAATGCAGAGCAGGAGAAGTTCATAGGTCAGGTTTGGTTTGTCCTCAAATCCTCATTAGTAAAAGGTAAGGAAAATAAGAACATAAGCTAATATTACAGATGGATGACTGATATAGACCAAGATATTAAGTTGAAATTAAATACGTATTGTATGCTCTCATGCATTTTTAGGGTATACAATGCACTGCAATGTCACATAATAAGAAATTGGTTCATTCAGGTATCCTCAGGTAAACCTGCCTGGTTTAGAGGGTATGGACTATGATCAGAGTTTAAGGGAGCTAGGGCTTTACTCTTTGGAGAGAAGGAGGATGAGAGGAGACATGTTAGAGGTATACAAGATATTAAGAGGAATAGACAGAGTAGACAGCCAGTGCCTCTTCCCAAGGGCACCACTGCTTAGTACAAGAGGACATGGCTTTAAGGTAAGGGAAGGGAAGTTCAAGGGGGATATCAGAGGAAGGTTTTTCACTCAGAGAGTGGTTGGTGCGTGGAATGCACTGCCTGAGTCAGTGGTGGAGGCAGATACACTACTGAAGTTTAAGAGACTACTAGACAGGTATATGGAGGAATTTAAGGTGGGGGTTATATGGGAGGTAAGGTTTGAGGGTTGGCACATATTGTGGGCCAAAGGGTCTGTAATGTGCTGTACTATTCAATATATTCTATATGTTTTCAGCAAACTAACACCTTCAAAAATAAATGCAAGGATTGGTTTGGGCCATTTTTAAAAATAATATTGAATGGTTATATTACAGACCATGACACAGACTGCTCAACATTGCCCCAAGAGTGGCAGGTGGCCCATCGACCAGTAAGTCAAAAATTGAATTGAATTGAATTTCGGTTTATTGTCATTTAGAAACCACAACTGCAATGCAGTTAAAAAATGAAACAATGTTCCTCCAGAGTGATATCAGAAAAGCACACGACAAAACAGACTAGACCAGAAAATCCACATAACGTTTGGCAATCCCCAAATCCAGAGTCTGGAGAGGCTGCTGCATATTAATATCGTGCTACCATCTTAGCGCATTCCCCGGAAAGGAGCTCCAAGCACACCAGACAAAACAAGACTACCCAGATACACCAAGTCAGGAGACCAACTGTATCACCCAACAAACCAAAAACTAAAGCTACAAAACCTACACAAACCCACAAAGTTACAACATATAGTTACAACAGTGCAAACAATACCATAATTGATTTTAAAAAATGGACCATAAGCACAGTAAAAATAGTCAAAAAATGTTAAAAGACTATAAGTTCGAAAGAAACCACCACACAGTTTCCACAAGTCCTCTCTGCATTTACCATGGAGAAGGTCACAGAAACAAGAGAATTCAGGGAAGAGAACAATGGTATCCTGAAACAGGCCAAAATTATGCAAGAGGGGATGTTGGTGGTCTTGAGGTGTGAAAGGTGGATAAAACCAGAACCCGAACAAACATATTCTCGGATACTGCAGGAAGCAAGGGAAGAGATTGCTGGGGCCCTAGCAAAGATTTATGTATCTTCCTTAGCCAAGGGTGAGGAATTAGAAGACAGGAGGATGGATGAATGTTTGCAATTATGTAAGAAAAGCTCCCAAGACAAGCAAGGGAACTGTAGGCTGATGGACCCAACTGCAGTGGTGGGAATGTTCATAGAGTGGAATCCAAGTGAGAGGATTTGTCTGTATTTGGAAAGGCAATCAGTGATTTGCAGTTTAGGGGTAACCTAAATGACAGACAAGCCTCACCTTCAATTCCCTGTACCTCCCCACTCCCCCATTCACTTTCTCTTCTTCTGATCCTCCTTCAGGCTTCTTATTTTCTTCCCTCTTCACACATACACATACAAACATACATCCACACAATAGCATCACACACACACACATCACTCAGTTCTGTCACCCTCCCCTTCCCCTTCTAGCTGCCTACCACCCACACATTTCTGCCCCGGCCCTCTCCAACCTCTCCTTCCCCCCTCCACTTCTCCAACTGGCTCTGCTTGCATCTGTTTTTACTTCTCTTCTAAATGTTGCCATTATCACTTTCCACACTCATCAGATCCCAGTACTTATAGCATCTCTGTTCCCACTTATCACCCTCCAACAGCTAGCTCCACTTCTACCTTCTCACATTCCTCCTCACTCATCTCCTTCCTTTTATTAATCTGCCTCCCTCCACAATATCTCCAGAAGGCCCATGCATGTTTGTCTTCATCAGAAAGGGCATTGAGTGTCAGACCTGTACACACAGGAACCACCAGTCTCCATCCAGCTAATAGGATTCGCTTCACTCATCCTACACTCATCATCTGCAGCCTAGTTAACCCCAGTTCTCATCCACAGACCTTGTTCACTCATTGAACCAGCTGGCCTCAACAAATTGCTTCTTGCTCTCAATCTCCCTGCCTAAAGTTTGCCTTGTCGCCTGTTGTCTTTCGGCTTTCTGTTCTCTCTTGTTTTGTGTTCCCTTGAGGCTTGTTATTTTATAGCCTATTATTAGAGTTATCAGTCAGTGTTGAATTGCTTCTGCTGCTCTGCTTTTGGGTCAAGTCTCCCCTACATTTCCTGACAGGATGAGTGAGCCTTCAATTGACCCAGCAGAGTATGCTCACCTAAAGGAAGTCATCTGTTGACATGAATACCCGATCAGAAGCAGCCGGAAACCTTTGGCTACCAGCTTGCCACTCTCATCCACTTTCAATGCAGCAGCTCTGTGGCAGTCCACCTCCTCCCTCTGATCTCCCATGCCCAGATGTGTTGATGGATCTCCAACCCAAAGCCATAACCTCCTGACCTAGTGCACTTACCCATCAAGCCCCAGGCCCTCTGTATTCTATGGACTGGGCCAAGAGTCCCATCCTCATATCTCTCTTGACTGAGCGAGCTCTGACTCGGGCCATTTCTAAATGGGACAATGACTCCCCGATTTGCAACAAATAAGAGGATTTCACCACTGAGATGCGCTGGGCTTTTGACTATCTGGGAAGTGGAAAGGAGGCTGTGTATCAGGTACTTTGCCTGAGTCAAGGCTCACGCCCTCTGCCGGCTGACACCATGAAGATCAGGATCCCCGTGGCGATCTGCGGCTGGAATATGGAAGACCTGCTGGCTCATTACCATGATGGCTTCTCACGGTACTTGAAGGGCAAGCTGTCTACCTGGGATATGCCCATTGACCTCAAACGTCTCATCACTCAGGCTTTCCATATTGACAAGCATCTTATGGAACAACACTCCACGTCATCAGCCAGACCCCCAGTTCCATTTCCAGAGCAACTTCAGTCTGCAGAATCCCCTTCACCAATGCCCCCAGAACCCATGCCATAAGGAGAACTCCGTTAACCCCCTAGAGTATGAGTGTTGTTGGAGAAACAACTTGCGCATCTACTGTGGGGCAGCCAACCACTTACTCATCAAACGCCCAATAGGGCCGGGAAATGGCACCACAAGGTGAGATGAAGGGCTCCTATATGGCCAGATCTCCTCCTGGTTCCAGCACCATAGGCCATCTCAGTGCTCCTCCATCCTCGGCTCTACATTTACACGAGCTCTGGTGTATTCCATCAGAGCAGTCAATTTCCTGGATCAGACTCTGTGTGCAGCTTGGACTCCCGACCAAACCTATCTCTCACCTCCTCAACATCATGGCCACCAAAAGATGTCCCTCGGGGTCTGGGCTACTCAGCTCATCCTGGGTTACTCCTGGGTCTAAACTCATGACTCTCACTTCACCTGGTCATCTGGTTCACTGCTGAGTTGGAGACCCAGCTGCCAGACCAACTGTCTGCATCTTCAGTTGAGTTCACCACATAAATCCATGGAGATGGAGAAAACCCTCGACCTCACCAAACCTCATGGGAATATCATGACTTAGCATTGCCTTTAGTAACAAGGAAGCTAGCACCCTGCCACCTCACAGACTACATGACAGTGCGATCAACCTACTCCTGGGAATTAGCCCTCCCTGAGTCCTCCTGTTCTCCCTCTCTCTTCCTGAGACCCAAGCCATCAATGATTACATTGCCGAAGTGCTACAGCATGGCTTCATTTCACCTATCCCAGTCCCCAGCTGGTGCAGGATTCTGCTTTGTCAAAAAGAAAGATGGGATTTTCCTCCCTGCATTGGCTACTGTAGACTAAACAGAAACTATAGACCACTTAATCTACCTGAGCCAGCACCTCAGATGGTGGAAGGTGGTCCAGTGTACACAGTTCAACATTTGATGGATTCACGTCACTGTCAATGGGGTTTGCAGCACCTGGTCAATTGTGAAGGGATACAGCCTGGCGGAAGAGGTTTAAATGCTGTCCAGTTACATCTTAGATTCATTGATCATCAAGGAGCACCACAGGACCTATCCAGATCATTCTGGTCCATTGGGGGTTGACTGGAGGAGGGAGTGGGGGGTGTGGAGGGTCATGTCAGGCCTGCACAGGAAGGCACCTCGCAGTTTCTACTTAGCTAATAGGATTCACCTGCCACTTGATCCAGACTCATCACCTGCAGCCTATTTAACCCCACTGCTCATCCACAGTCCATGTTCAATCATTGACCAGCCAGTCTCAAACATTTGCTTGTAGTATTCACTCTCCCTGCCTAAGGTTTGCCTTGTTGAATGTTGTATTTAGTTTCTGGGCTCTCTTGTTCTGTGGCCATTCACAGTTTATTTTGTGATCTATTGTTAAAGTTATTGTTCACTGTTAAATCACCTGCACTACTCTGCTTTTGGGTAAAGCCTCCTCTACATTGAATACAAGATTCCGCATGTCATGTTGCAGCTGAACAAAACATTGCCCAGGTAGGCACATTGGTCGGCACGAATCTCGGTAACATCATTGTCATGGTGAAAATGGCCTTTTGTCCAAACAAGAGAGGGAATCGGAACATCAATTTAAAGTTTCATCATGACAAAGATCAGATATCAGTACAATTAAGGTAAGATATCTGAGTACTTTAGTATTTGTTCCATGCTCAAGTATACTATAATTTTCAAATGTTACAGACCATTTATTCTGGGAGGCTACAATTAAAATCATTCTCATTATACAGTGAATATGTTGCTGAACTCATTTCATTTCCAAGCAATAGAGTATGAGGGTACTCCACTTAAACAGGTCAACGCTTCAATATTTAGTGTGCCATTTTCTCTGTAATTAACTTTAAGTAATCTTATTTTATTAGTCATTTCATACAGTTGTGCTGTGAATACAATTCAGTCCCCTAAAATTGCCCTAAAAATCTCAATTTCTCAACAATTCTTCCTGTACTTGAAAACCAACTTGCTCTAATGTCTTTAACCTGTTTAATAATCTTGATATACTCACCAGTCCCGACTAACTCAACACCTCCAAATGGACCAATAATAGTGAGAAATAGCCAAACTTGTCTTTGAATTTGTCATAAGAACATCAGCATATACAGTAGATCACAGGAGACTTACTGCAATAACCCTATCGTGCTATTCAGACGACAACTACTGCTGATGTTTGCACCCAAATCCTTGAAATTCACCCAGGGCCATTTGTTATCTTCCAGAATGCAGACTGATCGGTTAATTCAATACTGTACCTGTCAAACACTTGTCAGATAACTTCACATTCAATGTCACTATGAGTTTTTTCATCTATTTGATGTAAGCTCTAAGATAACAAAGTATGTGCACTGATTTTAAAAGTATAAAATACTTTACAGATTTTATTTTTGTGATGTATGAGCAACTAAAATTATATTGTTAATAATAATTTAATTTCCAGGTCCTGATAGGAATATTAAACTGCTCCTGGTTATTTTTTCAATTTATTTTCCAGGGTTGTAGCCTTGCAGCCTGTTTTATTCTTTTATATATATTTTCCTTGTCTACACGAGGAGATCATAAATACAGACAATTCATGTTCATAAAGGTCTTGATTCCATCTGTCTAGTTTCACTTCCCACAGTTCTCTATGCTGTAGCTATATTGATGATGCTTGCATTTTAGTTTATGTCTACTACAGTTTAACAGAATATATCTTTATAAATGCACCTTGCCAGTAAGAAAATATATTTCCCTGTGTTTGCACCATCTGAGCAACCATCCCTGCCTTTGTTCATCAGAGGGAAAAATGTGCAGAAGCAATCACAATTCTAAGCACCACTCAGTGAGTCAGCCATCATTACCGATACTAGATATCAGAAGAGATCGTCACCCAAAAAATAAATGCAATTCCTCCCTTTACCTTCCTCTTTTACAGGTTTATCAAAAATCATTTCAGCTCTCAATTACTTAGTTATATCTTTTTACATGACACAATTTCTACAGCATCCTCAATACGAACAGATAGGAATTGGTATCAATGACAAATATTCTATATTTTTTTTAGTACTATAAGGGTTTAAATGTTTCATAAAAATAAAATGTATTCCTCCATGTCAACTTTGTATTGAGCTAATTTAAGTAGTGGAGTAAATGCAATCCCCAATGTTCATATTAGTCTTTTTAAAATTAGCGCAGTTTGCAAAGGAGATAAGGTACATGTACGAAGGAGAAGTGCCCCCATACGTTAAGAGACTTCAAAGTGCCTATAAATCATCAGCACACGGGGTAAACCAACATATTTATTAGTTCACAAATCCAACCTAAAATTCATTTGAAATAAGATTAGTAAGGATTTAAAAAATAATATATTTGAACAACATAGCACATAACGTGCTTCAGTAAATTCAGCTGTCACACTATTGACTGACTACCTTTCAAAGCAGTCAGTTCATCTGGTATTCACTGAATCACCGCTCAGGCTATCCTAAAGCACTTCAGAATAATAATTCCATATTTCTGTCAAATAAATTTATATGCTCAGAGACAAACACAGTATCACTCAATCTTACCTAAAAAAAACAATAATCAATGTCACAAAGTTTTTTCTATGCTGTGAAAAGCTGTAATTTATTATTATCAGTTTATATTAGGTAACAATAGGCCGAATCTTGCAAGAGTGGGACAAATACTATTAATTCTTTCTCTGCATCCTTCACATTCATGGTGTAACATGTTAAAAGACTGAATTGACAACAGTCTGCCAAGGGCATTTGGACATCTGAAACCTAGGTGAACATCAAGGTCAATTGTGCAACCCTGGTGCCAATGAGATTTAAGACCTGAGAATGATACAAATGACTGATAGAGAAGGGCCATGAATAAGAATCAGATCAAGTGTAGAAAGAAGTATGATTAAAAGGAAAGGAAAATAAGGAAAAATGCCTTTAATGTTTTAATCTCCAATTTGAGTTTTTCTGCTAAAGGAAGGAGATTCAACAGTTCTAAATTGTTCCTATTCAGAATTGACATTCTTGCCATAGAGGGAGTACAGAGAAGGTTCACCAGATTGATTCCTGGGATGGCAGGACTTTCATATGAAGAAAGACTGGATCGTCTAGGCTTATACTCACTGGAATTTAGAAGATTGAGGGGGGATCTTATTGAAACGTATAAAATTCTAAAGGGATTGGACAGGCTAGATACAGGAAGATTGTTTCCGATGTTGGGGAAGTCCAGAAGGAGGGGTCACAGTTTAAGGATAAAGGGGAAGCCTTTTAGGATCGAAATGAGGAAAAACTTCTTCACACGGAGAGTGGTGAATCTGTGGAATTGTCTGCCACAGGAAACAGTTCAGCCGGTTCATTGGCAATATTTAAGAGGAAGTTAGATATGGCCCTTGTGGCTAAAGGGATCGGGGGGTATAGAGAGAAAGCAGGTACAGGGTTCTGAGTTGGATGATCAGCCATGATCATACTGAATGGTGGTGCAGGCTCGAAGGGCCGAATGGCCTACTCCTGAACCTATTTTCTATGTTTCTATGTTTCTATGAATTGAATCAGCTAATTGCAATTTGTATATTACTGGGATTCAGACATGTAAGATTTGCCAAGCAACACTCCACAACACATGGAAGGCGAAGAGATGTCTCCACAGTTTACTCAACATTATATGGAACATTCTGGCCACATTGAGAGATATAGGGTCAGGAAAGAGAGTAGGTAAATAATAGCAAGATGAGGAAAGACTGGCACTCAGTGTTGGGAAAATTTTACATGCCATAGGTAGTAGAGGTGGATTGGAAAGTCCTTCCTCTTAAACCTATACCCTTTTGTATTTGTTACTCTTCGCATAGGAAAAAATACTGCCTCAGCCTCCTTTACTCCAAGGGAAACATGACCAGCCTGTGCAATCTCTCCTCTAGCTAAAATTCTTCAATCAATGCAATATCTTGACAAATTATCAACACACAACTACTATATCCTTCTTTTAATGTGGCAACCAGAACTGTACACAATAAGCTCAGTCGAATAACTGTTCTATAAAATTACAACATAATATCACATCTTTTATGTTCTATACAAGAAACTATGAAAGAAAATAATCCATTTTCACCCTATCTACTGGTGCTGTCACTTACAGGGAGCTTCAGACTTGGACACCTTTCAACTCATCAATATTCCTCAGTGCCGTATTATTTAACGGCATATGTCCTACAAGTGCCTGACTTCCCAAAATGCATAACCTCACACTTGTTGAGATTAAATTTCATCTGCCAATGGTCTGACCAATATTTCATCTGATCTATATCCTGCTGTAGCTTTGGGTTTTCCTCAGTATTCACACCATTAACCTTTATGTATCCAAACACTTACAGATCGACAAAGGTCCCTCAAATTTGTAATGACTAGTGTGCGCAAAAATCTTTTTGTCCACAACATGTGTGCACTGAATTTTTAAGTAAAAGTAAACTTGAAACTATTCTAAGAATAATAAACTACCAAATACCAATGTTGTTCATTGTTAAAAGAAATAAAATAACACACATCAATCAGTCTTATTTCTCATTACTATTGGACAGCATGTAATAATATCAATCTTTTCACATGTTATTAAAGTTGTTTGAAATGGTCATTAAGCCATTCTGCTTTAAATGAACTAGCAGCTCTTTTGTGCTTCATGCCCTTTGCTTCTTTGGAATTTGACATAGTGAATCTATAATTACTTCATTAAAAACAGTATACATAAGCCAGTTCTAAAATCTGCAGACAAATCATTGCAAACTCCACATTGTCAACATCAGCTGCATCAGAAACTGGAAAGGAAATGAGATTGTGTACAATCGTGAAATATACTTAAGATGCCAATGACGTAAAGGGTGACAAGCTTTGGTGCATTGTTTAAATTTCTTTGCGCGCACACACACACACACACACACACACACACACACACACACACACACACACACACACACACACACACACACACACACACACACACACACACACACACACACACCATACCCCCCCCCCCCCCCCGGGAACATTGCTGATCATATCTCCTACATTCACATCCAAGCCTAAATTTATAATTTATATCACAACAAGAGCACTAGCATTGATTCATGTTATATCATTCATGCTTCATGATTTCAGACTTCCAATCAGAAAAGCATCTGCTTCTACACTCTACTTTCTATCTCAAAGTCAATTTCGGATCCATCTGGTGAGCTCACATTGAATCCCATGTTCCTTAACATTCTGGACTAGCAGATGAAGTGGGACACTGTTAAATGCCTTACCAAAGTCAATACAGAGAACATCTACTGGCCTGCATTCATTCTTAGTTACTTCCTCAAAAAGCTTAATCAAATCTTCCATCTCCTTCTCCTTGACGTGTGGCTCATCGCCAACAACCATAAGATGGGTACAGAGAGGAGGTGGAAGAAGCTCAAAGCCTGGTGCTAGGCAATTAACCTTCTCCTCAATGTCAAGAAGACAAAGGTGATGCCTACCAACTTCAGGAGAACTTGCTCCATTCACAGCTCTCTTCACATTGGCAGCAGAGCAATGGAAGCTGTAAGCAGTTTCCAACTCCTGGGAGCATACATCTCACTCAAACCCTCATGGTCCTAAAACACACCCTGCTCATCAATGCCTCTGCTTTCGGAGGAGGAAAAAGCAAGGTGGAGTATGCACATCTGTACTCATAACTCTCATGGAGAGCTTTCTACCATGCTGCATCACTGCGTAGTGTGGAAACTGCACTACAGTAGATAGGAGGCTTCTGCAATGGGAAAAAACTTTCCAACCAGCAACAGCAACAGCCTACCTGCATTGAGGACATATGTGTGTAAGATATAGTAGCAGAATAAGGCCATTTGGCCCATCAAGTCTGCTCCACTATTACTTCATGGATGATCCAGTTTACCTCTCAGTCCAAATCTCCTGCCTTCTCCCATATCCTTCATGCTCTGACCAATCAAGAATCTATCAGACACTGCCATATTAGTTTAAACCACTGCCAATAGCTCTAGTGAACCTGCCTGCAAGAATATTGGTCTCCCTTGGATTCAAGTGCAACCTATCCCTTTTTTA
This sequence comes from Hemitrygon akajei, assembly GCF_048418815.1. Classification (NCBI taxonomy): domain Eukaryota; kingdom Metazoa; phylum Chordata; class Chondrichthyes; order Myliobatiformes; family Dasyatidae; genus Hemitrygon; species Hemitrygon akajei. Next base: position 134,588,318 of record NC_133131.1, on the reverse strand, counting down.
AAGGTCACACCTGCCCCAGAAGAGGGCCCAGTTATCTAGAAATCTGAATCCCTGCTCCTTGCTCCAATTGTTCAGCCACACATTCTGTAGGCATTCAACAAGTAATAACAAATAAGTAAGCTAGCCAATAATATTACAAAGATACCAAAGTTTCTTTAGGTGCATGAAGTGTTAAAGGGAGGCAAGAGTGGACATAAAGTACACTGCAGATGCTGTGGTCAAAGCAGCACGTACAACAAGCTGGAGTAACTCAGTAGGTCGGGCAGCATCCATGGAAACGAACAGTTAACGTCTCGGGCCGAGACCCTTCATCAGGACTGAAGAGGGAGGGGGCAGGGGCCCTATAAAGAAGCTGGGGGGAGGGTGGGAAAGAGAAGGCTAGTAGATGCCAGGTGAAAAACCAGTAAGAGGCAAGATCAAAGGTTGGGGGAGGGGATGGGCAGGAAAGGTGAAGAAGGAATGTAAGGGGAAAGCACTGGCAGAAACATGAGAGAGGTGACAGGCAGCTGGAGGAGGAGGCAGATTGAAACTGGGATGGGGGAAGGGAGAGGGAGGGAATTACCAGAAGTTGGAGAATTCAATGTTCATGCAAAGGGGCTGCAGACTACCCAGACGGTATATGAAGTGTTGCTCCTCCAACCTGAGTTTGGCCTCATCATGGGAAAGTGAAACAGAGTTGAAGTGGGTGGCAACCGGGAGATCCTGTCTGTTGTGGCGGATGGAGCAGAGGTGCTCGATGAAGTGGTCCCCCAATTTGCGTCGGGTCTCGCCGATGTAGAGGAGGCCGCACCGGGAGCACCGGATGCAATAGATGACCCCAACAGACTCACAAGTGAAGTGTTGCCTCACCTGGAAGGACGGTTTGGGGCCCTGAATGGTGGTAAGAGAGGAGGTGGAGAGACGGGTATAGCACTTACGTTTGCAGGGATAAGTACCAGGTGGGAGATCTGTGGGGAGGGACGTGTGGACCAGGCAGTCACGGAGGGAACGATCCCTGTGAAAAGCAGAGAGGGGTAGAGAGGGAAAGATGTCCTTAGTGGTGGGGTCCTGTTGAAGGTGGTGGAAGTTGCGGAAGATAATATGCTAGATCCAGAGGCTGGTGGGGTGGTAGGTGAAGACAAGGGGAACATGGTCCCTGTTGTGGTGACGGGAGGATAGAGTGAGGGCCGAAATGCGGGAAATGGAGGAGATGCAGGTGAGGGCATCATTGATGACGGCAGAAGGGAAACCACGATCCTTAAAGAAAGAGGACATTTGTGATGTCCTGGAATGGAAAGCCTCATCCTGGGAGCAGATGCGGCAGATCCATCTCAGACACTTCTCTCCCCTTTCTCGATCTCTCGATCTCCATCTCTGGAGACAGACTGACCACTGACATCTTCTATAAACCCACTGACGTTCGTAACTACCTCGACTATACCTCTTCCCAACCTGCCAAATGCAAAAATGCTGTTCCCTATTCCCAGTTCCTCCATCTCCGCCGCATCTCCCGGTGCGGCCTCCTCAACATCGGCGAGACCCGACACAGATTGGGGAACCACTTCGTCGAGCACCTCCGCTCCATCTGCCACAACAGACAGGATCTCCCAGCTGCCACCCACTTCAACTCTGCTTCACATTCCCATTCAGATATGTCCATACATGGCCTCCTCTACTGCCATGATGAGGCCAAACTCAGGTTGGAGAAGCAACACCTCATATACTGTCTGGGTAGTCTCCAGCCCCTTGGCATGAACATTGAATTCTCCAACTTCTGGTAATTCCCTCCCTCACCCTTCCCCCATCTCAATTTCACTCTGCCTCCTCCTCCAGCTGCCTATCACCTCCCTCATGGTTCCACCTCCTTCTACTACCCATAGTGCTTTCCCCTTACATTCCTTCTTCACCTTTCCTGCCTGTCTCCTCCCTGCTTCCCCTTCCCCACCCCTTGATCTTTCCTCTGATTGGTTTTTCACCTGGCACCTACCAGCCTTTTCCTTCCCACCGTCCCCTCCCTCTTCAGCCCTGAAGAAGGGTCTCGGCCCAAAACATTGACTGCTTATTTCCACGGATGCTGCCCGACAGACAAGAGTGGATATTGGACCTCTGGAAAACAATGCTGGAGAGATAGTAATGGGGGACAATGAAATGGCAGGCAAAATTAATAAGTATTTTGCATCGATCTTCACTGTGGAAGACATTAGCAGTATGATGGAATTTACAGGTGTCAGGGGGTATGAAGTCTGTGAAGTTAACATAATGAGAGAGAAGGTTCTTGGGAAACTGAAATCAGAATCAGGTTTATTATCATCGGAAAGTGACATTAAATTTCTTAACTTAGTAGGAGCAGTACAATGCAATACATAATATAGAAAGAAAAAAAACACAAAATAAAACAATAAAAAATAACTAACTAAATCAATTACAGTACACATATATTGAATAGATTAAAATTGCACAAGAAACAGAAATACTATACTTTTAAAAAGTGAAGTACTGTCCAAGGGCTCAATGGTCTGAATGGAGATAAGTCACCTGGACCGGATGGTGTACACCCCAGAGTTCTGAAAGAGGTGGCTGAAAAGGTATTAGTAATGATCTTTCAAGAATCACTAGATTCTGGAATGGTTCTGGAAGACTGGAAAATTGCAAATGTCACTCCACTCTTCAAGAAGGGAGAGAAGCAGAAGAAAGGAAACTATAGCCAGTTAGTCTGACCTCAGTGGTTGGGAAGTTATAGGAGTTGATAATTATTGATGAGATCTCAGGATTCATGGAGGCACATGACAAAATAGGCCATAGTTGGCATGGTTTCCTCAAGAGAAAATCTGTTGGAATTCTTTGAAGAAATAACAAGCAGGATAGACAAAGGAATATTGGCTGACATTGTGTACTTGGATTTTCAGAAGACCTTTAACAAGGTGTCACACATGTCCATGGTATTACAGGAAAGATTCTAGTATGGACTGATTGGTGGGAGGCAAAGAATGTGAATAAAGATTGCCTTTTCTAGCCTTTTCTAGACTAGTGGTGTTCCAAGTAGATGATGAGTGCAACATGAAAGTAAGGAAGGACAAGCCAATGATCGGGTACATATGCAAACAGAGCAAAGAGTTAAATTGTACCAGAGAGGCTAAATTCAAAAGGGTAAAGAATTCAGGACTGAAGATGCTGTATTTAAATGGGCAAGACAGCGACTATACTTTATTAGGAGTTTGAAGAGATTCGGTAATCCAATAGAGTCACTCAAAGGCTTCTACAGATGTACTGTGGACAGTATTCTGACAGGCTGCATCACTGTCTGGTATAGAGTGGCTACTGCACAGGATTGAAAGAAGCTGCAGAGGGTTGTAAATTTAGTTGGCTCCAATTTGGGCACCACCCTGCAAAGTACCCAGGACATCTTCAGGGAACAGCGTCTCAGAAAGGCAGCATCCATTATTAAGGACCCCCAGCACCCAGGGCATGCCCTTTTCTCACTGTTACCATCAAGTAGGAGGTACAGAAGCCTGAAGGTACACGCTCAGCAATTCAGGAACAGCTTCTTCCCCTCTGCCATTTGACGACCTCACCTTTTTAATATATATTATTTCTGTTTTTGCATAATTTTAAATCTATTCAATACACATATCCTGTTAGTTATTTGCTTGTTTATTCTTCTTCAGTATTATGCATTGCATTGAACTGCTGCTGCGACATTAACAAATTTCACGACACATGCTGGTGATAATAAATCTGATTCTCATTCTGAATAAGGTGAACAAACTCCCCAACTAGGGGAAATATTACCTCAGACTGAGTGTTGTGTAATAACCCAGATCTTATTAGGGAGCTTAATATAAAGGAACCCTTAGGAGTTAGTAATCATAATATGATTGAATTCATACTGCAATTTAAGAGGGATAAGCATACAGTAAGTCACATGTATCAGTATCACAATGGAATACTGAGAGAGCAGCTTGCTTGGGTGGAGTGGAGGAAGATACTGGTGGGGATGATGGCAGAGCAGAGGTGGCTGAAGTTTCTGGGAATAGTTCACAAAGCGCACATAGGCAACCATGACTGACAAGGGAAGTTAAAGACTGCACAACAGCCAAGGAAAGGGCACATAAGGTAGCAAAAATGAGTGGGAAGTTGGATAATTGGGAAGCTTTAAAAATTCAACAAAGGGCAAATAAAAAAAAGCTATAAGAAGGAGACAGATGAAATATGAGGGCAAACTAGTCAGTAGTATAAACAGGATACTAAAAGTTTTTTTAGTTATATAAAGAGTAAAAAGGACCGTGACAGTTGATAATGGGTCACTTATGGTAAATGATACTGCTGAGGTAGTAATAGGGGACAAAGAAATGGCAGATGAACCTAATGAGTACTTTGCATCAGTCTTCACTGTTTAAGACTCAGCAATATGCCAGAGGTCAGTGAGTGTCAGGGAACAGAAGTGAATGCCATTGTTATTCCAAAGGAAAATGTGTGAGGCAAACTCAAAGGTCTTAGAAGTTTGTAAGTCCCCTGTAGCAAATGAATTACATCCTAGAGTCCTGAGAAAGGTTGCTGAAGAGGTGAGAAGGGTGGAAGGCAAAACAAAAAGGAAATTATAAGCCAGTTAGCCTAACCTCAGGGTTCAGGAAAGTGTTGGAGTCTATTATTAAAGGGTACTTTAAGACTAATGATAAAATAAGTCAAAGTCAGCATTGTCTCTGTGAAGGGAAATCATGCTGCTCAAGGAAATAACAAGCAGGGTAGACAAAGGAGAGGCAAGGAATGTCATTTACTTGGATTTTCAGAAGGCATTTGTTAACATGCCACACACAAGTCTGTATAACAAGATAAAATCCTATGGCATTACTGGAAAGATGCCCTACTATTCTATCCTATTGCCCTTACATATTTCTGTGGCTTAGTTATGTATTTTTTTCTCTAATTCCTGCCACTATAGGGAAGCCTGTACTAAGTGATCACCCTTCTTATACCTAAATTCTATAGTGGCATGCAAAAGTTTGGTCACCCCTGGTCAAAATTTCTGTTACTATGAATAGTTAAGTGAGTAGAAAATGAACTCATCTCCAAAAGTCATAAAATTAAAGATGAAACATTCTTTTCAACATTTTAAGCAAGATTAGTGTATTATTTTTATTTTGTACAATTTTAGAGTGAAAAAAGGGAAAGGAGCACCATGCAAAAGTTTGGACACCCCAAGAGATTTGAGCTCTAAGGTAGCTTTTACGAAAGTCTCAGACCTTAATTAGTTTGTTAGGGCTATGGTTTGTTCACAGTCATCATTAGGAAAGGCCAGGTGATGCAAATTTCAAAGCTTTATAAATACCCTGACTCCTCAACCCTTGTCCCAACAATCAGCAGCCATGGGGTCCTCTAAGCAGCTGCCTAGCACTCTGAAAATTAAGATAATTGATGCCCACAAAGCAGGAGAAGGCTATGAAAAGATACCAAAGTGTTTTTGGGTAGCCGTATCCTCAGTTCATAATGTAATTGAGAAATGGCAGTTAACAGGAATGGTGGAGGTCAAGTTGAGGGCTGGAAGACCAAGAAAACTTTGAGAGAACTGCTCATAGGATTGCTAGAAAAGCAAATCAAAACCCCCGTTTGATTGCAAAAGACCTTCAGGAAGATTTAGCAGACTTTGGAGTGGCGGTGCACTGTTCTACAGTGCAATTTCACCTGCACAAATATGACCTTCATGCAAGAGTCATCAGAAGAAAACCTTTCCCTCGTCCTCACCACAAAATTCAGCGTCAGTAGTTTGCAAAGGAACATCTAAACAAGCCTGATGCATTTTGGAAACAAGTCGTGTAGACTGATGAAGTTAAAATAGAACTTCTTGCGCAATGAGAAAAAAGTGTGCAGAATTTCATGAAAAGAACACCTCTCCAACTGTTAAGCACGGGGGTGGATCGATCATGCTTTGGGCTTCTGTTGCAGCCAGTGGCACGGGGGACATTTCACCAGTAGAGGAAAGAATAAATTCAATTAAATATCAGCAAATTCTGAAAGCAAACATCACAGTGTCTGTAAAAAAGCTGAAGATGAAAAAAGGATGGCTTCTACAACAGGATAATGATCCTAAACACACCTCAAAATCCACAATAGACTACCTCAAGAGCCACAAGCTGAAGGTTTTGCCATGGCCCTCACTGTCCCCCATCCTAAACATCATCAAAAATCTGTGGATAGACCTCAAAAGAGCAGTGCATGCAGGACGGCCCAAGAATCTCACAGAATTAGAAGCCTTTTGCAAAGAAGAATGGGAGAAAATCCCCCAAACAAGAACTGAAGGACACTTAGCTGGCTACAGAAAGTGTTTGCAGGCTGTGGATACTTGACAAAGGGTGTGTTACTTAGTACTGACCATGCAGGGTGACCAAACTTTTGCTTCGGGCCCTTTTCCTTTTTTGTTATTTTGGAACTGTAAAAGATGGAAATAAAAAAAGTAATCTTGCTTAAAATATTAAAGAAATGTGTCATCTTTAACTTTATGCCTTTTGGAAATCAGATCATCCTTTACTCGCTTAGCTATTCACAGTAACAGAAATTTTGACCGGAGTGCCCAAACTTCTGCATGCCGCTGTACATGTTTAGCCTCCTTGGCCAATCCCTCTGTAAGTACTGCGTTTATGTTCTTACTAAACAGTAGCAGAACTTTCCTTCCTCATTTGCATCCCCTTCTGTTGGGGTGGGGTGGGAGTTTAGAAGGAGATTTAATGGGTATGTACACAAAAGATTTTGTGCCTTGAACACATGGCCAGGGGTGGTAGTGGAAGCAGATGCAATAATTGCATTCAAGTGGATTTTAGACAGGTACATGAGAATGCAGGGCTATGCAAGGAATGGCAAGGTATTGATTGGGGAATGGAGTTGTATGGATTGTGTGCAGATCATGTACATAGAACAGTAAAGCACAGGAGAAAACCTTTGGCCTTCAATGTTGTTTTGAATTAACTAAACATAATTAAAAACCTTATTAAACTCATCCCTTCTGCCTATAAAAGTCCATAACCCCCAATTTGCTGCATACTCATGTACCTATCTAAGAAGCTCTAAAATGTCTCTATCATTTGCACTACCATCCCTGGAAGTGCATTCCAGGCACCCACTTCTCTCAGAGTAAATTATATTTACTTACACATCTCCACCGAATTTGCACCCCTCACCTTAATCGTATGCACTCCTAGTATTAGACATTTTGACTCAGGGAAAAGATACCTTCTCTATCTATGCCTTTCATACTCTTATGAACTTCTATCAGATCTTCCCTTCCAGAATAAAACAAACCAAATATTTCCAACTCTCCTCACAACTCATGCCTTCTAATCCAAGCAGCATCCTGCATCCTCTCCAAAGCCTCCAGGCTCTTCCCACAATGGGGCAACCAGAATTGAATGCAATAGTCCAGAAGTGGCCTAACAAGACTTTTATAAACACGTCAGACTGCTGTTTATCAATTACAGCTTGGTGTTTAACACCATCATCCCATCAGTACTGATCAACAAGCTTCAAAACCTGGGCCTCTGACTTCCCCATTGAGAAACCGCTGTCAGTGTGTTCATAGCATACCCTCCTAGCTAACATTCAACATAGGCACAACTCAACGATGCATGTTTAACACATGCTCTACTCTTTCTATGCTCATGCCCGTGTGGCTAGACACAGCTCAAATGCCATCTATAAGTTCACCGATGACTGGCAGAATCTCAGATAGCAGTGAGATAATCATTTGGTTGAATGGTTTAACAACAAAAACCTCATACTCAATGACAGCAAGACCAAAGAATTGATTGTGGACTTCAGGACTTTGGGAGATCATGCACTCATCCTCTTGGAGGGAGGTCAACAGTGGAAATGATAAGCAGCTTCAGGTTCCCAGGAATCAACATCTCAGAGGATCTGTCCTAGGGTCAACAGATTGATCCAATCACAAAGAAGGCATGCCAGTGGCTATAGTTCATTAGGAATATCTGATAGTTACCAATGACCCTAGCAAATTTCGAGAGGTATACATTGGTGAGCATTCTGACAGCTGGCATGAAGGCGCCAATGCACAGGATCAAAAAGGACTGCAAAGGGTTGTAGACGCAACTAGCTCCATCTCAGGCACAAGACCCACCCCCGCCCCAAAACCACTGTGGACATCTTGAAAAGGTGGTGCCTCAAGAAGGTGGTGTCCATCATTAAGCACCTTTACCACGCAAGACATGCCCACTTCTCATTTCTACCACTGGGGAGGAGGCACAGGAGTCTGAAGACCCACACTCAACACTTTCTCCCCGTCTACCAGCATATTTCCAAAGGGTCCATGAACCCATGAGGGCTGCCTTGTTATTCCTCTTTTCACTATTTATTTACTTGATTGCAAATTAAAGTAATTTTTAAGTCTTGCACTGCACAGCTGCCACAAAACAGTGAATTTCATGATATACGCACAGTGGCCTCCTGAGTTTGCTCATGGTCTTCTGCTGCTGTAGTCCATCCACTTCAATGTTTAACATGTTGTGTATTCAGAGATATCCTTCTGCATACCACTGTTGTAGTACTTGGTTATTTGAATTACTGTTGCCTGCTTGTCAGCTTGAACCAGTCTGGCTAGGCTCCTTCGATCTCTCTGATTTACAAGGCATTTTTGCCCACTAAATTTCTTTTTGTTTTGCACCATTCTCTGTAAACTCTAGAGACAGTTATGCATTGAAATCCCAGGAGATCAGCAGTTTCTGAGATACTCAAACCACTCCATCTGGCACCAGCAATCATTCCACGGTCAAAGTCAATTCCATCACATTTCTTCCCCATTCTGATTTACATTCCCAGTTTTCAGATTGCTTATCAGCATAATATTTTAATTTCTTCTTTTTATTATTTAGTTGGGGAGTGCAGGGGAGTATAAATAATCACATTCAATCTCATCCATGTTAAATAGCGTACCCTGTCTGGCCATCTTTAAGATTCTTAGTCACTTTGGAATGGTGTACAGAAGTAAATCGGTGGTTAGTAGGACTCCACGAGAAACAAAAAAGCTGAAATTATTTTTGAAAATTCTACAATTTTCACTAAAATGTACTGGCTGTCAAAAAGCTGTTGCTACATGCTGAGGCAAGGTGGCTGTATGACTGAACACTGAAGCTGCTGACAGAAGTTAAAAAGGGAGTATTGCCATAGTAACAATCTGCCGGGAAGGGAGTGAGAATTCACTCTAGTTGCTGTAGATGCCTGCATCAGGGCTGGTGTGAAAATTAGACTGCGACTAATGTCACAGCTTCTGCAGGGACTGTTCGCATCCCATGTACACAGGGTGAGTCTTCAAGGATAATAGAGCCCAACTACAAATATAATCACAATTGACGCTTAAAGTGCTGTTTCACTAGCTTTTGATGCTCTCAGATTATATCGAGTTATAGCACTACCCAGCCATTACAGTTCAGAATGAATATCAAATTCCTGTAAAGGTGCACTGATATATTCTTAATCATTACATCGGTAGATATGTTTCATGAAGGTAGTTTTCTGAGGTTAGGTGAGGAGTTAATTTGAGTTCAATTGTACAGCAGACAGAAATCAGTGTGATTGGTTTCATATGGCAGTGAAGAATTTCTGCATGTAACAAATTCAGCAAATTGCTTGCTTGCTTCTGAAAGCTGAATGGACACATTGGGTGGTTAAGGTAACCATGAGACCAAGAATGGCTGACCAATCCCACCCCCTCAGGGCCTAGCTATTTTTGTTTGATTTGGCTAGCTGTTCTTTTTGAAAAGATATTCATGTTTGGACCAGTATATACTATGCCATGCCAGCGTAACTCATTCAGTTATCAAGATCATGATAATTTACTTACTATTACCATGTGTGAATACAGGTCCTCCACAGCTTATGAATTCACAACTTATATACAGACAGTACGTATGAACAAACATTTGGGAAATTACTGGGACAGATTTATCGACAATTGTGGGGCTGCAAGCAGCTTCTGCGGTGTTGGAACTCAGTTCACAGCTGCAGTCCCTACTTGCAAACTGTTTGGATACAAAACCTTGTCATTAACTGGGGAGGATGTGTAGCATGGTAGCATGGTTTGAGATTTTTAAACTACTAATGAAGCTGAAGTAGGATAGGAAAAAAATTCTAAGCAATCAGGTCAGTTTTTAGTTTTACATTTTAGCAGAGCTCTAGTACTAGGCCTCTAACACAAGAAGTGCTTTGAATTGATTCCGAGTGGAAGGAGAACCTTGCGAAATGGGTTAGAATGTCATGTAACAAACTGTTGGAAGAGCAGCACACACAAAATACTGGAGGAACTCAGCAGGCCAGGCAGCATCTATGGAAAAGAGTAAACAGTCGAGGATTTGGGCAAAGACCCACCTTCAGGACTGTTGGAAGAACTCAGTAGATTAGGCAGCATCTATGGAGGCAAACTGTGGTCAATATTTTAGGTCAAGACCATTTAAGAGTGTAGGTGGGAGATATCCAGAATAAGGAAATAAGTAGGTTGGATTCAGAAGGGAAAAGTTGAGTTTATTGTCATATGTACAAGTGTACACATTTTACACTAGTTCCAACTATTGTCTACCGCATTGAAATAGGCATCCGTTAGTCTCATGAGACCATGGAATTGCACCTTGGAAGGTTTCCAGAGCGCAGGCCTGAGCAGGGTTGTATGGGAGACCGGCAGTTGCCCAAGTTGCAAGCCTTCCCCTCTCCACACCATCAATGTTGTCCAAGGGAAGGGCACTAGGACCCAAGCAGCTTGGCACCGGTGTCATCGCAGAGCAATGTGTTGTTAAGTGCCTTGCTCAAGGACACAACACATTGCCTCAGCTGAGGCTCGAACCACTGACCTTCAGATCACTAGACCGATGCCTTATCCACTAGGCCAACACTGAAACCGCATTGAAACCAGACAAGGAATGGCATGATAGGCAGATGGAACAAGGTGGGGGGAAACAGAGAGATAGAATTAGGAGACAGCAGCTGGTAAGTGATTGAGAAAGAGAAGAAATGAGAGGGAAAAAGGAGTAGATAGATCCGTGTGGAGAGGGGATGGTTAAGAGAGAGACAAAGACTAGTAGGTGATACTTGTTTCTCAATGCGCTTTCATCCTACACCCCCTATCTAATAAAGGCAATTAGCCTGCATGACTTCTTAACTCTCTTATCCACCTGTGTTCTCACACAAGAGATCCTTGGCTTGTACACCAGGATCTCTCTGAGGAAGGGTCTCTGACCAGAATCATATAACCATATAACCATATAACAATCACAGCACGGAAACAGGCCATTCCGGCCCTCCCAGTCCGAGCCGAACTCTTAATCTCACCTAGTCCCAACTACCCGCACTCAGCCCATAACCCTCCACTCCTTTCCTGTCCATATACCTATCCAATTTTACCTTAAATGACTCAACTGAACTGGCCTCTACTACTTCTACAGGAAGCTCATTCCACACAGCTATCACTCTCTGAGTAAAGAAATACCCCCTCGTGTTTCCCTTAAACTTTTGCCCCCTAACTCTCAAATCATGTCCTCTCGTTTGAATCTCCCCTACTCTCAATGGAAACAGCCTATTCACGTCAACTCTATCTATCCCTCTCAACATTTTAAATCCTTGGCACTGTTTCTCCTCCCACAGATGAAGCCTGATCTACGGAATATTTTCAGCATTTTCTGTTTTCCAGCATCTGCAGTAGTTTTTGTTTCCCCTCTATTCTTCAATACCCCCACTATTTATTAAGCATGTCCTAGCTTATTAGTCCTCACAAAGTGCATCACCTCACCTTTATCATGATTAAATTCCATCTATGATTCCAGTCACAAAAACAACCATCCACCATCACCCTCAAGTTCCTATTATCAGAATAATTTTGGTTTCTATATGCCAACTTGCCCTAGTGATATATAACAGTAAAAAAAAGAAAAATGAGTTCTTTTTTAGCATTCACACATTATGCTTTGGTGTTCAATCACCAAATAAAAATACTACTCAGTCAAGGTTTAGGTTTTATTTGTCAGATGTACATCAAAGCATCGAAACATACAGTGAAATGTCATTTGCATCATTGTTTGTGCTGTACTGGGGGCCGCCCACAAGTACTGCCATGCTTGTATCACCAACATAATATGCATACAACTTACTAACCCTGACCTGTACGTCTGTTTGGAACGTGGGAAGAAAGCAGAACACCCGGAGGAAACCCGTGGAGTCATGGAGAGGATGTACAAACTCCCGACAGACAGTGGCAGGAATTAAGCCTCAATCTTCTGATCACTGGTGCTGTAAACTGTTACACTAACTGCTACACCGCTGAGCCAACCCCCATTTACATTAACTCAAGATGTGATTGGTCATTCAAATGGAGAGACCTATTTGTCACCTGCTCATTTTTACACGTGAATAATTCTGTCTGAAATGTGGCACTCCTGACTGATGAAACATAAGAAAAAGCAGTCCGTTCAATCGAAAATAAAGTTGTTAAGGATGAAGAAAATGTGAGACAAAAAATAAAATAATATGGAAACCGGGCAATGAATAATACAACATTCCGTTAATTGGGCCATTGGTTAATCAGGGCAGCTGTTTATTTGGTACAATATTTAAAGAACAAAAACAAATCAAGAAAACAAATAAAGAGAGCCAGGATTCCTTTTGTTTATTTGGGACACTATACCACTTTATTTGAACAGGATCCTGCTGCTGAACAGTTTCTAATTAGTGTTAGTCACTACACTTTGCTTAGAACTACAATTCAGAATTGCTTTGCTCACTGCAGATTCAAGCATTCGGGCATGGAGATACTAGAAATGGCTGGGAGTGAAAACAGCTTAGACCCCGTTTCACTACTTCAGCAAGTTAGGGACTATGAAGAATTTGAAGGTATCAATAATCATCCTGAATGTAACAATGAAAATAAAGATTTGGAGGATGCAATTGTTGAAAGCATTGCTTGAACACTGTCCATTATTTGCACTTGGTGTCTGCACAGATATGTTCATTTACAGTCAATCAAAAGAACATAGCAGTGTACACTTGATTAATTCCTCTGTCAATAACTATTAGGAACAAATACACAGTTTTATAGTAGTGTGTAGTTTTGGCAGTATTCTAATTTGTTCTGTATTTGATTTAACTACATAATTTCTTACTCAGTTAAATGGTAGTTTGTCTTCTTTTACCTTTTTATTTATTTCCATGCACATTTTGCTAATTGGGGTAGCCACTTAATTGGGCCGGATTGTACTGGGAACAATGTATTCTAATTAACCACAATCCACCGTACGTCAAAATTAATATGTCAAAATCAACGACTGAACAACTAACAAACAATAAAACCTTACCCTGGAATTATATAGTACCTTTTATGTTATAAACATCTAAAGATGTTGCATTAATAGTGTAAGTAAAATCTGATACAATGAAATGTTAGGATAGATAAGCCAGTCCTTAGATAGATGGTAGGCAGAACAGTGTAAGAAGGCAATTCCACTGTTAAAATCCCAAAGAGTTAAAGGTACAGGTGGCATGATTCTGAAAAGTTATCCACAATAAGTGCAGCATGGATCCAGTTAGGGAGTATTCTGGAGTTATGTGAATATAGCAGATATTTAATTCAAGCAAACACCAGGCTTCAGATTTTTATACATTCAGGCAGCAAATTGAAGTTAAAATCCAACAGACTGAGTGATAAGGTTTGCAAGATGGTGACCGTGAGATGTTTGCACATGCATGAGTCGAATGCTAAGACAATGGGGTTGTGTTAATTGGCCTGCATCAAACCAGGCAACATGGGCTAGATTATTTGCATCATTGTGACTTGTCTACAAACTGGTAGATCAGATTGGTGTTGTCACTTAGCATATCAAACAAGGTCACAGGTACAGGCAATCGATAGTGTACTCAGAAGTAACCCTGACAACATTCAGAAGTTTTTAGAATGTTTGTGGGAATTACTTTTCTTCTCTTCGGTATTCACTAAGGAGAAGGATATTGAATGGTGTAAGGTGTGGGAAACAAGTAAGGAAGTTATGGAACCTATGACAATTAAAGAGGTGGAAGTACTGGCGCTTTTAAGAAATTTAAAAGTGGATAAATCTCCGGGTCCTGACCGGATATTCCCCAGGACCTTGAGGGAAGTTTGTGTAGAGATAGCAGGAGCTCTGACGGAGATCTTTCAGATGTCATTAGAAACAGGGATTGTGCCGGAGGATTGGCGTATTGCTCATGTGGTTCCATTGTTTAAAAAGGGTTCTAGAAGTAAGCCTGGCAATTATAGACCTGTCAGTTTGACATCAGTGGTGGGTAAATTAATGGAAAGTATTCTTAGAGATAGTATTTATAATTATCTGGATAGACAGGATCTGATTAGGAGTAGCCAGCATGGATTTGTGCGTGGAAGGTCATGTTTGACAAACCTTATTGAATTTTTTTGAAGTAGTTATGAGGAATGTTGACGAGGGTAAGGCAGTGGATGTAGTCTATATGGACTTCAGCAAGGCCTTTGACAAAGTTCCACATGGAAGGTTAGTTAAGAAGGTTCAGTCGTTAGGTATTAATGCTGGAGTAATAAAATGGATTCAACAGTGGCTAGATGGGAGATGCCAGAGAGTAGTGGTGGATAATTGTTTATCGGGATGGAGGCCGGTGACTAGCGGGGTGCCTCAGGGATCTGTTTTGGGCCCAATGTTGTTTGTAATATACATAAATGATCTGGATGATGGGGTGGTAAATTGGATTAGTAAGTATGCTGATGATACTAAGGTAGGAGGTGTTGTGGATAATGAGGTGGGTTTTCAAAGCTTGCAGGGAGATTTATGCCGGTTAGAAGAATGGGCTGAACGTTGGCAGATGGAGTTTAATGCTGAGAAGTGTGAGGTTCTACATTTTGGCAGGAATAATCCCAATAGAACATACAGGGTAAATGGTAGGGCATTGAGGAATGCAGTGGAACAGAGAGATCTAGGAATAACAGTGCATAGTTCCCTGAAGGTGGAGTCTCATGTAGATAGGGTGGTGAAGAAAGCTTTTGGAACGCTGGCCTTTATAAATCAGAGCATTGAGTACAGAAGTTGGGATGTAATGTTAAAATTGTACAAGGCATTGGTAAGGCCAAATTTGGAATATTGTGTACAGTTCTGGTCACCGAATTATAGGAAAGATATCAATAAATTAGAGAGAGTGCAGAGACGATTTACTAGGATGTTACCTGGGTTTCAGCACTTAAGTTACAGAGAAAGGTTGAACAAGTTAGGTCTCTATTCATTGGAGCGTAGAAGGTTGAGGGGGGATTTGATCGAGGTATTTAAAATGTTGAGAGGGATAGATAGAGTTGACGTGAATAGGCTGTTTCCATTGAGAGTAGGGGAGATTCAAACGAGAGGACATGATTTGAGAGTTAGGGGGCAAAAGTTTAAGGGAAACACGAGGGGGTATTTCTTTACTCAGAGAGTGATAGCTGTGTGGAATGAGCTTCCTGTAGAAGTAGTAGAGGCCAGTTCAGTTGTATCATTTAAGGTAAAATTGGATAGGTATATGGATAGGAAAGGAGTGGAGGGTTATGGGCTGAGTGCGGGTAGGTGGGACTAGGTGAGATTAAGAGTTCGGCACGGACTAGGAGGGCCGGAATGGCCTGTTTCCGTGCTGTGATTGTTATATGGTTATATGGTTACTTTGGGGCAAATGTATTGGAACAAACATAGGTGTCTCCCACTGTGGATATGTAATTCAAAGGAATCATTGACAACCAAATATATTTAAGTAAATGAAGTCATTGTAACTACTGAAATTGTATTGAATCCACCAGCTGTAACCTTTGATCTGAAGGGTATAAATATTTGATGTACTTTTGGGTTTGTGACCCTCTACCAAGAACGTCTCCATGAGAATGCCTACTTGTTGTGGTGAACAAAGGCTTCTATATCACCAGTTTCACTGTCTCTCTAGTAACTTGGATCAGAGTCGCAACAGTTCACCAGTCTCCATTTTACACTGGTAGTATATCATGGCTCGAAGTGTATATTGAAAATGAAAGACCAATACTGACAGTAAATCTTGTGCCTGCAGTAGGGAAATGAAAGGGAAAAAAATCTTAGCAATGGGATTTATAATCACTTGGAAAGGCTGGGACTAACAAAAAAGAATTAACATGGTTTTGTAGTGTACATGGGAAATCCTACCTTGCAAATCTGACTGACTTTCTCAAGGAGGTTACAAAGCAAATTGATGAAGGTGGCTGGTAAACATGGTATTCATGGATTTCAGCAAGCCTCTGGACAAAGTCTTGCTCTGTAGGCTAGTCTAGAAGGTTAGGGTACATAGGGTACAAGCTGTTTTGGCAAGCTGGTTCCAAAATTAGGATCATAATAGGAAGCAAATGGTAGTGGTGCAGGTTTTTTTTTAAACTAGAAGCTTGTAACCAATGGTTTACAAGTTCAAATTCAAGTTTAATGATCATTCAACCATACATGAATATAGCCAAATGAAACAGTGATCCCCTGGGGCCAAGGTGCAAAACACATCACCAATAACACACAGCACACTGCATTTAGCACATGGCACAAATAGCACATATGGTTATGATATCAGAAAAATAGAGTCACACAAAAAAATAATAGTCTAGTCCCTGGGTGTCAGTTTGTTATTCCACCAAGCAAACACTAGAGAGCAGCCTTGAGTGAACAATGGAGGGCAGCAATGTGTGAGCACCAGAGGGCAGCACCGAGCAAACACTGAAGGGGAGCATCAGTGGAGGGGCCAGTCCCAACCCAGAACAGACTAGGCCTAGTCCTTGCCACAACCAAGGCAAATCAGTTCCCCCGCTGTTGGTCTCACCAATGAACCAGTGAACCGGACCTGCAATGTTTTACACTACAAATGTCCAACAGGATCTCACAATATCAATAAAAACATGTAAGACAATCACTCACACCTTTTTATCGACTGTGCACCAACCAACAGTACACAACAAGTCCAAGTGACAACAAAACGATGGTACACATTAAATCCCATAAGTCTCACTATTGACCAACTTACTGATTGTCCTGCAGTACATCTTGTCCTTAGTATCCAGCAGTGAGTTGTGATGGTAACAAGGCATTCTACATGAGAAACTACTCTGTCAATTGGACCCGGAGAGACCCCTGTGTCACTAGCCATCATCTCACCACAGGGACCACTGCTGAAACCTTTGTTACTTGTCATACGCATACAACTCATGACTTGGGTGAGACCATCTGTGATCTGACAGATGAGGTTGGTGATCACACAAAAATTTGTGAAGGAGCAAATAGCGAAGGAGGTTGTGAAAGAATACTGAGGGACACAGATCAACTGGAAAGTTGGCTGGAGCAGTGGCAGATGGAATTTAGTCCAAACAAGGAGGGAATGCAGTTTGAGTCTTCTAATACTGGCCGGGCATGTAGAGTAGATTACAGGGAGCCTAGCACCATTGATGTATAGAGACCTATGGTGCAAATTCCTAGCTTCCTGAAAATGATGACACAGGTGGATAGGGGAGTGAGGAGGTATTAATGTATGAGTCATTAGTTATGCCACACTCACAATATTGTGTGCAGTTCTGGTCATGGGGGGTTTCAATTACAAGAAAAGGTAAGAAAGGCCTCATTTGTTCTCCAACTCCAGCAGAACAACATGAGGGAGGTCTGGAGTGGGATGAGAACCATCACTGGGTTCCGGCAAACTAGCAACAGAGGAGCTGAAGGCAGTGTGGACAGGGCCAACAAACTTAACCTGTTCTTCAACAGATTTGACACTGTGGCCCCTGCCCATCCCCCACATGATTCATCTGTTGTCGGCCCCCAATCAACACATAATCCACTCTCCCCTCCTACCCCTCCTCACAGCCCCCCACCCTGCTCTCATGACTACACCCCTCCCACACCTGGAACCACCACGGTGGGCTTCACAGCTGAACAGGTGAGAAGAAGCTGAAAAGTCTCCACCCAAGCAAGGCTGCAGGCCTGATGGTGTCAGTCCCAGGGTGCTCAAAGCCTGTGCCCCCCAGCTATGTGGAGTATTTCACCATGTCTATAACCTGAGCCTGAGTCTCCAGAGGGTTCCTGTGCTGTGGAAGACATCCTGCCTCGCCCCTGTACCGAAGATGCTGCGCCCCAGTGGCTCCAATGACTACAGACCTCCCACATCATGAAGACCCTGGAAAGGCTTGTTCTAGATCAACTCCGGCCTATGGTCAGGTCACACTTAGACCCCCTCCAATTCACCTACCAGCTCCGACTAGAAGTTGAGGATGCCATCGTCTACCTGCTGAACCATGTCTACGCCTACCTGGACAAGCCGGCGAGCACTGTGTGGGTCATGTTTTTTCACTTCTCCAGTGCGTTCAACACCATCCGCCTTGCTCTGCTGGGTGAGAAGCTGACAGTGATGCAGGTGGATGCTTCTCTGGTGTCATGGATTATTGATTACCTGACTGGCAGACCACAGTACGTGCGCTTGCAACACTGTGTATCAGACAGAGTGGTCAGCAGCACTGGGGCTCCACAGGGGACTGTCCTGTCTCCCTTTCTCTTCACCATCTACACCTCGGACTTCAACTACTGCACAGAGTCTTGCTATCTTCAGAAGTTTTCTGATGACTCTGCCATAGTTGGATGCATCAGCAAGGGAGATGAGGCTGAGTACAGGGCTACAGTGGGAAACTTTGTCACATGGTGTGAGCAGAATCATCTGCAGCTTAATGTGAAAAAGACTAAGGAGCTGGTGGTGGACCTGAGGAGGGCTAAGGCACCAGTGACCCCTGTTTCCATCCAAGGGGTCAGTGTGGACATGGTGGAGGATTACAAATACCTGGGGATACAAATTGACAATAAACTAGACTGGTCAAAGAACACTGAGGCTGTCTACAAGAAGGGTCAGTGCCGTCTCTATTTCCTGAGGAGACAGAGGTCCTTTAACATCTGCCGGACGATGCTGAGGATGTTCTACGAGTCTGTGGTGGCCAGTGCTATCATGTTTGCTGTTGTGTGCTGGGGCAGCAGGCTGAGGGTAGCAGACACCAACAGAATCAACAAACTCATTCGAAAGGCCAGTGATGTTGTGGGGGTGGAACTGGACTCTCTGATGGTGGTGTCTGAAAAGAGGATGCTGTCCAAGTTGCATGCCATCTTGGACAATGTCTCCCATCCACTCCATAATGTACTGGTTAGACACAGGAGTTCATTCAGCCAGAGACTCATTCCACCGAGATGCAACACTGAGCGTCATAGGAAGTCATTCCTGCCTGTGACCATCAAACTTTACAACATCCACTTGGCATAATTTACTTATTATTATTTAATTATTTATGGCTTTATATTGCTATATTTCTACACTATTCTTGGTTGGTGCGACTGTAACGAAACCCAATTTCCCTCAGGATCAATAAAGTATGTCTGTCTGTCTGTCTGTTCTCAGTGGATCATAGGAGGCTAAGGGGTGACCTGACAGATGTTAAAAGAATTATGAGGGGCATAGATAAGGTAGATTGTCACAGTCTTTTTCCAAGAGTGAAGGAATCTAAAATGTGAAGGACTTAAGTTTAATGAGAGAGGAGAAATATTTAAAGGCGATCCATGGGGCATGTTTTTCACACAGAAGGTGGTGAGTCTGGGAATAAGCTGTTAGAGGAAGATACATTAACAGCATTTAAAAAGCATTCGGACGGGTACATATAGGGTTAGGAAAAGAGTAAAGATAAAAATCTTTAAAGATTATCTTTACTTGTCGCATGTATATTGAAACATACAGTGAAATATGTCACTTGTGTCAAATCGGAACGGTGAATATTATGCTGGTAGCAACCTGCAAACATCACCATGCTTCGGGTGCCAATGTAACATGCCCACAACTTACAAACCTGACTCTAACTGTACATTTTTGGAATTTGGGAGGAAGCTAGAGCACCCAGTTGAAACCCACACAGTCATGTGGAGAGCATACAGACAGCAGTAGAAATGGACTCACTGGCACTATAAAATGATTGTGCGAACAGATGGATAGGGCCAAATGCAGGATTAACCTCAGTCAGCATGGACCAGTCAGGCCAAAGGACCTGTTTCCATGCTGTACAACTCAATGACTCCATGTCAGTAAGAAATAGAAATCTAGAACTAGAGTGATACATCCATTAATATGTCATAGTCATCTATGACATACTAATGGTCATATAGTAGATGACATGTCATATGTCATCTACTATAAAAAACATGACAAAACTTCCTATTATACAGTCCTCATCACACTGTCATGTAAAGCATCATCTTGAAGAGGATATCAGAGGTATTCAGGATTTAAGAAATTTTAATTGCACTGAACATCTACGAATGCTGTGCTCATACTCTGTAAAAGAAAAAGTGTAGAACAACTTGTGAAAAATAATCCAGATCAATTATTTACAATAACTCATGCCATAATTGCAGGATTGGCAAGGTAGGAGTTAAAATGTCACAAAGGAAAGTCAAGTAGAACCGTAAAACTTAGAAAGTAATAGCAGGTTGGAGAAATAACTTCCCACGAAAGCCTATAAAGCAGATCATAGACATTGTTTCAAGTGTCAGATTCTCCACTGCGGAGAGACAATTTATAACAAGATAGAAATGGTGGTTGCAGAGGAAGTAGCAACAATTAACAAGCAAAGTATTGCTCTTGCGAAATAATATCTTATTTACCTGACAAGAATGAAAGATGTTTGCTAGACAGGAATAAAATAAACTGTAATGAAGGAAACTAGGCAAAATAATAGTTCAGTACAGAATAGGTAGGCTGAAAGGCCTACCTTTGAGTGTTCTGTGGCCCTATGACTCTAAACTGAGAGTTGAAATTATAGAAAGAGATATCTTTGATGATGGTTTGTTAGATTTGTACAGAGGTATCTTTCCAGCCGGTTTCAGGAAGCAAGAGTTGACATAATGATAGATATTCAACATATAAATGGAGGCAGTTCTTGGATAGAGAAGTATGGTGTGAATTAATATCAAAGAAACATATTAACTTTAAATAATAATATTCTTAACTTTTTGCTTCCCATAAAGCATGAGTGATATAATTAATCACCATAAGGACATTGGGTTTGTTTAAAAAAATGTGTGCTGTTCATTTTAACTTCTCATTTAGTACCAGAAGATGATGAAATATTTCAAGAATCACTAGATTCTGGTCGGGTCCCAGATGACAGGAAAATTGCAAAAGTGACTCGTCTTTAAGAAGGGAGGGAGGCAGAAGAAAGGAAATTATAGGGCAGTTTAACTTGGGAAGATATTGGAGTCCACTATTAAGGATGATGTTTCAGGGCACATGATAAAATAGGCCAAATTCAGCATGGTTTCCTTAAGGGTAAATATTGCCTGAAAAATCTGTTGGAATTCTTTGAGGAAATACCAAGCGGGATAGACAAAGGAGAGTTAGTGGATGTTGTTTACTTGGATTTTTAGAATTCCTTTGACAAGGCGCTGCACATGAGGCTACTTAACAAGATAAGTACCCATGATATTACAGGAAAGATACCAGCAAGAACAGAAGATTGATTGACTGGTGGGAGGCAAAGAGTAGGAATAAAGGGGGCCCTTTCTGGTTGGCTAGCGGTGATTAGTGGTGTTCTGCAGGGGACAGTGTTGGGACCGCTTCTTTTTATGTTATATGTCAATGATCTGATTGATGGAATTGATGGCTTTGTGGCTAAGTTTGCAGATGATGCAGATAGGCAGACAGATACCTAATGTTGAGGAACCAGGGAGTCTGCTGAAGAAGTTAGACAAATTGGGAGAATGGGCAAAGGAGCAGCACATAGAATAGAGTGTAGGGAAGTGTATGGTCATGTACTTTGGTAGAAGAAATAGGGTGCAGTCTATTTTCAAAATGGGGAGAAAATTCAAAAATCAGAAATGCAAAGGGACTTAGGAGTCCATGTGTAGGATTCACTAAAGGTTAACATGCAGGTTGAGGGCAAATGAAATGTTAGCATTCATTTTCAGAGGTCTAGAATACAAAAGCAAGGGTATAAGCTAAGGTTTTTATAATGCATTGGTCAGATTACACTAGGAGCATTATGAGCAGCTTTAGGCTCCTCATCTAAGAAAAGATAAGCTGGCATTGAACAGGGTCCAGAGCAGATTCACGAGAATGATTCCAGGGATGAAATTGTTAATGTATTATGAGCATTTGATTGCTTTGGGCCTGTACTTTCTGGAGTTTAGAAGAATGGGGAGGAGGGGTCTCATTGAAACCTATCAAATATTGAAAGGTCTTGATAGAGTGGATGCAGGGAGGATGTTTCCTATAATGGGCGAGTCTAAGACCAAAGGGCACACATTCAGCCAAAAGGAATGCCCATTTAAAACTGAGATGAGGAGGAATTTCTTTAGCCAGTGAGTAATGAATCTGTGGCTAAATTGCTGCAAGTGGTTGTGCAGGCCAAGACATTGAGTATATTTAAAGAGAAGGTTCTTGACTAGTCAAGGCATCAAAGGTTATGGGGAGAAGGCAGGAGAATGGGGTTGAGAGAATAATACATCAACTGAATGACCTAATTCTGATTCTACGTCTTATGTCTTATAATCTTAAAATTATGTAAACTGGAACCACTTAAGTGTATGGAAAAGAGATCTTTAAATATGTTTCTTTATTAAAAAAATTATCTGAGATGATAATATAACCATTTGAAAATTAAGCCTTAAGTTGCGAAGGAAACACAGCTAATGCCTAAAACTGTATATTATGTGTTAAAGAGATATGCAATTGGATTTGTATTTTTGAATTATTAGATATTGCAGATCAGGGACTTCAACAAATCTTTATTTTGTTTACCTTTAACACAACTAAAAGTTATCTAGATGCACCACAAATGGAAGGCTATGTGCTAAAACTAAGAAAGAGGGATGAATCTAAAATCACAGACCCAATGGACTGAAGGCTTCCTTTTCTACATTTCTACGATGCTAATACTGCACCTGCATTTGTCCCCAGTGAAATGAACTTTCAGATCTTGCCAAGAACAATGCCAGTACTCACAGCTTTCAAGTAGCAATAATTTAAATGTGAAGTTTTATTTGGCTAGCCTAAGAATAAGTTTTGAGTATGAGAGTAGAGACAGACAGTTCTGTTCTCTGAAAGGCCCTAGCATGCCATTCAGTTGGATAACACGCCACGATGACCTCTCCAGTGTTGTTCATATCCTGTTGAGAAGTTTTGAAAAATCTTCATTAAGTGGCACACAGAGTATCAGGTTCTGCAGGTGATGACAAAACAGACTTTGCTGAGTTAAATGGAAGAAGTTAAGGTAGGTAGATGAAGGAACTAGGTGGACACATAGAACTGGGATTCCTTCTTAAACAGAGGAAAATTACAACGAGGACTGGTTGAGCCAAGTTACTTGCCTTTGTGTTATAATTTCTATATCAACTGTGCAGGAACAAGATGTTCCATCTTTTGATCCAGAAGTCTGAGATGTGGATTTCACGGATACTCCTTTCAAGAGGATAATTACAAAGTTTCAAATATTTCTCTAGGCAGTGGGCCAATTTTTGCAATTGGGACTTTGCTTTTTGAGAAAATACACTACCTGTGCACACAATATCTTCAGACATGGCTTTGCAACATTACAGTTCATGGTGGTCTTAAATTTACCCACAGCCTATTGAACATTTCTTCTTATATACATTGGAGATGCTTAAACATGTACTTAGAGGAGAAGCCACAAGTTAGTCCTTGTGTTAATCAGGTGGAGACACTGAGAGTTATTTAGGATTCAAGTAGCACTTGTAGATTATAGGCTGTTGATCTAAGTTGGAAGAAGCGGCAAGACTGTAGAAGTGGATTTTGTTCATGGAGCAGTGACAACAGTAGTGAGAAAAGTAGAAGCAGTAATATTGTGGAAGTCCACATCTGAATCGGGCTACATAAATAAGAAAGTAGAAAATATTTAAATTTAAACAATGAAGGCAGGGGCTTAAAGCTGCAGAGATGTGGTAAAGCAAAGATAAAAATAAAGCTAGGAAGGTATTGATCTGAGAAATGATTACCAGGCCATGACAGAAAGGGGAATGGAGTGTCGAGATGTAAGAGTATGTCATGTAGATCAGGCTGGAGGTTGCAAAAAAATTGAAACAACAAAACTAAATTGTTTTCACCTCTGTGCACGTGACGTTCAAAATAATGCAAATAGACTGAGTGCAAAGTCAGATGCAAGCTAATGTGATATCCTATTATAGAGAAATGGCTGAAGGATTACATAGGCTGAAGGTCCTGAATAATGAACTGCATGTGAGAATTAGAAAGGACAGATATTTAAGAAAAGATGAAGGAGTGTGAATGATAGACTTGGTCCAATAGAGGGAGAAATGACCTGGGTTCAGAAAACAAGGATGGTGATGCAGTTTGGATGAAGAAAAGAAATCAACACAAAAATTCACCTGTGGGAACGGTATACATGTCCCCTCATATTGACCATTCAACAGTATAGAGTATAATGAAAGAAATAATGCAAACTTGTTATAAACGTATGGTGATAATCATAGGAGATAGAAATACACATATAGACTTGAAAAATCAAATAGACAGAGACAGCCTGAATAGGAGTTCGTAGAGTATTGTCACAGTAGTTTCTGAGAGCAAAACATTCTGGAGTCAATCAGAGAGCAAGATTTGCCAGACCTGGTGTTGTGCAATTGCACATGATTAATTAATGGCCTCATTGTGAAGGCATCCCTAGCCAGCAACAATCATAATATGATAGAACTTTACATTTAATTTGAGGGAGAGAAGCATGGCTCTGAATCCAGTATTTAAATTTAAATAAAGCCAATTATAAGATATAAAAGCAGATCTAACTCAAGTAAATTGACAAATAAAGTTCATAGATACAGTGAAACACACACACAAAATGCTGGAGTAACTCAGCAGGTCAGGCAGCATCTACGGAAATGAATAAACAATCAACATTTTGGGCTGAGACCCTTCTTTAGGACACGAACGGAAGGGGGAAGACACCAGAATTAAAAAGGTGGGGGAGGGGAAGGAGGATAGCTAGAAGGTGATAGGTGAAGCCAGGTGTGTAGGAAAGGTAAAGGGCTGGAGAGGGAGAAATCTGATAGGAGAGGTGAGTCAACCTTAGGAGAAAAAGAAAAAGGAGGGGCATTAGCGCGAGGTGATTGGCAAGTGAGAAGAGGTAAGAGGCCAGACTGGGGAATTGAAGAAGAGGGGAGGGGGAGGTTTTTTTCCACCAGAGGTAGAAATTGATATGCATGCCATCAGGTTGGATGGAATATGAGGTGCTGCTCCCCCACCCTGAGGTGGCCTCATCATGGCACAAGAGGAGGACATGGACCAACATGTTGCAATGGGAATGGGAACTGAAATTAAAATATTTGGCCACCGTGAAATTCTGTTTCTGGCAAATAAAGCTGAGGGGCTTGACAAAGTGGTCCCTAATTTATGATTGGTTTCATCAATGCAGAAGAGGCCACATCGGGAGCACTGGACACAAAAGACTCCAGGATCTTTAGATTTACAGCATCTTCAGAATTTCTCATGTCGTAGATATGATGGCAGGCATTTAAGAGGATCTTTTAGAATATAAAGTATCAAACTGAAAGTAAACATACAATTGCACAAAGTTCAGAAGACAAACTCCAAAAAAAGCAAAGAAGAGCTAAATGCTTTATTGTAAAGGGAAAAAAAAGAGTATGAGGTAAAATCAGCTAGAAATATAAGGAACAATAGTAAGAGTCTTAGAAGATGTGTAAAATGAAAGCTAACAAAGTGAATATTCATTCAAAGTGTATAAGTGCAGGGTATTAATAACAGAAAACAGGATAAACAAACAGGTAAATAATATCAGATATTATAGAATTGAAAAAGCAGGAAGGACATCAGAAAATTTCAATCACTCAGGCAGTGGTACTAAGAAATTTGGAAGAACTGCAGGTTGACAAGTCTTTGGATCCTAATAGACTTCATCCTGAAATATTAAAAGAAGTGGTTAATGATTAATGCATTGGTTTTAGCTTTCCAAAATCCTCAAGATTCAGGAAAATATTCATTAGATTGGAATATAGTAAGTGTTATACCTTCATACAAAATGGGTTGGAGACAGAAAGTAAGCAACTATGAGCCAATTACTTGTAGGTTAGCATCTGTCATTGGGAAAATTTTAGAAGCTGTATTGAAGATGTCACGGTATATGTAGCACTTGGACAAAGTTCAAGATAATAAGACAAAGACGATGGAGTGTCATGGAAGGGAAATCATATTTGACCAGTTCTTTGAAGAACGGGTGCATGCAGTGGAAATGCTGCATGAATTGGTAGATTTGCTGTGCATAATATGGTATCGGTGGAAGTAGAGAATTGGCCTCTATATTTCAATTTTCCAGAAGGCTTAAAAAGTTACCATATTAAAGGTTATTGTGCTAAATAAAACTTCATGGCTTATGAAGTTAGAAGCTGTTATTGGAGTTTTGACCTGGAGAGAAAATTACCTGGTTAAAAAGAAACAGAGTAGACATGAGTATATCACAAACACGAGGAAATCTGCAGACGCTGGAAATCCAAGCAACACACACAAAATGCTGGAGGAACTCAGCAGGCTGGACAGCATCTATGGAAAAGATTAAACAATGTTTTGGGCCGAGACCCTTCATCAGGACGTAAGTGTATCATTTTCCGGCTGGCAAGAGGTAATGAGTGGGGTTCCAGTTTATATAAATGACTTAGATGAAGGCAACAGAGTATGGATGCTAAACTTACAGATGGCAAAAAAGATAGAGAGGAAATCAAGGTGTGAAGGGGACATAAGGAATCTTCATAGGAAATCTATGTAAGTGTGAAAAGAAATGACAAATGGCATATAAGGTGAGAAACCGTAACTCGTCCGTTTTAATAAGAAAAATATCACTTAATCTAGATAATGAGCAATGGCTGAGCTCTGAAATATAGAGGAATTTGGTATCATTGTGCATTATTTGCAAAATAATTTTATTTAGATACAGTAAATTATTAGAGAAACTAACAGAACCTGGGCCTCTGTACCTCCCTCTGCAAATGGATCCTCGACTTCCTAACCGGAGACCACAATCTGTGTGGAATGGTAATAACACATCCTCCTTGCTGACAATCAACACTGGCACACCTCAGAAATGTGTGCTTAGCCCACTGCTCTACTCTTTATATACACATGACTGTGTAACTAGGCATAGCTGAACTACCATCTATAAATTTGCTGATGATACAACCATTGTTGGTAAAATCTTAGGTGGTGATGAGAGGGCGTACAGGAGTGAGATATGCCAACTAGTGGAATGGTGCCGCAGCAATAACCTGGCACTCAACATCAATACGCCGAAAGAACTGATTGTGGACTTCAGGAAAGGTAAGGCGAAGGAACACATACCCATCCTCATAGA
The DNA here is from genome assembly GCF_048418815.1 of Hemitrygon akajei. Classification (NCBI taxonomy): domain Eukaryota; kingdom Metazoa; phylum Chordata; class Chondrichthyes; order Myliobatiformes; family Dasyatidae; genus Hemitrygon; species Hemitrygon akajei. The sequence goes on along the minus strand of NC_133131.1, from coordinate 134,560,933 downwards.
GGGATCAGAAGTGGAGAGAGTGAGCAGCTTCAAGTTCCTGGGTGTCAAGATCTCTGAGGATCTAAACTGGTCCCAACACATCGATGTAGTTATAAAGAAGGCAAGACAGTGGCTATACTTTATTAGGAGTTTGAAGAGATTTGGCATGTCAACAAATACACTCAAAAACTTCTATAGTTATACCATGGAGAACATTCAGACAGGCTGCACCACTCTCTGGTACGGAAGGGCCACTGCACAGGACCGAAAGAAGCTGCAGAAGGTTGTAAAGCTAGTCAGCTCCATCTTGAGCATTAGCCTACAAAGTACCCAGGATATCTTTAGGGAGCGGTGTCTCAGAAAGGCAGCGTCTATTATTAAGGACCTCCAGCACCTAGGGCAAGCCCTTTTCTCACTGTTACCAATAGGTAGGAGGTACAGAAGACTGAAGGCACACACTCAGCGATTCAGGAACAGCTTCTTCCCCTCTGCCATCCAATTCCTAAATGGACATTGAAGCTTTGGATACTTCCTCACTTATTTTAATATACAGTATTTCTGCTTTTGCAAATTCTTTTAAATCTATTCAATATACATAATAGATTTACTTGTTTATTTATTATTATGTTTTATATTATTATTATTTTTTCTCTCTCTCTGCTAGATTATGTATTGCATTGAACTGCTGCTGCTAAGTTAACAAATTTCACGTCACATGCCAGTGATAATAAACCTGATTCTGTTTCTGATAGTAAAGATTTTTACTGGGAAATGAAAACAAAATTAAGGAGGTTTTTCTCCATTATATCTCCTTCCTTGGAATCCTTTGGGACTGAAGATAAATTGTTCTTATTCTGACTTTGTGTCCAGAATAAATCATGAGGTTATTGTGGAATCTACAGACTCCTCCACTGGTGGGGTGAAAGCCTGATGGAATGGAAGGATGTTTAGTTTGTGAGGTACATTTTCCGTGTCTTATGCAGGGCTCCTGAGTAGTTCTGATGCACTGACTCAAGGTTGCTCAATGCACCCACGTGAGAGTAAATAGGGTGCTAGGACGGTCAGACCACACCTGGAGCATTGTAGGAAGGTCTCCAAATTTAACCAAAGTTAATACAGTTCAGAGAAGATTTACAACAATAATCTTGCAAAAACAAAGTTATCTTGTATCCACTGGACTTTAACAGATTGTGACATAACTATTATAAGATCTCAAGGGGTCTTGACAGGATTAATTTGGATAGAATGATAATGGATGAATCTAGAATTAAAGACAGTTGGTTGCTCTTATAAGATGGAGTTTTATCTTCAGTGTGTCATAGCTTTTTTTGGATCTCCTATCTCAAACAGCAGTAGAAGCAAGGGATTTGAATATTTTTAAGATAGAGGTGGATGGATTCTCGATAAGCAAAGGGTGAAAGGTGACTGTGCGAATTAGGAGTTTACAGTAAATTGTAATTAGATCAACCATCAAACAAGTGAGCAAGCTTGAGAGGTCTTGTAACATATTCTTGCTTCTAATGTGTATGTCTGTATGTGTACTGATAAAGGACTAGGAGACATAAAATGAACCAAATGTAATTTCAGAAAAGTAAAGTCATAGATAGAGAAAGAACAGCAATCATGCCTCCAAGTATTGTCAGTCTACCATTGTTTACCTGGTAAACAACAAGGGAATTGCTCTCTTTGTTTTCCCTTTCATTCTCCCTAATGTCACTCAACTGGACTATTTTGTGACGAGCCTATCCCTGTGGTTACCCTGGCCTTAAGCTATCAGAGATTTTCCCTTTGTCCTGTTCCTCCCTCCTCCAGCTTTGTGCAACTTAAAACTAACTTGTTTTCTCTCTTTACCTGTTCTGACAAAGGGTCTTCAACCAGAAACTCAGATTCTCTCTCCAGAAATGCTGTCTGACCTCACAAGCATGTACAGTATTTTCTATTTTTATTCTGGATCTCCAGCATCAATTTTTTTTTAAATTTTAACACATGAACCATCTCTTTTGAGAATAATACATTATCCTGCCTTACCAAGCAACAAGATGACATTAACACCATCTTAATGACATTAACAAAGTTGATCGGAATATAGTACATCAGATCCAAGATAAACAGCAAATATTCCAAAAAATGATTGTCAAGGTAGAAAGATTTCTTGATGAGCAAGAAGTACAATATTTCAGAAAGACCCAAGGGGGATTCCAGATGAGATATAAACGTCCAACCTGACATTATCAATGCAGTGCCCACAGGTGAACAAATGGAATGATTTTAGTGCAGAAATAATATTTAGAAATGAAGATCAGACAGTGTGATAAATGACTGTGATTTGCCCAGTAGGTTTACTGCTCGAGAATCATGGACCTAACTTACCTCCATCGGAATATTAAAAACATGTTGTGCTTTTATGTATGTGTGAGAGACCGCGTGATGAGATGCTGCCACTGTAGAAGGTGAGTCTACTGCATTTCCGTATGGCAGTGATAAATACTAATGCAAAATGACTATTGTATTAGTGTTCCTATATGATAAAATAAAAAGCTTAATAACTCCATTAACCCACTTGAGATTCACTCATCCTCTTTACAGTAACTTCCTTGATGTTACTGGCAAACGCACACGTCAGTTCTATCCCCTTCCGCATGCAGCTGAAGTCTTGTGCAGCATTTAATATGCAACGAGAATATGACAGCACCTTGGATGAAATTGAAAGGCATTCAGTTTTTCTAGATTGGGTGACTGCCCTCATGCTGAATGTTCCTCTTTGTGATGGACATTTTATTGTCATATAAGCCGCTGGCTGTTCTAATAACAGGCCTAATCAAGTTAACAGACGTAACCCTGGTTATTGTTATTGATGTCAATTATGTTTCCTTTGGAGTTTGAAGAGATTTAGTATATCACCAAAGACTCTTGCAAATTTCTACAGATGTACCATGGAGAGCATTTTAACTGGTTGCAGGGACCACTGCATAGGATCAGAAATTCTCCAGAGGGTTGCAAACTCAGTTAGCTCCATTATGGGCACTACCCTTCCTAGCATCAAAGACACCTTCAAAAGGTGAGGCCTCAAAAAGCCCCATCCATTATTAGGAGCCATCATCACCCAGGATATGCTCTCTCCTTGTTATTATCATCAGGGAGACACACGCAACATTTTAGGAACAGTTTCCACCTCTCCTCTACCAGATTTCAGAACAGACAATGAACCAACTCATGAACACTACTTTCATTATTTTTGTTCTGTTTTTACACTACTTATTTAATTTATTTTTATATATTTTATTGTAATATCTAGCATTTTTAAGTAATTTCACTGTAATACTGATGTAAAACAAGAAATTTCATGACACAGGTCAGTGATATTAAACCTGATTCTAATATTAAAGTCTGTTTTGATGTAAAACTGGTGATTATTGGAAGGTTTCACTTCATCCTCACTGACACTGCTGCGCTCACTATGAAGAGAATTACTGAGAGCATGGGGGCATACATGAAAAGCTCTCTTGGAGAAGTAAAACATCCCACAGATTTGGAAATATGCTCAAATATGCATGTTCGCAGTTGTGATAGGCTTGAAGCACGTAGGTAACCCAGAAGACACAAGAGACTGCAGATGCCGGAGTGTGGAGCAAGTCTGCTGAAGGAACACAGCAGAGTGCAGGCTTCTAACCTGAAAAGCTGACGAATCGTATTACCCCTAAGATGAAACTCCATAGTTTGTTGCTTAGGTAAACAAAATTCTTATACATGAGCATGCCCGGCTCAGTCTGCATGAAGTATCAAGACAGTTTGTGCAGAGATGGGATTAATCTGCAGCATATGCCTGTCATAATAACTATAATAATGTTTAGGTGTACATGTGTAAAAAGTATGCACAACATGAATGTTTAAATTGCATCTCCAAAGTGTTCAAATTTATATCAATTTATTAGAACTTGCCACCTTGGATTCATAAGCTCACACTAAATCTTGTCACCATCATATCCTTTCACACAAGCCAGCCCACCACCACCCCCATCTCTCTTTCTCCCCTCATTCTACCCACCTTTTCCTCTTGATATTACTAAAATATCTGAATTGGTAAAATGCTAGATTGATTATTGTTCTCTTCCTGTTCTCCTTGATCATTCTCCCTATATTTTCTGTGCTATCTCAGTGGAGACAAAGCTTTGTCTTTGGGTGTTTGGAGCACTTCCTTGACAGATCATGAACTTTTTCTTATAAAGTGTCTGAGCTTTCCCATAAGACCATTTGAGTTTTCTCCAGAGTTCTCTGAACTCTTTATCTGGATTCCACTAGAATTCTCTTTAGACAGTCTGTACTTGCTCAGCACTGAGCTTTCTCTTGGGAGTCTCTCAGCATTTCCACCCCTTTCACTGAACCTCCTTACTCATAGCTTTGTTCCACAAATTTTCTCTTTGGACTCTCTGAACTTGGTCCTTGGAAACTCTGAGCATTTCCTTTGGAGTCCAATGCCCTCTAAAAATATCTGATCTTTCACTCCAGAGACCATGTACTTTCCCAATGGCCACTCTTCAGTTTACCTCTGGAGATTCCGATTTATCTTCTGCAGACACTTGCTCTGTGGACAGTCAGATCTTTCTCTCTGGACCTTCTTAGCTTAGTCTCTAATATTTCTTGTGCTTCAGTCTACTCAGGGAAAGGCTACTTTAGACTGGATGGTGTGTAATAACCCAGATCTTATTAGGGAGCTTAGCGTGAGGGAACCCTTAAGAGGCAGTGATCATAGTATGATTCAATTCATACTGCAATTTGAGAGAAAGAACCATAATTCACATGTATTTGTATTACAATGGAATAAAGAAAATTACAGAGGCATGAGAGGGGAGCTTGCTCAGGTGGATTGGAGAAGGTTACTGGTAGGGATGACGGCAGAACAGAGATAGCTGAAGTTTCTGGGAATAGTTCACAAGGAGCAGGATAGATATGTCCCACGGAGGAAGAAGTTCTCAAATGGCAGGGGTAGGGAACCATGGCTGACAAGGGAAGTTAAGGACTGCATAAGAGCCAAGGAAAGGGCAATTAAGGTAACAAAAGTGAGTGGAAACTTGGATGGTTGTGAAGCTTTTAAAATCCAACAAAAGGCAACTAAAAAAGCTATAAGAAGGGAAAATATGAAATATGATGGCAAACTAGCCAATGATATAAAGCAGGATACTAAAATTATTTTCAGTTATATAAAGAGTAAAAGGGAGATGGGAGTTGATATTGGACCACAGGAAAATAATGCTGGTGAGGTAGTAATGGGGAACAAAGAAATGTCAAATGAACTTAATGGGTACTTTGCATCTGATTTCACTGTGGAAGACACTAGCAGTGTTCCAGAGGTCCGTGAGTGTCAGGGGGCAGGAGTGAGTGCCATTGCTATTACAAAGGAAAAAGTGCTTTGCAAACTCAAAGCTCTTAAGGTGGCTAAGTCATCTGACCCAGATGGACTACATCCTAGAGTCCATAGAGAAGATAGGCGTAGAGGTGCAGAGAGACTTAGGATTCTTCTTGCAAGACTCCCAGAAGGTTAATTTACAGGACGTGTCTGTGGTAAAGAAGGCAAATTCAATGTTGGCATTTATTTCAAGGGGAAAAGAATATAAATGCAAGGAGATAATGCTGAGGTTTTATAAGATACTAGTCAGGCCACAGAGTATTATTAACAGTTTTGACTCCGTATCTCAGAAAAGATGTGTTGTAATTGGAAAAAGTCCAGAGGAGGTTCACGAGTATAATTTTGGGACTGAAGGGGTTAACTTATGCGGAGCATTTTGCAGCTTTGAGACTGTATTCACTGGAATTTAAAAGAATGCCGGGATTTTCATTGAGACCTACCGTATGTTGAAAGGACTAGATAGAGTGGATATGGAGAGGACGTGTCCTGTGGCACAGCCTCAGAATTGAGGGGCGACCCTTTAGAACACAGGTAAAGAGGAACATTTTTAGCCAGGGAGTCGTAAATCTGTGGAATGCTCTGTCATAGACTGCGGTAGAGGCCAAGTCCGTGCGTATATTTAAGGTGAAAGTTGATCGTTTCCTGATTGGTCAGGGCATCAAAGGATATGGTGAGAAGGTAGGTGTATGGGGTTGAGTGGAATCCGGGATTAGCCATGATAGAATGGCGGAGCAGACTCGATGGGCTGAATGGCCTAATTCTGCTTCTATGTTTTATGGCCTCTCTGAGCTGTCTACCTGAACTGCATGAGCCTTCTCGCTGGAGTTCCTGGGCATTTTCACTCCACTGCTTAAATCTCCTCATTAATTTCAAATCTCTGGAGACTGTGTGCTATCTTTAGGGACTTACTGAGCTTGTTTCTGCAATCTCTGAATTTCTTGTCATCTTTAAGATTTATTTCTATATTCTTGTAGCTTATTCCAAGGATTCACAGAGCTTTATCTCTGGAATCTGGGCCTTCCTGCTGGTCTATCTTTGTGGAAACTCTGAGCATTTCCACTGGAGTTGGTGTGCTGTCTCCCTTTCTCCTTGGAGAATTGAGAAAGCTCCCGGTGCTTTCTCCGTAGAGTTTCTTAACATTTTGCTCTCGATACTAAATTCATGTTCTGAAGACTCTTAGATTTCACCCTGGAGTTTGAGCTTTTCTACAAAATGCTCTCTTTACAGACACTAAGATAGCCCCTTGGGGCTCCTTAACCTTCTTCCTTAAGAAGCTGGGCTTCCTCACTAGAGTCTGTAAGCTTTCCCTCTGGGTCTCTGATCTTTTCTTCTGTAGTTTCTGGCTTGAGTCTCTGTATTTCCTCACTGAAGTCATTCATCTTTCCATCTGTAACCATATAACCATCACAGCATGGAAACAGGCCATTCCGGCCCTCCTAGTCCGTGCCAAACTCTTAATCTCACCTAGTCCCACCTACCCGCACTCAGCCCATAACCCTCCACTCCTTTCCTGTCCATATACCTATCCAATTTTACCTTAAATGACACAACTGAACTGGCCTCTACTACTTCTACAGGAAGCTCATTCCACACAGCTATCACTCTCTGAGTAAAGAAATACCCCCTCGTGTTTCCCTTAAACTTTTGCCCCCAACTCTCAAATCATGTCCTCTCGTTTGAATCTCCCCTACTCTCAATGGAAACAGCCTATTCACGTCAACTCTATCTATCCCTCTCAAAATTTTAAATACCTCGATCAAATCCCCCCTCAACCTGTAGTCTCTGAACTTTTTCACTGGGGGTTCTGGTCACTCTTTCTGAAAACTCCAAGCCTCCACTACAGGCCATTCTGAGCCAACATTCTGGATTCCTGCCTCATTTTTCTGAGGAATGTCAACTTTCCCTTTAGCCTTTCTCAGGTTTCTTCCTGACATCACTGGGGCTGCTCTCTGGAAGCGTGTGGCTTTCTTACTTCATTGGAGGATTCTTCTCTTGGCTCATTGAGTATTTTATTTGGAGTCCATGAGTTTTCTCTCATGATTTCAGGATTTTTGTATGTAGCAGGTATAGCTTTCTCTGTGGGGCCCCTGTGCTTTCTCTGTGGGGTCTCCATACTTCCTTTATGGGGTCTCCGTGCTCTCTCTGTGGGCTCCCCGTGCTTTCTCAGTGGGGTCTCCGTGCTCTCTCTGTGGGCTCCCCATGCTCTCTCTGTGGGGTCCCCATGCTCTCTCTGTGGGCTCCCCGTGCTCTCTCTGTGGGCTCCCCGTGCTTTCTCTGTGGGCTCCCCATGCTCTCTCTGTGGGCTCCCCGTGCTCTCTCTGTGGGGTCCCCATGCTCTCTCTGTGGGCTCCCCGTGCTCTCTCTGTGGGCTCCCCGTGCTTTCTCTGTGGGCTCCCCATGCTCTCTCTGTGGGGTCTCCGTGCTTTCTCAGTGGGGTCTCCGTGCTTTCTCTGTGGGCTCCCCGTGCTTTCTCAGTGGGGTCTCCATACTTTCTTTATGGGGTCTCCGTGCTCTCTCTGTGGGCTCCCCATGCTTTCTCAGTGGGGTCTCCATACTTTCTTTATGGGGTCTCCGTGCTTTCTCAGTGGGCACCCCGTGCTTTCTCAGTGGGGTCCCCGTGCATTCTCTGTGGGCTCCCCATGCTCTCTCTGTGGGGTCTCCGTGCTTTCTCAGTGGGGTCCCCGTGCATTCTCCTTGAAGCCCTAATGTTTTCCTTTGGGAGATTTCAAGCTTTCCTTCTGGTCATCCAGAACACTCCCTTAGCACTTTCTTTATCAAGTTTTTGATGTATCCCTCCAATTTCTTAGTTTTTCTAAGGAATTTCCAAGTTCCTAACTTGTAAATAACTGACAGAATATTGGGTTGGACAGCAAATTAGTTCAAGATAATTTCATGTTTAGTTGACAAAGTTGTCAGAAAGCGAGATGGTATAATCTGCTGGATGAGACTTTAAACTAAGGTTCATCTGAGTGCTGAATATTCAGCTTCCTAACCCTGTTCCTATATAGATGTGAAAGTTGCCAGAATAATATCTCCAAAAATGCAGGTTCTGCACCAGTGTTTATTCTTCACTCCACATCACTAGAGCCGATTTTAGAGTATTTCATCTCAATATTTTCGGGGATCTTGCTATAATAAACCTCACGGCAGCATTTGCTTAGATTATATCAGCTCTTCAGTGATGACTCCCCAGCTTTAGTCATTGTGACATTTTGACAAATGTGAGGCAGCTCTATGGATTGAAGCTTATTCTTCTGCTTCCATCTTTACTCTACTTGTGTCACACAAGGGGCCACTGTGATACCGTATCAAAAAATTAATCTGAATTGAAAGTCAAAATATCACATAAAACCTTAAAATATCATGCTGTAAAAAGAAATATTACCCATTCTGTGATATTTAACCTGTTGGTCTTGGCCAAATGCCTTTAAAATGAGTTTTTGTTCGCCTGCACTCTGTTTTTGTAGCTATCTTCTTCCTTGAAGCTGTTCAACAACACTCAGGATTAGGATTCATACTTGTTGTCCTCCCTACTTCCCACTGCTACTGTATGATGCTTACTTTGAGAGATCATGCTGCTCTATTCTAAGGGGATCTCACTTCCACAGGCCTGAGCACTAACTGTGTTGACAAAGTGGATATCATCTGGGTAGTGTTGTGTGCCTCCAAGACTCTAGCATGCTGCTTCTACACCCATGTTACCTTCAAAATAGCCAATTCTACATTAGAATCATTCCTAATGTACTAAGCTTATGCCAATACACCAACAATGTCAAGGCATAATAGGAGTTTCATCTGCTGAAAATCAAGTTTCTTAAATATTTTGAGGCAAAGTATAGGGAAGTTGCTTGCCAACCATAAACTTTGATTGCACTCTTCAGCAGATGGCTAAGAATAAGTCCTTCTTCAAGAAGGTTTTATGAGTAGCATTTAATAACTGACAACAAATAATAGAAAGGTGAATACAACTAAAAAGGAGAAAAGTTGTAAAATATTCTGATTTTGCAGAGTCTGAGACCCTACTGCCTCTCATGGTGGCAATAGCCAACAGGGTCTGACAGATAGCTCTGAGGATAGTTCAAGAGGTGAGAGATCTCAATTGGCATAGTTCCATCATGGTCACAGCACCACATTAAACCACCTCAGGTACATGGACAATTTATCATCTTGTTACTTCTGGCAATAGTGGAACCATTGCTGAATAGCTTTCTGTCTTGAACAGAATATCTAGGATAGCACACTGTTCATTGTCCAGCAGATTAAAATTTATGGCAACCTTCAAATTATGTTAAGCTCTAGTTCTAGATGTAGCTAATTAGAACCTCATAAGACCAAAAGACCATAAAGACATATGAGCAGAATAAGACCATTTGTCCTATCGAGTCTGCTCCACATTACATCATGGCTGATTTATTATTCCTCTTAACCCCATCCTCCTTGTAACCTTTTTCATGCCTTTTACTAATCAAGTACCCGTATTCTCCACTTTAAACATACTCAGTAACTTAGCCTCCACATCCACCTGTGATAATCCTATCCCCAAATTCAAATAGAGTTACACGATATCTGTCTAGAAACCAATTGCTGAACTACTGTGAAGCCTTTCATCAACAGAATCATAGAATTATAGATCAAACCCATCAAGCTCATTAAAGTTCAGTAAAGTACTATCCTATTTATCCCTTTTCCCTAGTTATTTCCTATATTCCTATAGGTGATTCACTCTGATGTTCCCAAGCATTTCCCTTGTGAAAGCTCTGACTACCACCACTCACACAAGAAGAGAGTTCCAGACGAAACCTGTGTCTGTAATGCTGTGCCTTCCTACCGTATTATATAATAATATACTTCATCATAAAATATCATCCTTCACACTGTCCACTCGATAGTTACTCCACTAAGTTCAAAGTCACATTTATAATCATTCTGAAAACAAAACAGGAAACTAATGAAACAGTGTCAGTAAGGTGTAATCCAGGGAGAGAGCAAAAGAAATATGATTTATAACTTTACTATTGGCCTAACCCATAAACAAAGAAAAATCGTTTTGAGCCAGAAATCTAGTTGGTTTATAGAAGAATATGAAGTAAATAGCTCTGGGCAAGAAAACAAGGATAGAGGTGGGGAATCTGGTTTTATTGATGCATGGCTCATTGAAACCAATTGCAGTGTCTAACCTGCCCAGAAAACTATCGCCTGAAGGAAAATGCACAAATCTCAGAAGATAACACCAAATTTCTGCAAGTCACACGGAACACTTGGGAATACTACATACAGTGCTGTGCAGAAGTCTTAGGCTCATATAGATAGCTAGGGTGTCAAAGACCTTTGCACAGTACTGTAGAAATTTCATGTATTCCGCTGTACTGCTGCTGCACAGAAAAAAAAAAATTATGACATGTGAGTGATGATAAACCTGGTTCTGTTACGGGTCTCTATTGTGGACTGAGAGTGGGAAGGGGATAGAGAGAGGAGAATCATAGTTGAGAAGAGGGGAAGGGAGAGGGGAGCGAGCTGGAAGCACCAGAGAGACATTCTGTAATTATCAATAAACCAATTGTGTGCAATGAAGTGCCCTTGCTTGCTGTCTCAGGAATGGGTGTGTCTGCATCTGTACTATGCCCCCCACCCCTGGCACAACTTCTTTGCCACCCGTCCCACTCCACCCTTGCCTTTCACAAAGTCTTTTGCTCCGACCAGATTTACAAACTCATTCTCTGTTCCATGTTAACAAATAGAGTACTGGGCAAAGGTTTTAGGCACTCTAGCTATATGCAGTGCCTGTAAAATGTATTCACTCCACCTTGGAAGTTTCACATTTTATTGTTTTACAACACTGAATCATAATGGAGTTAATCTGGCTTTTTTGACACCAATCAACAATAAAAAACTCATTGGTGTTTTGAAAACTGAAAACAAATATCTACAAACTGATCAAAATTAATTACAAATATAAAACACAAAATAATTGATATTATAAGTACTCACCCTATTCAAGCCAGTATTTAGTAAATGCACCTTTGGCAGAAATTACAGCCTTGTGTCTGTGTGGATAAGTCTCTATGAGCTTTGCACATCTGGACACTGCATTCTTCTTTACAAAACTGCTCAAGCTCTGTCAGATTACGCGGGGATCTTCAATGAACAGCCCTTTTCAAGCGCAGCCACGAATTCTCACTTGGATTCGGGTCTGGACTATGACTTGGTCACTCCAGGACATTAACTTTGTTGTTTTTAGGCCATAAGACCATAAGACATAGGAGCAGAATTAGACCATCTGGCCATTCAATCATGGCTGATCCTATTTTTCTATTTCTTCCTCAATCCCAGTTCCCGGCCTTCTCCCTGTAACTTTGATGCCATGTCCAATCAAGAACCTATCAATCTCTATCTTAAATACACCCAACAACCTGGCCTCCACAGCTGCATGTGGTAACAAACTCCACAAATTCACCACCCTTTGGCTAAAAAAATTTCTCCTCAGGAAACATCATTTCCATATTTACTCTGTCTAGGCCTTTCAACATTCGAAAGGTTTCAATGAGATCCCCCCTCATCCTTCTGAATACAACATTCGAAAGGTTTCGATGAGATCCCCCCTCATCCTTCTGAATACAACATTCGAAAGGTTTCAATGAGATCCCCCCTCATCCTTCTGAATTCCAGTGAGTACAGACTCAGAGCCATCAAACATTCCTCGTATGATAACTCTTTCATTCCTGGAATCATCCTTGTGAACCTCCTCTGGACCCTCTCCAATGCCAGCACATCTTTACTAAGATGAAGGGCCCAAAACTGTTCACAGTACTCAAGGTGAAGCCTCACCAGTGCCTTATAAAACCTCAGCTTCACATTCCTAGCTCTTGTATTCTAGACCTTTTGAAATAAATGTTAACATGGCATTTGCCTTCCTCACCACCATCTCAACCTGCAAGTTAACCTTCTGCGTGTTCTGCACAAGCCCTCCAAGTCCCTCTGCATCTCAGATTCCTGGATTTTCTCCCCATTTAAAAAATAGTCTGCACATTTATTTCTACTAACAAAGTGCGTGACAATGCATTTTCCAACATTTTATTTCATTTGCCAATTTCTTGCCCATTCTCCTAATCTGTCTAAGTCCTTCTGCATTCTACTTGTTTCCTTAACACTAGCTACCCCTACACCAACCTTCTTATCATCTGCAAACTTGGCAACAAAGCCATCTATTCCATCATCTAAATCATTTATATACAGCATAAAAAGAAGTGGTCCCAACACTGACCACTGCAGAACACCATTAGTCATTGGCAGCCAACCAAAAAAGAATCCTTTTATTCCCACTCACTTTCTCCTACCAATCAGCCATTGCTCTATCCATGTTAGTAATTTTCCTGTAATACCATGGGCTCTTAACTTGGTAAGCAGCCTCGTGTGTAGTACTTTGTCAAAGACCATCTGAAAGACTAAATATACAACATCCACTGCATCCCCTTTATCTACCCTAATTGCATCTCCTCAACAAATTCATCAGACAGGATTTTCCCTGAAGGAAACCATACTAACATTGTACTGTCTTGTCCTGTGTCACCAAGTACTCCATGACCTCATCCTTAACAATTGACTCTAACATCTTCCCAACCATGGAGATCAGGCTAACTGGTCTACAGTTTCCTTTCTGCTGCCTTCCTCCTTTCTTAAAAAGTGGAGTAACATTTACACTTTTCCAGCCTCTGGCACCATGCCAGACTCTAACGATTTTTGAAATATCATTTCTAATGCCACCACAATCTCTAATGCTACCTCTTTCAGAACCCTAGGATGCAGTTCATCTGGTCCAGGTGACTTATGTACCTTTATGTCTTTCAGCTTTTTGGCACCTTCTCTCTTGTAACAGTAACTGCACCCACTTCTCTTCCTTCACACGCTACAACATCAGGCACACTACTAGTGTCTTCTACAGTGAAGACTGATGCAAAATATTCATTTAGTTCATCAGCCACCTCCTTGTCCCCATTATTATTTCTCCTACTTCATTTTCTTGCAGTCCTATATCCACTCTCATTTCTCTTTTATTTTTAACATAATTGAAAAAAACTTTTACTATCCAGTTTGATATTATTTGCTAGCTTGCTTTCATTTTTCATCTTTTCCCTTCTAATGATTTTTAGTTGCTCTCTGTAGGTTTTTAAAAAGTTCCCTATCCTCTATCTTCCCACTAATTTTTGCTTTGTTGTATGCCCTTTCTTTTGCTTTTACAATACCTTTGACATCCCTTGTCAGCCATGGTTGTACTATTTTACCATTTGAGTATTTCTTCATTTTTTGAATACGGTACATATGTCCTGCACCTTCCTCATTTTCCCCAGAAATCCACATCATTGTTGCTCTGCTGACATCCCTGCCAGCAGCTCCTTCCAATTTACGTTGGCCAACTCCTCTCTCATACCACTGGAATTTCCCTTACTCCACTGAAATACTGCTACATCAGACTTTACTTTCGCTCTATCGAATTCCAAGTTGAACACAATCATATTATGATCACCACTTCCATAGGGTTCTTTTATCTTAAGCTCCCTAATCACCTCCGTTTCATTACATAACACCCAATCCAGTATAGCTAATCCCCTAATAGGCTCAAAGACAAACTGCTCTAAAAAGCTATCTCTTAGGCATTCAACTCTCACTGTCTTGAGATCCATTACCAACCTGATTTTCCCAATCGACCTGCATGTTAAAATCTCCATAACATTAACTTTTGACTCATCTTTTCTATTTCCTGTTGTATGTAACCTGTGGTCCACCTTGCAGTCACTGTTTGAAGGTCTGTATATAACTGCCATCAATATCCTTTTACCCTTGCAATTTCTTAACTCAACCCACAAGGATTCAACATCTTCCAATCCTATGTTACATCTTTCTACTGATTTGTTGCCATTCTTTATCAGTAGAGGCACACTGCCCCTCTGCCTAACTTCCTATTCTTCCCATATAGAAACATAGAAAATAGGCCATCCTAGAACATAGGAGTAGGCCATTCGGCCCTTCGAGCCTGCACCGCCATTCAGTATGATCATGGCTGATCATCCAACTCAGAACCCTGTACCTGCTTTCTTTCCATACCCCCTGATCCCTTTAGCCACAAGGGCCATATCTAACTCCCTCTTAAATATAGCCAATGAACTGGCCTCAACTGTTTCCCGTGGCAGAGATTTTCACAGATTCACCACTCTCTGTGTGAAGAAGGTTTTCCTCATCTCGGTCCTAAAAGGCTTTCCCTTTATCTTTAAACTGTGACCTCTCATTCTGGACTTCCCCAACATCGGAAACAATCTTCCTGCATCTAGCCTGTCTAATCCCTTTAAGAATTTTATACATTTCAATACGATCCCCCTCAATCTTCTAAATTCCAGCGAGTATAAGCCTAGTCGATCCAGTCTTTCTTCATATGAAAGTCCTGCCATCCCAGGAATCAATGTGGTGAACCTTCTTTGTACTCCCTGTATGGCAAGAATGTCTTTCCTCAGATTAGGGGACCAAAACTGCACACAATACTCCAGGTGTGGTCTCACCAAGGCCTTGTACAACTGCAGTAGAACCTCCCTGCTCCTGTACTCTTGTAACATGAGTAACCTTGTACATTCAGCTCCCAACTGCAACCATCCTTAAGCCACGATTCAGTGATGGCCACAACATCATACCTAGCCATCTGTAATATTGCAACAAGAACATCGACCTGTTTTTAAGCCATTCCTGTGCAGCTTTGGCTTTATGCTTGGGGTCATTGTCTTGCTGGAAAGCAAATCATCTACAAAGTCACAGTTCTCTTGCTAACTGCATTAGGTTTTCCTCCGGGATTTCCCTGTATTTTGCTGCATTTTTTTTATCATCTACCTTCTCAAGCCTTCGAGGGCCTACTGCAGTGAAGCATCCCCACAGCATGATGCGGCCACCACCGTGCTTCACATTAGGGATGGTGTGTTTTTGATCAATACTTTGGTCCAAGAGTTCACAGATGCTCTCTGACCTGCTGAGTTCCTCCAACATTTTGTGTATGTTGCTTTGGATTTGCAGATTCTGCAGAATCTTTTGTGTTTGTCAAGAATGAGAGATTGCAAAGTGTGGGATTATTTTATTTTACTCTGCAAGTAAAGGAGTTATTATATCTTCTGCCATTTCAACTTCCCTCCTGTTCTCCAAGGAACATATGAAGTGCTGAATCAAGTAAAGGCAAGAGCCTTGCATCTGTGGCCTTGGGCCAGACAGATTATGTTCATTGAAATTGCTTGAATTTTTGAGGAAATGGTAATGATTATTGGTGAGGATAGGACAGTGGATATTGTCCACATGAACTTCAGTAAAGAGTATGACAAGGCTTTTCATGTTAGGCTGATCTAAATGATTAAGGCCCATAACTTAGTAGATTGGATTCAGAACAGGAAATCCCATTTCAGACAGATGATACTGGTGGAGAGGAGATTGAAGCTCAAAACACCAGTGGTTTTCCACAAGGATCCGGGATGAGACCTCTGTGTTCTGGACAAAACGCAGGTGAGCTGATTAGTGAGTTTGCAGAATACACAAGATTTGACAGTTGTTGACAGCAAGAGAGGTTTTCAAAGGATACAGCAGGATTTAGATCAGTTGGATATATGAGCGGAGAAATGTGTTTAATCCGGGCAAATGTGAAGTGTTGCACTTGGAAGGTCAGTAAAAGGCAAGTCCTTAAGGAGCATAGATGTAGAGATCTTGGGCTGCAAGTTGATAGCTCCCTAAAATGGCAACACAATCTCACATGGTGGATTGGATAGTGGACTACTTGACAGATAGACCTCAGTATGTGCGGTTGGGAGACTGTAGGTCTGACACAGTGGTCAGCAGAACAGGGGCGCCGCAGGGAACCGTACTCTCTCCGGTCCTGTTCACCCTGTACACATCAGACTTCCAATATAACTCGGAGTCCTGCCATGTGCAGAAGTTCGCTGATGACACGGCCATAGTGGGGTGTGTCTGGAATGGACAGGAGGAGGAGTATAGGAAACTGATACAGGACTTTGTGATATGGTGCAACTCAAACTACCTGCGTCTCAATATCACCAAGACCAAGGAGATGGTGGTGGACTTTAGGAGATCTAGGCCTCATATGGAGCCAGTGATCATTAATGGAGAATGTGTGGAGCAGGTTAAGACCTACAAGTATCTGGGAGTACAGTTAGACAAGAAGCTAGACTGGACTGCCAACACAGATGCCTTGTGCAGGAAGGCACAGAGTCGACTGTACTTCCTAAGAAGGTTGGCGTCATTCAATGTCTGTAGTGAGATGCTGAAGATGTGTAGGGGACATTGGAAAAAAAGTTGAATTTCCCCATGGGGATGAATTCTATCTAAGTAGATTGTATGGGAAAGAAGGCATATGCAATGCTTGCCTTCAAGGGTGGGGTGTTAAGTATAAAAGCAGGGAAATCATATTGCAGGACACATTCAGAGTATTATGTGCAGTAGATCTGGAAAGGGTGCAGAAGAGATTCACCATCTTATTTTCTGGATTAGAGACTATTAGCTATAAGGGGAGAGTGGATAAACTTGGATTGTTTTCAAAGCCTGAGGAATGACCTGAGAGAAGATACAAAATACACTTGGACAGGTACATGGCTAGGAAAGGTTTAGCGGGATATGGGTCTGTAAATAAAGTGCAAATAATTCATGAAATAGTATGTATTTTATTTTCCTTTTTCTTATCCCAAGCCTCTACCATTCTCATTCAAATGGGGACATCAATCCTGTAGCAGATCAAACGTGGTCCAAGGTTCAATTAAGGACTCCCTAAATGCGGGACACCCCAGAAAATTTATGCTCAATTATAGATTCCAGAGATTGATAGCAGTGTGCAGCTGGGAAAAGGAATACAATATTAATGAGAGTCCAAAAACCTTCCAATACTTACAATGAGAAATGCCAACAGATCGGAACAGCTGCAAAACCAGGTGGATCCAGGCCATAATTTCTCATACCATTTAATTGCTACTCTGGGGATATGAGAGTTTCCTTTTTCCCTTCTTAGATGCAATATTTTACACTAAACTATATGGGGCACTTTCTTACCCTGTGCAATTCATTCCAGCATTTCCAAGTTGGGCACTTGATTTTCACTCTCCTTCCTGATTTAGACCAGTTTGCAGGTTCGATCTATTTGCATTCAGGGAGTTCTTATTTCAAATCATTGGTCTTTTGCAAACAGCCAGTTCTCTGCCAGGAAAACTCACTCCTACCTCATTTGAACTTTTCTAATAAATATCCTATGTTGTATTCCTCATTCAAACACAAACTAGGTCATGAATCCTTACAACTTCCAGCTGAACATACACATATGAAAACCTTTCAGAACTGCAGTGGAGTGATCGATGTTGGAAGTCAAGAATAGTGAATAACCATTAGGGATAGTGGAATTGGTTTGGGTTGCTTCAGCAAAGAGAAAGCAAAGATATTGTGTCCTTTTCTAATTAACAACTTTTTCTCGTTTGATGCTTACGTTATCCTAAAAGAAGCTGGAGATAAAATGATTGCCTGGGGTTTGGGAGATTGCATGTATTCTTGCAGTAGTAGCTACAAATGGCAAGTAGTTTAGACACCTGTTTCTATAGTATGTCTTAGAATCTGAATCAGTATGAAGCGATTTCAATGTTAACATTTGATCCGCCTATCTTGACTTCAGGCACGCAGCTTCCTCCTTCATTTCCTTGAAAAATTCTATTTGAATATCTCATGTTTCATGTCCCTTGCCTTTTCAGCTCTTTTTGAACTGCTGGATCTTTCTAAGTGTTTCAGCGCAGGCAACTTTCCAGCAATTTATTGATTCTGATCTTGCATTCAAACAGTTTAGCACATGTTGAGCAAATGCCCAAAATGAAACCGAGGAAAAAAGACTCAAATTTAAAAAAAATATGGACTTGAAGCACCACCGATTACCAGCTCTAAGCGACCGCCAACAGGCAAAATAAATATCAGGTCCTTTATGGGTAAATACTGTTGTTTGCATCTACACCTAAATACCTGACATAGTTTCAGAAGTGATCTTTTTAGGTCAGGCTGAATCAGCAGTTGTTTAATCAAGCAAGGTACTAACTGGACAGGAATCTGGCGACATTAGCCATTATTAAGTGTACCAAGCTTTTGTCAACATAAAGGAAATTAAAATAGATTTTCACCAAAATGAATCACAAATGTGTCCACTTTCTGATCACATGGTATCATGTTGGAAACTTACTTGCTTCTTCCAGTCGAGCATTGAGCTTGCTCTGATTGTGCTTGATGCACATTCACAAGCTGACATCAGCCTTCATTGAATGATATTTAACAGTGTTGTCAAGAGAAGGTGGCCTTATTCCAAAAGACAGCGGTAGCTGAGTAGTCACAGTCCAACTCAATTTTCACCATGCATTTTGCTCTTGCACAGTGCCATTAAAAAAGCCCTGGAGGTTGAATGCTCACTTTAAAAGCTGGTCTCATAGACCACAGAGTTTTACATCAAGCTCCACTGTCACTTCACCACTTGAAAACTACCACAGTGATACATCCTTGGTGTTCCTGCTGACAGTGTTTTATAATTGGGAGCTTTGGGCCTGGCATAACAGGCATTAGAAGCTAAATTCAGAACACAGAGAGAAAGAAGGGAATGCACACTTTGGAATACTCTGCCCCCAGTCTCCCTGTGAAGACTCTGCTCTTACTTTGATGTTCCCCATGGGAGCAATATCTCCTCAGGCTGATGCTGGCAAAGGCCTTTGTCACAAATGAGAGATCTTTAACCATGCCCTCATGCTTGCATTGTCCTCTCCATAATGTCAAAATCACTGTCACAAGCAGCTTCCTAGCTTCCAGTTTGTTCCAGTCGGCCTCAGCCAACCTGCTCTATGTCACATACATCCTTTTGTCCACACTTCCTGAAATCGGGAGTCAAGCCAGGAGGAGAGACTTTCTCTGATTTCCCTTTAGTGAAGGAGGTGAGGCTGAGTGAATATCAGTGGGCTGATTTCCCAAAGTTCAGCTGTGACAGGCTGTACTCATGCAACACTGCACTCTCCTCTTCAGAACACAAAGCTCTTAATTCAGAAGGGCTTCTCCTCCCTCAGCATGTAAGTTATGGTTGACTGTCAGGGAATATAGCTTTGGGGGGAGCGCACCTTAATTTGAAAAGGAATCTCTCAATTTTATTGCCTAGGGATTCTCATACCAGTAATCTCAACACAATTGTGACCAATTATATACCAATGTGAACCTAATTGCTACCCACTGCATACCAGCCAATTACTCTCAGTGGCAATCAAATGTTACCATGCCAGAGGCACCGATCCCTTCGACTGCAGTATGCTCACTTGCAAAATGAAATGGAATACTGCATTATTGTCAATAGACAAATGTTTCAAGACATCTCACAAAGCTGCATGAGAACAGCAGAGAAATTCCAATCATGAAATTGTTGTTATAAGTTTTCACTACCAGTAAAGTTCCTACAAGCAACTGGATAAATGATACTCTTTCAGGCCTTGGCTCTCATGAGCCATTTGAAGGTAGTATTATAAGATTCAATTATCGTTGACCCACAGCACCTGCGCATATTGCTATCACTCATTCTGAACATGCATTTCACCAGAGGAATTATCATCCACTGTGCTAACAAATCAACTGGAAGAACCTTCACAGATAAATGTTTGAAAAATAGGAAGGTCCTACAGAAACTTATTGCCAACAACTCTGGCCAAATATTCTCCTGAAGTCTTGTTTTGAGATAATGGCAGGTTGAAATGTAAAGCCCAAAATGTTCAATTTCTGCAGTCGTTACAGTTTTCAGGCCAGTTTTCAAAGAAAAAAAGAAAATCAATAAACTGCAGGTGCTGGAAGCCTGAAATAAAAATGAAAAATGCCAGAAAAACTCAGCATGCTCAGCCAGTTCCATGAAATTGAGGGAGACAAGTTTCCACTCTAGCTTTGTAGATTCTGAGATGACTGATGAGGCTAAAGTGGGATCAGTGTATTCTGCCACATTCAGGGCAAAAGTGCCAGACTGGGTGGCTAGCTTGTCAGTTGGTATACTTTGTCCACCATTTACACAGGGCTTCTGTGTCTTCCAAAATAGATGGATTCATGGCTCTCAATACCACCCTCAACGCTACTTTGTTATTTTGAAAGACCATGTGCCAATGATTACCAGATTCTGTGGAGTGTTGCAATTTTAATTGTAAAATGTTTTTTGTTTTTTTTAAATTTTTTTTATTAGTTTTTCAAAACATTTTACAAAATTAAAAACCCCAAATCCCAATGAGGAGCATTAATACAGTGCAAGATTAAGCATACAATAACAATATGCTACAAAGGAAGAGAATTTAACAAAAAAGCACCTAAATTAAAGACAAGTGTGCTTAGTGTCCTCCCCAAGCCCCACAACACAAGAAAAAAAACCTCCAGACCAACCACCACACAGTATAAAGAGTATAAGTCCAGACAGTCAAACTCCCAGACTGTGAATACACTTAGCAACAGATGATAATAATGCCTACTACCAGAAAAAAAAGGGAGCTGAAAGCAAGGGACCGAAAAGAAGAAAAAAAAAGAAAAAAAAAACCCTAGTCAGGAGGAAGGTTATGAAAGTACTCGATAAAAGGTCCCCAGACCTTATGGAACTTTAGATCCGAATTAAGAATTGAATAATGAATTTTTTGGAGGTCCAAGCAGGCCATAATGTCGTTAAGCCATTGCGCATGGGTGGGCGGGGCAACATCGCTCCATCTAAGGAGGATCAAGCGTGTAAAATGTTTAACTGCAAACAATTCTAAATATATAATACTATGGTTCAAAGCAAACTCATCTCCAAGAGTAAAAGGCACGTACTGTAAGAGTGGACATCAGACCACTGGAAAATGAAGATGGAAAGGTGATACGGGGGAACAAAGAAATAGTGGACAAACTCAATAAGCAATTTGTGTCCCTCTTCACCGTAGAGCACACCAGCAGAATGCCAGAAATTTGAAAGTGTCAAGGGGCATAGCTGAGTGTAGTCGCTATCACCAAGGAGAAAGTGCTTGACAATCTGTAAGGTCTGAAGATACATAGGTCACTTGGACCAGATGGACTGCACCCCAGAGCTCTGAAAGAGGTAGCTGAAGAGAGTGTGGAGGCATTAACAGTGATCTTTTAAGAATCACTGGATTTTGGAATGGTTCTAAAGGAGTAGAAAACTGCAAATATCACTCCACTCATTAAGAAGGGAGGAAGACCAAATTATAGACCAGTTAGCCCGACTTCAGTGCTTGGCAAGATGTTAGAATCCATTATAAAGAAGGGGTTTGGGGTATTTGGAGGCACACTGTTGACCAAATGACTTGGCTTGTCCAATGAAGCGGAGTGTAAGAAGTGTTCCAATGCTGGGGATGCTGTTGTGGAAGTGAATATTTAACTTACCTTGCCATTGATTTCAGAGGACATAGATGATGTCTTTCTAATGCCTTAATATGCCTGCTGTATGTTGACCATGACTCAGGAACATATAAAAGAGTAGGAATCACTGAACTTGGCCAGATCTAAGATCTTGATCCTTTTTCTTACCTGATTAAAGGCTCTGCTGGTGCACTGAATATCGCCATCAATGTCTGCCTTTGCCAAGAGGTAGCTCCCAGGCTATGCGACGTGGTCCATAAGTAGTCAACGTGGGGGTGTATTGCTGCAGGGCAGTGTGGTGCTGTAGGGAAGGTTGATACAGGCCTTTAGTTTGCAGATCCAAGGCCTATATCTGATATGTTTCAATTAATAAGCCAAAAATAGTTTGGATCTCAGCTTCTGATTACATCCAGACACAAGGTCATCGATATACTGTGGCTACTGATGAGATTTGGGTAACCTTAGTTTTAGATTTAAGGGCCTGAAAATCACACCGCCTCATTGTGCTGCTACATTTTAGGATTAACATGAATTTGTTTAACATTCACCTGCTCAGAGTCTGATTAGTCAAGGATCATGAGGTGATAGACAATAATTCTTCCTCTCTTCAATGGACACATGGGATATTTATTCCATATGAAATACTTGCATGAATTCCCAAGATGGCGGTGCGACGTAGCTTGCAGCGGCCACTCCGGAGCTGATTATCTGTTATTTGTGAAGTGGGGTGCCGTGCGCAATCATAATCGATTGAAAACGGACGTGAGAGCATGGAGGAACATCGGGAAATCTCCAGGAAGACCTTCTTTGTTGCTGCTGCTGTTGTGAGGTCCGGGTCTTTGCTGGGAAGAACAGGCCCCCAGTCCTCGGGGTCGCGTTGCCAATGGCCGTCGGCGGGGCTGTCTTAATATGCTTGGCAGAGGATGGTGCTCAGAGAAGCTCTGCCGGAGGGGATGGTCATTGGCTTGGAGGTTCGACGGACTCAGAGTCCGCTGTGGTCAGGTCGCTTTCGGTGTGTGCTGCGTCTGCGAGGCTGAGTCGGGCGGCGCCGTGGAAGTCCATAGTGGGGGTATTCCCTTCTGCCGCCGGCGTGGGATGGCGAGTCTGTCGGGACCCTGGGGACTTGTGGAAACTGTGTGGTGATTTCTTTTGAACTTATAGTCCTTTAACATCTTTGGACTATTTTTACTGTGCCCATGGTCTGTTTTTTTTAATCAATTATGCTATTGTTTGCATTGTTGTAACTATATGTTGTAACTATGTGGTTTTGTGCAGGTCTTGTAGCTTTAGTTTTTGGTCTTGTTTGTCTGGTGGATTTGGAGCTCCTTTCCGGGGAACGCACTAAGACAGTAGCGCGATATTAATACGCAGCAGCCTCTCCGGACTCTGGATTGGGGATTGCCAAACGTTATGTGGATTTTCTGGTGTAGTCTGTTTTGTCATATGCTTTTGTGATATCATTCTGGAGGAACATTGTCTCATTTTTTAACTGCATTGCATTTGTGGTTTCTAAATGACAATAAACTGAATCTGAATCTGAATCTGTATGCAAGCCTTATTGTGAGGGAAAATAGAATATAGGCTTTGGCTGGATGCTTTCAGTGAATCCCTCATGGTTTCCAATGTTTCTTTGACATCCAATTTTAGAATGAGTGATAAATTCAACTACCAGTGAGCCACGTCAATATCAGAGTTGTGGGGGGAGGGGGGCAGTAAATAGGGAGATACAAGGAATTCAATGTAAAAAAGGTTGAAACTTCCGAACTGTAAGCTCCTTGGATGACAAACTGCATTGAGAATAAGGTAAGGTAAATAAAAGGGAGCTTATGTCAGATAGAAAGAGTTCAATACTGCACAGTATTGCAGACAAGAGAACAGAGAGAAATGCAGAGAAAAGCACCGAAAATAGGGTCAATTTAAGAATGAAGTTAGGAGAGCAAAGAAAGAGCTTGATAATAATGACAGTATTTCTTAGATTCCACTTACCAGTATCTAAGACAATGTAAAGGCTACATTAAGAGCCAAAGGGCAGGACAGCACAGTGTGGCAATGGGACCCTTATCGGTCTTATGATCTGGATTCAACATTCACTTTTGGTGCTCTCTGTGCAGAGAGTGCATGAACTCCCTGTAACTACATGAGCGGGTGATCCCTGGGTGTTCTGGTTGCTTTATTACTTTGTTAATATTAATATTAATATTACTTTGTTAGTAATATTAGTAATATTAGTAACTCTTTGTCTCTTTGTCTCTCTTTAATACCATGTCCAATCAAGAACCTATCAATCTCTGCCTTAAATACATCCAATGACCTAGCCTCCTCAACTGCACGTGGCAACAAATCCAACAAATTCCACAAATTCACCAAATGTACACTTTATTACTGTCTTCACAAAAAAAAGCGGGAAGAGGGAGATGCCAACATGCAGGTGAAAGAAGAATGCATTGTGTTGAAAGCAGTTAGGGAAGTATAGTAAGGGATCTAGCATCTTTGAACCTGACTCAGACTCCTGACCCACATGAAAAATGTTCCAGTTGGTCTCAAAGCAGTAAGGATGGAAACTGTGGAGTTCCTGACTAGTGTTTTCCAGTCCTGACTAAACAAATTATGCCAGATGACAGGAGGATTGCCGATGTTCTTTCATTGCGTAAACAAGTTTTAGTTTAAAATAATTGCTACTGAGATGGTCTGTGTACCTCTGCAACTGGAAACTCATCTTCCTCATTGGCAGATCACAAACCAGTGAGATTTGATAACAACTGTTCCTCCCTGTTGATCATGAACCCAGGTGCATCCCAAAGCTGTGTGCTCAGCCCCCTGCTCTCTTCTCTGGGCGCATATGATTGTGTGGCTAAGCACAGCTCCAATGCCATCTTCAGATCAGCTAACAATATCACTGTTGTTGGGTGAATCACCAGTGCCAGTGTGTCAGTTTACTGGAGGAAACTAGGATACCTGCTCGAACGGTACCTCAAAAACAACCTCTCATTCAATATCAGCAAGACCGACGAGCTAATTGTTGACTTCAGAAAGGAAAAGAGGGTGAAAGTTTGTCAGTCTGCATTGTGTGATGGACAGTGGAGAGAGTTTAAGAAGGTTTTTCTTGACACCATACTGTTGGAAGTATCCTAACTGGTTACGTCAGGCTCTGGTATGACAATTCGAGGGTGCAGGAACATAAGAAGCTGCAGAGAATCAGAAACAGGAGAAAATCTGCAGATGCTAGAAATCCAAGCACACACACAAAATGCTGAAGGAACTCAGAAGGCCAGGCAGCACCTATGGAAAAAAGTGCAGCCGACATTTCAGGTCTCGGCCCGAAATGTCAACTGTACTTTTTTCCATAGATGCTGCCTGGACTGCCAAGTTTCTCCAGCATTTTGTGTGTATTGCTTTGATCTTTTTAGTTCTAATTGGGTTGTTTCTTTCAGAAACGTGCCTAATTTATGGTTAGTATTCTGTATGTTTTTCTTATGAATGTTGCTTATATGATTCTATGTGCCAGTATGCTGTTGCAAGATTTTCACTGCACATGTACATACATGTATCTGTATGACAGTAAACTTAATTTTGTTCGTCTAAGCATAGACTATTAGATCAGAATCATTTTGCTGGAACTGTAGACAACATGAGTTTGGCTGCCACACGAGTACTGCTAATGGTTCAGACTACACAATATGTGATTGTACCATCAAGGTTGCAGAGGAGACTCACAGGAATGTTGCTGGGAGTGCAAAACGTTATCTATGAGGAAAGATTGAACCTCAGAATCTCAGAATCAGGTTATTTTCACAGAGATATGTTGTAAAATCAGTAGCTTTGTGGCAGCAGTACAGTGCAAGACATTAAAAAATACTCGAGGTTATAATAAAAATTAAAATAAATAAATAGTGTAAAAGAGGAATATGTCAGTGGTGTAAAAGAGGTAGTATTCATGGATTCTGATGGCAGAGGGAAGAAGCTATCCTAAAAATTATGCCTTCAGGCTCCTGTACCTCCTTCCTAATGGTCGTAATAAGAAGAGACAGGGAAAGCTGGGAAGGCAATAGTGCTTAAGTCTACTTCAACTCCACTAAGACCAATTCCAAAGCAAATGGCCATACCTGAATAACCAGATGAAGGCTCACTAAAGGATTCAGTGTTCTACTTGCATTTGTAGTGGTTAGCGCAACACTTTACTGTACCAGCAATCCAGGTTCAGTTCCCACTACTACTTGTAAGAAGTTTGCATGTTCTCCCTGCAACCACGTGGGTTTCCTCTGGGTGCTCCAATTTCCTCCCATAGCCCAAAGAGATAGCAATTGGTAGGTTAATCAGTCACTGTAAAATTGTCTACCCTGAATAGGCTATTAAATTGGGGGTATTGCTGGGTACCTCAGCTCAAAGGGCCAAAAGGGCCTATTCCATGCTTTATCTCAATAGGTAAACAACAATTAGAATCAGAATCAGAGTTATTATCACCAACCTATGGCATGAAACATGCTGTTTTGTGGCAGCAGTACAGTGGAAAGATAAAAATCAACAAATTACAAAAATAAATAGTGTAAACAGAAAAGAGTAAGAGGTAGTGTTTGTGGGTTCATGGACTGTTCAGAAATCTGATGGCAGATGGGAAGAAGCTCAATCATTGTGTGTGGGTATTTAGGCTCCTGTACCTCCTCCCTGATGCCTAGTAACCAGAAGAGGGAATGTCCTGGATGGTGAGGGACTTAATGATGGATGCCACCTTCTTGGGGCACCACTTCTAGAAGATGCCCTTGAAGGTGGGAGGCTTGTGTCTGTAATGGAGCTGGCTGAAGCCACAACCCTCGGCAGGTTCTTGTGATCATGTGCACATGGGATCTTCCCGTGCATTGGAGTCTTCATACCAGACAGTGCTGCAACCAATTAGAATGTTCTCCATCTATAGAAATTAGTAAAAGACTTTGGTGACATATCAAATCTCAAAAACCAAATAGAGTGAAGCCACTGGCATACCTTCTTCATCACTGAATCAATTCATTAGGCCTAGGATAGACCCTCTGAAATGTTGACACCCAAGAATCTGAAACTGCTCACGCTTTCAACTTTTCCCCTCAATGAGGACTAGTATATATTTTCCTGACTCACCTTTCCTGAAGTCCACATTCAGTGTGAAGTTGTGTTGCAAAACCACTCAGCCATCTGACCTATCACACTCCCATAAGCCTCCTCAATTGTTTCTGAGATTCCACCATCAATGGAGTCATCAGTGAACTCGTAGATGGCATTTGAGCTGTGCTTAGCCACACAGAGTCAGGAGAGAGTACAGCATCCTTGATGTGCACTGTGACAGGTAGGACGAGATACTATTACTGGCCTGCACTGTCTATGGTCTCCCAATAAGAAGGTTGTGGATCCAATTGCAGAGGAAGATACAAAGGCCCAGGTTTGGAGTTTTTTTAGTACTCTGGGAATGATGGTTTTGAATGCTGAGTTGTAATTGATAAACTGTAGCCAGACACATGTCTTGTGGTTGTCCAGGTACTTCAAAGCAGAGTGAAGAGCCATTGAGACTGTGTCCACTATAGACCTGTTGCAATGGTAGAGGATTTGTGCACATCTAAGTTCTTTCTCAGCAAGAATTAATTCCAGCCATGGCGATAAGGATATAAGAAATAGGAGCAGGAATAGACCATCAGATCCATCAAGCCTGCTCCAGCATTCAATAAAAGCATGGCTGATCTGGCCATGGACTCAGTTCTATCTACCTGCTATTTCCCTTCATAACACTAATTCTCCTACTATGCAAAAATCTATCTAACTATGTCTTATTTAATAAGGTACCCGCTACTGCTTCCCTGAACAGAGAATTCCACAGATTCACTGCTCTATGGGAAAAGCAGTTCCTCCTCATCTCCATCCGAAATCTATTCTTCCAAACAACATCTTGAAGCACTATATTATGGTAGATGTGAGTGGTACTGAGTGATAGTTATTGAGGCAGCTCACTGGCCAGCAAGATACCAATCCCCAATGGTTTTCAGTGCTCTTGGGTAAAGAAATGGTTTTACTTTTGGAGTCTCTATGTTCCTATAGAAGTGCAACCAGCTCAAAAATGGCATTTCTCCCTTTAACACAGGACATCTTTCCGTTAACATATCATTTTGCACCCCTCCCCAATGTGCAGAATGCATTCTATGCCGTTTCAAACAGAAGGTCTGTGAAACCATCCTGACGGTCTCTAGTACATCTGTACCATGCTCATTGATCAGCCCTCTTGAGTGTGAACCCATGGAAAGCAACTGGCCCAGATGGAGTCCACATCCTGAGATCCTGCACAGATCAGTTGGTGGGAGTGTTTACAGACATAGTAAACCTCTGCATACACCAAACTGAGGTTCTTACCTGCTTTAGGAAGACTTCTAGCATCCCAGTGCTAAAAGAAAATAAGGCTACATGCCTTAATGATGACTACCTATGATTTGGCCATCCACCATCATCAAGTGCTTCCACAAACTGGTCAAGTCACACACTAATTCCAGCCTTCCAAATGTCATTGACCCACTTCAAAAAGCATACCACTGGAACAGATCCACAGTGTTTTGGGAACACCTGATCATACATCATACTCCTCTTTATTTACTCTGCCTTCCATACCATAATCTGTAAAATCTCATCGCCAAATTCCTGGACTCAGCAACCCTCTTGCAGCTCAATCCTTGACATCCTGACCAGTGAGGAGAGGCAATGATTATCCTCAAGGATGCAACCTCAGTCCCTTGCTCTACTCCTGATACATTCAAGACTGCATAGCCAAATTTTGTTCGAACTCCATCTACAAGTTTGCAGGTGACACCACCGTAAGGGGTCAAATGTCAATGAGGAGTCAGAGTACAGGAAGGAAATAGAGAGGTCAGTAGAAAGTTGTCAAGAACACAGCCTTTTCCTTAATGTCAGCAAAACAAAGGAACACATCATTGATTTCAGAAAGTAGGGTGAACTACACACACTTGTCTGTATAAATGGTGCTGAGAAATGGCTGATAGCTTCATGTTCATAGGTGTTAATATCACCAACAATTATGGTCTGGTCCAGCCATGTAGGTACCATGGACAAGAAAGCACACTAATTTCCTCAGAACGCCAAGGAAATTCAAAATGTTTCCAATGACTCTTACCAAGATTTCTGAGGATACACCATAGAAAGCATCCTATCTCAATGCATCACAGCTCGATATGGAATTCTGCCCAACACCACAAGAAATTGCAGGGAGTGATGAACACAGCCTGTCCATCATTCACATCAAGCTCCCCCCCCCCCCCACTTACTCTGTCTACACTTCCTGCTGCCTCAGGAAAACAGTCAACACAATCATGACCCCCTCGCACACCAGTTGTTCTCCTTTCTCCCCTCTCCCATTGGGCAGAAGATACAAAAGCTTGACAGCACATACCACCAGGCTCAAGGTGAGTTTCTATGTCACTGTTATCAGATTCTTGAATGGACCTCTCACATGCCAAGAGATGAACACCTGTCATGGCCATTGCATTTCACCTGTCTACCTGCTCTTTGCAATCGTACCACTGTATTCAGCAATCTGTTTTTCATTTTAATGCTTCAGCAAACTTGTGTATGGAATTATCTGACTGGATGAGATGCAAAACAAAATATTTTTTTTGTATCTTGGAGCATGTGAGGATAAAAATAAACTCAATACCACTTTTTAAATTTTTGATCTTAAAGAATTCTGGAGGTCAGCAAGGTTAAACATTGTGACTCAATGAAGCTTGTAATCAGTTGAAGAAAAGTAATAATCATGCTTGCATGCCCATCCTCATGTAGACGCCAGTTGACCATCGGATTCAATGATTTCATTTGCGTAGTTTTTGTTGGTCAGCATGACACACGCTGGGGTGACAGTGGAGGTACTGAAAAGATGCTATGGCAGATGCAGATGCTGACTCCAGATCTTTTGCAGGGGCATTGTTTATACAATCCTTGTTTACTTTCTTGGGCATCCCTGGTTCCAGTGGCTCTGTGTAAAAAACTCTATAAATGAGCAGGTGTGGCATATAGGAAAGGTCCAAATGGATATGTGACAAGTCCAGGGCAAATGGATCATTTGAAGCTGACCAGGTTGATCTTATCCAGGACTTACAAGCATGTCTCCTTGCCCTGCCACTTGATGTCCTGAACTGACTGCAGAGATCTCATATGGCAACGGTCAATCTGCTTGGTATGTTTTCTGAAGACTGGTGAGTACACTTTCATCTAGGTTGACAGATTGTCATTTTTGTAGTTCATTACACAAGAGTGGAGACAACCAGGCAACTGATTCACTGATTCAAATCACTAATTCAATCTGGAAAGAACTGTCAGAAGAGGTGATATTTGAAGTGATTGAGTGCTTTTAGCTTGGTGTCATCAATACTTACGTTGAAAGGAAATGCTGCAGAGCCTGGAGCACTTTGGTGCAGGACCTCGGACTTATTGAGACAGATTGTAAGAATAAAGAACCACGAAACTTCAGCATACTTGTCAATAATGACTTGAAGGTCAAACATTAAATGTGTCATAAGGGTGTAGTCATCAGCCTCTAATTTCAGTCTCTCAAACATCTCGACCCTCTGTTTAGTTTTTGGAGGTCAAAGAGTGAGCTGTTCAAACTGCATCCCTAACACACTCTATGAAGGCCATTGAGGGCATGGCTCAGCAGAGAGATGAAAGCCAGGTTAAATTCGACTGGATCACATACACTGCTACATATTCTACCCTTGGATATGTTAAATAATGCTGAGATGTTACTGTTGGAAAATACAAGATCCTCATGCCATTCTGAAAGAGGTAAATGAACTGGATGAATTCTCCAGGGCTGTGAGGATGAACAGAATGCCTCCCTGTTGATCCTGTTCAAGCATTTCATTTGGATGATGAAGACAAGTCATCATGGTAGCATTAATAAATTGCAACACTTTGCATACAGCTGTAATGGGAATCATCAAATGTTCCCATTCAGGACAACTACAGTTGAAATCTCCAGTCACAGCATTTTAAGATGATTTTTAAAATCTATTGACCCTCAAAATCAGTGGACCCCAGACAGCAGACTTCACAACACAAGTGCAGTTCCCTTAAAGAAAAGGGAAGTAGGGAAGGTGCACTAGACTGCAGGCAGGATTAAAATGCTGAGGCCTTAGATACCCCACTCTCGACTATCCTACTGGCGAAGGTACAGTCTCTGGAAAATAAAATTGAAAACCTCAAAGCAAGATTGCAGTAGCAAAGGGACACTATGGGCTGCTGTGTACTTGACTCCACAGAAACATGGCTCAACCCCACCTTTTCGTATGTAGCCTTCGGGCTTCACCCTCCACTGAAAAGACAGGACAACTGAGTCTTTCAAAGAGAGGAAGTGGAGTATGCTTTATGATTAATTCATTGTGGTGCATGGACATTATGGTTCTCTCTCTGTCCTGCTCACCTGACCAGGACATCTAGCAGTCAAGTGTCATCCACTTTCTCGTGGAGGGAGATTTTCACCATCAGGCAGGCACTGGAGGAGTTGAGCACTGTGATCAGCAGTCACCAAACAGCACACTCTGATGCTATCCCTATCCATTGCAGGGGATTTCAACCAGGCCAGTTTGAAAAAGTCTCTGATCAACTACCACCAACATATCTGTGGAACCACATGAGCCAACCCGCTTGACCATTGTTATACCACCATCAAGAACACTGAGAGCGACATTCCATACCTGCACTTTGGAAAGTCTGATCACCCAGCTACACTTCTACTCCTGGTGTATAGGAAAAGACTAAGGACTACAGCATCTACGATGACGACCAAAAAGGTATGATCAACGGAGGTAGAGGAGCGCTTACAAGACAGTTTTGCATTGGGGGACTGGACAATATTCAGGGATGCATCTTTGAATCTAAATAAATAAGTCACAGTTGTCACCGACTTCATCAAGACCTATGTGGATGAGTGTGTGCCTTTGAGAACGTACCAGACAAGCCAGAACCCAAACCAGAAGCTGTGGATGAACCAGAGGTTTTATAGTTTGCTGAGGGCTAGATCTGTGGCATTCAAGAGATCCAAAACTGTACAAGAAGTCCAGGTAGGACCTGTAGAAGACTATTTTAACTGCAAATAAACAATTCTGATTGAAGTTCTATTTGAAATTAGATGCACGCCATCTCCAGCAGGATTTTCAGGCCATTGCATTCTATAAGGCAAAACCTAACATCTTGAATGGCTGTGATGCTTCACCCCCAGATGAACTTATTGCCTTTTCTGCATGCGTGGAGAGGGAGAATAAACCACACCTGTGCAAATCCCTGCAGTTTCTGCTGATCTATGGATGGAGTTCAACATTCGACATCTGATCACAGCCCCTGAAGACCCTGCGATTCCAGTCTTTGAGGCCAACTTGAGAGCATCCTTCAGGAGTGTGAACCCATCGAAAGCATCCGGCCCAGACAAAGTATCTCACAGGGTACTATAGATCTGTGCTGATCACTTGGCTGGAATATTCACTGAAATCTTTAATCTCACACTTCGGCAGTCTGAGGTACCCACCTGCTTTAAGCAGACTTGAATTATACTGGCGCTTAAGAAGGATGTAGTAACCTGCCTCAATGACTGCAATCCAGTAACACTTACATCCACAGTGATGCAGTGTTTTCAATGCTTGGTGATGAAACATATCAACTCCTATCTGAGAAGCAACTTAATAGACAATAGACAATAGGTGCAGAAGTAGACCATTCGGCCCTTCGAGCCTGCACCGCCATCCTGAGATCATGGCTGATCATCTACTATCAATACCCGGTTCCTGCCTTGTCCCCATATCCTTTGATAGATAGATAGATAGATAGATAGATAGATAGATAGATACTTTATTCATCCCCATGGGGAAATTCAACATTTTTTCCAATGTCCCATACACTTGTCATAGCAAAACTAATTACATACAATACTTAACTCCGGTTAAGTTTACTTAATACATTGAGTCCTAACCCCGGCACTTTAACATATCTTACTCCTGGCGTGTCCATGTCAGACCTACAGTCTCCCAACCGCACATACTGAGGTCTATCTGTCAAGTAGTCCACTATCCACTCCACCATGTGAGAGTCTACTCCCATCTCCGTTAGTTTGTGCCTTAAGATCTTGGGCTGGATGGTGTTAAAGGCACTAGAGAAGTCCAGGAATGTAATCCTCACAGCACCACTGACGCCGTCTAGGTGAGAGAGGGATTTGTGCAGCAAATACGTGATAGCATCCTCCACTCCCACCTTCTCCTTATACGCAAACTGAAGAGGATCCCGGGCGTGCCTGGTTTGTGGCCTCAGATTCTGTATTATCAGCCGCTCCATGGTCTTCATCACGTGCGACGTCAAGGCAACAGGTCTGAAGTCATTCAACTCCTTTGGTTGTGGTTTCTTCGGTACTGGGACAATACAGGATGTTTTCCACTGTCTGGGTACTCTTCTCTGCTCCAGGCTCATGTTGAAGATGCGCTGTAGTGGTTCTCCCAGTTCAGTCGCACAGGCCCTCAGTAGCCCCTATCCATAAGATACCTATCTAGCTCCTTCTTGAAAGCATCCAGAGAATTGGCCTCCACTGCCTTCCGAGGCAGTGCATTCCAGACCCCCACAACTCTCTGGGAAAAGAAGTTTTTCTTTAACTCTGTCCTAAATGACCTACCCCTTATTCTCAAACCATGCCCTCTGGTACTGAACTCTCCCAACATCTGGAACATATTTCCTGCCTCTATCTTGTCCAATCCCTTAATAATCTTATATGTTGCAATCAGATCCTCTCTCAATCTACTTAATTCCAGTGTGTACAAGCCCAGTCTCTCTAACCTCTCTGCATAAGACAGTCCGGACATCCCAGGAATTAACCTCGTGAATCTACGCTGCACTTCCTCTACAGCCAGGATGTCCTTCCTTAACCCTGGAGACCAAAACTGTACACAATACTCCAGGTGTGGTCTCACCAGGGCCCTGTACAAATGCAAAAGGATTTCCTTGCTCTTGTGCTCAATTCCCTTTGTAATAAAGGCCAACATTCCATTAGCCTTCTTCACTGCCTGCTGCACTTGCTCATTCACCTTCAGTGACTGATGAACAAGGACTCCTAGATCTCTTTGTATTTCTCCCTTACCTAACTCTACACCTTTCAGATAATAATCTGCCTTCCTGTTCTTACTCCCAAAGTGGATAACCTCACACTTATTCACATTAAACGTCATCTGCCAAGTATCTTCCCACTCACTCAGCCTATCCAAGTCACCCTGAATTCTCCTAACATCCTCATCACATGTCACACCACCACCCAGCTTAGTATCATCAGCAAACTTGCTGATGTTATTCTCAATGCCTTCATCTAAATCGTTGATGTAAATCGTAAACTGCTGTGGTCCCAATACCGAGCCCTGTGGCACCCCACTAGTCACCACCTGCCATTCCGAGAAACACCCATTCACCGTTACCTTTTGTTTTCTATCTGCCAACTAATTTTCTATCCATGTCAATATCTTCCCCCCAATGCCATGAGCTCTGATTTTACCCACCAATCTCCTATGTGGGACCTTATCAAATGCCTTCTGAAAATCGAGGTACACTACATCCACTGGATCTCCCTTGTCTAACTTCCTGGTTACATCCTCGAAAAACTCCAATAGATTAGTCAAGCATGATTTGCCCTTGGTAAATCCATGCTGGCTCAGCCCAATCCTATCACTGCTATCTAGATATGCCACTATTTCATCTTTAATAATGGACTCTAGCATCTTCCCCACTACTGATGTTAGGCTGACAGGACGATAGTTCCCTGTTTTCTCCCTCCCTCCTTTCTTAAAAAGTGGGATAACATTAGCCATTCTCCAATCCTCAGGAACTGATCCTGAATCTAAGGAACATTGGAAAATGATTACCAATGCATCCGCAATTTCCAGAGCCACCTCCTTTAGTACCCTAGGATGCAGACCATCTGGACCTGGGGATTTGTCAGCCTTCAGTCCCATCAGTCTACTCATCACTGTTTCCTTCCTAATGTCAATCTGTTTCATTTCTTCTGTTACCCTATGTCCTTGGCCCATCCATACATCTGGGAGATTGCTTGTGTCTTCCCTAGTGAAGACAGATCTAAAGTACTTATTAAATTCTTCTGCCATTTCTCTGTTTCCCATAACAATTTCACCCAATTCATTCTTCAAGGGCCCAACATTGTTCTTAACTATCTTCTTTCTCTTCACATACCTAAAAAAGCTTTTGCTATCCTTTATATTCCTGGCTAGCTTGCGTTCGTACCTCATTTTTTCTCCCCGTATTGCCTTTTTAGTTAAGTTCTGTTGTTCCTTAAAAATTTCCCAATCATCTGTCCTCCCACTCACCTTAGCTCTGTCATACTTCCTTTTTCTTAATGCTATGCAATCTCTGACTTCCTTTGTCAACCACTGTGGCCCCTTTCCCCCCTTTGAATCCTTCCTTCTCCAGGGGATGAACTGATTTTGCACCTTGTGCATTATTCCCAAGAATACCTGCCATTGCTGTTCCACTGTCTTTTCTGCTAGGATATCCATCCAGTTAACTTTGGCCAGCTCCTCCCTCATGGCTCCATAGTCTCCTTTGTTCAACTGCAACACTGACACCTCCGATCTGTCCTTATCGTTCTCAAATTGCAGATAAAAACTTATCATATTATGGTCACTACCTCCTAATGGCTTCTTTACTTCAAGATCGCTTATCAAATTCTGTTCATTACACAACACTAAATCCAGAATAGCCTTGTCCCTGGTCGGCTCTCATACAAGCTGTTCCAAGAATGCATCCCGTAGGCACTCTACAAACTTGCTATCCTGGGGTCCAGCACCAACCTGATTCTTCCAGTTCACCTGCATGTTGAAATCCCCCATAACTACTGCGACATTACCTTTGACACATGCCAATGTTAACTCCCTATTCAACTTGCACCCAATATCCATGCTACTGTTTGGTGGCCTGTAGACAACACTCATTAGGGTCTTTTTGCCCTTACTGTTCCTCAGTTCTATCCACACAGACTCTACTTCTCCCGATCCTATGTCCCCCCTTGCAAAGGACTGAATCTCATTCCTCACCAACAGGGCCACCCCACCCCCTCTGCCCACATTTCTGTCCCTACGATAGCACATATACCCTTGTACATTCATTTCCCAGGTCTGATCTCCCTGCAGCCATGTCTCTGTTATCCCAACAACATCATAGTTACCCATTCGCACCTGGGCTTCAAGCTCATCCGCCTTATTTCTGACACCGTGCATTCAGATATAGAATTTTTAGCCCATTTCTCCTCTCTCTGTTTAAATCACTGCCTATTGTGCTTAACCCAGCTCCCCATACTCCCATCGGGCTATACGCCCCTTGAATTTTGTTGTCCTTCCTAAATTTACTTATTCTTTCTGCACATTTAACTCCATGTTCCGTCAGACCATCCCTCTGTACTTGTGTCCTCCTTATCACTTGTTCTGCCTCACCTTTCTCTACTACACACTTAGTATTCCAGAACCGTGTAGTCCCCACCTGTCCTTTATTCTTCATGTCGCTATCCTCTCTCGCATTCTGGATCCCTGCCCCCTGCAAATTTAGTTTAAACCCCCTCAGGAAGCACTAGCAAACTTTCCTGCAAAAATGTTAGTACCGCTCCAGTTCAGGTGTAATCTGCTCCAATTTGCCTACCAGTACAACAAGGCCACAGTCAATGCCATTTCATTGGCTTTTCAACAATCTATCCTAGAACATCTGGACAGCAAAGATGCATGCATCAGGATGCTCTTTATTGTCCACCACTCCACACTCAATACTATCATCCCCTCAGAACCAATCCATAAGCTTTAAGATTTGGCCTCATGCAGCTGGCTCCTCAATTTCCTCAGTTGCAGAGCATAGTCAGTTTGGATTGGCAACAACATCTCCTTCACAATCTCCATCAGCACAGGTGCACCACAAGACTATGTGCTCAGCTCCCTGTTCTACTCACTTTACGCTTATGGCTAATCATAGATCCAATGCCATATTTACATTTGCTGATGATATCAGTATCATTGACCAAATCAAAGTGTCATAGCGTCATAGAGTCAGAAAAGAGAACAGCCCGGAAACAGGACCTTTTGCTCTTACAGTTAGTACGGAACCATTTAGTCCTATCAACCTGCACCTGGATCGTAGCACTGCGTATCCCTTCCCTCCATGTACCTATCCAACCTTCACTTAAACAATGAAATCAAAATCACTTCTACCACTTGTCCTGGTAACTCATTCCACACCCTCACCACTCTCAGAGTGAAGAAGTTTCCCATTTTGTTCCCCTATGACATTTCAACTTTCACCCTCAACCCATAACTCCTAGTTCAGCTCTCACCCAACCTCGGTGGAAAAAGCATGCTTGCATTTACCCCATCTATACACCTCATAATTTTGTATACATCTATCAAGTCTCCCCTCAATCTTCTACATTCTAGCAAATAAAGTTATAACCTATTCAATCTTTCCTTATAACTCAGGTCTTCCAGTCCCAGCAATACCCTTGTAAGTTTTCTCTGTACTCTTTCAATCTTATTTACATCTTTCCAGTAGGTAGGTGACCAAAACTACACACAACACTCCAATTTAGGCCTCACCAATGTCTTATACAACTTCAATCTAACATCCCAACACTGTACTCAATACTCTGAACTATGAAGGCCGATATGCCGAAAATTTGCTTAATGAACATAACTACCAGGACACCATGTTTAATAAATTATAGACCTGTATTCCAAGATCCCTTTGTTCTTTCACACTCCTCAGTACACTACTGCTCACTGAGTAAGAACTACCCTAAGTGTAACACCTCACACTTCTCTGCATTAAATCCCATCTTCCATTTATCAGGATATTTTTTCCAGCTGGTCCAGATCCCACTGCAAGCTTTGATAGTCTTCCTTGCAAGACCCCCAATCTTGGAGTCTTCCACAAATTTGCTGATACAGCAAACCACATTATCATCCAAATTGTTGATATACTGTAGAAGATAAACAACAATGGATCTAACACTGATCTCTGTAGCACTCCAATCGGAGTAGCAACCATCCACTTCTCTCGCCAAGCCAATGTCTAATCCAATTTACTACCTCTTCTTGAATGCCAAGCAACTGAACCTTCTTGACCAACCTCACATGCAGGACCTTGTCAAATGCCTTGCTCCAGTCCACATAGAAAACATCCACTAGCTTGCTTTCATCAACTTCTCTAGTAACATGCTCAACAAACTCTATAAGATTAGTTAGACACAATCTATCATGCATAAAGATGTGTTGACTATCCTGAATCAGTTCCTGTCTATCCAAATACTCTTACATCCAGTCTGTTAGAATTCTTTCCAATAATGTTCCCACCTCAGGGTCTGAGGGAGCACTTTGTCAGAACATGGGGAATTATCCACATTGATTGGCCTCAGTACAGCAAACACCTCCTCCTCTGTAATTTGCATAGAGTAAAAGGCCTTGATGTGCTTTGCCTCACTTCTATAGAATCTCTGTCCATTTTCCAAGTAAATACAGATGCAAAAATCCATTTAAGACTTCCCCATCTTTTTCAGCTCCACACTGATTGCCATTCTGATCTTCTTTATTGCCTTTGTTATATTTTTACTATTAAGTTCTGTTTAGCAAATTTTCTTCAGCCTTGAAGTAAATTCTGTTGAACATTTTCTATTTATCACAGTATGATCAACTTTCTTTACTTGTTGATATCCCAAATACTTATATATTTCATATTCATCCATCAGTTGTTTAGTATCCTGCTGTTCTGTTTTATACTTGACTAGCTCTATTGCACCTTTCTTCAAAGATAGACAGACAGATACTTTATTGATCCCAAAGGAAATTAGTGTTACAGTAGCATTACAAATGCACAGACATACAAATATTAGAAGAGAAGTAAGAAAAAATAAAAATAAATTTCCTTAAAAATAACATGTACAAGATTTACAAGTCAAACACTGCAAGATCACTTCCCTAACTATAGATTGACTCATGATAGATCCTGATGGCCGAGGGTAAGAATGACCTCATACAACACACTTTGGAGCAACACAGCCAACCACACTTACTTTCTGCACTTATCTAGTCCAAAGCTCATGTTTATATCTTTCGAAAATAGTTCTACCATTTGAATTAATTGTTTTAGTTTAACTGATGAAGGAATGTATAATTTCAAATCGTCCATGTATATAAGGTGTATCTAGGTTTAATTTGTTTGGTTGTTTCTCATTTGATACCGTAGTTTTGTCTAATTCAGTAAAGAGTGGATTTGAGCCTAGACAGAACCATTGTGGGCTTAGTGAGTCGCCCTGAAAAATATCTCTGTTTAATCAATAATGGTTGTTGCTCTTCTTTGGTTATTGATAGGGTGATTACAGTGCACCAATGCTTCATCAGATGTTGTAACTATTTTACAAGTATTAGGTGTAGTTTATATATATATATATAAAGAACTTCTATTAACCATGAATGTGAGACAGAATCAAATGCTTTTTAGTGGTCAATGTAACAACATGAAAGATTTTTGCTGTTTCTCTGGGCTTGATTTAGAATTACAAAATCTCTTATCAGTTGTTCTTTACATCCTTTCATACCCTTTCAGCTTCGTTTCTGCTCCTTTGTAAGTATATTATGGTTATCTAAGTGAGAGGTGATTAGCTGCGAGATGCATGGTGTTACAATTTTATTTATAGTCTATAAACAAGTACTAGGACAGTATTTTGATGGATCATTTGTGTCATTTCTGTCAAAAATTCAGGCACTTTTCAAGATTTACACATTTCACACATATTAATAGGTACGGATGAAGACAAGTAAATTTTTTATACCAATAATTATAAATATTATCACTGCCAGTATTTTTCCAGTTGTTGGTATTTTTATAACCAGTTTTAGAATATCCATTGTAACTTCATGTCTTGAATTGTGTGAGTGCATTCTTTTTCCTGCCTTATCCAGCTTGTTTCTTCATTGTGTGTCAACCTGTTTGACCAGAGATTCGACCAAAGTCTCTGCGTTTGTTAGTAATTCTGTGCTGGAATTTGTAACATTTTGGTGCATCAAATTTAGTTTCAATGTCCTGTATAAATCTTTTTCATTGTTCCTGAAAAGATAATTCTGTTCTCTTTATCTGGTGCATTATATGTATTTATTTAGTCTGGCTTTATGTGCACCATGTTTTTTTTAGTGTGTCTATAAATTATACAATGCTTGTATGGACCTTATATTTCTTTAGTATTTCCTTAACATTTCTCTGAACTTTCTTGCTTCTGTTATCCATTTTATACTACATTAGGTGGGCTATTTCTGCTCTTTAGGTTTCAGTTTTGTTTGTTAATCTCCTTCTGCCATTTTGGTGTTCTCTTTTCATTCCTCAGTTTTGGGTTTCTATTAATGAGTGACTGTATTCTGGAACTACATTGCACTGCTGTTAATGCCGTGCAGTATGTTATTAAGTGTAGTTTTTCAATTGTTTCAAGTTTTCCTAAATATTGTGATAATTTTGTTGAGAGGATTAACAATTTTTGCAAATTTTTATGAACTGAATTTATTTCTTACATCTTTTGCATAATAACTGCTGAGTAGGCAGGCTGGGAAATCTCAAAAAGATACAGCCAGTATTCGAGTAAATTTTTATTTACTTATTCAAGTAAAAATCTTCATGTTACATCTCAGTCTGAATGTGCAATGTGCAAATTATAGTAATTTGTAATAAATATAATGTACAGTAAGTTATACAAAAGATCGGTCAATATAGCCAGGAAATGGAACTGTTTCAGCGTGAATGTTTTGGAATGTAGGGTCTTTTTGTTGGGTGGTTGCTTATGTATTCTGTTACTGTGATGTTAAACGTTAGTATAGTTTTGTCTGTAAGCTCAGCTTCGGCATCAGCATTCCTGTGGAGGCTCGACATCTGAGTTGTTGCTAATACCGTCAGGTTATAGAGTAGTTGTCGAAGTAATTCTATTTTCACCAGCGCTTTGGGGGGTTTGCATCCTTATTAGTTTCTTGAATAGCATTGTTATGGTTTTTAGGCTGGTTTCTTTCTGGCTCTTATGCAACTTCATGTTTTATTTGGTTTAACATGTCTATAGGGATGAAGTTATTTTTTTATTATCACACTATGTTGATCTGCTATTCATTGTGCATTTACTTCCATGAAGGGATATTATGCTATAAACTGTTGATGAAGTTTGTCCCCATTTACTGTCTTGTCAGTCTCAAGTTCCTTTACTCCATAATATGCACATATTATGAATGTGTTTATTCCTATTGACCATCTCATGCATGTCTTTCTTCTCTTAACTGCTTGAGTGGTCTCAATTATATGAGGACTACTCCCCTGAGAAACATCTGCAGCAGTCACAGACTGTGGTGTTGGTGGGCTACTTTGAATACTGGTTGTATCTTTTTGAGATTTCCCAGCTTGCCTACTCAGCAGTTATTATTAGTTTTATTATTATTAATTTTAAAAATTTCTCAGCTCAAGCTGAGGTATGGGAATAGTCAAGCACACTCATTTCTCAATTGCTAAGAACTTTTGGACTATTCTAGTGGTGTTTTGTATTGTGGCTTTCTGAGGATTTACATATATATTGCTGTGTAGGCCTAATTGTTTAATGGCATTGTACAGTGATTTTTGGAATGATACCAGTTCTAGATATTACTATTGGGACAATATATACCCTATTCATGTTCCAAAGTCTTTCAATTTCAATTTTTAATTCAGCATATTTCTGGTATTTCTCACTTATTGATTTCTATAAGTTATATGTATTTGGAATGGCTGTATCTATTAAGCATTCTTGCTGGTTCTCCTGTATTATTATATCTGGGCAGTTATTATGGATTGTCCAATCTGTAACAATAGATCAGTCAAAATATAATTTGTAGGATTATGACTCTAAAACTAGATCAGGCTTGTATTTAGAGTAAGGCATGATTTCTTTTATCAGTTTGAATTTTAAAGCAAGATTTTAATGAATGATGTTTGCCACTTGATTGTGCCTGTGTAAGTAATCAGATTGAGTTAAATTGCTACAGGATCCTGTAATGTGTTGGATTGCTTCTGAATTTCCTTGACATTTTCTATATTGATCATCCCGGTCTTCTATTATGTATTTTTGATAACTTTTTTATTAACCACCTGGTATTGCCACAAGGAACTCTTCTTTTTCTGGGAAGAAGTCTCCAACTCTAAGCCAGGTGTTCAATGCTTTCTTGTTGACATCTCGACTGCTCAGATCATGGGGATGTCTTCCATGGAGGCTGATGCTCTTCCATTGGTTAACTTTTCTTTTCTGTAGTGATCATTTCTTCATCTTTCTGGGTTGTGCTCTTATTTAAGTTCAGTGGTGTGTACTTCTTATCAGAAATGCAATATGCTTGTGTGAAGTTCTGAATCCTGTCTTTGTTGATGAAAATATATTCTTAGAAGTTTTATCCAACTGTTGTGTAGATTTTTACAGTCTGTTATTCCTTTTCCCCCCTTCTTTCCTAGGCAGTGTTAATGTAAGTGCATTCAAGTGTACAAAATGTATTCTGAAATTTGCCATTTCAGTTCTTAATTTTCTTTGTAAATTTTCCAGATCAGTTTTGGACCAAGATATTATGCCAAAAGAATACGTTAATGTGGGCATAGCGGAAGTTTTTATTGCCTTTGCTATATTTTTACTGTTGAACTTTGTTTGGCAGATTTTCTTAAGCCTTGAAGTAAGTCCTATCAGAAGTTTTTTTTTTCCTTTATCGCACTATGACCTATTTTTATTTCCTTGTTGATATCCCAGATATTTACAGTATATGTTTTATTTTCATCCATTGGTTGTATTAAATCCTGCCGCTCTGTATTGTATTCTACTAGCTTTATTGCACCTGTCTTTCATTCTATTATGGTTATTGGATTTATTGAGTATGCCCATAAGAAAATGGATCTCTTGCTTGTACAGTATATGGTGACCTGTATGTACTTTAATATTAAATTTACTTTAAACATTGGACATCAGAACATCTTTCAAGATTATGAACCCTTCCTTGCAAGTCATCACGCCCTGATGGTGTATCTTGTAGGGCACTGAAGTAGCAACCAAGTGGTGTGAGTGCTCAAGGACATAGTCAATCTCTCACTGCTGTAGTTGAAGATTCTGATTTACTTGAATAGGGTGACAATCACACCAGCGCTTACACTCACATGAACTGCTTTGAGAGTTTGGTCATGGTCAGGATCAACTCCTGCCTACACAAGGACCTGGGCCCACTGTTTGCCTATCACCAAAATAGTTCTACAGTGGATGCCATTATACTGGCTCCCCAATTGTGCTTGGATCTCATGCACCTGTACTTCCCTTGACCTCATCCAAAGTTGTGAGTAAGTCAAGATCATTGAGGTCAAGCTTCAGTCATATCCAGGCTGCAGGACTGTCGGGTCAGCAGTAGAGGGCTGGAGAAATTCTTCCTTCAGCACTCAATGATGCTACATAATTGAGCATGGTGTCTTTGAGCATGGTGGTGCCATGACAGGAGAGGAATGCATAATGCTGGGCTTTGGTCAGAAGGACTCCATAAATATCTCTTAACTAAGTGAATGACTTTTTGAATTGGTTGAGTCAGCATGGTGTTGGATCTCATCCCGCTTTTCAACTCGTTAACAGTCCTATGCTTTGCAAAGTACTCTTTCACCTTTGCTTTGCAGGTGTTTGAAGTGATCTTTTCCTTGATGCAGAGTAATGTCATGTTCCCATCCTAAAAAGAAATTGTGCTTTTCTTTCCTGAGGATCGTCCAATACTGTTCTTGTCTAAACAATCCTGGTGAACTCCAAGGACACGCAGTAACCATCAGTTCCTCTTTTCATTTAGATCTCCAGTCAGGGGTCAATCAGCAGCCAGCATGGTGTTATGGTGGAACTAGTACTTCTCCTTCACATCTGAGCACTTCAGCTTCACAATGTGAAATGCAGTTCAGGTAAGATTTGGTTTCCTTTGCCAAATTGGGACAACGTGGTGGTTGACAAAGATATGACTATTCTGTGATCTGTCTGATACTCTGCCCCGCACCCACCCCTCTTCCACTGGAAGGTCAGTGGTGGAAAAAGTGAATAGCTTTCAGTTCCTGGATGTCAACAGCTCAGATGATCTGTCCTGTCTAACACATTGATGCAATCGCAAAGAAGGCATGCCAGAAACTCAAATCATTAGGAGCTCGAGTAAATTTTGTATGTCACTAAAGACTCCTGCAAATTTCTATAGATGCATGGTGGAGAGCATTCTGACTGGTCTAGAATGGAAGCTCCAATGCACAGGATCACAATAGGCTGTAGAGTGCTGAAGATTCAACAAATACCATCACAAGCACATCCACCGCATCATCAAAGACAATTTCAAGAGGTGATGTCCCAAGAAGACCCATCATTAAACATCCACATGATCAGGGTATGTACATTTCTCATTACCATCATCAGTGAGGAGGGACAGGAGCCTGAAGATCCACACTCAATGATACAAGAATAGCTTCTTCCCCTTCACCATCAGATTTCTGAATGTTCTTGAACCCAAAAGCACTACCTCATTATTCCTTTGTTTTGCTCTATTTATGTGTTTTGCAATTTATAGTAATTTTATGTCTTCACCCTGTACTGCTGCTGCAAAACACATTTCACATCTCATAATGCAGTAGAATAAACCTCATTCTTGTGATCCTGCATCACAGATATCCCACCTACAAAT
This sequence comes from Hemitrygon akajei, assembly GCF_048418815.1. Taxonomy (NCBI): domain Eukaryota; kingdom Metazoa; phylum Chordata; class Chondrichthyes; order Myliobatiformes; family Dasyatidae; genus Hemitrygon; species Hemitrygon akajei. The sequence goes on along the minus strand of NC_133131.1, from coordinate 134,516,389 downwards.
AATGACATAATCCCTGAGAGCTGCTTGGACATAAAGTATGGTCCTTAATATGATGGATAGTCTAAAGAGTGTGTTGTTGATGGTGAGGTTGTCCTCAGCAAACATGGTCAATAGTAGCAGACTATTGCTGTTTGTCTCTCCGGGTTCATAACACCTTCCCAGCTCTCACAATTACTTTCAATTCCAGCACAGAAATCTTGATCTTTTTGCCTGCAGGAGTAGGTTTCACAAGGAAGTCCAGCTTCTCAGAGAATGCCTCCATGTCATCATTGCATTTCGATGGGAGCAATAACAGAACAAAATGAGATGTATAAACTTACAAAACATTTTATCCTTTTTTTCATATATGAATTGATATAAACATACACCTCTAAATCTTAGTTGATGAGCTCATTTGATAAGGGTTCTATTATTATCTGGAAATCAAAATTATATCTCACAATGCACAAAACATTAATGAGGTGATTTCCATTTTTAATCACCACCTTATTTTATTTTAAATATACAGCTAGAAGGGCCACTAATTTTCATGGCCCCAGATTCCTTAATTCAGGCCTTAACTGAAAAAACGGTGCAATTCTTTGTTGTGACCACCAATAAACAGACCACTGCAATGTAGTAAAGTTCTTCTACAACTTGTTCATTCCTGTGAAATTTATTATATTAACTTCGCACACCTAAAATATGGTACACAAAATATAGGATCCACAACTAAATGTTACATCTTTTTCAATAGAGTTTGCAAGCACAAATCAGGTGTGAGGTGTCAAACCAGCCTTCTTTCATGATAGAAATGGTATCACAGAGGGACTCATGTACTCCCTCAATCTTGAGCAGATTCTGAGCAGGACTGCTTATTATGGAACTAAGTTTTTATTTATTTGGCACAATATTGGCTGGTAGATAGACAGTATGCAGATGCTAATGTATTGTTCTAAGGAACATTCATTTAAGGCAATTGATTGCATTCACTTAATCCATAAAGCTGCAGACTTACGGCAACAATTTAGTTTTCTGCTCTTACACATAAATTACAATCAGAACTGCAATTAATCCATAATCCATTTGTCAGAATTACACCAAAGTTCTGAAAATTAATTTGTGAGATTCCAGGGTGCAGAATGTCTTCCCCTGCTCTTTTAATGGAAGCACAAACTTGACTATATATTTTTTTTTAAATAGTTGGACTTTAGATAACTTTCTGCTCGTCATTCTATTATGGCATGATGAGCTGAATGCCGGGTTCCCAACCTTTTTTATGCCATGGACCCTTACCATTAACTGAGCACTCTGTGGAGCCCATGAACGACTATAGTCAAACATAGGCATAAAGTTGTATGACTTCACAGCAAACAAATCGAAATTCTAAAGCCAAGTGCATTTCTCATATATGATGCCAAACAAATCTGCTATTATTGACAGGTATAACTACCAATTTAAATAATTAATCATAAGGTATTAAGAAAAGACTAAGTTGCATTTATATAGAAACACTAAGTGTTGGAACATCTTTTCCATAGAAGGAATTACAGTGAAGAACATTAACTGTAAATATATTTTGCAGCAAGAATAACAGTGAAACCATCATTGCTCATACAAATTAAGTAGTAAATTGAGCAGTAGCAATTGATGGCTACAAATTCAACAAAATAAAAAATCAGAAAGTTGTTGTCAACCCAGCCCAGCTTCATCAAAGATTATAGAGACATAGAACACTACAGCAGAGAAACAGGCCCTTCAGCCCATCTAGCATGTGCTGACCCATTAATCTGCCTCGTCCCATTGACCTGCACATGGACCATAGCCCTCCATATCCCTTCCATCCATGTACCTGTCGAAATTTTTCTTAAATATTGAAATTGATCCCACATCCACTACTTGCGGTGGCAGCTCATTTCACACTCACCACCCTCCGAGTGAAGAAGTTCCCTCTCATGTTCCCCTTAAACATTTCACCTTTTACCTTAACCAATGAGCACTAGTGCATCAAACCTCAGTGGAAAAAGCCTGCTTGCATTTACCCTATCTATATTCCTCTTTAAAATCTCCCCATAGTCTTCTATGCTCTAGGGAATAAAGTCTGACCCTGTTCAACCTTTTCCTATAACTCATGTCGTCAAATCTTGGCAATATCCTCAAATTTTCTCTGTACTCTTTCAACTTTATTTACATCTTTCCTGTAGGTAGGTGATCAAAACTGGACACAGTACTCCAAATGTGTCCTCACCAACATCTTAAATAATTTCAACACAACATCCCAACACCAGGACACAGTAGATTGATTTATGAAGGCCAATGTGCCAAAAGCTTTCTTTACAACTCTATCTACCTGTGATACCACCTTCAATGAATTATGGACATGTATTCTTTGATTCCTCTGTTCTACCACAGTCCCCAGTGCCTTACCACTCACCGTGTAAGACCTACCCTGGCTAGCCCTCCTAATCTAACACTTGTTTGCATTAAATTCCATCTGCCAGTTTTCAGCCCATTTTTCCAGTTGGTCTAGATCCTGTTGCACATTTCATAGTCTTCCTTGCTGTCCACAACACCCCAATCTTAATGTCATCCACAAATTGCTGATCCAGTTAACTACATTAGCATGCAGATCATTGATATAGATGACAAACAACAATGGGCCCAGCACCAATTCCTGTGTTACTCCACTAGTCACAGGCCCCCAGTCAGAGAGGCAACCATCTACAATGGCTCTCTGGCTTCGCCTTCAAAAATAATGTCTGGTCAAATTCACTAACTCATTTTGAATGCCAAGTGACCAACCTTCCATGTGGTACCCTGTCAAATGCCTTACTAAAGTCTATGTAGACATCTATTGCTTTGCCTTTATCCTTTCCTAGCAACTTCCTCAAAAAATGCTATAAGATTGCTTAGACATAAAGCCATGTTGACTATCTCTAATCAGTCCCAGTACTAGGGTACTAAATCCTTTCCTTTACTCTCTGTATACCCATGACTGTCGCCACCCACAACTCTAATCTGCTAATTAAATTTGCCGATGACACTACATTGATTGACCTAATCTCAAACAATAATGAGGTGGCCTACAGGGAAGAAGTCATCTCTCTGATACAGTGGTGTCAAGAAAACAACCTCTCCCTCAATGTTGCATAACAAAGGAGCTGGTTGTGGATTACAGGAGGAATGGAGACAGGCTGAACCCTATTGACATCAATGGATCTGGGATAGAGAAGGTAAACAGCTTTAAGTTCCTTGGCATCTACATCCCTGCAGACCTCACGTGGTCTGTGCACACCAGCTTTGTGGTGAAAAAGGCACAACAGTGCCTCTTTCACCTCAGACAGTTGAGGAAGTTTGGTATGGGCCCCCAAATCCTAAGAATTTCTTTCAGGGGTACAATTCAGAGTATCCTGACTGGCTGCATCACTGCTGGTAATGGGAATTGTACCTCCCTTAATCACAAGATTCTGCAGAGAGTGGAGCAGACAGCCCAGCACGTCTGTAGTGGTGAATTTCCCATGATTCAGGATATTTACAAAGACAGGTGTGAAAAAAGGGCCCAAATAATCATTGGGGACCCAAACCACCCCAACCATGATCTATTCCAGCTGCTACCATCTGGGAAATGGTACCACAGTACAAAAGCCAGGACCAATCCGGTACAGCTTCTTCCACCAGGTCATCAGACTGATTAACTCACGTTGATTTGAGTGTATTTCTATGTTACATTGACTGTTCTATTTATTATAATTTATTATAAATTACCATGATTGCACATTGCACATTTAGACAGAGACGTAACGTAACGTAAAGACTTTTACTCATACATGTGAAGGATGTAAGAAATAAAGTCAATTCAATTATCAAAATACTTACATATCAAGTTGCTTAGAATGCCTTCCAATACCTTTCCTAAGACTCACTGGCCTTTAATTTCTTGTCTTATTCTTAGAGCCTTTCTTAAACTATAGAACAACATTAGCTATTCGCCAATCATCTGGCACCTCACCCATGGCTAAAGATGTTTTAAATATCTCTGCTCGGGCTCCTGCAATTTCTGAGCAACCATCCGAGCCGGGGACTGAGGGAATACTTCATCAGGCTCTGGGGATTTATCCACCCTAATTTGCCTTAAGACAGCAAATACCTCCTCTGTATTCTGTATAATATATTATCGTGCATGTGCCCTGCAGATGGTCTTGACATTATTTTAATCACATGAAAGCTATGAACTTTTGGTACTTAACAACAAATACATCAGCAAAATCTAAACACATTAAAATATAAGTGAACTCTGGACATCAAAAATATTTTTGATCCTAAAGAACCATCTTACATTGGAATCTTTTTTCTGCTCTTTGCAGTGCAGTCTTTCCTCAATACTGCAATAAAATCCTGGAAATACTCGGCAGGCCAGAGACCACAAAAGAGAAAATAAGTCGATGATTCTGGTCCATCACCATTTAGTGCATTCTAGTTTCACATAAAATGTCATTGACCAGATACACTATATAAATTCTGTTCTTCTCTTCACATATGCTCCCTGACCTGTGGAGCATTTCTAACATTTTCTGTTTTTATTTCACATTTCCAGTATCTAAAGGTTCCTATTTTTGAATTGTTTCCTTGGTACTTCGCTGGTTTGTCAGACAAAACAAAGTCACAAATATTTCTGAAAATCAGAATATGAAGTTAAATATCCAGCAACTTAATTTTGGTTACAAAAGCCTGTCCCTAACTCTAGACCTACATAGAACATCGAAATCTACAGCACATTACAGGGCCTTCGGCCCACAATATTGTGCCCACCATGTAACGTACTGTAGAAACTGCCTGAAATTTCCCAAGCACATAGCCATCTATTTTTCAAAGCTCCATGTACCTATCTAAGAGGCTACTAAAAGACCCTATTGCATCCACTTCCACCACTGCCACCGGCAGTGCATTTGACACATCCACCAGTCTCTGTGTGAAAAACTTACTCCTGACGTCCCCTCGGTACCCATTTCCAAGCACCTTAAAACTATGCCCCCTCGTGTTAGCCATTTCAGCCCTGGGAAAAAGCCTCTGACTATCCACAGGATCAATGCCCCTCATCATCTCATACACTTCTATCAGGTCACCTCTCATCCTCCGTCACTCCAAGGAGAAAAAGCCAAGTATACTCAATCTATTCTCATAAGGTACACCCTCCTATCCAGGCAACATCCTTGTAAATCTCCTCTGCACTCTCTCTCTGGTATCCACATCCTTCCTGTAGTGAGGTAACCAGAATTGAACCTACAGCAATTGTCCTCTGAAACAATTTAGCATGCTATTTATGGATGGTCAATAAATGTTGGTTTTACAAGTGACACCAACAACTTGCTTCTGAATAAAAATAATCACTCTTGCCACATTGGACACTAGAAGCAACTGAACAAGCAACATTGGAAATGTTATACCAGGCAGGAAGGACAGAGAAGGATCATTAATTGTTCAAGTAAAAATGGAAAGCCTCGGCTCCACAACTTGAGTAAAGATTTTTTAATCACTTTGAGATTCCCCTTCATCTTGGTTCTCCAAGCAATAATGTTCAGAAAGTGCTAAGATCCCAATCACAGGTGATAAAACTATTGACAAGAAATGTAAACAGTGTTCATTAGATGAACATTTTATGAATCCAATGACAAGAAGTCACACTAATTCTGTCAGAAGAAAGATTAATTGCATTTGGTTTGTGGGTCTAGCAAGCTGGGTAAGTTCATTCAAAGTTTAAATGCTATTCAAGATATTGGCACACTTGACTTTGTTGGCTTAACTGTAACTGTTATACTCAATTAATATGCTGCAAATATTCTGCCAAGATTTTTATCCTCTTCTTGATAAGGTGCAGTCTAATCAGTGCCCTTTGTTTCTTAATGTGCGTATAATTTTAAGTATAACCGGAAAATTTAATGTAAGATCGGAAGTGTAACAGATGGAAAAAGAAGTGTGAGAATCAGGAAACACAGGACAGATGTACCATTTTTATTTAGTAATGGCAAATATCCTCTAATGTTGCCCATAACAGGTTAGAAGATGTGCTATTTTCTAAGACCTGGCACATAATAAGATGTGAGAAAATAAGCTGAGAAGAGAGTGCAGAATCTGCAAAGGGACACAGACAACTGAAGTGACTGGGCTAAAACATAGCAAATGGAGTTTCATGTGGGTGGTTAATCATTTGGGTCAGAAAATGAAAAAAATTCAAATTGTGTTTAAAATGGTGAAAACCTATCTCAACAACTATATGTCGCTTTGACAAGTGGTTAGGAAGGAGAATGTCTATTAGCCTTCGCACAAGTAAGTTTGGAGAACAAGATAAAAAAATTCCTGCTGTAGGATTGTGTATATACCACACCCTAAGTAACTATGAAATGACTTAATTCTTTTCGAGAAAGCATAAATTCAATAGCTTGACTTCAGGGACAAGAGTGTTATTTTCTGAGTAAATGCTGTGCAAGGTTGTCCTTTATCTACTGGATCTTTATGGAATGAGACATTCAAGAATCTGAAAGCGATTGAAAGATTAGATGCTGAGAATTTGTTCCTGTGACAAAGGAGTTAGAGACAGGAAGCATAATCTCACATTGAGAGATTAGTCAGTTACGGATTTGGACAGAGATAAAGGTAGTGAATTGGAATTGAAATTAGTTTATTATTGTCACATGTACTGAGATACACTGAAAAGCTTGTCTTGCATACAGATCAAAACATTATACAGTGCATTGAGGTAAACGAAGTAAAGTTAGAGATTGCAGAATAAAGTGTACCAGCTATAGAGAAAGTGCAGTGCAAGTAAACAATAAGGTGCAGGATCATAATGATGTGGATTGTAAACTCGAGAGTCCATCTGATCATACAAGTGACCATTCAATAGTCTTTTAACAGTGAGATAGATGTTGTCCTTGAGCCTGGTGTTATATGCTTTCAGGCTTTCATCTCTTCTATCTGATGAGGAAGGGGGGAGAAGAGAACAATCTGGGGTTGGTGGAGTCATTGATTATATTGACTGTTTACTGAAGCAGCAAGAAGAATGGACAGAACCACTGAAGGAAGGTTGGTTTCCCTTATGGACAGAGCTATGTACACAACTCTCTGCAGCTTCTTGCAGTCACCTGCAGAGCAGTTGCTGTACCAAGCTGTTACACAACCTTCTATGGTGCATTGATAAAAATTGGTAAGAGTTGATGGAGATATGACATATTCCTTTTGCCTCCTGAGGAGGTAGAGGCATTGCTGAGTCTCCAAATTGAAGGAGGTAAAGATAGGAAAGAAAATAGAGATAGGAAAGGGATTTGGAAAAGGATAGGATAATGATAAGAGTAGGGATGTGAATGGGGATAGAGATAGCAATACAGACAAGTATTTTCACTCAAAAACTTCTGAACTCTACCATCTGGTGAGCTTAGCATATTCAAGTTGGAGATTAATGTTATTGATTTGGGATTAAGTAGGAAAATGAACAATGTAATTAACTTTAAATGAAATAAGATGATAATGTCATAAGACCAGAATTAGTCCATTCAGCCCATCAAGTCTGCACTGCCATTCTATTAAGGCTCTTTTATTTTCCTTCTCAACCCCATTCTCTTGTCTCCTCCCTGTATCCTTTGATGCCCTTACTAATCAAGAAAATATCAATGTTGGCTTTAAATATACCCAAGGGCTTGGCCTCCCCAGTTATCTGTGGGAATAAATTCCACAAATTTACCACCCTCTGGCTGAAGAAATTCCTCCTCATCTCTGTTCTAAAGGGACATCTTTCTATTCCGAGGCTGTGCCATCTGGTCCTAAACTTCCCCACTATATATAGGAAACATCCACTCCACACCCATTTTGTCTTGGCCTTTCAATATTCAATGGGTTTCAATGAGAACTCCCTTCATCACTCTTTGTCGGCTGGTGGCGCAGTGACATCAGTGCTGGACTCTGGAACGGAGGTTCCCAGGTTCAAATCCAGTCGGGCTGTTCCGGAGTATGCATGCTGGGTTGAGTGTTGAGCTCGCAACTCAACCTCGTAAAATAAAGAAAAGTACTGCGAAATGTCTGTGTGAGGAGTGGCACGCCACACAATCTTTCACTCCTTGTGAAAATGCCCGATGCTGGCCTCTCAGCCCTGAGTCAATGTCATCATCATCCCTTCATTCTTCTAATCAATGACAAAGCAACTTTGAAGAGCCTATTTTTTATTCATAATTTGTTACACTTCAGAAATATACTTTTAAATGCTGAAGTGTTCAATTAACATGAAGTAAAAATAGAAAATGCTGATAAAACTCAGCAGGTCAGAAAGCATCTGTGCAAAGAGAAACAGAGTCAATGTTTCTTGTCAAGTACTTCATTAAAACTGGAAAAGCGAGAAAACAAGTTTGTTTTAAATTGCATTGATGATGAGGGACAGACTGATAGGACAAAAGGGAATATTTCAAACAGTGTGTGGCTGGAATTGCTGTGGTGATATACTGTTCATGAAGCCATCTGGTTGACAAGGAGAAACATAAGCCTCAACAATTTTCAGCTGTCAAAAAACCCAAGGTACCTTAATACCTTACAATTTCACTATTACAATATTCATTACACTAACACTAGTAAAACTGAAAAGACAATAAAAGGTTTTAATTCTGTGAGACTGGCCATTATGTCAACCATATATTCAAATAATTTACTGTTAGTTGAAAATTAATGTGCAGATTTATTCTATTAAACTATGAAAATATATTTTGTTAATGCATCTTATTGTAGGATATTCAGGTTCTGGTCTGAAAAAAAGTATATGCCAGAGACCTTAGAGGAGAAGAAGGAAGAACATTTAAGAGGGAAGTAAGGAGGGCAAAGGGAGTTCATTATTTTAGCAGATAAGATATAGAATCCCAACAGATCTTAGAAGCATATTAAGAACAAATGTGTAACCAGCGAGTAAAAAGGTCCTCTTAAAAATCAGCGTGGTCATCCATGTGTGGAGCAAAGGGAGATCTTAAATTAATCCGCCTCATCTGGATTAATGTGGAGGAGGTCATTGAAGCTAGAGAGTTCAGCGAACAACCATAAGACATAGAGGTTGACTTAGGCCATTCAGCCCATCGAGTACGCTCTGCCATTCCATCATGGCTGATCACAATCCCTCTCAACCCCATACACCTGCCTTCTCACCATAACCTTTGATACCCTGACCAATCAGGACTCAATTTTTGCCTTAATATACCCCTAGACTCAGCTCCTATACCTGCCTGTGGCAGGGCATTCCTCAGATTGACTACTCTCTGGCTAAAACCGGAAAATCCTCCTTAACTCTATTCTAAAGGGTTCCACTTAATTCTGAAGCTGTGTCCTCTAGTTCTGGACACTCCCACCAGAAGAAACATCCTCTCCACATCCACCTTATCTAGACCTTTCAAAATTCGGTAGGTTTCAATGAGATCCCTCCCACATTCTTATAAATTCCAGTAAGTACAGGCCAAAGCTGCCAAACGCTCCTCATATGTTAACCCCTTTATTCCCAGAGTCATCCTTGTGTGCCTCCTATGCACTTTTTCCAAGGACAACACATCCTTTCTGAGATATGGGTCCTAAAACTGTTAACAATACTCCAAGTGCTGCCTGACTAGTGTCTTATAAAGCTTCACTATTATCTCCTTGCTTCTGTATTCTATTCCTCCTGAAATGAATGCCAACATTACATTTGCCGTCTTTACCACAGACTCAACCTGTAAATTAACCTTCTAGAAGTCTTGTGCGAGGACTCCTAAGTCCCTGTATGTCTCTGATGTTTGAATTTTCTCCCCATTTAGACAATAGGTTGCATTTTTGCTCTTTTTACCAAAATGTATTATCATATATTTCCCAAAACTGTATTCTATCTGCCACTTTTTTTGCCTATTCTTCTAATTTGACTAAGTCCTTCTGTAATCGCATTGCTTCCTCAGCACTACCTACCTCTCCACTTATCTTCGTATCATCTGAAAATTTTGCCACAAAGCCATCAATTCCATTATGTAAATCATTATCAAACAATGTGAAAAATAGCCGTCCCAATACTGACCCATGAGGAACACAACTAATCACTGGCAGCCAACCAGAAAAGGCCCCCTTTACTCCCACTCACTGCCTCCTACCTGTCAGCCATTCCTATATCCATGCCATTATCTTTCCTGTGATCCCATTGGTAAGCAGCCTCATGAATGGCATATTATCAAAAGCCTTCTGAAAATCCAAATAAATGATATCTACTGTCTCTCCTTTGTCTAGCCTGCTTGCTATTTGAAAAGAATAGTGATGTCTCAAAACATACATACATAACAAAAGAGGAGAGGCTGGTGGACTTAAAGCACATAAAGGTGAATAAATCCTATTGGCCTTACTATGTGTATCCTAAGATATTATGAAAGGACAAGGAAGAAACTACTGGGGCCATGGCAGAGGGTTTGGTATCTTCCTTAGCCAGAGGTGAGTTACCAAAAATTATAGGGTGGCAAATGTGCTTTTGTTTAAAAAGGACTGAACGGAAAAAGGAAAGAACTAAAGTCTGCTAAATTTAATATCAGTTATGGAGCAGTTATGTTCAGGGGAGTTAGAATCTGAGAGTCAGGAACTAACTGCATTTGGAAAGGCAAGGTCTGGTAGCATGTTTTTGTGTGTAGGAAAAAAATCATGTCTCACAAATCTCATTGATTTTTTTTTTTGAAGAGGTGACCAAGAGATTTGACAAAGGCAAGCTGATAGATGCTGTAGGCTGTTGAAAAGGTCCCACAGAGCAGGCTAGCCGAGAAGGTTAGATCACATGAGATACGGGATGAGGAAACCAAGTGAATACAAAGTAGGCTTGGTGATAAGAGGAAGATGGTGGTAGTGCACAGTTGTTTTCAGATCAAAGGCCTGTGACTGGCGGTATAACATAGTTCATCCTGTTGTTTGGTCATCTTATTTAATGATCTGGATGCAGATGGCACCAACATTGGTCATACAATGTGTGGAGAAGAAGGCTAATTAAGTTTACAGTAGGATTTACATAATCTGGGAAATTAGACTAAGGAATGGCAGATGGAATTTAAATCAAACAAGTGCAAAGTGATGCATTCTGGGAAGTTAAACCATGGCAGAAATAAAACTATAAATAGCAGAGGCCTGCAGAGTGCTGTAGAACAAAGAATCAGAAGGTATAAGTATATTGTTTCTTGAAAGTGACTACACAGGGTGTAGTCTTGCAGGGTGTAAGACGATATTTGCTTTAATCAGGTAAGGTATCGAGTACAAGATTTGGGACATTGGACAGAACTGAAAAGGATTTGGCTGGGACTGCACATGGAGAACTGCATGCAGTTCTGGCCACCAAGCTATAGGAAGGATATCACTAAACTAGGGAAGATACAGAAAGTATTCACAAGGACTGGACATCTTGAGTTTTATGTTGAGGCTGTTTCCATTGGAGTGTAGGAGGGTGCCATGAGAAAATTGAGGGGAATGGATAAGGCAGGTGGTCACACTCCTTTTGCCAAAGTAGGAGAACCTAAGGCTTTAGGGCATAGGTTTATGGTAAGATGGGAAATATTTAATGGGGAATGGAGGAGTAACTTTTTCACACAGAGAGTGGCGAGTATTTGGAATGTGCTGCCAGAGGAAGTGGTAGAAGTGATTACTATTATAAAATTTATAGGAAGGTGCATGAATAGCAAAGGTTTAGAGGGACATGCATCAGGAAGATGGGATTAGCTCAATAGGCAAGTAGTAGCAAAGATCACTTGGACCCGTTCTCATGTTGCATAACTATGACTATGCCTTCATCTCATATAACAGCTGAAGCTGGAACAGAATACCACTTTTTAAATAGCTATGATTAATATTGTTAATTGATTCTCTTATTTATAAAGGCATAATCCGTTATCCAAGTGCCTAAAAAAGCAAACTAAACTAAACATTTATTCAAATTATGTAATCTTGAAAAGATATGAAGAACAGTGGATTACAGTTAATTTTCAGGGGCATGAGGACCAGTACATTTTGGATTAAGCATTGCCCCACTTAGCTGAAGTTTCATGGAAATAGTTAAAAGATATAAAGAAGACAAACTACCATTCAACTGAGTTACAATTTCTGCTCTTAAATGAAATACAGAATAAATTAGAACCTCTACCGTACTGCAAAACTGTGTATTAGTTCCTAATAATTAATGACAGAGGAATGCATCTGCCATGTTTTTTGGTTGACTAAATGAAGAAAATCAGCACAGACTCCGAGTGCAGCTAATAGACTGCCTCCTAACAATGCTAAACATTGCATCCTCTAAATCTTCATTTTTATTTATAACATTCAAGATGATTGTCAATACCTTCAAATGTTGTCATGATTCCTAATTTATTCACGCAAGAAAGAAACACGGATGGTAGTTTGCCTCCCTGGTGCCAGGGTCCAGGATGTTTCTGATCGCTTCCAACATATCCTGAAGTGGGAAGAACAACAACCAGCAGTCGTGGTACATATTGGTACCAATAACACAGGTAGGAAAAGGGAGGAGATCCTGAAAACAGATTACAGGGATTTAGGAAGGAAGTTGAGAAGCAGGACTACAAAGGTAGTAATCTCGGAATTACTGCCTGTGCCACGTGACAGCGAGTATAAGAATAGAGTGAGGTGGAGGATAAATGCATGGCTGAGAGATTAGAGCAGGGGGCAAGGATTCAGATTTCTGGATCACTGGGACCCTTTTTGGGGCAGGTGTGACCTGTACAAAAAGGACGGGTTGTACTTGAATCCCAGGGGAACCAATATCCTGGCGGGGAGGTTTGCTAAGGCTACTGGGGAGAGTTTAAACTAGAATTGTTGGGGGGGGTGGGAACTGAATTGAAGAGACTGGGGAGGAGGCAGTTGGCTCACAAACAAAGAAAGCTTGGAGACAGTGCGAGAGGGAGGATAGGCAGGTGATATAGAAGGGACATGCTCAGACCGATGGTTTGAGATGTGTCTATTTTAATGCAGGGAGTATTATGAACAAAGTGGTTGAGCTTAGAGCGTGGATCAGTACTTGATGTTGTGGCCATTACAGAGACTTAGATGGCTCAGGAGCAAGAACAGTTACTTCAAGTGCCAGGCTTTACATGTTTCAGAAAGGACAGGAAGGGAAGCAAAAGAGGTGGGGGCGTGACACTGTTGATCAGAGATAGTGTCACGGCTGCAGAAAAGGAGGAATTCATGAAGGGATTGCCTGCGGAGTCTCTGTAGGTGGAAGTTAGGAACAGGAAGGGGTCAATAACACTACTAGGTGTTTATTATAGACCACCCAATAGGAACAGGGACATAGAGGAGCAGATACGGAGACAGATTCTGGAAAGGTGTAATAATAGCAGGGTTCTCGTGGTGGGAGATTTTAATTTCCCAAATATTGATTGGCAACTCCCTAGAGCAAGGGTTTAGATGGGGTGGAGTTTGATAGGAGTGTTCAGGATGGTTTCTTGACACAATATGTAGATAAGCCTACAAGAGGAGAGGTTGTACTTGATCTGGTATTGGGAAATAAACCTGGTCAGATTTCAGATCTCCCAATGGGAGAGCATTTTGGAGATAGTGATCACAATTCCATCTCCTTTACCATAGCATTGGAGAAGGATAGGAACAGACAAGTTAGGTAAGCGTTTAATTGGAGTACGGGGAAATATGAGCCGATCAGGCAGGAACTTGGAAGTATAAATTGGGAACAGATGTTCCCGGGGAAATGTACAGAAGAAATGTGGCAGATGTTCGGAGCATATTTGCGTGGTGTTCTACATAGGTACGTTCAAATGAGACAGGGAAAGGATGGTAAGGTACAGGAACCAGGGTGTATAAAGGCTGTTGTACATCTAGTCAAGAAGAATAGATAGGCTTACGAAAGTTTCAAAAACCTAGGTAAAGATGGAAACCTAGAAGATTATAAGGCTACCAGAAAGGAGCTTAAGAATGAAATTAGTAGAGCCAGAAGGGGCCATGAGAAGGCTTAGGCAGACAGGATTAAGGAAAACCCCACGGCACTCTACAAGTATGTGAAGAGCAAGAGGATAAGACATGAGAGAATAGGACCAATCAAGTGTGACAGTGGAAAATGTGTATGGAACCAGAGGAGATAGCAGAGGTACTTAATGAATACTTTGCTTCAGTATTCACTATGAGAAAGGATCTTGGCAATTGTGAGAATGACCTACAGTGGACTGAAAAGCTTGAGAATGTAGATATTAAGGAAGAGGATGTGCTGGAACTTTTGGAAAGCATCAGGTTGGGTAATTCACTGGGACCGGATCAAATGTACCCCAGGCTACTGTGGGAGGTCAGGGAGGAGATCACTGAGCCTCTGGCGATGATCTTTGCATCATCAGTGGGGAGGTTCCGGAGGATTGGAGGGTGGCAGAGATTGTTCCATTATTCAAGAAAGGAAGTCGAGATAGCCCAGGAAATGATAGATCAGTGAGTCTTACTTCAGTGGTTGGTAAGTTGATGGAGAAGATCCTGAGAGGCAGATTTATGAACATTTGGAGAGGCATAATATGATTAGGAATAGTCAGCATGGCTTTGTCAAAGGCAGTTCGTGCCTTACGAGTCTGATTGAATTTTTTGAGGATGTGACTAAACAAATGGATGATAGTAGAGCAGTAGATGTGGTGTATATGGATTTCAGCAAGGCATTTGATAAGGTACCCCATGCAAGGCTTATTGAGAAAGTAAGAAGGCATGGGATCCAAGGGCACCTCGCTTTGTGGATCCAGAACTGGCTTGCCCACAGAAAGCAAAGAGTAGTTGTAGACAGATCATATTCTGCATGGAGGTTGGTCACCAGCGGTGTGCCTCAGGGATCTGTTCTGGGACCCCTACTCTTCGTGGTTTTTATAAATGACCTGGATGAGGAAGTGGAGGGATGAGTTAGTAAATTTGCTGACGACACAAAGGTTGGGAATGTTGTGGATAGTGCGGAGGGCTGTCAGAGGATACAACAGGATGCAAAACTAGGCTGAGAAGCAGCAGATGGAGTTCAACCCAGATAAGTGTGAAGTGGTTCATTTTGGTAGGTCAAATATGATGGCAGAATATAGCATTAATGGTAAGACTCTTGGCAACATGGAGGGTCCGAGGTCCATTGGATGCTCAAAGACTCTGTGGTTAAGAAGGCATACGGTGCATTAGCCTTCATCAATCGTGAGATTGATATTTGGAGCCAAGAGGTAATGTTGCAGCTATATAGGACCCTGGTCAGACCACACTTGGAGTACTGTGCTCAGTTCTGGTTGCTTTTCTACAGGAAGGATGTGGAAACCATAGAAAGGGTACAGAGGAGTTTTACAAGGATGTTGCCTGGATTGGGGAGCATGCCTTATGTGAACAGATTGAGTGAACTCGGCCTTTTCTCCTTGGAGCGATGGAGGATGAGAGGTGACCTGATAGAGGTGAATAAATGACAAGAGGCATTGATCATGTGGATAGTCAGAGGCTTTTTCCCAGGGCTTGAAATGGCTAGCATGAGAGGGCAAATTTTTAAGTTGCTTGGAAGTAGGTACAGAGGAGATGTCAGGGGTAAGATTTTTTTATTCAGAGAGTGGTGAGTGTGAGGAATGGGCTGCCAGCAATGGTGGTGGAGGCAGATACGATAGGGTCTTTTAAGAGACTCCTGGATAGGTACATGGATCTTAGTAAAATAGAGGGCTATGGGAAACCCACAGTAATTTCTCAAGTAAGGCCATGTTCAGCACAGCATTCTGGGCTGAAGGGCCTGTATTGTGCTGTAGGTTTTCTATGTTTCTATTTCATTTTCACTCCCAGCCATTGAAGGCAAGTCCCAACCTGAATGCCTGAAAGAGTTGTCTTGCTGCTTACTTCTCACCAAATATCAGTGACAAAAATCACTGCTTTTTGAACAGAAACGTATTTAAAAATTGAGTGCTCTAAGCACATTGGAGTGCAGACAACTGACACTAATTGGAAGCCGTTTGGCAACAGACTCTTATCCCAGTTAAGCAGCGTAGCCTTCCAAACAAACAAAGGGAATCCATTTTCTTGATTTAGTTTTGTTCTTTAAGCATTGTCCCAAGTAAATAGCTACTCCCCTGATAAACCATTGGTTCAACTAACTGAAATAACTTTAATAACATATATTTAATATAACTACAAATGATGGTGGGAACAAATTTAGTGACATTCAGTTTGTATATTTTGCATGAACTTCCCAAATGTACACAATCTTGCTTCGAGTCTAAATGAACAACATTAAAATACCTTGATCTTTGCCAGATCTATTGCATTTGGTCATCAAATACAAATATCTGAGAAATTGCATGCCATTGGGTGGATTGTGCAAGGTCAAAAACTGCTCCACTGTGCTTACTATGAAATGCATATCCCCATCTATCACAAGCTATCTCCAATTAACACATTATCACTTCTTGGATAATACATAATAATTGGGCAGAGAAGAATGGTCAATATTTCTAATATAATTTTATTCAAAACTTAACACTTATTCCTGAACTTAAATTAATATAGCTTTATAATTAGACACAAGACATCGGAGCAGAATTAGCTATACAGCCCATCGAGTCTGCCCTGCCATTCCATCATGGCTGATTTATTATCTCTCTAACCCCATTCTCCTGCCTCCTCTATGTAACCTTTGATGCCTTAACTAGCAAAGAATGTATTCACCTCCACTTTAAATATACTCAATGAATTAGCCTCCAAAGCCATCCACAGCAAGGAAATCCACAGATTCACCACCACCTGGCTAAACAAAAAGTCTTTCTCATCTCTGTTCCAAACGGACGCCCCTCTATTCTGAGGCTGTGCCCTCTGGTCCTAGCCTTACCCACTACAGAAAACATTCTTTCCTCATTCACTCTATCTAGGCCTTTCAATATTCAATCGGTTTCAATGTTAATCCCCTGCATTCTTTTGAACTCCAGGGAGTTCAGGCCCAAAGCCATCAAATGCTCCTCATGTGTTAACCTTTCATTCCTGGAATCATCATCATGAACCTCCTCTTGTCCTCTCCAATACCAGCACATCTTTTCTTAGATAAGGGGTCCACACTGCTCACAATACTCCAAATGTGGTCTGATCAATGCTTTATAGAGCTTCAGCACCATACTCCTGCTTTTATATTCTAGTTCTCTCAAAATAAATGCTAGCATTGTATTTACCTACTATCAACACACCCTGCAAGTTCATCTTTGCAGAATCCTGCACAATGACTCCCAAGACCCTTTGCAGCTCTGATTTTTGATTTTCCCTATTTAGAAAATAGTCTATGTCTTTATTCCTTCTACCAAAGTGCATGATCGTACACATCTCTACACTATATTCCATCTACCACTTCTTTGCCCGTTTCCCCAATCTGTCTGAGTCCTTCAGCAAGACTCGCTGCATCCTCCAACACCATGTATCCCTCCAACTTCTCTCTGCATCATCTGTTAATTTCATCACAAAGTCATCAATTCCGTCATCCAAATTGGTGACATATAACGTGAAAAGGAGCGGTCTCAATACCAGCCCCAGCAGAACACCATTAGTCACCAGAATCCAACCAGAATGGGCCACCTTTATTCAGACTCTTTGTCTCCTGCCAGAAGATTGCCTCCAGCCAATCTTCTATCCATACTAGTATCTTTCCGGTAGTGCTATGGGCCCTTGTAAAGCAACCTCATGTATGTCACCTTTTCAAAGGTCATCTGAAAAACCAAGCAAACATCTTCCACTGACTCTCCTTGACCATCCTGTCTGTTATTTCCTCAAAGAATTCAACATATCTGTCAGTCAAGATTTGCCCTTAAGGAAACCATGCTGACTTTGGCCTACTTTATCACTCATTTTCAAATACCCCGAAACTTCATCCTTAATAATGGACTCTGACATCTTTGCAACCACTGAAGTTCGGCTAACTGGCCTAATATTTTCTTTCTTCTGTCTCCCTACTTCCTTAAAGAATGGAGTGGCATTTCCAATTTTCCTGTTCTCCACCATTCCAGAATCTAGTGATTGTTGAAAGATCATTAATAATGCCTTACAATCTGTTAAGCTACCCCTTTCAGAACCCTGTGGTGTAGTTCATCTGGTCCAGATGACTTAACTACCTTTAGATCTTTCAGCTTCCCATGCACCTTCTCCTTAGTAATAGCAACTACACTCACTTCAGCCCCGTGACACTCCTGAATTTCTGGCATATTGCTGGTGTCTTCTACAGTGAAGACTAACATAATATACTTAAGTTTGGCCACCATTTCTTTGTCCCTCTTATTACTTCTCCAGGATCATTACCTAACAATCTCTTGACATTTATTTCACTCTTTTTATATCTGAAATCCTCTTTAGTATCCTCTTTGATATTTTTCGCTAGCTTACCTTCATATTTCATTTTTTCCTTCCTTTTTTTGTTGCCTTTTCTTTGTTTTTAAAAAGCTTGTCAATCCTCAACTTCTCGCTATTTTTTATTACATTATATGCCCTTTCTTTGCTTTTATGCTGTCTTTGACTTTCATTGTCAGCCACAGTTGCCCTATCCTCCCTTTAGAATACTTCATCCTCTTTGGCATGAATCTATCCTTACCTTCCGAATTTCCCCCACTTCGGTTCTCATCCCCTTGCCAACTTATTTTAAACCCTCCACAACAACTCTAACAAACCTGCCCACAAGGATATTGGTCCCACTCAGGTTCAGTTGTAACCTGTCCTTTTTGTACAGATCATATCTTCCCCAAAAGATATCCCAGTGGTACAGAAATCTGAAACTCCCAATACATTTCAGTTGTCACAAATGCTAGGCTTTGGACATATTTTATGTATATTAAAAAAAATTGAACTATCATTACTCATTTCAAAAGCTTGATGAAGCATCCACACCAACATATGAGATCCTTAACAAACTTTAGGAATTATATGGATCTCAAAAAGGCCCTGTGATTTTTCTGAGAATAACTAGCATTTAATTGGCATAATAATAACTCTCCTAAACACATACCTCAGTGGCCACTTTATTAGGTGCACCTTTCTAGTACTGAGTAGGACACCACTTTGCCCTCAAAACAGCCTGAATTCTTTGTCGCATGGATTCAACAAGATGTTGGAAACATTCCTTAGAGATTCTGGTCCACCTTGACATGATATCATCACGCAGTTGCTGCAGATTTGTCAGTTGCACATTCCTATTGAGAATCTCCCATTCTACTACATCCCAAAGGTGTTCTATTGGATTGTGATCTGATGACTTTGGAGGCCATTGGAGTACACTGAACTCATTGTCATGTTCATGGGACCAGCTGGAGATGATGGGTGCTTTGTAACATGGCACATTATCCTGCTGGAAGTAGCCATTAGAAGATGGGTAGACAGTGGCCATAAAGGGATGCACATAGTCAGCAACAATACTCAGGTAGTTTGTGACATTTAGACAGTGCTCAGTTGATATTATGTGGCCTAATATGCACCAAGACTACATTCCCTGTCGTTACACCACCACCATCAGTCTGAACCGTTGATGCAAAGCAGGAAGGATTCATTTTGTTTACGCCAAATTCTGACCCGTGTTGCAGCAGAAATCAAGATTCATCAGAATGGGAAATGTTTTTCCCAGTCTTCAACAGTTTAGTTTTGGTGAGCCTGTGCCCATGGTAACCTCAGTTTCCTTTTCTTAGCTGACAGGAATGGAACCTTGTGCAGTCTTCTGCTGCTGTAACCTATCCACTTCAAGGTTCGATATGTTGTGCATTCAGAGATGTTCCTCTGCACACCAGTGTTGTAACGCATGGCTATATGAGCTACTGCTGCCTTCCTCTCAGCTTGAACCAGTCATGCCATTTTCCTCTGGCCTTTTTCATTAACAAGGCACTTTCACCAACAGATCTGCTGCTCACAAAATGCTTTTTGTTTTTTCACCATTCTCTAAACTCTAGAGGCTTGTGTGTGAAAATTCTAGAAGTTCAGCAATTTCTGAGATTCTCAAAACACCCCATCTAGCACCAACAATAATTCCATGGTCAAAATCTTTTAAATCACATTTCTTCCTCATTTTGATGTTTGGCCTGATCATCTTGATCATGCTTTTATGCATTGAATTGGTGCCACATAATTGGCTGATTAGATATTTGCAATAACGAGCAGGTGTACCTAATAAAGTGACCATTGAGTACTAAGTTTTCTCTTAAATGGTTCCTTGAGATTGTCAATGCCTTGTTGGCATTCTAATTCTGAGGTTTGGAGTGGCTGATGAAGCCAATGCGAGAAATGCAGAGTTTGTGATAGGAGGGGCACATAGTTTGGGAGGGGGGTGATACTCTTCTTCCACTCCTTATGCTAGGCTTCTTAATGCTTCCAACAGATGAACTTTAGATACTCAATGTCATACTGATCGTTCCTCCTGCATTTTGAGTTGCCACAGGCAAGGAATTCCCCAGAGTCAACAGGACTTTTACACTTTTTGTAGGCGTCTTTGAGGCCATCTCTGAATTATTTCTTCTGTCCACCTAATAATCTCTAGGCATGACAAAGTGTGGACAAAAATTTCAAAGGTCTGGTGCCAAGCAAGTAATAAGATAGTCTGTCCCTTGGAGCCACCCGAGTATAATTAGATCATTTGTGGATTTGTTTGCATATCCTGTCAATGGATTTGGAAGATTTTGTATTGGTGCCACCTCTGCACCACTTCAACATGCCCACTGCAGAAGCATACATAATTTCCAGGGCTTTATCAAACTGGCTAAGAACTGCTGACTAAGTATGCTTCCATGCCCTCACCCTACTGCTTACCTGGCAGGGGACAGTTGGCACTCACTGCTGCCTCTCTCCCATGACAGTAATCATGGAAGCTGATCTATAAACCAAATTCATCAATAAAGGAGAAGGAAGACAATTTTTGACTCTTAGCGATCAAGTGTCTGCCTGAAGAGAGCTTAACCTACTGGCAAAGGGGTGAGAAACTAATCTAATATTTCTTTCCAGCAACTAAACCTGCTATAAACAAACAGTTCCACCAGGGTGGCTGCAGTGACAAGCACCTCGGTTGGAGGACAGGGGATTCGGAACACTGTCATTGAGAGAACAGGATGCTGTGTGGACATTGTGGGCTTATTTGGAATCTGGACCTCGAGCAGCAGGTGAAGATGAAGCTAAGGATGGATGCAAGTTGGGCAATCATCCACCCATCCCCAATGTTTGCCATGAGAAAGGACTGTGGGTGCACTGTGCATGCAGGAGAACCCTAGCTATTTTGCATAGAGTCCTGCCAAAGGGCAGCAGCCCGAAATGTCGACTACTCTTTTCCTAGATGCTGCCTGGCCTACTGAGTTCTTTCAGCATCTTGTGTGTGTTGCTAGGAATGGTCATTTGCCTTGACGTTCCAAGCCCCCAGGCCTCTCACAATGAGAAGTAGTCTATGGAAGAGTGGATAGCAGAGGGATAAGGAGGAAGGCAAGTGGTGAAAAGGAACAATCTCAGAGTATCAGATACAAGGGACAATGGACTTCTGAGAATAAAACTAATGGGAAGAAAGGGGCCATACAACAGGCAGTTGCCAGAACCTCTGCTTGTAAGAGGCTGAAGTAAATATGGAGAACTGATGATACCAGTAGAGGAAGTACCAAAACTGACGAGACAGAGAGGAGGGGAACCCAGAGGCAAAAAAAAAATGAGGCAAAAATTCAGCCTGTCACCCCTCTGCCCTGGGAGACTGGGAGTAGCACTTAAGTCATCAGCTCTCTGCTCCAGGCCGAAAGTAACACAGTGTCCAATGCACACAGCTCCAGGAAACCAGGAGTAACACAGTGTCAGACACAACGCAGAATGGAGTGACAATAGACAATAGGTGCAGGAGTAGGCCATTCAGCCCTTCAAGCCAGCACCACCATTCACTGTGATCATGGCTGATCATCCACAATCAGTAACCCGTTCCTGCCTTCTCCCCACGTCCCTTGACTCTGCTATCTTTAAGAGCTCTACCTAACTCTTTCTTGAAAGCATCCAGAGAATTGGCCTCCACTGCCTTCTGAGGCAGAGCATTCCATAGATCCACAACTCTCTGGATGAAAACATTTTTCCTCAACTCCATTCTAAATGGCCTACCCCTTATTCTTAAACTGTAGCCCCTGGTTCTGGACTCCCCCCAACATCGAGAACATGTTTCCTGCCTCTAGCATGTCCAATCCCTTAATAATCTTACATGTTTCAATCAGATCCCCTCTCATCCTTCTAAATTCCAGTGTATACAAGCCCAGTCGCTCCAATCTTTCAACATATGACAGACCCGCCATTCTGGGAATTAACCTCGTGAACCTATGCTACACTCCCTGAATAGCAAGAATGTCCTTCCTCAAATTTGAAGACCAAAACTGCACATAATACTCCAGATGTGGTCTAATCCCCCCCCCAGGGCCCTGTACAACTGCAGAAGGACCTCTTTGCTGCTATACTCAACTCCCCTTGTTATGAAGGCCAACATGCCATTAGCTTTCTTCACTGCCTGCTGTACCTGCATGCTTACTTTCAGTGACTGATAAACAAGGACACCTAGATCACATTGTACTTCCCTTTTTGCTAACTTGACACCATTCAGATAGTAATCTGCCTTCCTGTTCTTGCTACCAAAGTGGATAACCTTACATTTATCCACATTAAACTGCATCTGCCATGCATCTGCCTACTCACCCAATATGTCCAAGTCACCCTGCATTCTCATAACATCCTCCTCACATTTCACACTGCCACCCAGCTTTGTGTCATCTGCAAATTTGCTAATGTTACTTTATCTAAATCATTGATGTATATTGTAAATAGCTGCGGTCCCAGCACCGAGCCTTGCGGTACCTCACTAGTCACTGCTTGCTATTCTGAAAGGGACCCGTTAATTCCTACTCTTTGTTTCCTGTCTGCCAACCAATTTTCTATCCATGTCAGTACCCTACCCCCAATACCATGTGCTCTAATTTTGCCCACTAATCTCCTATGTAGGACTTTATCAAAGGCTTTCTGAAAGTCCAGGTACACAACATCCACTGGTTCTCCCTTGCCCATTTTCATAGTTACATCCTCAAAAAATTCCAGAAGATTAGTCAAGCATGATTTCCCCTTCGTAAATCCACGCTGACTCGAACCGATCCTGTTAGTACTATCCAAACGTGCCGCTATTTTATCTTTTATAATTGACTCCAGCATCTTCCCCACCACTGATATCAAGCTAACTGGTCTATTATTCCCTGTTTTCTCTCTCCCTCCTTTCTTAAAAAGTGGGATAACATTAGCTACCCTCCAATCCACAGGAACTGATCCTGAATCTATAGAACATTGGAAAATGATTACCAATTTAATTGGTAATTAAAGGAGGGTGCAGAGCGTTGAGCGGCAGGAGGCAGAACAGAACCATAGAGTGATGTCCCCAAGCATCGCCACACCAAGGGGACATTCCAAAATCAGTGAGGCAGTTCATCAGGGCCATGGGTATGAAGGTTCAGGCTGATTGAAAATGGACAATATTTGCAAAACCTGAATTCCAGTAACTATGGAGGTAAAACTGGCATCTTTAACCGTGTTCAGTGTGAAGAACACTGTACAATGTGTTAATACCTTCCAATACCCAGCCAACTCTGATCAGCCACTGAACCTGGAAAAGCTGAATGGCTCCACCCATTCCATTAGAATGAATAAAACTGCCAGAAGCGATAGCTCACTGGCAGATTTGTGCTCGACTCTGTGGCACTGAGGTGGCTCAGATCTGTTGGAAGTGTATAACACTATTTTTCTGGTTGGCAGCATGTTAGACTCTATGATGAAGGGCATCATCACCCTCATCAACAAGCTGAAAGCGGGAAAGGGAGCTAGAGACCCATTTCACTACTGAATGTGGACTATAAGATGCTGTCCAAAGCCATTACCAACCAGGACCAAGTCTGCTCTGAGACATGTGATCTACCCAAACCAAACCTGTACTATACTCCAGGCAGGAAAATCTCTGGCAGCCTTGTGTTGGTCAACGACACCATTGCCTGGGTACAGGACAGAATATCCTATAGATACCACAACACAGGAACACTATGGATATGGTTGGGTTTGTTTCTTGAACAGGCGGTCCAAACCACCTGGCAGAATATTTTGTCATCAGATCTCACCAATAAGCACCGACTTTGCTTGGACGGTGGTGAAAGGGTGCACGATGTCTGTGGCAGGGCATGAGTGCTATCACGTCTTACAAAGTGCAATCAAGTCACCTAGATGACAACAGGGCTTCACTTCCAGATGTGCTCAAAACCTTCTAAACTCACTTTGACTCTCAAAGCATAGAGGAAACATCATGAAATACCACAGCCCCTGATGACCCTATGATTTCAGTCTCTGATGCTAACGTGACAGCATCCTTCAGCAAGGTGAGCTCATGGAAATGTATCCAGCCCAGATGGGGTACCTGGCTAAGTGTTAAAGACCTGTGCTGTTCAATTGACTGGAGTGTTCACTGTGATCCTTAACCTCTCGCTTTAGCAGTCTGAGGTACCCTCCTGTTTCAAGCAGCCTTCAATTATATTGGTGTCGAAGAAGAATGTGGTAACCTGCCTCAATGACTATCATCCAGTAGCACTTACATCCACAGTGGTGAAGTGCTTTGGAAGGTTGTTGATGAAATATATCAACTCCTGCCTGAGAAGCAACTTGGATCCACTTCAATTTGCCTACCATCACAACAGGTCAACAGCAGATGCCATTTCATTAGCTCTTCACTCAACGCTGGAACATCTGGACAGCAAAGATGCATACATTATGATGCTCATTATCAACTACAGTTTGGCTTTCAGTATTATCATCCCCTCGAAACTAATAAATAATTTTCAAGACCTTGGCCTCAATACAAACTTGTGCAATTGGATCCTCTATTTCCTCTCTTGCAGACCCCAGTCAGTTTGGATTGGCCAAAACATCTGCTTCTCAATCTTCATCAGCACAGGTCCACAAAAAGGTTGTGTGTGCTCAGCCCCCTACTCTACTCACTTTGCACTTGTGACTGTGTGGCTAAGCACAGCTCCCATGCCATATCCAAGTTTGCTGATGACACTACTTACAGTGGCCAAATCAAAGGTGGTGTGGAATCAGCATATAGGAGGGAGTTTTAAAATCTGGCAGCGTGGTGCCACAAAAACAATGTTTGCAAGACCGAGGGGTTGATTATTGACTTCAGAAGGAGGAAACCAGAGGTCCATGAGCCAGTCCTCATCATGGGATCAGAGGTGGAGAGGGTCAGCAACTGTAAGTTCCTTACTGGACCTGTCCTGGGCCCAACATGTAAGTGTAATTACAATCAAAGCTCAGCAGTGTCTTTACTTCCTTAGAGGTTTGTGAAGGTTTGGCATGATACCTACAGCTTTGACAAATCTATAGATGTGTAGTGGCGACAATATTAACTATTTGCATCACAGGCTGGTTTGGAAATACTAACAGCCCTGAATGGAATATCCTACAAAATACAGTGGATATTATCCAGTCCATCGTGGGTAAAGCCCTCCCCACCATTGAGCACATCTACACAGATGATTTTGTCACAGGAAAGCAGAGATCATCATCAGGGATCCGTAACACCAAGGGCATGATTGCTTCTCACTGCTGCCATCAAGAAGAAGGTACAGAAGCCTCAGGACTCACACCACCAGATTCAGGAACAGCTATTACCCCTCAACCATCAGGCTCCTGAACTAGAGGGGATTATTTCACCCAATTTCACTTGCCCCATCATGAAACTGTACTCACAACATATGGGTTCATTTTAAGGACTCTTCATCTCATGTTCTCTACATTATTTGCTTATTTATTTGTTATTATTCTTTATTTTTCTTCTTTCCTTTTTTATTTGCACACTTTGTTGTCTTTAGAAAAGGGGTTGTTCATCCTGTTGGTGAGATCTTTCACTGGTTCTCTTATGCTTATTGGATTTATTGAGTATGCTCACAAGAAACTGAATCTCAGGATTGTATATGAAGACATATACTGTATGTAATTTGATAATAAATTTGCTTTGAACTTTGAACTTGAACTTTGGTAGGCATTTGTCATAGCTTTAAATGTCATGCTAAATCTTCACAAACTTCTAATGCAGTAGAGGCACTCTGGTGCTTTCTTCATAATTGCATTTACATGCTGGGGCCAGGACAGGTCCTCTAACATGATAACACCGAGTAAGTTACTGAAGGAGCACTGCTTGTAAATGTGCTCAATGGTGGGGAAGGTTTTGCCTGTGATGGACTGAGCTGTTCCATCATTTTCTACAGACTGTTTCATTCCTGAGCTTTGGTGTTTCCATACGAGGTAATGATGCAGCCAGTTAGGATACTCTCAACTGTGCATATGTATATGTTTGTCAAAGTATTAGGTGACATGCTGAATCTTTAAGAAGGATGATTTATAAACACTCTCAATAGATGGAGTAAATTTTCCATTCCATTTCTCCGTCTACTTGGACTCCACATGGAAATTTGGGGGCAGTCATTCGCTACATCCCGAAATCCATTTGCAGAATCCTACATTGTGCAAGCTGAGTGCATGCTACATAATACATTGCCCATGGGGAAAAAAAGCTTTATTGGGTCCGTGCTCTTTATTGTGGCATTAATATTGATTTCAATTTTTAAATTAAGCTCTGGTACATTTGTGTAGGAGCACTATAAACCAGCCTATAAAGTATGCTGAAAGTTCATGCTTTGCACTAAGTGAGTGGGATTCAGTGAATGAGGTACCCTGCCAGGTGCTGCAGAGGTGGAGCTGAACCAGCCTGTTGGGAAATCTAAATGATCCAACTCACTAGTCCAAGTTACTCCTTTTTTGCTTTTGAATTTACCCTTTACAAAATTATGTAAGTTGCTATTAATCTTCAAATTATGCAACACCTCCAAAATGTTCAGCATGTTGATGTCACACATTGCTTCCTAATATTTTATGAATCATATATCATTATCTGTAACTCCTCCATAGTCCTTGGCTGTGCCTCACACTTTCCGTTACTAAGCAGGTAGCTGTCATATGGCTTTCACCAAAGTTGCTTTCATTGCAATGTAATTTCTTCTGGAATTACTCCATTCATGTTGAAATTGATGGCTCATCATCAGACTCATTTTCAATTAACTTAAGGGTTATCCAGTGCTTGCACCCGTCGGTTCTTCTTCATAAGAATGACCTTGTTAGTACAAGGGCTCATTATCCAACACTACTTACACTCTCGATAATGAAAATGCAAAACATTCATTAGACACCTTCATTTGAGACTGTATCATAACCTCCATGCACAACATTAGGATTGTTGTACCTTTAACCACATTCCCTTCAATTCATCAGCAACCCTTCAAACCTTGTCAATCATTACTACTTTTTACCTTGAAGGGTTTCACCATGAATGCATTAATTTTGGCCTCTTTCCAAATAACATGTCCAGTCAACTTCAATAGCATAATGGTTGTAAGTAAAAAAAAGAGGAAAATCAAAACATCAAAGCAAAATGCATTCCAATAATATATGCTTCATTTCAAAGCCCAAATTAAAGTGAATTTTGGAACAGACATTAGGCAGATTATGAACATTTAGAAATGTCTTTCCTCTCAAATTTTGCCCACCCCTGGATATTCAGGTACGTTGGCCGGCTCTGCTCAATTCGTTCTTGCATCCAGAATGTTGCCATAAACATTAGGCAAAGCCTTATACTTGAAGCTAATCACCTCCCTGCCAATAATGAATTTCTTTTCAGTGAATACATTGAACAAATTATATCAACAAGTTACTATTAATACCAAATCTTGTGTAGTGCCATTCTAATTGATGCTGCAAAAAGTGTCTATTTTTAACAGAAGGGCATTATGGCTATAGCTTAATTACATCTTTCGGAACATGCTGGTATTTGCATTTGCTAGCCTCATAAAGTAATAGAAATATCCATTCTTTTATTCAAACAATGGTTTTAATATGCAAGGTGATGCTAGTGTATCACAGTGGCACTCTCTGCTGTCTTTTGCACACTAGTTGAATGTCCAAGTTGGACATTGATTCTATTATGGATTTATTGAGTATGCCAGCAAGAAAATGAATCTTAGGATTGTATATGGTGACATATATGTACTTTGTTAATAAATTTACTTTGAAGGTGGAAATACTAAGTCTAATGGTATAATGAACTTGTTGCAGGGTATACCTGCAGGGGGTACAGATGACTCAACATTAAGATCAATGGCCAAAGCTGCACCAAAAAAGCATTATAATTTTGAACAAAATTGCTGTACTTGTCATATTCATATTTTTTCACAAAGGAGGAAGATAGCCTAATGAGGTTTGTACTGGCTCTCGGAGAAATCCAGTCAATCTGCTCCCATTTATTTCTCAGTAACTTATTCTCTCTCATTTTCCCATCACTTCCCCTGATTTTATCACCCATCCACACTTGGGAAAGCTTTACAGCCATCTTTTATCTCAATAATTGTCTTTGGGAAGTCAGAAGAAACTTGAATCATAGGGGATGTCCATGGTGTCGCAGAGCCAACAGAGATCTTCACACAGGATTGAAGCTAGGTCATTAAAGCTGTGAAATGCAGTACTGCTCGCTGTTCCCCTTTGCCATCCAAATCAACAGCAAGTTAGCTCAGTGTGCAATTAAACACAAGTTTGATCCAAACATTAAACATAAAATGCAAATCAGGCAGGAGCTGATTGACAGGACGGACAGGTAAGAGGTTTATGAGGTAATGCCCTAACTCCATCACTGATGAAGGCTTTTGTGAACAACATATACCTGAACCTTTCAAAGCTAACTTGCATGCTTCCACTCCACTTTAAGGTTCTCAGACATCAGTGAAAGTATTGCACTTCTTCAAGAAAGCTCTGAGGACATCCATAAATCTAATTTTCTGTCTGCCCGGTAATTTCCTCCTCCCAATTAAACCGAAATAGGTTGTCTGTTTACAGAGTCTGGTGTTGGGCATGTGAATGACTGAGGAACATTCTGGATTCCTAAGAACATAAAAAAAAGCCCAAAACCATATTTGGTCATGGTCACATTGTGAACACTAATGTAAAAGATTTGACTGGATAAAGATATAAGGAGATGGATCCAATTTTACGATTATCATTTACTTCAATAGTAGTGATAAAATCCTCAGGGCAAACCAATGGACACGGATGTATAAAAGAAGCCCAGTTCATATGAATAGACCACTGGGGTGAGAAGAGGTTAAGTTCAGAAGGCCAAGTAATCTTTACAATTTTTAACGATTTTAGTGAGAGTAAATCACAAGGTTTTATTCAACTGAGTTATTTTTCATTGTGAACTTAATACCATTTGACTCCACTATGATATAATTTGCCTATTCTATTAAACAGTGGCAGGGGCTGTGAGGCACTGCTTATAGATCTATAATCTGCTTGAACATAACTCTGCAGGTGAGTTGGCCTCATTACCTTTGTTCTTCCTCAGCATCCCAGTATTATTCCTGCCCCAACTCTTTCATGTTCTTCACCCCGTGTGGCTTGAAGAAATTCTCCAGCAAATGTTAATAAATGTTAAGACTTTCTCAGGGTTGGATTGCTGAATTTCAGGAAGCCACTGGTGAGCTCAGTCACTGCTCTGAGTGAGACATATGACTAGAATTTTAATTTATACTTGTAGAACCACAAAGGAGGACTGCAGTCAAAGATACCTCACTGATGTCATGTGACATAAAGACTGCCCTGAATAAATATATCATGACATCTGCCAGGAAAGTGCTTCACATGAATATTGAATGAGTAGAAATACTTCCTGTTGGAAGAAAGTTGCAGCAAGCACAATATAGATTTTCAAAAGACATTTGTAATCAACTTGTTAGCAGGATTGGTAAACACTGCATGAAAGGATCGTTATCAACATGGATTCAATATTTGCCAAGATACAAGAAAATAAAACTTGTGAAATGTTTGTTTTTCAGATTAGAAATATTCAGTGGTGTTTCCCAGGAATCATATCATCACCAGCAACTTTGGCCTAAACTTTGAAGTGCTTTCAAGTTCATAACCAGCTCAATTTCAAAGATTGCCAATGAAACAAAACAGGAAAAAAGCCTCAGAAAATAGAATCGCAAATACAAATTAAATACAGACAAATTGGAGATGGTGCATTTTGGTGGTAAAACTGAAGAGAATCAATATGTAAGTTGACTATACCCAGTTACAGATGGATCAGTAACTGGGTTAATATTTCCTGCATTAGGGGTGAGCCTGCTAGCCTAGAATAGCCTGGTGGACTGCCACCACAATGAACAACACATGCACGCTATACGAGGGGTGATTGATAAGTTTGTGGCCTAAGGTAGGAGGAGTCAATTTTAGAAAACCTAACACATTTAATTTTCAACATAGTCCCCTCCTACATGTACACACTTAGTCCAGCAATCATTGAGCATACGGATCCCTTCTTTGTAGAAGTGGTCCACAGCAGGGCTGATTGATAGGTTCGTGGCCTAAGCTCTTGTTACATGCATGTGCAGTTCAAATCTTTGAGTGAAAATGAAGAAAGTTTGAAGTTGATAACTCCTTCTACCTTTGGCCACAAACTTATCCATCACCCCTTGTACATTTGATGCAATATGTTAACTGTGCCGATAATTCCATCTTATACAGTGCAAATTGACTTTAAATTCTAGATGTTTAAGAGCAAGGATATCTACAAGGCCATAGTAACAAAATATGTCCCTGGTACTGGACTAAAGTTCTGCAACAGCTAGTATAACTTTGTCATATCTTTGTTGATGAAGTACAGCCACCAAATACATAGTTCCTCAATGAATTGGAAGTGAGATATTCTGTTATAGGGGATGCTGTGTCCTTCCTTGCCCTGATCTGCTTCTCTCCTTCCTTTTCCTCTAGTCCCACTGTCAGTTCTAGCAGCCACTTTGGACAGAAATGATCCTGCACCATCCAAAAATAATCCTGATTCTGATTTTCCATTCTAATCTACTTTATAGTTCAACAAAATAGATCCTAAAACAGTTATTTTCTTTATAACAACATCAGTACATCTTCACAAACTTAAGAACTGTTTCCAATCAGAATTATTTTGGTTCTGTTTCCTTTAATGCATAATGCTGTTTACGGGTTTTAAGTGCTTTCTATTTTTCAGAAGAAAGTATAGGCATTTGCATTTACATTTACTGCCAACGATTCCTTGCCAGATTTCCACCAGAGAGCTGGAGCAAATGTCATGAACACTGCAATAAATTAGCAGCAACATGGTCAACAAAAGAGTGATAATGATTTTTAAAGTATTCGTAGTTAATGCCCATTTTAGATAAGGGATACAAAGTTGGATTCTTTAATAATACATTAACAATAATAAGTGTTATAATAACAAATAAAGTTGAAATTAGTTTATCTTATTAGATTCACCCACCAAAAATTTACCACTTGAAAATGCTGTGAATTGTTAATGGTTCAAAAATGTTTTCTACTGCATAAGTAGATATAATGCCCTAATAAAGGTTTCACTGCTAACGTAATGGTCTTTCTGTAGAAGCAGTGTTCGGGTTATGTTTAGAGATAATGGGTGCTTCGGAATGCTGAGCCATCCAATCAGGGGAGTGTTTTTTTTGGTGCACCTGACATCAGTATGAGTGGGTGTCTTTGTTTGGCAGGAGATGAGAAAATGCTGGAGAATCGGTCATGGGATTCGACCCGGTGGAACTGTGATTCAATGGAACAAGGTGCATAAGTCTACTGAGGTTCAGGGAATGTGACTTTTGGAAGGGTTGAGCTCCAACCTGTGCACGTTTGACTGTTTAAATATAATGGGCCTGAGAAAACAGGGGCTTGAGAGAAGGACAGGCTTGATGGATCAAATCATTTTGTTTGATAAGAACAATGCAAGAAAAGAAAAGATACAGATTAGCTTTATAAATCACATGTACACTGAACATTGAAATATAGAGCAAAACGTATCGTTTGCATCAAATCAAGTGAGTGTGGATTGTGTTGGGCAAGTGTCATCATGCCTCCAGTGCCAATGCATCATGCCTAGAATTCAGCAACCCTAACTCGTGCATCGTGAAATCAGAACACCCAGATGTAACCCATGCAATCTCAGGGAGGACCTACAAACTCCCTACAGACAGAGGTGGGAATTGATCCTTGATCAGTAATCACTGGGCCTAGTACTGTAGAGGAGGAGTAGACCACTCGGCCCCTCGAACCTGCTCTGCTATTCAATATGAACATGGCTGATCTGCCCCTAACCTCATCACTTTTACTTTCACCTAATTCCCCAATTCCTGATTAAGCCTCCACAACCGTCCTAGAGAGAATCCCAGAGATTCACCATCCTCTGCAATAACCAGAAGAAAGAATTTGGAAGTAGAAAAGTGGGGGGGGGGGGGGAAAGAAAAGGAATCAATGACACAGAATGTTTGTACAGTGCACATGCTTTCATAATGCTCACCAGCACTGTCATGAAACCAACCTCTTAAATCACTAGCAAGAAATAATAAACCATCTGTCCTGTTGTGTCTAAATTGCAGCAGCTTCCAACCAGTGGATATTGTTAAAATGCCTGTCTATTTCTCTTGTTATAGAACTGGCAAATGTCTAGTATTCCAGCTGATCAAGTCTTTGGATGACAAACCTGATGCATCTACAAAATGTAGCTGCCAGTAAGTTGGATTTTTATGTGAAATTTGAAAACAAGCAGGGATTCACCTGTCCATTGAGATTATCGAATGGTAGTTAAAGATGACCCTGAAATTGTAGCTTACACAGGATTTGTTAAGAAGATCCATGGATATAGATGTTGTAAGGGAAAAGAATGTCATTATAGAATTAAGAATCATCAAAACGTGGCTAATGAGGGAAAAAGGGACAGTGCTGAAGCAACGACACGTGTAAGCAGTGAATTATCTGTCACTGAAGCATCTATCAGTCGTTAAGTTGACTGACTGTTTGGAGAGGGTGTTGGAATAAAATCTGATGTTTTATTGCTCATGAGACATGAAGGAGAAAATGAGCAATCAAACTGTTGACAAGCCAGATCAAAGCTAACTACCAATTTGAAAAGTTGTACTGCTATTGTGGAAGACCATATTATCTATGCTGAACCTGCCACTTAAACTATTAATGGAGCCTTGACAATTTCTGTATTATTGTCAAAAGTGCAAAGAATATCACACACCCAACGGTGAATTATATTCCCAACAGAGATGCAGTAACAAAGTATTCCATACAGAACATAACATTGTGTTTTTTAAAGTTTGTGCTGTGATATAAAAATAAAAATGGCGCCATATGTTTGAACAGAACTAACTAGGTATTCATTGAATAAATTTAGCCAAATACATTGAACAATAAAATTTATGCATGTAAGGTTAAAATGTAAAAGGACCTTAAACATTATTATCTACAAGGGATGTCTGCGCATTTTATAATTTGTGCAAACAACTGATTAGAAGTACAGATTTCTGTTGGTGCAAAGTGTTGACAGTACAATCTAAACATCTACTGATCAATGTAATGTACAGGGACATTTGCAAAGTGAAAATATACCAGTGTTGATTGCTTGAATCACTTCTGAAGAATTCAAGTTCCTTAAAATAATTCAATGGATAAGGTCTGGACTATAGGTAGAATGCAAATTTGGACTCACAACTCACTCTTTGTTGTAAATATGCTGTTTCTTCCCCAACAACATAATTGGCTGGGCTAGTAGAACAAAATCAACTGAAAGGATTATGCTAGGATATTTAGAGAAAGATCATAAATGGCTAAATATATCCTAGAGCATTTCTAATTCAGCACCTGATGGTTAAGGCATTCAAAACATGTTGTACTCATGCAAAGTAGAGTCCTTGATGACAATAGAAGAAAATTGTAGAGACAGTTTTGAAATGTATGCTACACCTTCATTAAAGGAAATCAGTAAAGGTGTTTGTTTCCCAAGATCATCATCTTCAGGCTATACTGAACATATCTTATCACTATGTAGAAGAATGCAACACAACATTCCATAAAGAATATTTATCTAGGAAAATAATGCTATGGGAGTACCACCAGCATTTTCTAAATAAGATAATGTGGTCAGAGAAAGTTAAGTAATGGGAGAGAAGCATTTGTGGGGAGACAGTAATCAGAGTAAGATCTGTAAGTTTTCTATTTCCTGCATCTTCTATTTCCCAGTATTTTGCCTTACAGTGCTGGCTTATATTGAGGAACTAAATTATGCATAAGTTATTAGCAGTTCAAAATGTAAAATAAATTCTCTGAAGATAAGTACGACCATGTTTTGTTTGAACATATCATTTTTCACTACTTAACAAATTTCACAACACATGTCGGTGATAATAAACCCAACTCTGATTCTGATACTCTGTTTTACATAACCATTTACTGGCCATTAAATATGGAGTCAAGAAGCAATCATTAATTTCAGCTTACCATAGTTAACTGCTTTGTAACAGTATTATTTCCTTTAGCTTTTGACAAATGTCAACTTAGACCAGTTAATTTATTCCAATGATATCTAAGACTTAATGGATATTTGTCACTAAAAAGTCCAAAAAAGATCAGTTCTAATGTTAAAAAGTATTGAATTGTGGAATTATGCTTGTAACTAATATACCTGATGCTCAGTTACTATTTTGTATGCTGAGTGATCAACTAAATCTTGAACAGTAGTAAAGATGCTGGTTGGAAATCATCTATTACCACATAATCTCCTGTAAAACTATATTATATACAAAAAAAATGAGATTCCATATGCTTCAGGAAATTTGTGCATAACTGGGTGAATCATAACACCCAGTTAGTTGCAGTCTAATAAATAAAAGGGGTGTTCTGATTGGATAATGGAAACCTCATTACCAATTCACTTGAGAGCTAGAAAATGTATCTTGTTGAGAAAATATGCATGCTAGCAGTGTACAGATGATCAGAAGTTCATGTTTCAACATGATTTATTCTTTGATCATCACAAATTCCAATAAGATAAAATCCCCAAGAGACATCAGCAAGGAACAATTAGTCCTGTGCTTCTAAATTTAGAGAGCATTAGAACACCGTGGTGTCGTGGGCAAAGTACTGGAGAGTTTAACATCGGTAGCTGAACGAAGGGCGCTGAGTAGGCTACGGTCAATTATGGATAACTCTGAACATCCTCTACATAGCACCATCCAGAGACAGAGAAGCAGTTTCAGCGACAGGTTACTATCGATGCAATGCTCCTCAGACAGGATGAAGAGGTCAATACTCCCCAATGCCATTAGGCTTTACAATTCTACCGCCAGGACTTAAGAACTTTTTAAAGCTATTATTAATGCTTTTTGAGATGGTGATTTAGATGCATATCATATTTTTTTTTTACTGAGTTAAGTATTGTATGTAATTAGTTTTGCTACAACAAGTGTATGGGACATTGGAAAAAAGTTGAATTTCCCCATGGGGATGAATAAAGTATCTATCTATCTATCTATCTACCATTTTGTTTGGAATGTAACTATGCAGCAAAGTGATATTTTACTGTGATAACTTTGAATGTTATATCCATCTCTAAGGTGAAGATGGCATACATTTAGAAGGTGCCAACTGCTTTAGAACTCAAAAGAGTGTTTTTTTTTTGTACTATCTTCAGACCCCTTGTTGAAATGGTGCCTTGAGTCCATCTTTTTTGCTTTCCAGTTATAGTTATTCATTTTTAGGACGTGAGTTTTGTTGGAAAAGTAATGGTAGGCTGCCTACTGGGATCACTACAATCCTTCTGAAAATATGCCCACAATACCTTTGGAGCAGTAATTCTAAGATTTGAATCTAGTGACAATGAAGGAATGGCAATATAACTCCAGGCCAAGTGTACTTGGAGAGCAATCTGCAGGTGACAGTGCATTCACCTACTGCCCTTGTCCTGCTCAGAGATGAAGGTTTGGGGGGTAGATCTCAGAGTAGTGTAAGTTAAAAAAACTGTAGTGCAATTTATTGACAGTACACAGAGATATCACTGACAAATCAGTTTAGTAATTACTTGAGGAAAGTAAAACTGGCTAGCAATACGTGCATATTTATTTCTCTGTAAGCATATCATTAGAATGAGAAAAGACACAGTACATAGAACATTACAGCACAGTACAAGTCTTCAGCCCACGGTGTTGTGCTGACCTTTTAACCTACTCGAGGATCAAACTAACACTTCCCTCCTACATATCTGCACCCAACAGGACAGACAGCAACCAATGTGCAAAAAAACCCAACAAGCTACAAGTGCAGAAGGACAGAGATGAAGAAATAATAATAACATAATATATATTCATAATACATGTATATTATCAAGTAATGGAGCTTGAGATTGACATGACAGTATACAGGGACAAACTCCATCAACATTTTATTGCACAATATCCCTTCATTCAAGTAAATGCACAACAAATTGCAAATTAATGTAGAGCAATAATTTTTTAAAAATGTATCCCTATAACATGATAAACCAAATAAAATGTGAGGTTGCACAAGAGCCAGAAAGAAACCAACCTAAAGACTACAACAATGCTATACAAGAAACTAATAAAGATGCAAGACCCCCAAAGTGCTGAAGAAAATAG
This sequence comes from Hemitrygon akajei, assembly GCF_048418815.1. Classification (NCBI taxonomy): domain Eukaryota; kingdom Metazoa; phylum Chordata; class Chondrichthyes; order Myliobatiformes; family Dasyatidae; genus Hemitrygon; species Hemitrygon akajei. Next base: position 134,479,838 of record NC_133131.1, on the reverse strand, counting down.
AATTCTTCAACATCTGCTCCACAATCTGATGGTAACAGCAACAACACAGAAGTAGAGCCTCTGCAGAATGCTGAGGACAAAAGTGAACTTATAGACAAAGTTATCCTAACATTTAACAGCACACTAACAGAATATAATGCCAGTGACCCAACAAAAAGGCCCCACACAACAAAAAACATCATTAAATTTACAAAAACAAATTGTTACTACATCAACAATACAATATTTCCACAATATTTAGGAAAACTTGAAACATTTGAAGAATTACATACAATAACATACGCACATCATTAACAGCAGTGCAGTGCAATGGTTCCAAAATTAAGGCAATCATTAATAGAAACCCAAACCTGAGTAATGAAATGAGAATGCTAACATAACAGAAGAGATTAACAAAAAAATTGAAACCTTAAGAGCAGAAATAGCTCACCTAATGGAGTATAAAATGGATAACCCAAGCTAGAAATTTAAGAGAAAAGCTAAGGAAATATAATGTCCATAAAAATACACTCAACCTGACAAATGCGTTGTAGAATTTATAGATACATTAAAACAAAAGCTTGCTGCATATAAAGCCAGACTAAATAGATACATGAAATGCACCAGATGAAGAAATAATGGAAAAAAGTTTACACAGGACATTGAAATTCGATGCACCAAAATGTCACAAACCCTAGCACAGAATTACCAACAAACGCAATTATAACGGACTTTTGGTCTGATACCTAGTCAAACAGGGTGACACACAATCAAGAATTAGGGAGGTGGGGAAGAGAATGCACTCATATAATTGAAGAAATGCAAACAATAGATATGGTAATAGCAGTGCTAAAAATACCCACAACTGGAAAAGTGTTAATATTCATAATTATTGATATAAAGGCAATAAGCACTTTTGCTATACACTTATTAACTTATTCTTTTGGCATAATATCTTGGTCTGAAACTGATCTGGGAAACTTACAGAGAAAAATAAGAACTGAAATGACGAATTTTAAAAAACTCTATGTAAACTTGAACACACTTAAGTTAACACTATCTAGGACAGAAGAGCAGACATAATAAAATTACACAACAGTCAGATAAAACTTCCAATGATACACTGTCATTAATGCAAACAGGATTCAGCACTCCATACAAGCATATGCAATTCTGTTAAGAAGTACACACCACTAAACATAAATGAAATCATTATCCAGAAAAATGAAGAAATGATCAGTATAGAAGAAAAAGTTATCCAATGGAAGAGCATGACTCTATGGAAGACATTCCCATGATTTAAGCAGACTAGATATTGACAAGATAGCTTCAAATGCCTGGCTCAGAGTTGGAGGCCTCTTCCCAGAAACAGAGGGGTTTCTTATGGCAATACAGGACTAGGTAGTTAACACAAAAGATATCAAAAAGTACACAATAAAAGACCAACAAATTCAAGAGAGGAAATGCAGAAAATGCCATGGGAAGCCAAAAACAATCCAACACATTACAGGATCCTGCAGCAGTTTAACTCAACGTGATTACCTACACAGGCACAATCAAGTGGCAAACATCATTCACCAAAATCTTGCTTTAAGTGTTAAACTCATAAAAGACACCATACCTTACTATAAATGGAAACCTGATCCAGTTTTGGAGTCAGAGTCCTACGAATTATATTATGACCGATCTATTATTACTGATAGGACAATTCATAATAACTGTCTGGATGTAATATTATAGGAGAAACAAGCAAGAACAACTTCCTTAATTAATATAACCATTCCAAACACACTTAACACACAGAAACCATGCTGAATTAAAAGAAGAAATTGAAAGACTTTGGAACATGAACAGGGTATACATTGTTCCAATACCAATATCTACAACTAGTATCAACCCAAAGTCACTACCCAATAGCATTAAACAATTAGGTCTATGAAGCAATATTTATGTAAACCTCCAGAAAACCTCATGACTAAACATCACTAGAATAGACCAAAAGTTACTAGCAATTGAGAAATTAGTGTGCTTGGCTATGCCAGTACCTTAGGTTTTATGAGCTTGTGCTGAGAAAACAAAGTACAATAATAATGATAATATTAAATAAGCAATAAATATTGAGATCATGAGATGTAGTGTCCTTGAAAATGAGTCCACAGGTTGTGGGAACAGTTTCAGTGATGTGGTGAGTGAATTTGAGTAAAATTATCCCCTCTGGTTCAGGAGCCTGATGGTTGAGGGGTAATAACTGTTCTTGAAACTGATGATGCTGGTACTGAGTCTCTTGTACTTTCTTCCTGATGGCAAAAGTGAGAAGAGCATGGCCTGGATGATGGGGGACTTAATGACGGATGCTGCTATCCTGCGACAGTGTTTCGTGTAGGTGTGCTCAATGGTGGGAAGGGCTTTACCTCTGATGGACAGGGCTGCATCCACTAATTTTCATAGACTTTTCTGCGCAAGGGCATTGGTGTTTCCATACCAGACCATGATGCAACCAGTCAATGTGCATTCCACCACACATAGAAGTTTGTCAAAGTTTTAGATGACATGACGAATCTTCACAAACCTTTCAGACCAGCTCTGTGGCCTGTCAATGTACCTTTGCAACCTACGTCAACCTGCCACACTATCCACAACTCCACTAACCTTCGTGACACTCCCATCTTGTCTCTATCTCTTTCTAACTCTTTCTTTCTTCTCTAATATTTTATTAACTGGAATCTCACCGCTGTATTAAAGGGGAGCAAACATCTCAAGTGCCAACATAACACTAATGAGATAATTAGTTCTTTTCAAATTTTGACATATAGTTATATTAAATTTAAATTAACAAGCAAATATCTTTTCTCTCTAGGTTTCCTCTGTTTTCATAAGTGTGTAGAGCACAAAGCAAATACATATACAGTAGGTAGTGAGAACTAAATTGTAACCACAAAAACACACAAATATACAAACACATAATTAAGTTAGTGGAATGAAGGATTTTTAAGTATGTCCAAGATTTATCTTCAAACAATTTTGCAAAAGAAACTAAGCATACATTCTCAAATAAATAGAATTTTTCAACCACCCTCCAGCAGCTACTAACCTCCTTCCTCATCTGGTTTCACCTATCACGTGTCAACTTGTACTCCTTTCCCTCCCTCCATCTCTGCCCCCCTCCTTTTCAGTCCTGGTGAAGGGTCTCAGCCCAAAATGTCCGCTGTATATTCCCCTCCCATGGATGCTGCCTGACTTGCAGAGTTCCTATCACAATCAAGCGAAAATCTGCAGATGTTAGAAATGCAAGAAACACACACAAAATGCTGGAGGAACTCAGCAGGCCAGACAGCATCTATGGAAAAGAGTAGAGTTGACATTTCGGACCGAGGCCCATGGGCAGGACTGGAGAAAAAAAAAGCTGAGGAGTAGATTTAAAAGGTTGGGGAGGAGACAGAAAAACACAAGGTGATAGATGAAACATGAAGGGGGAGGGATGAAGTAAAGAGCTGGGAAGTTGATTGTTGAAAGAGATACAAGGCTGGAGAAGGAGACAAAAGGCCATGGAAGGCCATCTCCAACTACATCCCACCACCAAGCACATCCTTCCCTCCTCTCCCCCACTTTCTGCTTTCCACAGGGATCACTCCCTACACAACTCCCTTTTCCATTCGTCCCTCCCTACTGATCTCCGTCTTGGTACTTATACTTGCAAGCGGAACAAGTGCTACACCTCCTCCATCACTACCATTCAGTCTTTCCAGGTGAGGCGACGCTTCACCTGTGAGTCTGTTGGAATTGTATCCTGTGTCCAGTGCTCCCAGTATGGCCTCCTGTATATTAGTGAGACCCAACATGGTTTGGGAGGCCACTTTGCCGAGCACCTACACTCCAACCGCCAGAAAAAGCAGGATCTCCCAGTCACCAACCATTTTAACTCCACATCCCATACCTATTCCGATATGTCTATCCATGGCCTCCTCCACTGTTGTGATGAGATTGCATTTAGATTGGAGGAACACCACCTTATATTCCAACATGCCTTCAGCCTGATGGCATGAACATTGATCTCTCGAACTTCTGGTAATGCCCCCCCCCCCCACACCATTCCCATCCCTTTTTCCTCTCTCACCTTATCTCCTTGCCTGCCCATCACCTCCCTCTGATGCTCCTCCGCCCTTTCCTTTCTTCCATGCCCTTCTGTCCTCTTCTCAGACCCACCTTCTCCAGCCCTGTATCACTTTCTCCAATCAACTTCCCAGCTCTTTACTTCATCCCTCTCCTTTCAGGTTTCACCTATCACCTTGTGTTTCTCTCTCCCGTCCCCCCACCTTTTAAATCTACTCCTCAGCTTTTTTTCTCCAGTGCTGCCGAAGGTTCTCGGCCTGAAACGTCAACTGTATACACTTTTTCACAGATGCTGCCTGGCCTGCTAAGTTCCTCCAGCATTTTGTCTGTGTTGCAGTTTCTACAATATTTTGTGTATGTTGCTCAAGATTTCCAGCATTTCTTGTGTTTATGATAACTTTAGTGCTCTTCATTTTGATGCACTTCTGAAAGTAAAATACAATGCAAATGCTCAGAGTACACCACCCAGGCCAGAAACAAGGCTTTTATGAAAAAAGGTTATTATTAATAACAGATTATTCAAATGATATAATTATGCTATAATATGCATATAGTATGAACTTGTGACACAAAAGATTCTGCAGGTGCTGGCAATCTTGAGCAACACACTCAAAGTGCTGGAGGAACTCAACAGGTCATGTAGCATTTATGGAAGGGGATACATTCTCTTGTTTAGTCATCCCTTCCCACAGATCTCTCTCATAACACATATCCCTGCAACCATGACAAGTGCTACACCAGCCTCTACACCTCCTCCCTCACCACCATTCAGGGCCCGTAACAGCGTTTCACCTGCAAGTCTGTCGGGGTCATTCACTGTATCTTGTGCTCCAAGTGCAGCCTCCTCTGATTCAGTGAGACTCAATGTAGATTGGGGGTCTGATTCATTGAGCCCTTAAGCTCTGTCCACCACCAGGATCTCCCGGTCACCAGCAATTACATTTTGATTTCCTATTCCCCAACATGTCTGTTCATGGCTTCCTCTATTGCCACAATCAGGTCAAATGCAGGTTGGAGGAAAAATACATCACACTCTGTCTGGGTAATCTACAACCCGATGGCATGAACGTTGATTTCTCTAACTTCCGGTATCCACTCCCCTCTGTACCCTTCCCCCCAACCCGCCCACTTTTGTTCCCCCATTCTGGTTACCCTCACACTCCTTCTCTTCTCCTCCCTGGCCCACATGACCTACCCATCACTTCCCTCTGGTACCCCACCTTCTTCCCTTTAAGGAATTTTATAGGAGAGGTCAACTGTCCTCTCCTTTCAGATTCCTTCTTTTTCAGCTCTTTACCTATTTCACCTATCTGCACCCAGATTCTCACATCATCCCTCCTCCCCCACCCACCTACCTTCCCTCTCACCTGGACGCATCTATCACATGCCAATTCATACCTCACCCCTCCCCCCATTTCTTATTATGGTTTCCCCCCTATTTCCTATCCTGGTAAAGTGTCATCGCGAGAAGCATCGCCTGTTTATTCCTCTGGCTGATGGCTGAGGCTGCCTGATGTGCTGAGTTCCTCCAGCATTTTGTGTGCATTGCTGTAGTACAAATTTATTGTGTGCTGTGCAATATAAATAATTACAAAGGGAAGAAAAACATCTTTATGCATTGACAGGTATAAGTAGTCTCTTAGTATTGCCAGGATAATGGAAATTTCATGGAAAGATGTTTGAGACATTAGAGTTGTTATTACTCTTCCATTTCCATATGTCATAGGAAGCTGCATAAACATCACTACTTTTACAAGATTTTATTATAAGCTGATTTATATCATTGATGCTGATGGAACATACTCTCTATACACTGAATTCAACATACAGAAAGCTGATATCATTTACCTTGTGTGCACCAGTTATGCACTGGTTAACAGGCTTGTTTGCAAAGGGAACTGAGTCATAGATCTGGAATGTAAAATCTTCATTCAGTTGCAATTGCCCTCTGAAGGCTTTGCTCAGTAAGAGCAATATCAAGAATTACCCTTGTATGAAAGTAGCCCAAAGTACTAATTGTTGCAACTGTAATTATGCAAAGTTATGAGAGATGCAGGTTGATCTCTTTTTTTTTTACCAGAATTGGGGGGAAACGCTTATTTAAAATTGAGGGAAGGGGAGGAACAAAAAGATTAAAGGAGATAATACACACAAAATGTTGGAGGAACGCAGCAAGACAGGCAGTATCGAGTAGGAGAGGACAGTGGACCATGGAAGAATGGGAAGGAGAAGGGGAACCAGGGGGATGTGATGGGCATGTGATAAGAGAGGGGTGAGAGGGTGACCAGTATAGGGAATGGAAAAAGAAAGAAGAGGGAGAGGGCAGTAATTACCATAAGTTAGAGATACTGTTGTTCATGCCATCAGGTAGGAGGCTATTTAGATGGGATCTCCACTTCCCATCTGGTCTCACCTACCTCCTGCCAGTTGTACTTCTTCCCTTCCCCACACGTTCTTATTCTGGTTTTTTGCTCCTTTCCTTTTCAATCCTGTTGAAGGGTGCTAGCCCAAAACTCTGTCTGTTTATTCCCATACATTGGTGCTGCCTGGCCTGCTGAGTTCCTTCAGCACTTTGTGTGAGTTGCTGAAGATTTCCACATCTGCAGAATCCCTTGAGTTAACAATAACAGGAAATAACTTGTGATATGTTGGCAGGCAGGACGTATACAAGGGTGGTTGGTGCAAGGCCAAAGGGGTTTGTAATGATGGAATGTAGGAGGAGAATGTGAGTTTAGAGGAGTGTAACTGGGAATAGTGTCTGCTCTTTTTGCTCTTTCACTTGCTCAATATGCGTGGTCCTTGCATTCTTGTATCATTTTCCCTTTTCTGCTCCATACACCACTACAGACCACCCCTTTTATTCTTTATTGATTCACCTCCTCTCCCATTCTTTTTAATCTTAAAACTTATTGTACAGGATGCTCTAGCCGAGTTGGAGATCTTGACAACAGCTGCTTCTGGAGGAGTTCAGCACAAGATTTAAAAAGCAAGTGGGCCTGTCAGGACTTCCTGCGGAGCTTGAGATTGTCTGCATTATTAGTCCAATAAAAGGAAGTGATGTTTAAAAGAAGCAACCATTGAGTGAGTGGGCCAGTGTTGGGATGGGAGCTGAGGCTTTAGTTCAAAAGGCTTCAGCAATAAGAGGCGGAGTCTAAGATATGCTTCCGGGATGTTTTCTTTCTTTCTCATGCACAGTTAGAGCACTGTGAATAACTGACAGGACAGTGAAGAGCTCCTCTTGTGGAATGTGGAAGACAGGGAGACCTCCAATATCCCTGATGGCTACACTTGCAAGGTGCATCCAGCTGCAGCTTCTTTTACACCACATTCGGTAATTGGAGCTGGAACTGGATGAATGCTGAATCATTTCAGGAGGCTGAGGAATTGATTGACAGGAGATACATGGAAGCAGTTACATCTAAGGTGCAGGACACAATAACAAGTATACTGCTTTGGGTACAGTTGGTGGTATGACCTAGCGGAGGAAACCCATCGCAGTCAGCGGTCTGTCACTGAATCTGGCTTTGTGGCTCAGAAGGGAAAGGGGAAGAAGAGGTGAGCAGCAGTGATAGGGAATTCAGTAGTTATGGGAACAGACAGGAGTTTCTGTGGACAAGAATGAGATTCCCAGATGGTATTTTGCCTCCTGTGTAGCAGACTCAGGAACATCATGGATCAAATCATAGCATTCTTAAGAAGAAGAGTGAGCAGCCAGAGCTCATTATCCATGTCAGTACCAAAGTAGGAAGGGTAATGATGTCCTGCAAAGTGAGCTCGGGGAGTTAAATGCTAAGGGCAGCAAAGTGGTGATCTCAGGATGTCACATGCTAATGAGGCTAGAAATGGGAAGATAGTACCATTTAACATTTGGCTAAGGAAATAATGCAGGAGGGAGGGCTTCAGATTTTTTAATCATTGAGCTTTCTTCCAGAGAAGCTGGGATCTTTACAAGTGAGATGGCTTGCATCTGACTTGGAGGGTGCCAAAATCCTTGTGGAAAGTTTTGCTGGTGCTGCACCAGGAAGTTTAAACTAGAGCTGCAGGAGGAACCAGAGTGCCAGGGTAGCTGGCGGAGTAGTTGTGAGAAAAGGATGTTACGCCTATGTAAAAAGACAGGAACCTTGTGGACTGATTTTCTGAGTTGCATCGATTGCAATGCAAGGAATATTGCAGGTAAGGCAGATGATCTTAGAGCGTCACTCAGCACAAGGAATTATGAAGGTTAGTGGAATTTGTTTGCAAGGTGTAGCAGGACAGGCAGGTCAGTGCTCTGTGGTTCCATTGTTTTAGACATGAGAGTAGGGGAGATATTAAAGTGAGTAATAGGATTACTCATCAGGGAAAATGTCACAGCAGTGCTCATACAGGCTAGACTGGAGGGCTTAGGAAGGTAGATAGGGTTGTAAAGAAAACTTTTGGCTCATTGACCTTTATAAATCAAAGTACTCTGTACAGGACTTGCAATGTTGTGCTGAAGTAGAACAAGACATTGGTGATGTCAAATTTGGAAAATTGTTTGCAGATCCGGTCAGATTATAAGAGTTCAGAGACAATTTATGAGAATGGTGCCAGGACTTGATAACCCCAGATATCAAGGTTAGGACTGTATTCCCTGGATCATAGGAGAAGGAGGGGAGATTCAATTATGAGGGGTAAATGCAAGCAGGATTTTTCCACTGAGGTTAGGTAAGATTAGAATTATAAGTCACAGGTTAAGGGTGAAAGGTGAAATATTGAAAAGGAATCTGAAGAGGAACTTTTTCACTCAGACAGTGGTGCAAATGTGGAATGAGCTACCAGAGGAAATGCTGGAAGCACATTCAATTGCAACATTTAAGAGAAGTTTGGATAAGTACATGGGTGGGAAGGGTATAGATGGCTAAGCTTCAGGTGTGTTCGAAGAGACTAAACAGAATAACCTTTCTGCATGGCCTGGACAGGCCTAAGGGCCTGTTTCTATGCTCTAGTGCTCTATTTATGAAAGATTTCAGCCCACACCAGTACTATAGTTTTCCTCTCACTGGAGATGTTATCTGAGCTGTTAAATATTTCCAGTGATTTTTATTTTTATTTCTGGAATCTACAATATTTTATCTCTGAGTTAGTTTTCTTCATATTTGTCATGAAGATAAATCTGCCATTCTTGTGGGAATATAATTTACTCCTTGGAACACAGGTGATTAAGGAAAGAATATCAGGGACTGAACAGAAGGCTTGCTGGGAAGTTCCCTGGACTGGACTGGAGCTTCTCAGTTGTAAGGAGAGACACAGTTTGTTTTACCTGGAGCAGAGGAGTCCAAAGAGTGACCCTGATGGAGGGATATGAAATCTCCCATATAAAATTATGAGAGGGGAAGGTAGGGCATTCCATAAAAATTCTTTGTCTGTGGCACTGGAATCCAATTCAAGTGGACATCGCTTTAAAAGGAAGATAGGAGATTTGAAGGGGATCTGGAATGGATTGCCAGAAGAGGTGGAGGCAGGTACTGTCACAACATTTAAAAAGCATCTAGTCAAGACAATTGCCAAGCCATGGAAAGCTACAGACCTCTCCCAGTAAGTGGGATGAATGCAGATAGGCACATTGTTAGCATGCGCAAGGTGGGCCGAAGGGCCTGGTGCTATGCTGCCTGTCTCTGGGACTCCATAATTAATGGATGCAATGTTATATTAAAGACAGAAAATGTTGAAGTTTTAGCCAAGTCGGGCAGAATCTGTCTGGCCTGATGAGTACCTCCTGTGTTTTCAGATTTCCAGTACCGGTCGTACTTTGTTTTCCAAGTTGTGCTGGTGGAGCCCCTATCAATGTCAATGAAAAGTTTGATATGTTCGAACGAGTTAACAGATCACTTCCCGATGGAATCCTGCTCTAGGAACTGACGGCAATTTGCAAAGTGTGAATTATCACTCCAGGAACAACACAAAAACGCTACCTACTGCTTCACTGTCGGTTTTAAAGTTAAGATATTCACCGCGATTTACAGAAGCTCCCTAATTCCCTCACCCTGATTTCATTAGCATTTCACTTATCTCGTTTACAGAAGTCCAACCCTCTCGCTATTTATTAAAACGAGTCTTTGGCCATATATTCCACGCGGCAAGCAGCTTCAAATCCCAATGCAATATGCCGCCAGCTATACTTTAAAACATTTCTAAATTGTAAAAATCACAATGGCTGGATTAACAAAATTAAATGTTTCCGGTCTGTGACCAAGCGAGAACATTCAAAACAAACTCCGTTGCATTTGCCTTCGCCCGCACATATATCTGAGGGAATTTCATGGATGAACCTGGCCAGTCGCTTTGTACACGCTATCATCACTCGGGGTTCTATCAACGCACATTACATAATCATTTAAGGATTTCATGAGATAAAACGGGAGAAAGGTAATCTATACAGTTTTCAAAAATGCAATCAGTCTTTTGAAGATAATTTTTGAATGATTCGTGTTTTCTTTTTTGGACCCCTACGCTCTCTGCTGATTAAGCGTGGAGATGAATCAGTGTGTGTTGAGGCTGAACAGGGCATATTACTGGGGGAAATACAGTTTAATCACACTGACGTCAAGCAGCTGTGTGGGAAAACACGAAAACTTCATCTCGACAATAAACCGGAGGCAGCCGAGTGCTAAACCGAAGACGCGTTTAGTAAGAAATCACCCATTGGCACAGGCTGCTCGCTCCGGTTGCAGCCCGGCTGCCTTTAAGGACATGTGATTACTCCATTGATAGTGGTCACAGATAGAATGGAAATCGGCAGCTCATGGTTTACGTCATCTCACAGAGCCCATTCATATCTGTAAAATGCAGAATAGTAAAAATCCAGCAAGGAATGCAAATTCGATATTTGATAAATAATTTGGAAGATGGAATTTAAAAGAAGTCACTCTGCTGGGGAAACCAGGTTTACAGTCTACCACATACACAGCGCGAACTCAATATGCTTCACGCTTCGGACTTTCTGCGGGATGAAAGATATGAAGAAAAAAAAAGGAAACAAACTAACGGAGCATCCGCGATCTCCGAGATCACGACGTTTCCCTTAAACCCGTCCTCAAGGGATAGACCGTAATTTTCGTTTAGTTTAGCCAGATTATCCCCGAGACCGATGCCTTCACGAGCACGAGGTGTCCTAACTACGGATTCTGTCCTGAAACAGAAGTCCCAGTATTTTTTGAGAGTCCCTGTTAAGGGAGTTCATGGCAGGTCACTTTCACACATCGCTTTGTTAAGTCACAGGAATTATTTTCTCTGACCACGAATATCCTCTCCCCACCCCCCACCCCCGAATAAAAAAAAATGAAGCAGTGTCACCAGTGACACTTTCAACCTGGGGGGAAAAACGCATCCTGCATGGTGAAAATCAGTCTTAAACCTATTAGATATTAGCACGGTTTTAGCGGATTTGGGGGTGTTTCCACCTAAAATTGCAAAACTACGCAATAGTTGTTACCGCGGCTCACCTGAACTCCGGCTGAAAATCCGACTTAAGTCCGTAAAAGGAGGTGGAGAGCGTGAGCAGCCACAGCGGGTTGTACTTGCCATGTTCACACTCCAGGTAAGGCGCCGACCACTTGATATGAGTTTTATCGACCAGGTACCTCATGCTTTTCTTGCGCATGGAGGGATGCGAGGACCTCATTTCGCCCCTCAGCAACCTCCGGTGCAGGGAGGACGCAGGGGAACGCAGGTGCTTCAGCAAATTGAACCACTCGGTCTCGGTGCTGAGGTTCGCCAAGCGCCGAGCGCTGCTAGAGAGATCCTGAAGCAAGATCTGATTGTCCATCCTGGTGGCCTGCAGAAACACTTGGGGAGGGGAAGTGAACGGCTGGACATCGAAAGTCACTACGGCCCGATGGACTTTGGGGTCGCCCTCCAGAATGCTTCTGACCAGGGCATGGTACCATTCAATGTCTTCCTTGATAGTCATCTCGCGTACCCTGTTGGTTTGCAAGATCATGTTTAAGAAATTGGTGGCGTGGATCATTGTGTCCATAGCACTGTGGAGTGACGGGTGTATGTTCAGGGTATCTGAGACAGCTTTCAAATTTGACAATTGGTACCTCTTGGTACAGTTAGCATAGCCAAGCTTGGCAGGATCCCCGGTATGAAGGAAAGCCCAGACAGGAGTGGGCAGGCTGTCATGTTGTTGATGTGTACTGCCGCTGCCGCCGATTTCGAAAGACTTCATCGCATTCGATGGCTTCTGGAGGTCGTGGGTATTGATGTGCCTGTTGTAAATGGATTGCTTCTCGTACTTCCCCACTTTCCCTCCCTGTTGCTCTGAGCGCCCTCCCAGCCCGTGGCTGGATCCCAAAACGAATCCTATCTGGATTTGGAGGAGGAAAGAGAGGATAAAACCAGCCATCTCGCCGGCCAAGTCGTTCCCGTTAAAGTCAGTGTATGTCGGCAAGAAGAACCTAGAACAGGGCACCAAGATGCATCAATATATTCATAAGTCGTTCAAAATGAACGCATCCCTCCGTATGGATATGTCAACATTGGCCCGGTCTATAAATACGCGGTCGACAGCCCGCTCGGCGCAGGTCACCCGCTATGTCTTACTGATGCTATAGTTAGCCGCTTACGTCTCCTTCCCAAACGATTGCATTCCTGGCTTTTTTACAGCTCTTCTTTAGCTTCTAAAGATCTCAGCGCCAAGAAATGCCTCGGGGCGAAAGTGGCTTCCGTCCTGGAGACTTTTTTTCGCCCCATCGTCTCCCGGAGAGTCAGTAGTGGAGAACACTTTGCAGTAGGGTGTGTGACAGCGGCAAGGGATGAGTGTCTCTTCAGGAGGGGGTGGCCGCGAGTTAACGCTGGGACGCGGCATTAATACCACACTTTTTTTTCCGCGAGAAGACAACTCCACCCGCGCGCTCTCTCGCTCTTTCTCTCTCTCTCTCTCTCTCTCTCTCTCTCTCTCTCTCTCTCTCTCCCCTCCCCTCTATGCCAGGCGCCACGACTAAGCAGCAGCCACAAATTCACTCACAGCACCGCCAACACCCGCCCCCTTCTCCGCCACCACCCTGCTCCATTCCGATTGATTGTTCGCTCCCCGTCTTCGGCGCTCTCCCCCCGCTGATTGGTGTGACTCATAGTCAATCAAAGGCTCCCGTCAATCAGCGGGGTGGATGGCTGCCGCCAGCCTCCGCCAACAGAGGGAGGAGCGGGCACGTCATGTGCAGTAGTAATAAGGCAGGGGAGCGAAACAGGGATTGCAGGCTCCTTGAGCGTTGAGTTTAGCCTCTCAATCAGGCACTGTTGCGTCTCCAGTGCGGTATGATCTGTGTTGAAGTAATCTTTTATGCAATACTTGTAACAAATAAAACTCTTCTAAAATTACACAGAACATGTAGCGTTTGAGACTTACAGCCAGCATGTTATCATTGTGAATAATTTAAAGCACCAAGTTAAATATAACTGCTGATGAGAGGCAACTTATTCGTGCTGCGGTGTTGGAGGCACTCTGGGGTGCTGAAAGGACAGCGCTCTGAGCGCAATTCATTGGTGAATTCGAGATCCGTAATGGTAAGTTTCCCCATTGCAAACATTGCGACAACATTTCGGGCTCTGTTTATCAAGACGCAAAGATGCGCAGAGGAATGGAAAACAGCGGCCATGGGAGGTCATTCAAATTCATTGGGTCAGCTCAGGAAAGCAACTTCACTTCCTCAGCGCGAGCGTTCAATCATAATGACTTGTTTTTCCACTTGATAAATGTTTTGGCTAAAATATACACTTGTCCGCTCGTTTTCATCGTTTTTTTAGGGATCGCCCGTCCCATTTTATTGCCCATTCCTCGGGATGGAGAAGACTGCAACCCGTCTGACGAAGGTATTCCCGTATTTGAGAGGGAGTTTTTAAATTGACAGGCAAGGTTGTATGACTGAGAGGGGAACCAGCAGATAGTGGTGTTCCGATTAATCTGTTGTCTTTGTTCCCCCGCCCCACCACCACCCCCTTAAGGAAGAAGATCTGAGTGTGGGGTGTGATATCAGTATAGACTAGGCAAATACCTGCAGAGTATTTGTTAACGCACAGTGAGCTGGTGATGAAGAGAAGGAGTGTTTAGGGTGACTGAAGAAATGCTATTCAAGCAAGTTACTTTGTTATTGACGGTGTCGAGGTTCTAGAAAGTTCTTGAGGCCTCATTAATACAAGTAAGTGGAGAGTATTCTATCACAATCCTGAATGTTGTCCTGTAGGCCACAGAACGGTTTTTTAGGGAGATCCATTCACTGCAAGATAGCCAGTATTCGACCTTTTATCTGGCTATCTATGATTATATACTGAAAGCCTCTTGGGATTTTACTGTATGTTTTACTGCAGGTAATGTGGGCTGTAAAATCATAGGGCTATTATTTACCTTTAGACACATGGTCAGTCATGTTAGTCAGTTTTAGATTCTGGCATATGATAAATGTCCATATGACATTCATCTCCTCATGAAAAGGAAAAAGATATGGTCACATAATTTCTGTAGCTTGAAATTTTGATACGAATCAGCATGCTGATTCAAATGGTTGCTGGGAGAGATTGACCACTGTAGTCACAGGTCAGAAATAAGCAGCAGGAGGAACTCACTGGGGCAGGCAGCATCTATGGAGGGAAAGAAATGGTTGACATTTCAGATCAAGATGCAATTCAAATATAGTACATAAGAACATAAGAGATAGGAGCAGGAGTAGGCCAATTGGCCCCTCAAGCCTGCTCCACCATTCAACAAGATCATAGCTGATCCAATCTTAACTCTAGTTAACTCTAGTTAAACGGGCTGGGGTTAGTGTCCTGGCGAATCATATAACTAGGGCTGCAGAGAGGTCTTTAAACTAACTAGTGGGGGGGGAGGATTCTAGAGAGCAAATAATTAAAAAGACAATGGAGAAGGTAATGGATGTAGGTAAAAGTGGAGGAATAAAAAGACAGAGTGTGTCAGGAGGGGAAAGAATGTACGGAGATAAGCGTAAAGTTGTACAAAAGGAAAAGGTAGGAGATAAGTGTCAAACATATTTGAAAGTCCTTTATTTGAATGCACGTAGTATTAGGAATAAAATTGATGAGTTGACGGTACAAATAATTACGTATGGTTATGATATTGTGGCAATTACGGAAACGTGGCTGCAGGGTGACCAGGACTGGGAATTAAACATACAAGGGTATTCGACAATTAGGAGAGACAGGCAAGAAGGAAAAGGAGGTGGGGTGGCTATGTTAATAAAGCAAGAAATCACTGCAATAAAGCAAAATGATATTGGCT
Organism: Hemitrygon akajei; assembly: GCF_048418815.1. Lineage (NCBI taxonomy): Eukaryota > Metazoa > Chordata > Chondrichthyes > Myliobatiformes > Dasyatidae > Hemitrygon > Hemitrygon akajei. The sequence goes on along the minus strand of NC_133131.1, from coordinate 134,464,492 downwards.
CAAAGGATCAGGATAACGAAACAATTTGGGTAGAAATAAGAAATAGTAAAGGGAAAAAAGCAGTGGTGGGAGTACTCTATAGGCCTCCAAACAGCTGTAACTCAGTTGGTCGAAGCATAAATCAGGAAATAGTTGGGGCTTGTAATAAGGGAACAGCTATAATTATGGGGGATTTTAACTTTCATATTGACTGGACTAATCAAGTCGGACATGGCAGCCTTGAAGAAGAGTTTATTGAGTGTATTCGGGATGGGTTCCTTGAACAATACATTACTGAGCCGACAAGGGGGCAAGCAGTCTTAGATCTGGTCCTGTGTAATGAGACAGGACTAATAAAAAATGTCCTAGTAAAGGATCCCCTTGGAATGAGTGACCATAACATGGTCGAATTCCATATTCAATTAGAGGATGAGAGGGTTGGATCTCAAACAAGCATACTGAGTTTAAATAAAGGAGACTATGATGGTATGAGAGCGGAATTGCTTAAGATGGATTGGGAAAATAGATTAAAGGGTAGATCGGTACTTGATCAGTGGTGTATATTTAAGGAGTTAAATATAGTCTCTTAACCCTAGACACTGAATATCCTTTTCTCTCCACAGATGTTGCCTGACTTGCCAAGTTCCTGCAACAGCATATTTTCTTCTTTTAGGATCCAACATCTGCAGTCTCTTGTGTCTTGAAGTTAGTTGATGCTCTTCAGATACTGCAGGTAAAAAGAACATTTGGGGAACACATTATGACATCTGATACAAAACTGGACTCAGACCATAAATAAATCTATTACTGAAGTGAGATTTAGATAAGTTGAAAGTATTTGATCATATAATTAAGTAAGTATGACCTCTTTGATATTCAACAGTTTTAACTTAATCAAATTTCCCAGTGGTGGAGGTGAGGTCATCAACTTAATTGGAGTAGCTGTGTAAATGCAATGGCAAAAAAAAAAGAATGTCAGCAATGAATTTTACTGAAGTGAACTTTATATTTGTTTATTTATTTATTTAGAGATACTGCACAGTACAAACCCTTTGGGCCCAGTGACCGATGATATCCAGCAATCCACCTATTTAACCCTAACCTAATCACAGAACAATTTACAATGACCAACTAACCTACCAACCGGTATGTCTCAGGACTGGCAGAAAAGCAGAGCATCAAGAGGAAACCAACATGGTCATGAGGAGAACATACAAACTCCTTAAAGACAGCACCAAAACTAAACTGTGAACTCCACCATCCTGAGCTGGAATACTGTTGTGCTGACCATTACACTACTGTAGTGATTCATCTCCTTGTGAGCTGTAGATTTTCTTTAATCTGCAATGTGTAATTCAAGAGAGTGGTGGCAGTCTGTGAAGCTGCAATGATAATCAAGAATCCTAACACCATCTCTGAAGAATTAGTTATCATTATTCATTGGCAATTCAGCACTCAGGAATATGCATTAGGTAGTAGCAACCAGAATCAGACTCAGAATCAGGTTTATCATCACTGGCATGTAACGTAAAATTTGTTAATTTAGCAGCAGTAGTTCAATGTAATACATAATACAGACAAAAAAATTAAAATAATGATTAATAAATAAATATATCTCATTCAGTATACTTTATACAGTATACATATATTGAATAGATTAAAAATCATGCAAAAACAGAAATACTATATATTTTTTTAAAGAGATAGGTAGTGTCCAAGGGCTCAATATCCATTTAGATAGATAGATAGATAGATAGATACTTTATTCATCCCCATGGGGAAATTCAACTTTTTTTTCCAATGTCCCATACACTTGTTGTAGCAAAACTAATTACATACAATACTTAACTCAGTAAAAAATATGATATGCATCTAAATCACTATCTCAAAAAGCATTAATAATAGCTTTTAAAAAGTTCTTAAGTCCTGGCGGTTGAATTGTAAAGCCTAATGGCATTGGGGAGTATTGACCTCTTCATCCTGTCTGAGGAGCATTGCATCGATAGTAACCTGTCGCTGAAACTGCTTCTCTGTCTCTGGATGGTGCTATGTAGAGGATGTTCAGAGTTTTCCATAATTGACCGTAGCCTACTCAGCGCCCTTCGCTCAGCTATCGATGTTAAACTCTCCAGTACTTTGCCCACGACAGAGCCCGCCTTCCTTACCAGCTTATTAAGACGTGAGGCGTCCCTCTTCTTAATGCTTCCTCCCCAACACGCCACCACAAAGAAGAGGGCGCTCTCCACAACTGACCTATAGAACATCTTCAGCATCTCACTACAGACATTGAATGACGCCAACCTTCTAAGGAAGTACAGTCGACTCTGTGCCTTCCTGCACAAGGCATCTGTGTTGGCAGTCCAGTCTAGCTTCTCATCTAACTGTACTCCCAGATACTTGTAGGTCTTAACCTGCTCCACACATTCTCCATTAATGATCACTGGCTCCATATGAGGCCTAGATCTCCTAAAGTCCACCACCATCTCCTTGGTCTTGGTGATATTGAGACGCAGGTAGTTTGAGTTGCACCATATCACAAAGTCCTGTATCAGTTTCCTATACTCCTCCTCCTGTCCATTCCTGACACACCCTACTATGGCCGTGTCATCAGCGAACTTCTGCACATGGCAGGACTCCGAGTTATATTGGAAGTCTGATGTGTACAGGGTGAACAGGACCGGAGAGAGTACGGTTCCCTGCGGCGCTCCTGTGCTGCTGACCACCGTGTCAGACCTACAGTCTCCCAACCGCACATACTGAGGTCTATCTGTCAAGTAGTCCACTATCCAATCCACCATGTGAGAGTCTACTCCCATCTCCGTTAGTTTGTGCCTTAAGATCTTGGGCTGGATGGTGTTAAAGGCACTAGAGAAGTCAAGGAATGTAATCCTCACAGCACAACTGACCCCATCTAGGTGAGAGAGTGATTTGTGCAGCAAATACGTGATAGCATCCTCCACTCCCACCTTCTCCTTATACGCAAACTGAAGAGGATCCTGGGCGTGCCTGGTTTGTGGCCTCAGATTCTGTATTATCAGCCGCTCCATGGTCTTCATCACGTGCGACGTCAAGGCAACAGGAATTTAGGAATCAGATGACAGAGAAGAAGCTGTTCCTGGATCGCTGAGTGTGTGCCTTCAGGCTTCTGTATCTCCTACCTGATGGTAATAGTGAGAAAAGGCATGCCCTGGATCCTTAATAATGGTCACTGCCTTTCTGAGACACAGCTCCTTGAAGTTGTCCTGGGTACTTTGTAGGCTAGTACCCAAGATGGAGCTGACTAAATTTATAACCCTCTGCAGCTTCTTTCAGTCCTGTGCAGTAGCCCCTCCATACCAGACAGTGATGCAGCCTGTCAGAATGCTCTCCAGGGTACATCTATAGAAGTTTTTGAGTCTATTTGTTGTCATGCCAAATCTCTTCAAACTCCTAATGAAGTATAGCCAGTGCCTTGCCTTCTTTATAACTGTATCAATATGTTGGAACCAGGTTAGATCCTCAAAGATCTTGACACCCAGGAACTGGAAGCTGCTCACTCTCTCCACTTCTGATTCCTCTATGTGGATTGGTATGTGTTCCTTTGTCTTACCTTTCCTGAAGTCCACAATCAGCTCTTTTGTCTTACTGATGTTGAGTGCCAGGTTGTTGCTGTGGCACCATTCCTCTAGTTGGCATATCTCACTCCTGTACACCCTCTTGTCACCACCTGAGATTCTACCAACAATGGTTGTATTGTCAGCAAATTTATAGATGGTATTTGAGCTCTGCCTAGCCAGGGTATATAGAGAGTAGAGCAGTGGGCTAAGCACACACCCCTGAGGTGCACCAGTGTTGATGTCAATGAGTAGGAGATGTTATCACCAATCCACATGGATTTTGATCTTCCAGTTAGGAAGTTGAGGGTTCAATTGCAGAGGGAGGTACAGAGGCCCAGGTTCTGTAACTTCTCAATGAGGATTGTGAGAATAATGGTATTAAATGCTGAGCTATAGTCAATGAACAGCATCCTGACGTAGCTGTTTGTGTTGTCCAGGTGGTCTAAAGCAGTGTGAAGAGCCATTGCGATTGTGTCTGCCATTGACCTATTGTGGTGATAGGTAAATTGCAATGGGTCCAGGTCCTTGCTGAGACAGGAGTTCAGCCTCATCATGACCAACCTCTCCAAGCATTTCATCACTGTAGATGTGAGTGCTACCAGGTGATAGTCATTAAGGCAGCCCAGATTATTCTTCTTAGGCACTGGTATAATTGTTGCTTTTTTGAAACAAGTAGGATCTTCCACCCATAACAGTGAGAGTTTGAAAATGTCCTTGTATGCTCCTGTTGGTTGGCACAGGTTTTCAGAGCCTTACCAGGTACTCCATTGGGACCTTCTGCCTTGCGAGGGTTCACTCTCTTTAATGACACAGAATGGACTGAGCATTTTCTGACAGCATCAGAAAAATACACAAGCTGTGATGCCTAGAAAGTCAAGGACAGAAGGCACATTAGGAACCAGATTCCCTCCAACTCTCCAATTAGGCTGATCACAAAATATGTATATTGCAAACTATTTTGAATCTTCTTATCTAATCACATTCTGAAGTATGTATATCACCAAGAACTGTAGCAATTCAAGAAAAGCCACCTCCACCTGCTCAAAGTCAATTAGAAATGGACAAGTAAGTGCTAGTCTCTCTCAAGACATTTATAACCCTAAATATATAGATTAATGTAAAGTCATCTTACTCCAGTAGAACACTGAACTTATAACTGCTGTCACTTGCATTCATGCTGCCTACCCACAAATATATTTTCAAAAATAACCCTAACACCATCCTCAAGGCTGAAATAGATTTAGAGTAAATTGGAGGTTATGGCTCCCAACAGGAAACTGGAGTTAAAACAAAGATCAGATTATCCATGATCTTATCAAAGAGTGGACCAGACTCAAGGGCCCAAATGGACTATTCCTGCTCCTTTCTCTAATTTTTTTTAAAATGTTATGAATAAATAGAGCACAATTAAACCATCAAACAACATATATGATTTATATAGCTTCCAGTAAAGTGTGCTGTTTAGATTCAGGCAAATACTGATAAAAGGGCATTGATCTAAAATGCTAATTCTCTTCATTTTTAGATTTCCTGCACCTACAGTGCTCTCAGTTTTCCATTTGAAGGAGTTTTAGTTTTGGATGCTTGAGACTTTTTTGATTTACTTTAGGTCATTGTATAATTGTTTACCTGTTTATCTGCTACAAAGTAATTGCATGCTTTCTGCATTGCTTAACAAAGTGATTCCCTGGAGATTGTAACATTTGCAGCTTATGCAATATCAGGTCTGTACAGCTTCAGAGATTGTAGCATGTGGCCAGCTCTTTGCATTATAGGAGAAAGTCCCAGGAATTTTCGCTCTCTCTCTTACACTCTCCTCTCTGTATCATTTTGTTTAGTAAAGAAGTTTGTTAAATCAGCTTCTCAGTTATCCCCCAGTAGTTTAGGAAGTGGGAGGCACAATAGCATAGCAGTTATCATGACACTACTACAGAACCGGTGACATGGGTTCAATTCCTGCCACTGTCTGTACGTTCTCCTCATGATTGGGTGGGTTTCCTCCAGGTGTTCAGGTTTCCTCCCACATTCCAAAGGTGCATGGGTTAGTAGATGAATTGGTCACATGGGTGTATTTGGGGAGCTTGGGATTGATGGACTGGAAGAGCTGTTATTCTACTGTACCGTATCTCCAAATAATTTTTAAAAAATAGTGACATATAACCATATAACAATTAGAGCACGGAAACAGGCCATCTCGGACCTTCTAGTCCGTGCCGACGCTTACACTCATCTAGTCCCACTGGCCCACACTCAGCCCATAACCCTCCATTCCTTTCCTTTCCATATACCTATCCAATTTTACTTTAAATGACAATACCGAACCTGCCTCTACCACTTCTACTGGAAGCTCATTCCACACAGCTACCACTCTCTGAGTAAAGAAATTCCCCCTCGTGTTACCCTTAAACTTTTGCCCCCTAACTCTCAACTCATGTCCTCTTGTTTGAATCTCCCCTACTCTCAATGGAAAAAACCTATCCACGTCAACTCAATCTATCCCCCTCATTATTTTAAATACCTCTATCAAGTCCCCCCTCAACCTTCTACACACCAAAAAATAAAGGTTGTTCAACCTTTCCCTGTAACTTAGGTGCTGAAACCCAGGTAACATTCTAGTAAATCTTCTCTGTACTCTCTCTATTTTGTTGATATCTTTCCTATAATTTGGTGACCAGAACTGTACACAATACTCCAAATTCGGCCTTACCAATGCCTTGTACAATTTTAACATTACATCCCAACTCCTATACTCAATGCTCTGATTTATAAAGGCCAGCATACCAAAAGCTTTCTTCATCACCCTATCCACATGAGATTCCACCTTCAAGGAACTATGCACCATTATTCCTAAATCACTCTGTTCTACTGCATTCTTCAATGCCCTACCATTTACCATGTATGTCCTACTTGGATTATTCCTCCCAAAATGTAGCACCTCACACTTATCAGCATTAAATTCCATCTGCCATCCTTCAGCCCACTCTTCTAACTGGCCTAAATCTCTCTGCAAACTTTGAAAACCTACTTCATTATCCACAATGCCTCCTACCTTAGTATCATCTGCATACTTACTAATCCAATTTACCACCCCATCATCCAGATCATTAATGTATATGACAAACAACACTGGACCCAGTACAGATCCCTGAGGCACACCACTAGTCACCGGCCTCCAACCTGACAAACAGTTATCCACCACTACTCTCTGGAAACTCCCATCTAGCCACTGTTGAATCCATTTTACTGCTTCAATATTAATACCTAATGATTGAACCTTCCTAAATAACCTTACGTGCGGAACATTGTCAAAGGCCTTACTGAAGTCCATATAGACAACATCCACTGCTTTACCCTCGTCAACTTTCCTCATAACCTCGTCAAAAAATTCAATAAGATTTGTCAAACATGACCTTCCACGCACAAATCCATGCTGACTATTCCTAATCAGACCTTGTCTATCCAGATAATTATATATACCATCTCTAAGAATACTTTCCATTAACTTACCCACCACCGACGTCAAACTGACCAACCTACAATTGCTAGGTTTATTCTTAGAACCCTTTTTAAACAATGGAACCACATGAGCAATAAGCCAATCCTCCGGCACCATCCCCGTTTCTAATGACATCTGAAATATTTCTGTCAGAGCACCTGCTAATTCTACACTAACTTCCCTCAAGGTCCTAGGTAATATCCTGTCAGGACCTGGAGATTTATCCACATTTATATTCCTTAAAAGTGCCAGTACTTCCTCCTCTTTAATTGTCATCATTTCCATAACTTCCCTACTTGTTTCCCTTACCTTACACAATTCAATATCCTTCTCCTTAGTGAATACCGAAGAAAAGAAATTGTTCAAAATCTCCCCCATCTCTTTCAGTTCCATACTTAGCTGTCCACTCTGATTCTCTAAGGGGCCAATTTTATCCCTCACTATCCTTTTGCTATTAATATAACTGTAGAAACCCTTTGGATTTATTTTCACTTTACTTGCCAAAGCAACCTCGTATCTTCTTTTATGTATGGAAATCATCTACCAGGCCTCCAGCAAAACCAGCAATTTGGAAATCTATGAAATTTAAATAGCTATCAGTCCGATTGTCCCAGCCTTATCTTGGTCAGGATATCTGGTAGCAACATATCATGGCATTTTCCATTGAGTTACTCAACACTAATATGCCTGCTATTGGAGTCACTCTTTCACAATCTGGTTTCTGATTTGTGCTTTGTATGCATGTTGCTGACAGGAGTGCTGAAAATGTTACAGTGAAATGTTACCTAGAGACTTGAGTGAGCAGACAAGTAGCTGTACACTAAAACATAGGACTGTGAGCACAAAACTGAACAGGGCTTGTACATACAGTTAATTCCATATACAGAAAGGAAAATAAAGATTGAATTAAGGCAGAAATTAAAACAACAGCAGTTAAGTTGAGCTGGAGTACTACTAAATTTCCAATAGCCTTTAAACCTGAAGACATTAAATTTATTTAATTTTCAGTGATCATATTTGAATTGTTGTAAATGATACTTAATACATTATTGAAAGGTTACTTGTAACAAAAGTGACAAAATTTAACTTCTTTGTGGCAAATTTAGTTTGGATCTACGACACAGATAAAACTTCCTGACATATAAATCATTGCAATAATGATGTAGTCAGCCAGCTGATGTTTTTGCAGAGTTGATGGCTGAATGATACAACATGAATAACAGTCTTTTACTATCCATAATTCCTATGTCAAGCCTTCAGATATACCTAATGTGCGGAAGTAAAGACCTATGTGTAAGATTATAACTGTTTTGATACTGAAGGTCTGTACAGTGCTGTGGACAAGGCAGCTTATTGGCTTACAGAGGGGCCATGTCTACAGGAAATGTCAGAATAGAAGCATAGAAAACCTACAGCACAATACGGGTCCTTCAGCCCACAAAGCTGTGCCAAACATGACCTTACCTTAAAAATTACCTAGGGTTGTTTCCCATAGCCCACTATTTTTCTCCGCTCCATGTACCTATCCAGGAGTCTCTTAAAAGGCCCTATTGTATCCACCTCCACCACTGTTGCCAACAGCCCATTCCACGCTCTCACCACTCTCTGTGTAAAAACTCCCCTGTACCTACTTCCAATCATCTTAAAACTGTGCCCTCTCGTGTTAGCCAGTTCAGCCCTGGGAAAAAGCCTGTGACTATCCACACAATCAATGTCTCCTATCATCTTTTGCACCTCTATCAGGTCACCTCTCATCCTCCGTCATTCCAAGGAGAAAAGACAGAGTTCACTCAACCTATTCTCATAAGGCATGCTCCCCAATCCAGGCAACATCCTTGTAAATCCCCTCTGCACCCTTTCTATAGTTTCCACATCCTTCCTGTAGTGAGGCGACCAGAACAGAGCACTGTACTCCAAGTGGGGTCTGACCAGGGTCCTATATAGCTGTAGCATTACCTCTCGGCTCCTAAACTCAATCCCACAATTGCGCAGAAGTTTTGAGTGTCCTATGAATTCGGACCCCAAGAATGTAATAACATTTAAGAAAACATATGAGTTGTGGGGGATAGAACAAAGAGCTAATGGGCAGTGGGACAGCTCTATTTCAGCAGCTTACAGCTGTAGTTGTCATCTTGGTCATCTTCTCAGGCTGTTGGAAGTGTTAAGCAAAGGCTTGCATTGGATCCGCCCCAAAGCTTTGCATCACCTGTTGTTGTTTGGTCTAAGATTCTGCTAGGTGCAGCCAGAATTTGTGGCTAAATTTAGGGGTAAGAAAGATCCTCAAGTCAATTATATTTGGCTCACCCATCCAATTAGAAGAAGGTGGTAGTGAAATGGATTTTACTTAACCTTCTGTACTTTTTGCTTCAGTAAGCAGCTCATTTGTGAAGATCAATCATCTTGACTTCATAGTGTCAAAGTTGTGTCATCACTTAGAACTTATCAAGCCCGTCTTATACCTCATGGACTTTATTATCCATAATTACCATTAAAAGAAAATTGCATCGTTCTTTCCAGATTCATGCAGTCATAGTTAAGATAACTGGTCAGAACAAACTTGCGACTTGTGACTTTCAAGTGTATGTGTGGAAATGAATATAGAAGAATCTGCCCTCTCACAAAACATAGGCCATTTTGTTTTCATACATTTCATCCATTATAAGACTAAGGATAATACTATTGCCTACAAGTAGCATTAGCTTCATTGTTAGTTCAATAGGAAAATCGGCCCATTTTATTGTGGTAAAAAATGATTTCTCATAAGATATACTGCCTATATTTGGTAAGTGATCACCATTAACTGTAAGTCTGAAGGCAGTAAATCCTTGAATTCTAATCTTTCTAAGAAACAGAAACGACAGAAAGTGCGTCAGTACAGTGTTACATACCTGGAGTATGGCATTCCCATCAGATCAATGACACCCCATGTGTCCTATTTGTAATACTGAACTGTCTAATGAAACCAGGAAACCGTCAAAATTGCAGGAACACTTACATAAAAGACACAATAAAAAGGCTACTTATGGTATTGCTCAGTTCCACAAGATGAAAGAAGCACTTGAAAAGTTTTGCACACTCGAGTCATTTGCCATTAAAGCTAAAAATGACCTTCATAGTGGTCTCATTGCTTCTTATAACATTTCCAAAATGTTAGCCAAGTGTGGAAAATCTCATACAATTGGTGAAAGATTAATAATGCCTTCTATATCAGAAGTGCTCACGACTGTTCTCAAAATGGATACCAGTATTTTAAAATCAACTCCTCTGAGTAATAACCCTGTAGCTTGTTGTATTGACAAAATGAGTGAAAACATTATGTATCAACTATGCACAGAGCTACAAAAAAACAGAATTTGAGATATAACTGGATGAGTCAATTGTGCAAGACAATGAGGCATTGTTAATGGCATATGTACGGTTTATCAAAAATGGAAAAGTTTATGATGAGATTCAGCTTAGTAAAAAGTTAAAAACAAATATCAACAGAGAATCAATCTATGATGAGAAAATGTACATTGAGGATAAAAATATTTCGATTAGGTATATGATTTCTTGTGCAACAGATGGAGCACCATATATGACAGGTTGACATGCTGTTTTAGTGGCACTTATGAAAAAAGAAATTCCAAGTCTGTTTGCAATCCATTGTGTAATTCATTGTCAACATCTCACAGCCAAAAACCTCAGCCAGTGACTTTTTTCAAGCATGACTCTTGTAATATCTGCTATCAACAAAATTAAAGTGCATTCATTAAATACCAGAATATATCACCAGTTATACCAAGATAATGATGAAGAGTTTAAATGCTTGCTTCTTCGCACTGAAGTCAAAAGACTGCTTCTTAAAATATTTCATTGATCTTTTTGATACTGTGGTTGAAGATTTGATCAAAGTCAACAAGAGCTTGGGAAACACGATTGAACTTTTATGTAACGATGTGGCATACCTAGCCAACCTTTGTGACAAAATGAAATTCTAAATATGAACTTCAGGTGAGAATTTCAATTTAATCTAGGCTAAAAGTGCAGTGTCCACTTTTATTGGAAAACTGGAAATATATAAGCAAAACATTGGGAGAAGAATGTTCTTGCAGTTACCCTGCATGGAAAGTATGGCACTCGCTTTCACAAACAGTGATTTGCAAGCGTACTGCTTACACCTGCAATCACTAAAGAAGGATTTTCCAAATCAATACAAGTATTTAAACAATCTGGAAATTCCGGATTTGGTAACTAAACCATTTCTTTGCAAGGTGGAAGAACAGGAACAGTGCTTGCAAGAAAACAGTATTGACATTTAGAATGATGAAGAAGCAGAAATGCTTTTTCAAAACTATCAGCCTTTGTGGTCTGTGCCTACACTGTCATATGATGTTTCCTGGTCTTCGGAGAAGAGTCAAACTACTCTTCATTGCATTTCCATCCTCCTACCTTGTTGATCAAGGCTTCAGTGCAGTTATCCTCATTCTGACAAAAAACAGAAACCACTTGGACATTATTACTTGTGGGGACTTTAGCTGTCACAACTTGAACCAGATATTTCAACTCTTGCTAAAAACCATCAAGCTCAAGGATCACATTGATATCGAAGCTGCTGTACAGCACACAGGTACTGTGTAAGCTAGGTTTAAAGACGAATAAAAATTTAAAGCAGATTAATTTTTCTCATGTTAGCATATGGTAGACATGTTCTTACACTATGGGGGCACTGGAATGTATATTGCGCCTAAGAGGTGTGTTGGCAAGTATGGAGGTGCCTTAAGGGGGGGGGGGATGCGTTGGGCTTAAAAAGGTTGTTTCCTACCCATGTACCAAAGCTCCATCCAAACCATCTTGCAATCATTATATTCTTTGTATTCTCTTTTGGAAGCACCAGTATTTTTAAGGTGGAGTGTGATAGTTAATTTCGTCAGTGAGGGCATCAAAGGTAAACGGGAGAAGCAGAGAATGGGGTTGAGAGAGTGATAAATCAGTGACGATGAAATGGCTGAGCAAACTTGATGGACTAATTCTGCCCCTTTGTCTTTTGTACTTACATCTTATGTGTTCATTGCTGGAGTGCCTGCGAGCACGTTGCTTAATAAAAATAGATATATTAACAATAGAAAAGAGCAAAAATAAATCCAGTGCAGATAGTACTGTTACTGAAAGTTGGGCAACTTTTTTTTCATGGTATAGTTGTAGGTATTTCTTTAACCAAATGTATTTCTTTGTACCACATTCCCTCTCTTTCTCTTTGCTACCCCATTCCTGACACTGGGTGGTAATCTGGAGGATCAGCAGATGTGTGTAAGGACACATGTGACTGTTCTTTAACTGGACGTTCTAAATCATTCCCATTGGCTGTATTCACTAAACTCATCATGCACTCAGAGGCAACATGGTTAGAAACTGGTTAGTAGAGAAACAGACTTTGACAGTAATGTGCAAAGTAACAAAATATTTACAACTATCTTGGATTACTGCATTACTTACGCAAACACGTGAAATGACAAGCCAGTAGACAAAGCAGCTGCACAGCAGAACCAAAATCAGGTTTAATATCACAAAAATAGAATGAGAGTCAGGCTTCATTCTAAAGATTCTAGGTTCTGAAAGGAAGGCATTTCTGTTTCCATTATAAAGTCAGCGCACATTTGATGTACTATTTTAAACTCTAGGAAGTCCTACCTGGATTTATAGGATTAAATTGTAAGGAGTATTACACATTTTACATTATTTTAATTTCAGAAGTTTGAGAGATAAAACAGTTGATCAAATAAGAAAAATAAAAGTCAGGAAGAATACAGAAAAACTATTACCTCAAATGAAAAATCCAGAATAAGATGATATAAATGAACAATAGAGACAGGCCATTAAAATATCAATGAAGAGAGTACTTGTACTTACACAAAGGCTGGTGGAAATATAAAATTCATCTCAAAGGAACATGGATTGAAATTGAAGCTGATGAAACTGATGGATGCCTGCTAACTGCTGATGGGACATCAACCATCTTGACCTCACCACTCCTCTCTCCAATTCCAACCTCACTCCTTCTGAATGCTCTGCTCTCCACTCTCACCATCAAATCTGCAGATAAAGGGGGTGCTATAGTATCCTGGCAGACTGACCTCTACCTTGCTGAGGCCAGGCAACAACTGTCAGACACCTCCTCTTACTTACTCCTCGAACTGAAGTGCACTAAAGAGCACCAGGCCATCGTCTCCCGCACCATCACTGACCTTATTAACGCTGGGGATCTCCCATCCACTGCCAACAACCTCATAGTTCCCTCACCCAGCACTTCCTATTTCTACCTTCTACCCAAGATCCACAAACCTGTCTGTCCAGGTAGGCCTATTGTTTCTGCTTGTTCCTGCCCCGTTGAACTTATATTACTTGACTCAGTCCATTCCCCCTTGTTCAGTCCCTTCCTACTTACATCCATGACACTTCACACTCTCTTGATCTTTTCAATGATTTCAAGTTTCCTGGCTCTAATCATCTTATTTTCACTATATATATCCAGTCACTATACTTCTCTATTCCCCACCAGGAAGGCCTCAAAGCTCTCAATTTCTTTCAGGACACCAGACCTAACCAATTCCCCTCTACCACAACTCTCCTCCTTCTGGTGGAACTTGTCTTCACGCTTAATAATTTCTCCTTTGGCTCCTCCCACGTCATTCAAATAAAAGGTGTAGCCATGGGCACACACAAACTTTGCCTGCCTGTTTGTTGGCTACGTGGAACAGCCTCCACTAGTATCACTCCCCAACTTTTCCTACGCTACATCAATGACTGCATTGGTGCTGCTTCCTGCACCCGTGAAGAGCTCGTCAACTTCATCAGCTTTGCCTCCAACTTCCACCCTGCCCTCAAATTTACCTGGTCCATTTCTGACACCTGCGTCCCCTTTCTCAATCTCACTGTCTCTGTCTCTGCAGATGGATTATCTACTGATGTCTATTATAAACCCACTGACTCTCACAGCTCAAACAAGAAAAAATCTGCAGATGCTGGAAATATGAGAAACACACACAAAATACTGGAGGAACTCAACAGGCCAGGCAGCATCTAGGAGAAGAGTATAGTCAACGTTTTGGACCAAAACCCTTTGACAGAACTTACAGCTACCTGCACTATACCTCTTCCCACCCTGTTACTTGTAAAAATGCCATCCTCTTCTCTTAATTCCTCCATCTCTGCTGCATCTGCTCTCAGGATGAGGCTTTTCATTCCAGAACTAAGCAGATGTCCTCCTTCTTCAAAGAAAGGGCCTTCCCTTCCTCCACCATCAATGCAGCCCTCAACCGCATCTCTTCCATTTTGCGTACATCTGCGCTCATCTCATCCTCCCACCAGCGATAGGGTTCCACTTGTCCTCACCTACCACCCCACCAGTCTCTGTCCAGCACATAACTTCCACCATCTTCAGTGGAATCCCACCACCAAGCACATCTTTCCCTCCTCCTACTTTCTGCTTTCTGCAGGGATCGCTCCCTATGTGACTCCCTTGTCCATTCATCCCTCCCCACTGATTTCCCTCCTGGCACTTATCCTTGCAAGTGGAACAAGTGCTACACTTGCCCCTACACCTCCCCTCTCACTACCACTCAGGGCCCCAAAAAGTCCTTCCAAGTGAGGCAACACTTCAGCTGTGAGTCTGTTGGGGTAATTTACTGTATCCGGTGCTCCCAGTGTGGCCTCCTGTATATCGGGGAGACCTGACGCAGATTGAGGAAGTGCTTCACCAAGCACCTATGCTCCATCCACCATAAAAGCAGGATCTCCCAGTGGCCACCCATTCTGACATGTCAGTATACGGCCTCCTCTACTGTTGCGATGAGGCACACACGGGTTGGAGGGCAACACTTTATATTCTGATGGAATAGCCTCCAACCTGATGGCATGAACTTCGATTTCTCAACCTTCTGGCAATGCCCCCTCCTTCACCATTCCCCACTCCATTTTCCTCTCTCACCTTATCTCCTTACCAGCCCATTGCTCCTACCCCTTTACTTCTTCCATGGCCTTCTGTCCTCTCCTATCAGATTTCCCCTTCTCCAGCCCTGTGTCTCTTTCACCAATCAACCTCCCAGCTCTGTACTCCACCTCTCTCCCACTCCAGTTTCATCTATCTCCTTGTGGTTCTTCCTCCCCTCCCTCCACTTTCTTACTCTGACTCCTCATCTTTTTTCCAGTCCTGATGAAGGATCAAGGCCTGAAACATTGACTGTTTACTCTTTTCCATTGATGCTGCCTGGCCTGTTGAGTTACTCCAGCATTTTGTGTGTGTGGCTTGGATTTCCATCATCTGCAGATTTTCTCTTGCTTATGGATGCCTGTTAAATTTGAATGGAAATTAGCAAAGCTATGTAAATGAAGGCAGGACTGAAGGTTTTGCTATCAGCTTTGACTCAGTTTAATGAGGAGATTATGTTGAGGGACTGAGTAGTCAACTGTCCTTCTGGCAACCATCATGCTACATTATATATACATTTAGTGTATTTACAAAGGCAAATGTGTTAGAAAACATAGCCAATTTATTAAGAATTTTCTTCACTGTGTACATTAAAAGAGGTATGTTGACATAATTCTTACACTATTGATTTTCATTTTGAGATTTGTACAACTGAGTAAATTGTGGGCAGCATTTATGTAAATACTCAAGTATTTGGATCTAATATTTTTGACAAGTATTCAAAAGATTAACAACATCTCAACAACCAGCTGCTGTTGACATCACTTCAAGCAGTACTATTATAAGCTTTTAAATTCAGTTCCAAAATCTTCAGTGAGATTCAAGGGGAAATTGTGAACTTCTAATATCAGTCTACAATGATGTGGAGTCCTTGTCTTTATGAGCAGCCCTGAGTTTTGGTGCAGTGAATACAATAAATTGAAAAAGATTTGCCGTATTTTTTAACAAAATAATCATGCATTAAAATAAATCTTAAAAGATCCTATAAGACCTATTTGTTGAAAAAATACCATTGCATGACTTTACATGAAGTTATGCCAGCTAACTTTTAACACCAGAGAAATTAACAAGATTCCCTGTGCCACTCACAAATGGTTTTGTTCTCTGTAATATGCTTCTTTAAGGGTCTTTATCTTAAAGAATCATGAGAAAGACTCTCTTAAAGAAAAATGAATTTAAATAGTCATTAAGCTATGTTTATTTTCATAATTTTGTGTTTCCTTTGACTCTTTTATGATTTAGTGATCTGATTTTGTTGGAAATTCTATAAAAAATCTTTTGTTAGATATTATTTTAAATTAATAACATTATACAATCCTATGGGTTATCCAATAGAGACTAATTGGGTCAACAGCAAATGAGTTATTAATATAATGTGATATGATAAAGAAACATAAACCAGAGGTTTGCTGTGTCGTACAATCAAAAAGGAAAATTGAAGTAAGTACTTCTGATTACAAGACACAAAAATGTTTTGAGCAAAGCCAAAAGTGAGAAATGATTGTTGAGAATTGTCTATTCTTGACATGTGTTTTCACAATTCCTCATTCTCCTCTAATATTTTATTTGTTTACACTGATTTTGAAAGCATGTTCCAGGCTTTTCAATTCTTCCGATGGGCAGGGAGAGTGCCATTTGATGCCATTAGTCCTTACCCTCCTTGTCAGGGAGGCATATGGTGTTTTGTGCCTGCATGGCTATTCATCCATTTCCATGGCAGGTCAGTACAGATTGAGGGACACCATTTATATTGGCTCCAGGCAGAATATAGTCCCCAATTGCTCTGCTCTTTTTACTATCCTGTTTTGATTTATTTTAATGCAAATCCTGTTATTGATTTAAAGAAAAGCTTTTGTTGTTTATGTAAATACTTAGTGCATTAAGATAAATATGATGGCTACAGCATTTATGGAAAAGCTGATTGATCAGATGTCCTATTTATCTGACTAGAAGTGAAGTTCAAAAGCAAATTGACAAAAGCCAACTCATTCCTTTTGAAATCAGACCTATGCATGCATCTTAAGTAGAAAATCTTTACCTTGTATGAAATATGCTGCTACAGTTGAGGTGAATATCACTCAGAATCAGAACCAAGTTTAATTTCACTGGCATATGACGTGAAATTTGTCAACTTAGTGGCAGCAATACAATGCAAGACATGACAAATGTAGAAAAAACATAAATAAATGAATTACAGGAAGTATATATGAATATTATGTAGTTAAATTAAAAATAGTAGTGCAAAAGTAGAAATATAAAAAATTGAGGTAATGTCAATGAGTTCAATGTCCATTTAGAAATCAGTGCAGTTTTGTTTTTGGAGAATTCAAATGTTGAAAAGCAAATAGCTGAGATTATTATTACTTGTAATGAAAAATAAAGAATTGTGTTATATTAAGGCTTTCTATGAGTTCATGACATTAGAAAGCCTTTGAACCAACGAGCTGAACTAGTTCTTGAAGTATTGTCTTGTTAAATTGGTTTATTATTCTCATGTGTGCCAAGTTACAGTGAAAGAGTTTGTTTTGCATGCCATCCATACAGATCAGTTCATCACATCAGTACATCCATGTATTACAAGAGAAAAACTATAACAGAAAGCAGAATGAAGTATTACAGTTACAGAAAAAAGTGCAGTGGAGGCAGAGAATAGGAGCAAGCTCATAATGAGTTAGATTGTGAGATAGGGTCCATGGAGGGGAGGCTGGATTTGGTGACATGCTGAGCTGTGTCCGCAGCTACAGGAAGTTGTGGACAGAGTGGTACACATCATCAAAAGCAGGCAGTTGTGAACAACCTGTTTATGCCTCTTTCTGCCAGCATTATCAAAGAATCCACCCACCCTGAGCATCTAGTCTTCTCCCCTCTTCTCTCAGGCAGACAATATAAAAGCCCAAAGGTATATATCACCAGGCTCAAGGACAACCTCTATCTCAGTGCTGGAAGGCTATTAAGAAGTACCCTAGTATGGCAAGTTGGACTCTTGACCTCACTATACAGTATACCTTGTTTTGATCTTGCACTTTATTTGCATTGTATTTTCTCTGTAGCTGTTACACTTCATTCTGCATTGTTACTGTTTTATCTTGTTCTACCTCAATGCCCCACATAATGATTTGATCTGTATGAACAGTATGCAGGACAAGCTTTTCACTGTATGTTGGTTTATGTGACAATAATAAACCAATTCTAATTCCAATTCCAATTCCACTTTCTTGTGGCCTCGGGCTGAGCAGTTGTCCTACCAAGTTATGATGCATCAGGAGAGGATGTTTTCTAGAACATAGAACTTAGAACAGTATAGCATGGGGGCAAGATCTTCGGCCCTAAATGTTGTGCTGAACCAATTAAATAAGTAATCATTTTTTTATGTTACACCCTGGTTGTAATGTGGGGGAAGGGCTGACAGGTGCACCTGGCAAACTTCCTCAAATAGCAATATGATGTTAGTCAAATAATGTGTTTCAGAAGTGGTGACTAATGGAAACATGCTGCCAGGACATAAGTATTAACCCTCATTTTTCGTTGAAAGGGTGTCATTTAATTTTTTTGTCCTCCATCTTTAGAATATCTCATTCTTCTGTGCACCGCTTTTGTTCTGTGTTTCTTGAATGACACTCAGAGTCACTGGTCACTTTATTAGGTACCTCCTGTACTTAATAGTGTCTACTGAGTATATACTTGTGGTCTTAGGCTCCTGTAGCTCATCCACTTCAAGATTCAACATTTTGTGCATTCAGAATGCTCTTCTGAACACCACTGTTGTTACACACAGTTAAATGAGTTACTGTCACCTTCCTGTCAGCTTGAACTAGTCTAACCATTCTCCTCTAACAGGGCATTTTTGCCCACTGAACTGCCACTCACTGGATGCTTTTTGTTTCTTGCACCATTCTTTGTAAACTCAAGAGACTTGTGTGTGAAACTTCCAGGAGATCAGCAGTTTCTGAGATACTTCAACCACACTGTATGGCAACAGCAATCATTCCATACTCGGGGTCACTTGGGTCACATTTCCTCACCATTCTGATGGTTGGTTCAAACAACAACTGAACTTTTTGAAAACGTCTGCATGTTATTATGCATTGAGATGCTGCCACGTGATTGCCTGGCTAGATATTTGTATTAACAAACAGGTGTACTGGTGTACCTAATAAAGTGGCCACTGTGTGTATATACTGCTTATAAAGGAAAGAGTGCATGCTGTACAAACCGTAAAATATTGAGACATAAATTTTGTAATTGTTTGTTAAAGGGATCTGTAAGGTAAAGAGAGCTGCTGAACTTCGTTCAAACTAAAAAACAACTTTAGCTAAATATTGATAGGCGAACACATTAAATTTCACAAATGCGCATGAAGGAATTTCAAGGTGGAATACAGTTATTAAAGCATCAAAGACAATTTATTCTTCATGTTAATCATTATTATTTTGTACTTGTCTTGGTATCCTCTTCAACACTTCACATTGTCCTATAGTTCAATACACTTTGTTTACTTGTCAAGGGGGATATCTCCTTGCTAATCTCTGAAATGTGGCTTTCACCTGTCTTCCTGCAAACAGCAACATGGTTTCTGCATTGTTGCCTTTCGAAATAAACTAAACTGGTGATTATTAATGATAGCACAAAGTCATTCCCAGATCAGTAAAGCCTTCAAACACCTCTTGGGATAGAGTTTAAACTTGGAGATTAGTCAGTCACCCAATAGCCTGACACAAAATTACATCTGTATAGACAGTGTGCCAGAATTCTCCACCAGAGTCCCTGGGCATTTTCAGTTCCATCTGTTGGACATACCAACCAGCAGGAGACCCTTCGCCATTGAAAAAGTCAGCATGCAATCAATTTGATTCACTTCAAATGTTATCATGCAACAAATACACCATAAGCCTATAAGCTAACAAATATCCTGGCTATACTAAAGATCTGCATTCCAAAACTAAACTTTCAAACAGAGGGCAGCGTGGTAGTGTAGTGGTTAGCATAATGCTTTACAGTACCCATAACCCCGGTTCATTTCCCAGCGCTGCCTGTAAGGAGTTTGTAAGTTCTCTCGGTGGCCGTGTGGGTTTCTTCCAGGCGCCCTGGTTTCCTCAGAACAAAGACGTTCCAGTTGGTAGGTTAATTGGTTATTGTAAATTGTCCCGGGATTTAAACGGGGGATTGTGAGATGGCACGGCCATCTCAAATAAATAAATAATCTCCCGCCGGCTAAGGTAAGCTGACGTCTACCCAAAACTGTGGTAAATTCCAACACCACCAATTATGGCCTATTTGGAAAAATAAGGACAAAATCAAGCCAGATAATGTCAATCAATGTTAGGCTTGATGGAGCCTTCCTGAGACAACACCTCATGTAGATACTATCAATGGTGGGGTGGGACACGCCCATGATGTATTGGGCAGTGTATTAGGGAACTGCGAATTCCAGCCACCAGAGAACAGTAGAAGCCAACAGGGGAATGATTACAGAGCAGAGAGATAAGGTGTGAACTCTACGTGGCTGGTGAAAGGAAGGGAGTGTCTGGAACAGGTTCAAACCAGCCAGAGTCACGGACTATAAGCAAAAGAGACTCATGCCTGGTTACCAGCCTAACAGCAATTCCGTCAAGTCCAGGAGAAGACGTGTGAAAGTTAAAAGCGGAAATTCGGCACTCTCTGCCCCATGAGCTGTGTCCAGCTCACATAGCACATCGGCACTGAAGCTTGACGCTGCAGAAGGCTTACCTACTTTACGGGAGTGATAGGGATAGTGGAGGACATGTGAATAATGAGAAGTGGATCAGGCAGCATTTGTTCCAGAACAAGTAACTCCTCTGTTGATGTCAGCTTGTAATAAAGAGTAAGTTTGCTCTGAAGGTAAACCCTAGAGATTCTTTCCATTTAGAAGCAGTAATGTGGAAATACCTTCACAAGAAAGAGTACAGCAGCTCCAGAAGGTAGCTCACCAGTACCTTCTCAAGGGCATTTAGGGATGGCCAACAAATGCTGATTTTGCCAGCCACAGTAAACAGCACTGGTGTTTATGTATGTTGAAAGAATTGATTTCAAAGGCCGAGCACTAAGAGCATCCATATAAAGCCTAACAATTTCAGCTGTCATCTTTTAATGCTTCTTCAATCCACTTTCCAATACTTCTGTCAAGAATGTTTTATGCATAGAAAAAGAAAATTCAAACATTAGATTTCTGAATAAAAGCAGCAAATGCAAGAAATACATAGCAATTATTTATAATTGTGAATAGAAAAGTTCTGACATGACATGTAATTCTGATGAAGGAAACACAGTAAAAATGAGTATTATATTAATGAAACAGCCTGCAGTTATTTCTTTTTACAGCTTGACTTATATCACTAATCAGCTTCATTAAATTAATATCTCACAGACATAACAAAACATCAACAATTAAGTAGACTGCTACCTTGAACTGATTCGGCAATCTGCAGAATCATTTTCAAGGACTGTTTCCAACTCATGTTCTCAGTATTCTTTTTATTTGCACAGCTTGATTCTTTTGCAAATTGATTGTTGGTCAACCTTTGTTTACGTGTGGTTTTTTTTGTAAATTTCTTTCCCCTGTAAATGCTGACAAGGTAATGAATATCAAGGTAGTACATGATAATATATGTACTTTGAATAAATCTACTTGAACTTTGAACTTTGAACTGACAAGCAAATGAAAAATCACATATTCTGATTTTTTAAAATTAATTTACTGTGAGCTTAGGTGCACCCATTGATTTGACCAGGAAAGTCAATATGTACTCAACTCCAAGGCCAAGTAGCCTGAGGCCATAGTGGTGGTTCGACTCTACTTGGATTATTAGCTGCCACAGAACCCTGAGTACACTGCTATCATGGCGTGTGCTGGGCCGGCAATATCGGAACCCAAATGCAGATGAAAGGTAGACTCTCAGGTAGAGACAGTGACAAGAGATCCTTTATATTAATTCCAGAAGAACATTTGGTGGCTCGGTCAAACGATGTCACAAGGAGTAACATTCTCAAAACTAGGAGCCCGTGATTAGCGCTAATTGGGCATTCGCTTAAGTAATAGGAGTAACATGGAATCCCTGAGCCTATTAAAATAAACTTAACAAATTCAAACAGAAGGCACCAGGAGGGCACATTACAAAGAGCAAGTCATTCGAGAAAATCACAAGGAGCTCTAAAATATTAAGAACTGTCATTACATAACAGGTGCTCTAAATCCTCTGGTGCCCCGCATAGGCCCAAAGAACACATTACTGGACTGCCCCCACCAAAAACTTGAGATCCAAGAATGACTCAAAAGACCTGGGAACTCGGGAGGGAGTCATGGGGAACTTTAAGAGGGACTCTAAGGGGTGGGGAAACCTGGGAACCCTGAGAGACTAGGGAACCTCAAGTGGGGCATGGAGAGGGAGGCTTGGGTGTCCTCAGGATGGGAAGAACTTTGAAAAAACATTGGAAACACTGAGAAAAGTCCTTGAATACATTGAGGAAAGTCTTTGGAAACCTTGAAGTACTTGGAAAACATCGAGAACCTTGAATGTTTAGACTAGGATGCTTGGACCCAGAAAAAATCTTGAGACCTAAAAACTTGATTCCTTGAAAACATGGAACTCAACACATATTGAAATTGGCCAAAGAAATAGGCCTTGAAATCTGATTGCACAATACTGGCACTTGAAAATTGATCTGATCCAGAGAAAACATGATTGTGACTACTTCAAACTCAACCCATGCAAATTAGGTAAATTCAACTGCATACTTCTTGCCAATAGTCACCCTTGTGATCACAATGGGATTTGTGCATCAGTAACATTTAGAATGTGATCATGTCATTTCTCTTTTTCAACCTTTGTGGGAGAGCTTGGATTAAATTGTCTTGAGGACACAAGTTGTGGTACATCCCTGAGACAACATGGTCTCATTCCTACAATGCCAGCCTGGAAGGCCTGTAGTAAGTTAATTATCTGATGTTAACCTAATTGGTTCCTCTACCTCCACTCCAACTCCCCAGTTTGCTAATCTTGTTGAAAATTCCATCTGATTCATATATGTTCCACAGGGAAAGGAAACTATTGTTCCTTACCCTGTTTGGCTTATATGATTGACTTTTAATTGCCTTTTCTATTAAGAAGGAACTTGGGATGATAATAAATTTTGTCATTACCAACAACATTCACATTCAATGAAAGAACAAATTAAAAAATATATAGAGAATAATTCATCCTAATATCAAACATAATATTCTGTTATTACTCTGTGGAAAGGGATTCCACAAAAGGGTATGAATCAGATATACTGTAATCAAAATATTTAAGAGACATTGAGAGAGACATTTGAATAGATAAGACATCGAAGCATACTGACCTATTGTGGGCAAATTGGATTATCGCAGATGGGCCAAATAGGTTGCCATATTACTGTAGGTTGAAGGGCCTATTTCTGTGTTATACTATAACGGTGTGACTTTATCACTCTAAAAGGATTTTTTTTCCAAAGAGATCAGGCTTTATACAAGAGGATGATAAGACATAGGAGCAGAATTAGGCCATTCAGCTCATCAAGTCCATTCTACCAATCTATCATGGTTGATCCATCACCTCTCTCAAACACATTCCCCTGCCTTCTCCCTATAACCTTTGACATCATGACTAACTGAGAATCTATCAACCTTTGTTTTAAATATACTTAATGACTTGGCCTCCACAGCCATCTGTGGCAATGAATTCCACAGATTTACCACCCTCTGGCTAAATAAATACCTTCTAATATTTGTTCTAAATAGATGTTCCTCTATTCTGAGGCCGTGTCCCCTGGTCCTAGATTCACCCACTATAGGAAATAGCCTCTCCATATCCACAGTCTAGGCCTTTAAATATGTGATAGGTTTCAATGAGATCCCCTGCCCTCTATTCTTCTAAATTCCAGTGTGTACAGGCTCAGAGCCATCAAATGTTCTTCATGTGTTAACCTTTTCATTCCTGGAATTATTCTCACGGACCTCCTCTCGATCCTTTCAAATACCAGAACCTCTTTCCTGAATAAGAGGCCCAAAACTACTCACAATACTCCAAGTGCAGTCTGAACAATACCTTATAAAGCCTTAGCATCACATCCATTTGAGTTGTTGTTAAATGTGGCTGTACATCAGAAACATTTAAAAAAAAAGAAAATTCCCTTGAACAGCAGGCAGTTGACAAAGGCCACCAGTTGGTACTGGGTAGAGGGAAACAAGTTCCACCAGCTCCAGTTGCAGAACAAAGGATCCCAGAGATACCACAGTATTTCAGTGCCACCATGGGATTAGGTAGGGTGTCATATCCTGGCAATGGGTTGAACTAAGCAGGATTCAGCCGAATGAAAAGATTCCACAATCAAAACATCAACCCTGAGGTGCAGCTATTTTAAAAAGTGTGGACAATTAAGCAGCTAATTGGAGGATCAGTCTCCAAGGAAATCCTTAGCTTCAATGGTGGTCATCTATTGTCAAAGGCAAGAATGAATTATTTGCTATCATAATCGACAAGAAATATCAATTTTATAATATAGTTTGCCTTGCTCCTGAGGTCCCCACCATTCAGAAAGCAATCTTCTGACAATTCACTTCACTCCCTGCAATACAAAGAAACAGCTGAGCCCGCTGGATATAGCAAAGGGCGTCCCAGCTGCAGTAGTGAAGGCAACACACAATAAGCCACATTTTCAGCTGAACTGTTCGTCTGCAGATTCAACAAAGGCATATACTGATGGAAAACTGCTCATAAAATCCAATCTTGCTCATCGTTGCCTGACCAATCTACTCTCAATCATCAGCCAGGTTAATAATGTGGCACCAATAATTTGTTGAGTTTACGTCAAAATTTCCAAACACTTTATAGTTTTAATCCAAGTATGGACATGACAGGTAAAATCAAAGAAGAGGAGTGGTGAGAGAGGGTCTCACAGAGGCTCCATGCTCCTCCTCCTTCTCCTATCAGATTTCAACATTTTCAGCTCCTTGCATGTTACTCTATTTGTTATGTTCCATCCCCTGTGGTTTGTTTCAATTTCTATCCCCTCATCCTTAAAATTAGGTTTCCCAAAATGTGAAATATTCATTTTACACTTTTTCTCTCCTTCATATCCTAGTCTAGGCACCCTCATCACAGGTGTTCAGAGTATTCCCCATATTTAAATTTTCCACTTTTTAACATGAGATAAGTGTTTCTCATTTCTTAGCTCTCAGTTCAGAATGCTGCATTGAAAAACAATCTTGCATCCACAATAGGAGCCCTCCAATTAGTTATAATAGAGATGAAAGATTAATAACAGAAAGGCCTAGAAATTAAAAAAAATCAAGGCAAGTATATTCTAAGGGGTTTGGTGTAAGATCATTGCTGAACAATCAGGGAAATATAATAGCATTTCCAGAATCTTCTGTTTTCGTAAGAGGACTTTATTTTTTCTCCATGATTCAATATTATTTAGCCAGCAATTTACATTTTATTTTCTTGCAAGCCAGGTTCAAAGGTTCAAAGTACAATTTAATGTCAGAGAAATGTATACAATATACATCCTGAAATGCTCTTTCTTCACAACCATCCACGAAAACAGAGGAGTGCCCCCAAAGAATGAATGACAGTCGAATGTTAGAGTCGCGAATTCCCCCCCAGCTCCCCACTCCCGCGTGTAAGCGGCAGCAAGCAACAATCCCCCTCCCCCCACCCGCAAAAAAAGCATCAGCACCACCGTCAAGCACTCAAGCGTGAGCAAAGCAACAGCAAAGACACAGACTTTCAGTTACCCCAAAGACTTTGCATTTCATCCAAGATTTGACATACCGCAGGTTCTCTCTCTCCCTAATAAAGGAGAAAGAGGCATTTCAATCAGATTGTGCTAATTCACAATTATAATTTATAATTCCTTTATGCCAAAATTGTCTTCAAACCCATTGGCATATCATTTCACTTACAAACCAAATTTCCCATTTGGTAATACTTAGATATTCCCTTGCATCATCTTTCATAAAATCTAGTTTAGAAATATTATCCTGCAACGTATAATCACAATCCACTTCTCAACTGTTTATATTAGTTTTCAGTTTCCAGTGGCTCAAATACAAAATGTTTGGCCTTTTCGCTAAATCTCTTCAAGGTTTCATAACACTTTTCTCCACTGTCCCCTCCATATTAAAATCCTAATTAATGTCTTTAGCTACGACAAAATCCCTAATGTACATCTCACATTCTCTTCACTTCTTTGTTGTCCTGCTATCTAAATACCTCCACCATGATTCCCTATTTTTTGAAGATGCTGATAATTTTTTAAATTTAAGCAACCTCTCTAACTCTCCTAATCACTTTCTTTTAGAATTTAGAGAATTGCACAGAATTTAGAGCAATAGAGTTGTAGAGTTATACAACATGGAAATATGCCCTTTATCCAATTCACCCATGCTGACCAAGATACCTTCCTGAGCTGGTTCCATTTGCATGTGTTTGCCCTATATCCCTCTAAGTCTTCCCCATCAATGTACTTGTCCAAATATCATTTAAGAATTGTAAAAGACATCTTCCACTTCCTCCAACAGCTTTAGGAGGAACATATTAGGCCTGAATTCTCCTTATCTCACTTTTAAAAACCTCCCACTTGTCAGACATCCCCTTACTTGGAAACACAGTTCCCCAACCAACCTTTGCAAGGTCTTGGCTAATTTAGGACCTTAACTTGTGTACCAGTCCATAACTAATTTGAATTTAATAAACTTCTTTGGTTGAGTAATTTTTAATACCCATACTTAAATTCTGCTCCATTTAAACTTTTAGTACTATGCAATCCAGGTCAAATCAAGGGAACTTAAATCACCTTCTATTACAACCCAATTATTTCTACACATATATTGATCTCCATATATATTTGCTCTCTTCGACTGAATATTGCAGGCCTATAGTAAACTCCCATCAAAGCCATTAACCCTATTTCTTTCTAAATTTAACTTACTTTACCTCACTGGGCACTTCTCCAGGAATATCTGCTCCAAATACTTATGTGATGTTCTTCCAAATCAATATTGTAGCTCCCCCCCCCCTTTCTTACTTATATGTCTGTCACACTGATAGAATATGTACCCCAGAAATTTGAGCTGCCAGTCTCTCCCATCCTTCAACATATTTCTATGATTGTTATAATATCACAATCCCATAAACCCATCCATGCCAAGTTCATCTGCTGTTTTTTCTTATTTACTTAATTGTTTACTATTATTATTATTTTAATTTTTTTTATTCTTCTATATTTTATATTGCATTGAACTGCTGCTGCTAGGTTAACAAATTTCACGACACATGCCAGTGATAATAAACCTGATTCTGATTATTTGCTGGGAATCTTACATTGGAATAAATACAGTTTCTTATACTTACCTCTCTTTCTCTTTGGCCCTTGCCTGTCCTACCACTGATCTTTGTATCTTTTACTTCATTATCTACTTCCCCTTTCTCAATTTGCTACTTTGAATCCCACCCCTCTACTAAACTAATTTAAACTATCCCAAGTAGCTCAAGCAAAGCTCCCCACCAGGGTATTTTCCCACTCCAGTTCAAGAGCAACCAGTCCCTTTTTGCACAGGTCATGTCTGATCCAGAGGAGATCCCTGTTCGGGAGTATTCTGGAGTTGGAGTATATAGCAAATATTAATTTCAAGAGCTACCAGTCTTCAGATTTCAACGTGGATTGCAGATTGAATTTAAAACGCTGCTCAGAACAATGATCTTCCTGAAGCTGTGGACTGGGTTTGATTGCAAACCAGGAAACACCCATTCACCTGAGATGTCTGCATATGCATGACTACAGCTAGAGAGACGATGGGGATTACATTCTCAGGTGTCTGGACTGTTTGCGTGAAGATTCAGGTGTTCCTAAAAGTTAAATGTAACTTAAATTAAGCATCGTGAACCCAAAGCATTGAAGTAAATGATGTAACCATGTAAACTGTTTGTGTTGATCTAAAGGGTAAAAAAAATGAGATATACTTTTTCGAAGAGTGTCTCCAGTATGATTCCTGCTTGTTTGGCTGAATAAAGACTTTGATATCCACCAACTTTAGTTTCTCTCCAGTGATTTCTTTCCCAGTCACAACATTAGGGTGCTCGCCCGGGAGATGTTGATGACCCACCGTGTGGCCAGGGATCTAAGCAGTCTAAGTGTGTGAGTATTTTTAAGATTAGCACTCACAGTTAGATCTGTTCAGATCGGTGACCACAGAATCATGAAGTATCATGAACACAGCAGAGAATGAACTGGTAAATCTAAAAGTAGTGTGGTGTGTGTGCGTGCATGTGTGTTTATGCAAGAGACTAGACATTGCTGTGTAATTTGGTGACACGGGCCACCCAACTGCAACAGGTGGTCTCTAACTGTTTGGGACATCAGGGGATGTGTGTATACTCATTCAGTGGACTGTATAGTAGCAGGCTCATTTGTGAATGTTTTTGTGTGCTTTAAGAATACGTCTGTAATCCTGGTATAACGATTTTTAACTGCAAAGGAATACAACAGGCATTATGAGTTCAGTGACACATACCAGTGCAGAGTCCATACTCTGTGGTTTTGAGTATGAACTGTATAATTTTTATCTATCATTTATATTTTACTTAATGTGGGAATTAGTGTGGAGATTTTTGAGAGAGAGAGATAATACCCAGATCAGGATGGCACCTATTGAGGTCAGGCTCCGTCAGATTGAGAAACTTGACGGGCTCTGCCATCCCTTGACCTTAGTTGTCACCACCCATAAGCCCTTCAACCCTGGAGAGAAGCAGAGCATTTTGTCAGAGCTGCCCTCACTTAAAGTCACCAGCAGGAATACACAATTCTTGTACAAGCTCAGGAAATGATTGAAGTTCAGCAGAGATATACATATATTGGTAAAAACAAAATACCCGAGGAATATGTGGGACAGTATGGCTCCGGCAGTGCAGGATGGTACATGGGCAGCTACAGCAATGAAGAGGGATATTGTTTCTTTAAAGGGTAAGTGAGGGAGCAACTAGGTTCAGAGAGCTGCTGAGCCTGCCATGGATTATGCAGACCGTAAATATCAAGCGTACGGGGAGTATTCCACGTTGGATAATCCAGGGAGGGATGACCCAGTCTTCCTGAGAAGCCTGAGCTCAGCCCAACAGGAAATTTTAGAATTAGGGATAGTGATGGAAACGACCTATTCCATGATATCATGGGCTTGTGAGATGGAACAAAGGAGGCAGAAGAGGAGTCATAAAGAAGCTGCAGTGGATGTGGCTGCTGTGACATTACAGAGGACTTGCTTTCTGTGCCAGCAACCAGGGAGCCTAGTAAGGAATTGCTCAAATCAATGGGGAAGGGTAAAGAGATGATTTGTTACAGCTGCAGCTTTTCGGGTCATGATTGGAAGCAGTGCCCTCTAAAGAGAGGAAAGTGAGAGAGTCACACAGCAAAGCAGGCAGAATCCAAATCAGTGCCCTCTCTTTCCAATTTGACTGCTGATCAGATTATAGAGCTGTCAGATAAATGGCTGATGGCAGCCTCTGTTGCCAGTAGTTGTCACCCACGGATGAACACAAGGGGTTTATTAGGAGGCCGGCAATGTGAAATGCTAGTGGATGTGGAGATATCGGTATCAATAGCTGATCTACCCTTCCTGTAGATTTTTGGGTGTACCCAAACAATGGTACTGTCCTGGGATAGACACACTGAGTAAGGCAGGTGCAGGTCCGAGAAGCTCAGAGACCTCGGCCTTCACTCTGCCTTGTACAGCCGGATCCTGGACTTCCTGTCAGATTGCTAGCAGGTGTGTAAGAGTGGGCTCCCTCACCTCTGCCCCTCTGATCCTCAACACAGGTGCCCCTCAGGGCTGTGTTCTAAACCCCCTCCTTTGCTCTCTGTATACCCATGACTCTGTCGCCACCCACAGCTCCAATATGCTAATTAAATTTGCTGACGATACTACACTGATTGGCCTAATCTCAAACAATAATGAGGCAGCCTACAGAGAAGAAGGCTTCACCCTGACACAGTGGTGTCAAGAAAACAACCTCTCCCTCAATGTTGCCAAAACTAAGGAGCTGGTTGTGGATTACAGGATGAATGGAGACAGGCTGACCCCTATTGACATCAATGGATCTGGGGTTGAGAGGGTGAACAGCTTTAAGTTCCTCGGCATAAACATCACTGAGGAGCTCGCGTGGTCTGTACATACCGGCTGTGTTGTGAAAAAAAAGCACAACAGCACCTCTTTCACTTCAGATGGTTGAAGAAGTTTGGCATGAGTCCCCAAATCCGAAGGACTTTCTACACGGGCACAATTGAGATTGAGAGCATCCTGACTGGCTGCATCACTGCCTGGTATGGGAACTGTACTTCCCTCAATCTCAGGACTCTGCAGAGAGTGGTGCAGACAGCCCAGTGCATCTGTAGATGTGAATTTCCCACTAGTCAGGACATTTACATAGACAGGTGCATAAAAAGGGCCTGAAAGATCATTGGGGAACCGAGTCACCCCAACCACAAACTGTTCCAGCTGCTAACATCCAGGAAACAGTACCACAGCATAAAAGCCAGGACCAAGAAGCTCCAGGACAACTTCTTCCACCAAGCCATCAGACTGATAACATTTGTATTTCTATGCTTTATTGTCTGTCTTGTTGGACATAATATTTATTACAAATTGCACATTTAGATGGAAACGTAACAAAAAGATTTTTACTCCTCATGTATGTGAAGGATGTAAGAAATAAAGTCAACTCAATCATTGGCTCAGGAAAAATGGAAAAACATGGGCAAGACGGGGACAGCAAACGTGTGTGACCCACAGAGCAGCTAAAATGGCCCACAGAGAGACAGCAGGCCCAAGAAGGGAGGGGTGACAGGCTAATGTGTGGGAGTAGTATCCGGAGGTCCCAAGGTTTGGGGCCAAGCACAGTCCAGATCTGGTAGAAGTAGCACAGCTGCCTGAGAAGGTAGTGGTGATTAAAGTAAAGGCTCACCTGAAAGGGGGCAGTCAGGGACAGAAACGGAATGAGGGGAGAGGCATCAGTACAAGCAGGACAATGGACAAAAAAGAACTAACAGAGATTATAAGTGTATAGGAAGAAACTACAAATGCTAAATTAGTAAGATTACATGGAGATATGAAGGACCACTTTAACCAGGACAACACATTGAGTGATCGAGCAAATCAGGAGGAACATATTGCAGGTCAGAGAGAGCCAGAGGGAGAGAAGGGAGTCCTCCCACAGCCTGGTGACCAAGTGGTGGTAAGGGAGCTGGCTGATAAGACAGGTTTCGCTCCCAGGTGGATAGAACCACCGGTGGTGCTCTAGACGAATGTCGCCTGTGCTGGTGTACAGTCCCAGTAGGGCAGCCAGTGGAAACACTGAACTCAGGTAAAGCTGCATTACTCACCTTCTTGTCACCCCCACAGACAGAGCGAGAGATCAAGTGTGCCCCATAACAGCGTCTTTGCAGAAAAACCTTAGCAATGAACAGCAACCGGCTGCATCACCTGATGGAAGCAGACCCACAACAAACACAAATGCAGAAGACACCAAGAGAGCGTGATAGCAAGGTGTGAACAGTGCGCTCAAGTTAATGGTAACTGTACTCTGAAATGAAGGCTGGTTCCTGATCAATAGATCAAAATAGAAAGACATTGGGGGAAATAGACAGGAAGGGATCCGAGTTACAGCAAAGACATCAGGTTCCACAACTTCGATGACATGGCAGACTGAGAAAGAGATGTCACCAATGAACAACGATTCCTTGGGTAACATCTTCCAGATAATCAAACATATCAGCTTTTCTATGTCTTCTACTTATTTTTTTTACCTTGATTTTGTTTTGTGAAACTGTAGGAGCCTGGGTCTTACAGTTTGTAGTTCGATGGAGTGAGCTAGCACACTGCTCTTCCCAAGAAAACTCCAGGAGAGAAATGTGAGCACGAGCTACCACAGGGAGAAGCTCAGAGACGAGACGAGGGGCCATGATCAGCTCCATTTCTTGCTGATTAAAGCATCGAGGAAGATTGAAACATCGAGTCAAATGTGGAGGAGATTGCGCGGTTCTTGGAGGGGCCACTGGATCTCATTCTCCTCAGAGAGGCCGCTGGTTCATATCGCTGCCCTCAGATGGACCGTTGATTCCTGTTGCCTCCCTCGGACAGGCCACTGGTTTGAGATGCTTCCCTCGGAGGGGCCGCTGGGACCTGATGCTTTTGGAGGAGTTATCGAAGTTCTGAGATACGTGGATTAGACTGTAGTTCATAATGGTGTCTCTCAGTTATCAGTTTTCTTTTCATGTTCTCAAGCGTTCTTTTCTTGTTGCTGATTACCAGACTGGGGGGTTTCGGTGATCTGTTAGTTTTTGTGTGAGCAGAGTTTGGAGTTTGCAAGTTTTTGTTTCTTTTTCTTTTCGTGCAGGGGAATTGATGTTTTTCCTTCAGCTACTTTGAAATTTTGAAGAAATTATACATAGCGTTTGAAGGCAGTCACTCCAGTCTGAATGCGGAGTGAGCTGGGCCCTTTCAGTGATTGATTGCACTGTCCGGGAGGGGGTGCCAGCAGGGTGATGTCCTTGCAGCCAGTCAAACAGAGACATCAATTAAAATGATGGACCAAGAGGAGGGATTATGAGGACATATTCTGGAGTTAGGGTATATAGCAAATATTAACTTCAACAGCAACCAGACTTCAGATTTGAATGTGGATTGCAGACAGAATTTAAAAGGCATCTCAGAGTAATGGTCTTCCTGGAGCTGCAGACTGGGGTTGATTGCCCGTTCACCTGAGATGTCTGCATTTGCATGAATGCAGCTAGGACAATGTTAACATTCAGTCTGGAGTGTCTGAGTGTTTGAGTGAAGCTTTAGGTGTTTGAAAATTAAACGTAACTTAAATGAAGCAAAGTATTGAAGTAAACGATGTCATTGTAACCATTGAAACTGTTTATGTTGCCAATGATCTTCAGGGTATTAAAATGTCATATACTTTGAGTTTAGGAGCTCTGCCAAGAGTTTCACCAGTATGATTCCTGCTTGTTTGGCCGAATAAAGACTTTGATATCCTTCAGTTTTAGTTTCACTCTGGTGACTTTGTTTACCATCACAACAATCCCAGTGATCCAAGATTTGTTCCCCTTGTAGCATTATCATATCACAATGTTGTTGTGCTACATCGATATATTTCTTTTTCAATACTCCGTGCTTGCCCAGAATCTCCACCATGGTGACAAAGAAGGTTGTCGCAATGTTCGGCAGTGAGTTTGTATAATTAATCACAGGGACAAAACCTAAGCAACTACATTTACAGTGGTGACAACAATAAACGCTCTGCAAATGTAATGCTATCAAAGTGATGTGTGTGTGTGTGTGTGTGTGTGTGTGTGTGTGTGTGTGTGTGTGTGAGTCTGTGTGTGTGTGTGTGTGTGTGTGTGAGAGTGTGTGTGTCTGTGTGAGAGTGTGTGTGTCTGTGTGTGTGTGTGTGTGTGTGTGTGTGTGTCTGTGTGTGTGTGTGTGTGTGTGAGTGTGTGTGTGTGTGTGTGTGTGTGTGAGAGTGTGTGTGTCTGTGTGTGTGTGTGTGTGTGTGTGTGTGTGTGTGTGTGTGTGTGTGTGTGTGTGTGTGTGTGTGTGTGTGTGTACCAACCAGAATGAGTTTCCGTTGTAAGATTTTGATCCATCAAGTAGGGTTTTTTTTAGTGAATTTTTGATTCATTTTCTTTCATCCCTAGGTCTCCTTTCAGAATATAGAACATAGAGCAATACAGCACAGTACAGGCCCATCATCCCACAATGTTGTGCCAATATCTTAACCTACTCCAAGATCCAGCTAACCCTTCCCTCCCCCGTAGCTGCCATTTTTCTATCATCCATATGCCTATCTATGAGTTCTTAAATGTCCTTGATTTATCTGCCTCTATCACCAGACATTCCAAGCACCTTCCACTCTCTGTGTACAGAACCTATCTCTGACATCCTCACTATACTTTCTATATAACCATATAACAATTACAGCATGGAAACAGGCCATCTCGGCCCTTCTAGTCCATGCCGAACGCTTACTCTCACCTAGTCCCACTGGCCCGCACTCAGCCCATAGCCCTCCATTCCTTTCCTGTCCATATACCTATCCAATTTTACTTTAAATGACAATACCGAACCTACTTCTACTGGAAGCTCACTCCACACAGCTACCACTCTCTGAGTAAAGAATTTCCCCCTCGTGTTACCCATAAACTTTTGCCCCCTAACTCTCAACTCATGTCCTCTTGTTTGAATCTCCCCTACTCTCAATGGAAAAAGCCTATCCACATCAACTCTATCTATCCCCCTCATAATTTTAAATACCTCTATCAAGTTCCCCCTCAACCTTCTACACTCCAAAGAATAAAGACCTAACTTGTTCAATCTTTCCCTATAACTTAGGTGCTGAAACCCAGGTAACATTCTAGTAAATCTTCTCTGTACCCTCTCTACTTTGTTGACATCTTTCCTATAATTCGGTGACCAGAACTGTACACAATACTCCAAGTACCTTATCAAAAAGAATCAAAAGGAAGGGAAGTCCATTTCAGCTTACATGGCTGAATTGAAGTGATTGAGCATTGTCAGTTCAGCTTAATAATACACTAAGAGATCAATTAGTTTGTGGAATCTTACAACAAAGCATTCAGAAAAAAAGCTCCCAACTGAAATACAGCTTACATTTAAAAGAACAGTTGAAATTGCTGTTTCAATAGAAATCACAGAGAGACACACAGGAATGAAAGTGAATGTGAATTAAACAGAAAATGGCCTGGCTGAACAAATTGTGTTACCGTTGTATCAGGGGCTTACTTATACCAGACCAATGCAGGTTTAAGGCCAAAACTTGCAGAAAATACAACAAAGAGCATGTCAGGAAGACAAAAAAAAAGTGGACTGTACAAAGAAGAGGAAAAGGTAAAAAGCCCAGTTTCACTTTCAAAGAACACTAATCTTTGATGTGTTTCATCACAGTGCTGATGAAAAATTTGATAATGATTAGAGTAGTGGTCACCAACCTTTTTAAGCCCAAGATCCCCTACCTTGGCTTTAGTGAAAGGCAAGATTGACCCCAGATTGATTAATTACACGCATGCGCACCGGAGCAGAAAAGACCGGAAGTAAAACCCCACAACCCGGAAGTAGAAATAATGTATAAACACCAGGGTGTTTATGTTTTATGGTGTAAAACATTTCAACCAGGATTGTATGGGAGAAAGTTTACTCTCGATACTGATCATCGATCGCCAGTGTCCATTTTCAATCCACAGAAGGGTGTTCCACTAACAGCAGCAGCACAAGTGCAGAGATGGGCTCTGTTTCTTGGAGAACACAATTACAAGATCAAATTCATGAGGACAACTAGTCATGGAAACGCTGATGGGTTGTCCTATTTACTCTTGGAAAAGGAAATACCGTAAAAATTTACAAAAGGGGATGTATTCTCCCTAATGCAAAACAAAAGTCTCCCTAATACGTCAGAGGTGATACAAAGGGAAACCAGAAAAGACCCCACCCTGCTTCAGGTCTACATAGCCACCCAAACTAGCTGGAATGTGCAGCAGAAAATTCAGTTACCCCATTTTTACCAGCACCAAGATGAACTTGCCCTCAATGGAGGTTGCCTTATGCAGGGATTGAGAATTGTTGTACCATCAAGCTGAGAGCTAAATGGTTGGAGGAGCTACATTCCAGTTATCCAGACATGGTTAAAATGAAAGCATTAGCTTTGTCTGCTAGCCTGGGATAGATCAGCAGATCAAGCAGCTTGCATACACTGTATGGAATACCAACATATCCAGAAAATGGCAAGAGCCATCCCTGGGAAAGTCCTCCATTGCCATGGCAGAGGACCTGTGTGGATTTTGCTCCACCGTTCATGGGCACAAATTTCTTGGTAGTAGTGGATGCAACTGTACAGTGGCAAACAGAGTTTCCAACAAGCCTCTACTTGAGCCTCGCACACTGTTAATATACTGAGAAGCCTCTTCGCAAGGACTGGTGTTCCAGAACACTTTGTCAGCCACAATGGACCACAGTCTGTGGGTTAACAGTTTCAGTCATTCCTAAAAATGAATGGAATGAGCACTGTCCCACCCAGCTACAAGTGGCTTGGCAGTAAGGTTTCTCCAAAGCCTAAAGAATGCACTGTGAGAACACACTACACTAACACTGAACCAGATGCTTACCAATTTCCTTGTTGCATATTGTAATGCAACACATTCCACAACCAGCAACTCAACGGCCGTGCCCTTCCTGGGTCATCCCCTGTGCTCACGTTTGGATGTCCTCAAACCCAGTCTCAGAAGCAGTAGGCAGGACAAACAGCAGATCCTCAAGCATGGAGGTTCAGTGTTTCACTCCTGGACAAGCAGTCCTGGCAAGGCAAGGGACCACAAAGGTGATCAAAAGTGGGTATGTAGAAAGATTAAGGACAGAACTGGACCACACTCCCACGCAGTGGAGATTGCATCTGATACCATCTGGAGATGACAAATCGATCAGTTAAGGAGAGCAGAGCCAACTGTTGGAGAAGAAAGTTGGCTACCATTATCAGAACCACTTCCTGCAGTCTCAGAGTCAACTCCTACAACTACCACAGAGGGGGTTCCAGAATCTGAGGTTGTTTCATAGCCACAAGTTTCACCTGCCAGGCAGAGTGATCTCCCTCTGGCATAAGAAAAATCTCTCTTTCATGTCAATGAATTATAGAATGTTTATGAAACATAACAATCTGTAACTAATAACTGCATATGAGAAAAGAGCTTATTTTATACAATGGTATTCTGTTGCACAAGGCAAGAACTAAATTAAAAGTTGATTATTGTGTGCATCTGAAACAATAAGTTGCAAGATGTGAGTTTTCTAGTCTTGGGCAACAGCTGGAAATTCAGGTCAGTGATGGAGGCACATCAAAGCAACTGTGACGAAAAGCCCTTGAAGAGGATTTCAAACCTTCTGAAGTGCTTGAGTTAACAAGATTGTTGTCATTTTCCAAGAAGTGAGCAGCTGATGCAGAAAGACTACAGGAAACTGTTGCCAATAGAATGCAGAAATAACCATCATGGAGGTACTTCTCACTCATAGCTGACACTGGAAACAATTCCTGGCAACGTGTAAATAAGTAAAGCAATGTTACCGCTGTGGTGTCAATAACTCCCACAAAACAGAATATTCCGCCAAGGGAAAATGGATTAAGTAAGATTCTCAGACATTTTATAAAGATCTGCCTTTCAGCAAATCCAATGCATCAGAACTCATCTAAACAAGGCACAAGTGTTGAAGTAAATGCAGAGATCAGTAACAACCATGAAGATCCTGAGCACGTACAGTATTTGTTAGTCACCATTGCTTTCAGCTATGCATGAACACATATAACTCACAAATCAGTTTACTAGTTGATATAGCTGTACTTGTGAATGTGACAAGTAAGCAAACTTTTAACAATCTTTGACAATGCTAGAATATTATTTAACAATGATGCTACACCTTTCACTGTTCTGGGGATATTTTCCCCAGAAATGAAATATAAAATCCAAAAAAAGTTATCAGAACAATATTTTTAAGGTAATTAAAGGTGAATGGCACTTTTCCAGTTTTCACACATTCAATGAAGTTAACCAAATTTAGTGACCTCTTTCATGGCACTGGAAAGCATATTAGCATTAAGTACATAGATAGTCACTTGACTTTATTCAGGAATTGCTTTACCTGTCTGTAAGTAAAGTGAGAAAAAAATGCCTGCTTGTTTTTGATATATTTCACTGAGTTGAGAATGGAACAATGCCATGCTAGTTGCAAAGAAGCCAATGTCAAAATCACATTTACATATATGTTTTCTCAGCTGTGTAAGTCTAGGGAAGACAAACTCAGGCCCCACCAAACGTGAGATTGAGGTGTGAGCTCCCACCCCAAACCCCTGTTTGTGTGGATGCTGTGTAATCCCCTACCCTGTTACAAATTAATGCCACAAAATAACAAACAGTACACTGCACACGGTTAAAGGAATTATATTTATGAATTTTAACTGAAGGGTCAGTAAAGAATAACAAAAAGAAAAAGACTCTAATTGAACAGTCAAATGTGCACAAGTTGGAGCTCATCTCTGAACTTATCTGTCGCTCACATGCTGGGCCTTCGGTCAATGTGAAAGCACACACCACCTTCCCAACGTTGCTTGCAATCCATCTGAAATAAACGGGTCTCCCACTGGGTCGTATGCTACAACCAGTTCTCCCCAGAGTCTTCTCTCTTCATCTCCTCTCAAACAAAAGCCCAAGACCAACCTCACCAAGAAAAACCTCCTGCTAATTGGATGGCACACATTCCACATCATCCCTTATCTTCAACAGTAACCCAAACAGGCTGAAAGCAGAACAGAGTGCTCTTACAGAGCTGTTAAATGAAATACCTACAGCATAACAGTAAAGATGTGAACCAGGGCACTACATATGTATGCCCCAACATCAACCAGTCAAACATTTAACTTCAACAAGTGATGAAATCAGTGGGTCCAGTTTGCAAAACTAGAATTATTGCTGAATATCATCAGATTGAGTTTGCAGAAGACATTTGTTCTCCAAATGTTTTTCCAACAAACAGCGAACTTCAGAGATACTAGAGGCTGAATTTTGAAGTAAACTGATCAGCTGAGGTATTTCTGAACCTCATACAATGAGGCACAACTGCACAGGTGTATGGACGTTAACAAGTTAGACCAGTGGGAAGAATTTAAAAAGAAGATCACTTCATACAGCGGTTGCCAGAGTAGAGGGAATCAGAGTCGGAGGGCTTTGGTTCAACAGGGCTTCGATGATAATGGGTCAAGGTGAGGTAAGTTACTTGTGAAGAATAGGAATAGGAAGTCTGTCTGTGAGGCCGGTGTTCTGTACTGGGTGTCAGATGTGGGATGTCCTGGAGACTCCCAGCCTCCCAGATGGCCATATCTGTACCAGGTGCGTCGAGCTGCAGCTCCTTAGGGACCGCATTAGGGAACTGGAGATGCAGCTCAATAACTTTCATCCAGTCAAGGAGAGCAAGGAGGTGATAGAGAGGAGCTATAGGCAGGTAGTCACACTGGGGCCTCGGGAGACAGGTAAGTGGATAACAGTCAGTAGAGGGAAGGGCAAGAGTCAGATGCTAGAGAGTACCCCTGTGGCTGTCCCCCTTAACATTAAGAACTCTTGTTTGAGTACTATTGAGGGGGGGACCTACCTGGGGGAAGCAACAGTGGCCACATCTCTGCACCAGAGTCTGGCCCTGTGGCTCAGAAGAGTAGGGAAAGGAAGAGGATGGCAGCTGTGATAGGGGACTCTATAGTTAGGGGGACAAACAGGCAATTCTGTGGATGCAGGAAAGAAACATGGATGACACCTCCCAAGTGCCAGGGTCAGGGATGTTTCTGATTGCATCCATGATATCCTGAGGTGGGAGGGAGAACAGCCAGAGGTCGTGGTACATATTAGTACCAATAACATAGGTAGGAAAAGGGAGGAGGTCCTGAAAACAGACTACAGGGAGTTAAGAAGGAAGTTGAGAAGCAGGACCTCAAAGGTAGTAATCTCGGGATTACTGCCTGTGCCACGCAACACTGAGTATAGGAATAGAATGAGGTGGTGGATAAATGCATAGCTGAGGGATTAGAGCAGGAGGCAGGGATTCAGATTTCTGGATTATTGAGACCTCTTTAGGGGCAGGTATGACCTGTACAAAAAGGACGGGTTTCACTTGAATCCCAGGGGGACCAAAATCCTGGCGGGGAGGTTTGCAAAGGCTGTTGGGGAGAGTTTAAACTGGAATTGCTGGGGGGTGGGAACCGAACTGAAGAGACGGAAAGGGCAGTTCGCTCACAAATAGAGAAAGCTTATAGGTAGTGTGAGAGGGAGGATAGGCAGGTGATAGAGAAGGGACGCGCTGAGACTGATGGTTTGAGATGTGTCTATTTTAATGCAAGAAGCATCATGAACAAAGCGGATGAGCGTAGAACATGGATCAGTACTTGGAGCTATGATGTTGTGGACATTACAGAGACTTGGGTGGCTCAGGGGCAGGGATGGTTACTTAGAGGTCCAGGCTTGTAGACGTTTCAGAAGGACAGGGAAGGAGGCAAAAGAGGTGGGGGCATGTGGCACTGTTGATCAGATAGTGTCATGGCTGCAGAAAAGGAGAAAGTCATGGAGGGATTGTCTACAGAGTCTCTGCAGGAGGGGGTCAATAACTCTACTGGGTGTATTTTACAGATCACCCAATAGTAACAGGGACGTCAAGGAGCAGATAGGGAGACAGAATCTTGAACGGTGCAGTAATAACAGGATTGTCGTGATGGGGGATTTTAACTTCCCCAATATTGATTGGCATCTCCCTAGAGCAAGGGGTTTCGATGGGGTGGAGTTTGTTGGTGTGTTCAGGAAGGTTTCCTAACACAGTATGTAGATAAGCCTAAATGAGGAGAGACCATACTTGATCTGTTATTGGGAAATGAACCTGGTCAGGTGTCAGGTCTCTCAGTGGGAGAGCATTTTGGAGATAGTGATCACAATTCTATCTCTTTTACCATAGCATTGGATAGGGATAGGAACAGACAAGTTAGGAAAGCGTTTAATTGGAGTAAGGGGAAATATGAAGCTATCAGGTAGGAACTTGGAAGCATAAATTGGGAACAGATGTCCTCAGGGAAATGTACAGCAGAAATGTGACAAATGTTCGGGGGATACTTGCGTGACTTTCTGCATAGGTACATTCCAACAAGACAGGGAAAGGATGGTAGGGTACAGGAACCATGGTATGAAAAGGCTGTTGAAAATCTAGTCAAGAAAAAATGAAAAACTTACGTAAGGTTAAAAAAACTCAGTAATGATAGAGATCTAGAAAATTATAAGACTAACAGGAGGGAGCTTAAGAATGAAATTACGAGAGCCACAAGGGGACATTAGAAGGCCTTGGTGGGCAGGAGTAAGGAAAACTCCAAGGCATTCTACAAGCATGTGAAGAGCAAGGATCTTGGCGATTGTAGGGATGACTTACAGCAGACTGAAAAGCTTGAGCATATAGACATTAAGAAAGGGGATGTGCTGGAGCTTTTGGAAAGCATCAAGTTGGATAAGTCACCGGGATCAGATGAGATGTACCCCAGGCTACTGTGGGAGGCGAGGGAGGAAATTGCTGAGCCTCTGGTGATGATCTTTGCGTCATCAATGGGGATGGGAGAGGTTCCAGAGGACTGGTGGGTTGCAGGTGTTTTTTCCCTTATTCAAGAAAGGGAGTAGAGATAACCCAGGAAATTATAGGCCAGTGAGTCTTACTTCAGTGGTTGGTAAGTTGATGGAGAACCTCCTGAGAGGCAGGGTTTATAAACATTTGGAAAGGCATTATATGATTAGGAATAGTCAGCATGGCTTTGTCAAAGGCAGGTTGTGCCTTATGAGCCGGATTTAATTTTCTGAGGATGTGACTAGACATATTAATGAAGATAGAGCCGAAGATGTAGTGTATATGGATTTCAGCAAGGCATTCGATAAGGAACCCCATGCAAGGCTTATTGAGAAAGTAAGGAGGCATGGGATCCAAGGGAACATTTCTTTGTGAATCCAGAATTGGCTTGCCCACAGAAGGCAAGTGTGTAGACGGGTCATATTCTGCATGGAGGTCGGTAACCAGTGGTGTGCCTCAGGGATCTGTTCTGGGACCCCTTCTCTTCGTGATTTTTATAAATGACCTGGATGAGGAAGTGGACGGATGGATTAGTAAATCTGATGATGACACTAAGGTTGGAGGTGTTGTGGGTAGTGTGGGTAGTCAGATGTAATAATGGGACATCGATAGGATGCAAAACTGGGCTGAGAAGTGGCAGATGGATTTCAACCCAGACAAGCGTGAGGTGGTTCATTTTGGTAGGTCAAATACGATGGCAGAATACAGTATTAATGGTAAGACTCTTGGCAGAGTGGAGGATCAGAGGGATCTTGGGGTCTGAGTCCATAGGACACTCAAAGCTGCTGTGCAAGTTGACTGTGGGGTTAAGAAGGCCATCATCAACCTAGGATTGAGTTTAAGAGCTGAGAGGTAATATTACAGCTATATAGGACCCTGGTCAGACCCCACTTGGAGTGCTGTGCTCAGTTCTGGTCACCTCACTACAGGAAGGATGTGGAAACTATAGAAAGTGTGCAGAGGGGATATACAAGGATGTTGCCTAGATGGGGAGTATACCTTATGAGAATAGGTTGAGTGAACTTGGCCTTTTCTCCTTGGAGCGACAGAGGATGAGAGGTGACCTGATAGAGGTGTATAAGATGATGAGAGGCATTGATCATGTGGATAGTCAGAGGCTTTTTTCCAGGGCTGTAGTGGCTAGCACGAGAGGGCATAGTTTTAAGGTGCTTGGAAGTGGTACAGAGGAGATATCAGGGGTAAGTTTTTTACGCAGAGAGTGGTGAGTGCGTGGAATGGGCTGCCGGTGACTGTGGTGGAGGCGGATACGATAGGGTCTTTTAAGAAACTCCTGGACAGGTACACGTAGCTTAGAAAATAGAGGGCAACCCTAGGTAATTTCTAAATTAAGTACATGTTCAGCACAGCATTGTGAGCAGAGGGGCTTGTATTGTGCTGTAGGTTTTCTATGTTTCTAACTTTTCTCAAAGTACTTGAAAGCATACTGATCATTAACAATGGCATACAGAGATCCAAATGTGTTGATATCAATTTGCTTAGTTTTCACAACAAGCATAGATCTGAACAAAGTTCAGGGATTAACTGTGCTGCACACCCTACCATCGTTTGTTACATCGATTAAGTGTGATTTGGTACATTGCCCAGTCCACTGCGTGAACCAAACAAAGCCTCAATGAAGTGAGAATGGACAGTTCAAAGTTCAGAATTCAATGTACGTTTATTATCAAAGTATGTATACTACGTATAACCTTGAGATTTGTCTTCTTATAAGCAACCACAAAGCAAAGAAATTCAACAGAACCCTTTAAAAAACACTGTCATACACCCAACTTGCAGAATAAAAAAAAATCATGCTAACAATAAAAGTATGCAAGTAACAGTCAGAATTGAAATTCATGGAAGTAAGTCCATAGCCACGGAGCCAGTGGCAGCTGATCCAGGCGCAGAACACAACAGGAACACACAAATCAAAATTTTGCTTGACTAATTGCTAGTTATACCATTGCTGATTGCTTGTTGTCCATCAATTTTGACAATGATGATTAAAACTTTGCGGGAAAGTTTTGAAAGCAGAAGAGCTATTGCACTGGGGCAGTTCCTCTCTCTTGACCTCAGAAGCTCTATTCCAGTGGCACGAGTGATCATCGCAACTGGAGACCTCCTTGGTTGCAGTGGATGGCCGTAGTGTCTACTGTGCCTTGCCTTGCCCTTCACTCTCCACAGAGTGCTGCAGAACGGCCTTCACGGCCGTTGGATCACACTAGTGATCTCATCCACTCAGTCCACTAAAAATGACCTTGCATGCTAGGATAGGCATATCCCTATATCTCACCGCCCTTTGAGGCAAACCACCACTCTCACATGGCTTAGCCCATCTGTTAAAGCCACCATCCCATACAAACTGCTACCTGAAGCCACAGGTGAGAGCTGAGTGTCAGGTTAGGACCAAATGTGAATGAGTTGTCTCAAGAGGGGCACGACAAACCACTGTTCACTACAACCCAGGCAAAGGTCTTTCAATATTTGTAAATATGAACGCAACTGTTGTCAATGCAATTGTCATAAAAATACCTTGTCATTCATTGAGGTAAACTAACATGCACCATCACCTGGGGCAGTTCACATTGTTATTGGTGTCAACATGCAACAGCTCTGAGTTTGTGACTAATCACGGGCCACTAGTCAGTCTGCATTGATTCGTGTCGAGCTCTGAATCCCTGAATATCAAGAATCATTGAATCATCGAAACATACAACACAAAAAAAGGCCTTACAGTTCATCTCATCCCTGCCAATCATAATGTCTGTCCACTATTATCCCATTAATCCACAGTAGGCCCATATCCCTCTACTCTTCTCCTATCTAAGTACTTGTCTCCACCCAAAAAATCAATTAACCATTTCACTCTGTGGATGCTGTTTGACCCATCGAGTTCCTCCTGCTCCTTTGTGAGATGCTCTAGATTCCTAGCATCTGCAGCCTGTCAAAATGTCATTTAAATGTTGTTATAGCATCTGTCTCCACTACCTCCCTTGGTGTATTCCAAATATTCTATGATTAAATCTGCTTTTCCACACATCAAGTTAGTTAGCTGTTCATTTCTGAAGTGTGAAATTCACATCAGCCTTCTAAACATTATCACAGTGCTATTGTTGTCCAATAGACAACTAATTATATTTGTAGACTTAAAGTCCTTGGTTTAGAACATAGAACAGTAACAGGCTACCCTGTTTCAAATTAATCTTATCTTTTCATAAACCTCATAGAAAACATCATGTCCAAGAAATTAAAATCTCCAATTTTAAAAAGAGAACCCGTAAAATTCTATGGCCAACTGATAATATTTTTGAACATTTTACATTCTAATTGTAAAGTATTTACATTGCATGAAGCTGGTAAAAATATTCTCCATGATTTTGCTGTTATTTTTCATGTAAGATAGCTAATTAGGTGCAGCAAAACAAATGACTGTGGAAGTTCAAGAATAATTTGTTTTACATGCAACTTGA
The DNA here is from genome assembly GCF_048418815.1 of Hemitrygon akajei. Classification (NCBI taxonomy): domain Eukaryota; kingdom Metazoa; phylum Chordata; class Chondrichthyes; order Myliobatiformes; family Dasyatidae; genus Hemitrygon; species Hemitrygon akajei. The sequence goes on along the minus strand of NC_133131.1, from coordinate 134,419,755 downwards.
GTTTCCACAATCTCTTGCAACATTTTCATTCCCCAGGAGATGTACTCATCTTCAGATCTTCAGGATAGCTTCCAAGATTCCATATGGCACAAGACCATAAAGGATTCTTTACAAAACGTTTTAATGTGGTTTTTTCCCCCATGTAGTTCACTAAGAAATTGACAGATTCAACTCATCAAAATAATAAAATAGTGCCTTTTTCAAATATGGATTATAAGTCATATTGGTCATTGTTAGCAATTAGGCACTGCAATTTAAAATTGATGGTGGGTTTTACTGCTTTGACCAAACTTCAACAAGTCATTACATTAAATATTTGAAAGAAACTATTATCATTTAAAAATTTTAAGGCAAAGTAACTGTTCAAAGCAATAAATATGTTGATTCATTTTTGACATTTTCCCTGATGATATGTAAGTCAGTCTTCAAGGAAACTCTGGGGAAAAAATCATTCTTGAAAGTACATAATTGTAGGTACAATTTGTGGGATCAAAAAAGTTAATTGACCATTCCTCACTGTGAAGATTTATAACTACGCAAAATTTCCAAGTTGTGCTTCTTACTAATATTTTTGTTGGTTTTGCCCCATATATATTAAATCCTCAGTCTCAATATATTTGAGATTTGGAAAATGGATGCCCTGATGAAGGATCTCACCTTGAAAGGTTGATTGTTTATTTCCTTCTCAGATGCTGCCTGACTTGCTGAGCTCTTCCAGCATTTTGTGTGTGTGTTGTGGGAGAAGAGATAAGGTGGAGCAGAGTTTTCATCTCAGCATGTGTATTTGTTCATACTTTTCTCTGCCTTGTAAGAGTCACTGTCTCAGAGTTAACTAGGGTTAGTTCTCTAAGGACAGAATAAGGAGGAATTAAGAATGGTGAGAAAATACTCAATAATGTCCTGGAGGTTTTGTTCAGACAGTGCAAAAATAATGTGACTAGCAAATTTGGCAAGTTATTTCGCATTCATATGGTCTACTTCAGTGAAGCTATCATTCCTAAGGAAATGCCATCACTTTGTCCAGCAGAAATCAAGTTTCATGAGAGCATATATCACTGTTGGGGGAGCACAGCATGCTGAACAAATCTGTGGATGGGGGTAGGGAGGAAGGAAACGCCAATGTTTTGGGTCAAGACCCTGTATCTCAACTAGCAAGAGCACGTTGACATGAGGAGCAGACATTCAGCTTCCCCTCTTCCTGCTCAAAAGCATGGGAAAAACAAGGGGTTGCTTGTAATCTTCAGAAACCAAGCTGCACATGTCAGCTGTGCCCAAATAGACCTTTATGGTGCTTGGGCACCACTGCTGGGAATGAGGCTGTCCGCATTCCGAGATGATCACCCAGCTTTATAAATAAAATCAAACAGGGGCTGACTGATGCAAGTGCTTACTCTTCACATTGAACTTTAACTCCCCTTTGCAGTCAATGAGCGAGGAAAGACTCAGAGCTTCTATCTGTTATCTCTGCCTCATTCGATGTAACAATCCAATTTGTGATGAGTTGTACAGTTTTTACGTTGTTTTAAGTAGTCTAGTGTAGCCTTGTGCTGCCTCACATACTCTAGTGTAGTTTTGTGTTGTTTCATGTAGCACCAGGATCCTGGAGGAATGTTGTTTCATTTTTACTATGTACTGTACCAGCACTTATGGTCGAAATGACAATAAACTTGACATGACTTCAGAAGAAAACCAGAGGAATGATGTGATCAGAAGCAATGGGGTTTAAGGAAAATTGTATCTAATATCAAGTTAATAACTTGATCAACTAATTTACTTTATTACTTCTGGTTCTGCACTACTGATTTTAATTTAACTATTTTATATACTTACAATTCTTCTTTTCTCTGTATTTATCATGTAATGCACTGTACTGCTGCTGCAAAACAACAGATTTCATGACATATGCCAGTGATATTAAAACTGGTACTGATTCTCATTCTTGAATAGTCAAGTCAAGTCAAGTCGCTTTTTATTGTCATTTCGACCATAATTGCTGGTACAATACACAGTAAAACTGAGGCAATGTTTTTCAGGACCATGGTGCTACATGAAACAGTACAAAAACTACACTGAACTACGTAAAAACAACACAGAAAAAAAACTACACAAGACTACAGACCTACCCAGGACTGGGTACCCAGACTGGGTATCCTACCCAGGATATGTGACACAAAGAGCTAAGTTCTGAAATAACTGTTTCTGGTGAACTTCTTAAATCACAGGATTTAATTTTCATGGGAATATTTAAAAAATCATTTGCAGTTGAATTATTATTGAATCAAACATTCAAGGTTTTTTAAGGCTTATGTAACAACAGCAACTTTTGCATGGAGCTAAATACATCTCATATTCAGACATTTCTTAGAAGAAAAATTACAATATAATATGTCTATATCGTTTTGTCAGCCTGCTAAATTAATCCTCAAAGTGTCAGAGAATCATATTAACAGCTCTGGATGTGGTCAAGTATCTGTGTAAGTTCTGGTTGAGAATTCTCACCACAGAAGGTGTTGTCAATAGAAAACTTCCAAAACTGTTTCCTCTCTTTCCCGTATACAGCATGAGTCTAATTACCACAAGCCTTTCTGGTTCAATGTGTTGAATGGCTGCCAGATCCAGCAGAAATATCTATCAAGCCGAAAGGAATATTTGTTCATACTCAGTGGCACTCGGGATTAATAGTCATTTTATGTCCCTTGCAAGATACTTGTTTGAGGGTTTAGTTCTTTGATTTGGTTATTCCAGAGATTGATTCATTTCACATTTCATGTACTTTTTTTTGTTAGAAGGCAAAATGCTCAAAGTATTGAAATTACAATGGCTAGACATTCACAAAGGTGCAGATTTTCTGGGAAATTTTAGGGGAATTAAACATGCACACAAGACAGGTTCCAAGTGTATACACAAGAGTGATTTTTAATTAAATAAGTTTAGTTTTATTAAGCTCAAGGCAGGTTTCTGAAACCAACTTATTTTTTGGATATGATGTTCAAGTTACATATTGAGTCCTGTGAAATCAGCACTAATTAAGCCAGTTAAGTTAAATGTATTATCAAGTCACTTTCATTGTCATACACTCAAGTGTCTGCATACATAAATGAAATGAAAAAGTTACTTTCAGCAACATTACAGGCACATAGCATGGAAGTGAGAAGCAAAATATAAATGAAACATAAATTACAAAAGTTTTGCACAGGAAAGTACACAAATAAAACCAAAAATAAACAAAGTTCATTGTCATGTAAAGTGGTCAAAATGGTCATAGTGTTACTGCACTGGGGCAGTAATTACAGTTATACATGTTGGAGCAAGAGCTGAATGGCAAAAGGGAAGTAACTGCTGGTGGTGTGGGACTTCAGGATTTTGTATATCCTGCCCAATGGCAGCTGCTGGAAGATGGCATGGTTCGGATGATAGATGCTGCTTATTTGAGGCGTAGTGTTATGGTACACATGCGACCACACCAGCCTCTGGGGTTAAGACACTCCTTTTCTCCAGACTATGGATAACCGAAGCATTCCTTTTAAGGATTCAGGCCTGCTCCACTAATTGGTGGCCACGTTTTGGCATCAAAATGTGGATATTTAAAGAGTACCTGAACTCAGGGTTGGTGCTCAGCTGTCAGCCCAACTTTGGTTCAATCTGCAATTGCATTTAAGATTTTTATCTCATCTGAATTCTTGTCTAGTCTCATCAGGTTCTCATCTAGCATCTGGGCAAAAGCCCTATTCTTGCCTCTGTCTCGATTCTAGACCTGGGTACGGCAGCACTTGGGTCCTCACCATCCTCAACTCGGCCTCTCCATGCATTTTCAATAGTTTCCTCTTGCCTCGTTTCAATACCTTCAGTGGTGAAGACAGATGTACCCCCGATGTATTGGGCTTGAGTCCACTAACTTCTGCAGCTTTGTCTGCTCCTGCGCATTAGAATCGCTGTACCAGACCATGCTGTAACAAGTCAGGATACTTTCAACAGTAACGGTAACATCTACAGAAGTTTATTAGAGTGCTTAGGGACATGCCAGACCCCCTTAATGCTGGTATGCCTTCCTTGTGATTTCAACCCTTCTGTGTCCAGGACAAACCATCTGATATGTTAACACCCAGGAATTTAAAGTTGCTGAAAACAGCACTAAGTTTTCCAATAATGGATGGATGTACCGGAAGTAATATTGCCAGTGGTCTACATCAGTGATGGTGTGGAAAGATTCCTCAGGACATATATTTTTCTGCAATTCTCCAGGCAATTTTGATAGCTAGAGTACGACTCATGGTGCTGTTCCTCTTTCTGTGCCCATATATATTACGCTTCATCCTGGATTGCAGAATTATGCACTAGGCAGCTCAGCACAAATATGTTCAGTAAAGTTTCCAGAAGCATAATCATGGTCAGCCCCGCAGGGTGCACCAAGGTAGCTCAAAGCTTATTATGAGCCAGGTTCACCTCGGTGCCTAGCTTCAAGGCAGCAGTCATGAGCTACAGTATGTCTGGAATGGTCATTCCTTGTCAATGCAACAACCAGTATGTAATCATGCAGCTTGATCTGAAGGTATATTGGGGAAAGACAGTGCAGGATATATGAACGTCAGTGGCTTCCTGTAGACCAGCCAGGCTGCCGGCTGAGAGCACGGTGAGCAACGTGATGTGCTGTAGCTCTTAAGGCTTTTGCATCCTTGGGAAGTTTTCAATATCGACAAAGCCTACCTCGCTCTGGCTCTGTATCACTGGGTTTCTCTGGATGGTGGTAAAACGCGTATCAGTTGCCTCTCTGACGTGAAGACAGAATAGAAAATAGCACCATTCCCATGCCGCTTCAATGCCAGGCATTGTTGTCCAGCATTTCTGATTCATTATTGTCTTGGTGCAGAGGTGCTTGTAGCAAGCATCAGTGCTTAGTGACACATTCTGTGGTGCTGCTCTAGAAATTCAGTTGGGTGGATTCTGCTGTGGATGTCATGTGCTCTTCGCCTGCGACTTTTTGAAATACCTCACTTTAAATTTTACCTCCTCTATTCTGGTTAAAATATTTTCGATGGGCATTTAGCTTGGAGAGAAAATCCTTCCTGTTCATGACTTCTCCTACATGCACCTCACTGGACTATGCACATATCCAAGGCCCTGGCTGCTGCGTTTCTCAGAAGACAATAAAACAGTAATGTAAATCCAATCTTTCCTTTAAGAGGAAAATATTATCTTAAAAAGTCTAAGTTTTGACAGAAACCACACCCTCCCTATACAGATATCTACTAATGGGGAGAATTGCAGATTGCGAAGTATTGGAAGCTCTGCCTGAATATTGAAATTAACAAGTGGATGTAGATAATATCCTCCAAGCTAACAATTCATGGGAGACATAAATCACACACAAAGAATAAGAGGTCTAGTGTAAATCTTAGAAACCAGCACACAGACAGGAGTTGGTATTTAACTTAATTTGAATTTGGTTGAGGCCACCTCAGCAGAAATTCAGATTGAAGAGGTGCCGGCTAGACTTTTCCAAACTGCTCCCAATTACCAATTACCTCTTTCAGACAAGGGCTTAAATTATAGTAGGTGGATACATTGTATTTTGAATGCTAAAGTAAACTCCCACTAAAGCTAACTCAGACCATCTTGTCAACATTTTGTTTTGTCTCAGTCAGTAGGAACCAGTGAACTCATTCTACAATTTAAACATCTAATTAAAATCACACTGAGTAATTGTTCTTCAGAGCTAAATAACACAGGATGATTCACACTTTCTATCCTTTTACACCACGGTTCTCTGTTCCATTTCCCAAATGAAACGATAAATGTCACTCAATTGACAAAGTCACAAAAAGGTCACTTGTCCGTGGACTTAAGAGCTAAGAATTTTGGCAGCAGAAGGCATGTCGCCAATGGTGAAACAAGGAAATTCAGAGATCATTTTCTTTTTGACAATCCTTCAACACAGCTTTGGAAAGCTTGCTTTCCCCTTCTGTTTTATTAATATATTTATTTAAGGAAGCAGAGCCCATTGCTGAATTACAAATGAACAAAAACTCCTTTTTATATCAAACAATATTGTCTCCACATTTTTGCACATGCAGCCAAAAGAATCTTCTTTCAGTGCGTGTAGACGGACAGTTTTAATGGCTGGTTTTGATCAGAGTACATTTGAGCTTGATGGTGTTCAATTCCAGTCGCCTTATTATAGGAAAAATGTGAGGGGATTAGAGTGGGTCCATTTACAAGAGTGGTTCATGCGATGAAGGATTACAGTTATAGGGATAGATTAATAAGACTGGGACTGTTTCATTTAGAAAAGAAAGGAGGAAAATAAATAATGAGAATTCTTAACAGAATGTAAACAGGAAGGCTGTTGGCTTCATTGAGTGATTGGGGACGAAATATCACAGGTATTAAAGTAAGGGGATTAGAACTAACAAGAATTACTTAAAGAAAAAACATGTTAAAGAAGCACATACAGATGTGGCGGAGACAGGTTCAATTATGGCCTTCAAGAGAGATATGGATATATACATGATGAGGAGAAAAATGTAAAGCTATTGAAAGAACTCTAGAGGTAGATGGCGAGGTGGAGGTAGATGGCGAGGTGGAGGTATCTGGCGTTCACATGATACTTCCTTGTGCGCTTTACTATTCTGGGATTATTAGATTCCATGAAATTATTATTTTACTTACTAAAACTAGGTTTAATTAAAAGTTTAAAGAAGTTTTTTTAATAGATATAAGGTATAGCGAGAAAGAGAGGAAGATGCACTGTGTCACACAGAATGAGAATGTGAGAAGAAAGTCTTAAAAGCATAATGGAGTCTTTCACTGTAGATTTACAAAATGAGAAGTTCCAGCTCTGGATGTGTGAGCCCAAGATAGAGAAGCTAGTCTAACTCTTGATGCCAAAAGTGGAACAAAACAAATCAAGCCACGGACAACAGATGCTACTTAAATAATGAACATGAAAAAATCTGCAGATGCTGGAAATCCAGAACAACACACACAAAATGCTGGAGGAACTCATCAAATCAGGCAGCATCTATGGAACGGAATAGATAGTCAACGTTCAGGGTTGAGACCCATCTTCAGGACTGAGAAGGAAGGGGAAAGATACCAGAATAAAAAGGTGGGGGGAGGAGAAGGAGGCTAGCTGGAAGGTGATTGGTGAAGCCAGGTGGGTGGGAAAGGCCAGGGGCTGGAGAGGAAGGAGCCTGATAGGAGAGGAGAGTGAACCATGGGAGAAATGAGAGGAGGGAACCCAGGGAAGTAATAGGCAGGTGAGAAGAAGTAAAAGGTTAGAATGGGAAATTGAGGAAGTGCGGGTGGAATTTCTTCATAGGACAGAAAAATTGATATTCAAGCCATCAGGTTGGAGGCTACCTAGACAGAATAGAACATGTTGCTCCTAGACCCTGAGGGCAGTCCCATCTCGACACAAGAGGCCATAGACTGACACTTTGGAATGGAAATGCAAATCAGAATTAAAATATGTGCTGCCTACGGCGGATGGTGCAGAGGTGCTTCACAAAGTGGACCTCCAATTTATGATGGATCTCACCAGTGTAGAGCAGGCCACATCGGGAGGACCGGACACAATAGACGACCCAATTAGATTCATAGGTGAAGTGTTGCCTCACTTGGAAGGACTGTTTTGGGGCCCTGAATGGACGTAAGGGCAGAGGTGCATGGGCAGGAGTAGTACTTAGGCTGCTTACAGGGAAAGTGGAGGGTGGGGGGAGGTAAAGATTTATTTAGTGGTAGGATCCTTTTGGAGTTGGCAGAGTTGTGAAGGATAATATGTTGGATGCAGAGATTGATGGGGAGATAGGTAAGGACAAGAGGAACGCTATTTACTTATACTTAAATAATGTAAGCACTCTCAATTATTAATTGGGAGAGAGCCTAGTGAACGTTATTTGCTTGCATTTTGATCAAAGTCATTATCTTCATTTCAGTTTCAATAACAGACATCAAATTTCCATAAACCGCAGGTAAAGCCTCAGTGACTGATACACATGTATTCATTTTATTTAGTGCAATGGCAATGGTTGCATATGCACAGCCAAAACTGCTGGGGTAGTTAAAGGCAATGGGCAATAACTGAACTCAATTGGTTTTGGCATATATGACTTATTTAAGCTTGATGTACCGAAAATGTTTCTCGGGCATGTTTTGCTAATGGTGTCTTTCACTGAAAGAGCATGGGGGCCTTCATGTTGACACATGTTGTGTGTTTCACCTTCCAGAATTTCATTATCAGATATTCAAAAGGTATCTGTTTCTGCTGGGAGTTGATGGCTGAGGGCAGATGTTGGTGAGTAGTTGGTATGAAGCAAGGAGTATGTGCAGAGAGAAAGGTTTTCAGTGCTCCTGGAGATACAGTTACATATAGGCATAGAGTATTGCAGTAAATGTGTTGGCACGTAGCCAAGTGGTTAAGCCGTTCGTCTAGTTATCTGAAGGTCGCTAGTTCAAGCCTTGGCTGAAGCTTGCATGTGTGTCCTTGAGCAAGGCACTTAACCACACATTGCTCTGCGATGACACAGGTGCCAAGCTGTGTGGGTCCCAATGCCCTTCCCTTGAACAACATTGGTGGCGTGGAGAGGGGAGACTTGCAACTGCCGGTCTTCCATAAAAAAAATCTTGCTCAGGCTTGTGCCCTGGAAACTTTCCAAGGTGCAAATCCATGGTCTATCGAGACTAATGGAGGCCTACACTGTAGTAAATATTTAACTGAATGGGACTATGGAAATGATTACATATGGAGGACACAAAATGATTGTCTACAGGAAAAAGAAGACAGTTTCCAAGAAACAGAATGACATACTTGTCACATGAACCTTGATACAACATTCATTTCATGGACTACAGTTCTTGGCAGAGATACGCTGACAACACAAATCTTGCACATGTAGAAGAAGGTGGTCTGATACTTCGACAATGTAGAGATTTTAAAATCGCCATTAACACAAAGAAGTGACAGTATTCCAATCAGTCATTTCTTTGCTTGCCTTTTTAATTGCTTTTCACTTTCATCTTCATCTTCTCATGAGTGAGAATCACCATATAAATAGGTCGTTATCATTCACAATGGCAAACAGAAAGGGGAATATTCTCTGTGATGTGTCAAGCAGCTATCAGTGAGTATAGATGTGGAGTCATGGAGTAATGCAACATGGAAAAGCCTCTTCAGCCCATCTCATCCCTGCTGACCTAGATGCCCCTCTATGCCTATGTCATTTGCTTGTGTTTGGCTGATATTCCTCAAAATTTTTCTTATCTATGTGTCTGTCCAAATGTCTTTTAAATGTTTCAATGTATCTATGCAACAGCAAGATCTGGATTATTAAAAAAGTGAAACTACCTGGATATCCTTGATATATATCTTACCCCTTAGGAGATATGCCCCATCCTCTGCGAATATCAGAACTGATGTGCTCCATTTCAATGAGAGGTTCCATATTATCTACAATTACATCAATTTCTCCAGATTTCAATCAACTTCTTCAAGTTATTCCTTCAAAAAGTGTGTGTGCGTGTGTGTGCGCGCGCACACATGTGTGCCTACATGTGTGCATATGTGCATGTCTATGAAGTTTTTATAAAACAATTTTACCTGCATGTTCAGAGGACATAATGGAGATGGTTGGATGAAAGGAAGAATCCACAGGGTGATACATTATTTTTGTAAATGTGCAGAACAAACCAAGATCTGACAAAGTACCAGGAAAGTTTAAGAACAGGAGCAAGTACTGAGGGTATGAGTGTAGGCAGAACATGTCCCATTGTGTTTGGAAGGATTTCAAGGGAAGGGGAGAGTTGGTAGAGATGTAGGAGAAAACTGATGCTTCAGTTCTGTATTCAGGTCTAGAAAATTGAGAAAATGAGTCATAACTTGCGCAAACACTGCATCAGGTCTCATACGCCAAGCTTCCACTAGAGGTTAATTTTTCAAAACTAAACTGAAGGAAAGCAAACTTCCTTGGTGGTCCACAGGGACTCCTCTAACAAAAGCTAAAATCATAATTCCCTGGTTAGCTTAATTCTGCCACCTTTGGATAAATAATAAAATTGAAGGCACATTTGCAAGAAAGAAATGCCTTGCACTTTTCACCACCTTGGATCTCCCCAAAATGTTTTTCGGGTAAAACATTTTTCAAATAAAGTCACTGTTACATTTTGTGACCAAACGTGGTAGTTAATTTGAATATTTATTAGGTTATTGTCAAACTGATAATCCTCAGATTGACTCTGATACTGAAGTATTGTTTCATTCAGTTTTGATGCAAGTCAAATAGCTGCAGAGATTCCTGAGCAGATTTTGTCTTTTTTTTAAAACAGCACTGCATTCAATATTCTTATCCAGCAAATCTTTTCCAATGTTTATTGATTCCTTCATAATGACCAACAGATGCATGCTTTGTCTTATTTGGTGCCTGAGGATAAAAATGATCAATCTCTTGTGGCTTATTTGCTTTGAGTCCTTTTTGTCTGTCTGGGAACTGAGTATTATATTATGTCCAACTTCTATATTCTTCTTGGACTATCACCAATTGTGAAGGACATATTACTCAACTCTTCCCCTTGAATACTTGGAGAAAAGATTCATTTATTATTAACTACACTGTGCATTCTCAGTTTCTGTCCTTAATGCATTCCATTTGGAATTTAGTTGTTTCTTAGACTAGATTTCTGTTGTTAATTTTTTTTTCTGTTTTACTTTGCATCGGCAATGATGCTCATTTCTAGAATGCATGCTGCTTATTTTCCACCATTATCTCACTTTTGGATATGTTTTTATCCTTTCTGACTTCTAACTGTGTTATTCATATTTGTTAATTGTAGCTCTGCTGTTAAATGTCAAGTGTTCTTTCCTTTGTCTTGCATGTTCTCCTCCTTGCCGACAGTCATCACAGGAGCACGTCAAGGAAGCGTACTTAGTTCACCGCTCTACTTTCCCAACACATGTGACTGTGTGGCTAGGCACAGCTGAAATAACGTCAATAAATTTGCCGATGACAAAACTGTTGACAGCAGAATCATGGAGGCATACGGGAGTGAGCTAGGTCAGCTGGTTGAGTGATGTCGCAACAATAGGCTGGTTTAGGTTGCCGTGGTAACGTGGTGGTTAGTGCTCAGGGCATCAGAGTTCGCAGTTCAATTCCGATGCCATCTATAAGGAATATCTATGATCCTGCCCGTGAACACCAGAATTTCCTCCACCAGTTACTCAGGTTTCCTCTGGGTGCCCCGGTTTCTTCCCACATTCCAAGAAGTACCGGTTAGTAGGTTATTTGTTCATTATAAATTGTCCTGTGATTAGGCTAGGGTTAAAGAGCTGGGTTGTTGGGTGGTGCTGCTTGTTGGGCTAGAATAAATAAATAAAGAACTTTGCACTCAAGGTCAGTAATAATGAAGAACTGATTGTGGACTTCAGAAAGGGGAAATCGGAAGAACACACTGCAGTCTCATCAAGCAGTCAGCTTCAGAGCGAGCAGCTTCAAGTTCCTGGGCATCTACATCTGAGAAGATCTAAAAGGCATTGCAGCATCATTGGAAGTTTGAGGACGTTTGGTAGGTCAGTGAGGTCTATCGCAAATTTCTGCAGATGTACTGTGGAAAGGCACATAAAGTCATAGAAAAAACAACACAGAAACAGTCCCTTTGGCCCATCTCGTCAGTGCCAAACCATTTAAAATGCCTACTCCCATCAACCTGCACTGGACTCATAGCCTTCCATACCCCTTCTGTCCATGTGCCTATACAAACTTCACTTAGATGTTAAAATCGAGCTTGCATGCACCACTTGTGCTGACAGCTCATTTCGCACTCTCACGTCTCTCAAAGTGAAGGCAATTCCCCTCGTGATCCCCTTAAACTTTTCACCTTTCAGCCTTAACCCATGACCTCTAGTTGTAGTCCCACCCAACCTCTGTGGAAAAAGCCTGGTTGCATTTGCCCTGTCTATACCCCTCTTAATTTTGCATACTGCTTTCAAATCCACCTGAATCTTCTATGTTCCAAGGAATAAAGTCCTAACCTATTCAATCTTTCCTTATAAATCATGTCCTCTAGTCCCAGCAACATCCTTATGTTTTTCTGTATACTTTCAACCTTAATTACATCTTCCCTGTAGGCAGGTGACCAAAACTGCACACAACAGTCCAAATTAGGCCTCATCAATGTCTTATGCAACTTCAACAATAACATCCCATCTCGTATACTCAGTACTTTGATTTATGAAAGCCAATGAGCCAAAACCTTTCTTTATGACCTTATCTACTTGTCCCACCACTTTCAATGAATTATGGACGTGTAGTCCCAGATCCGTTTGTTCTGTAACACCCTTCAGTGCCCTGCGATTCACTGTGTACACAGATCTTTGTCCCAGGAAAGCAGCATCATCACCTGGTATGGAGGTTCCAGTGCACAGAATCAAAACAAGCTGCAGAGAGTTGTAAACTCATCCAGCTCCACCAGTGACACAGCCCTCCCCATCATCTAGAAAATCTTCAAAAGGTGGTGCCTCATGAAGGCAGCTTCCATTATTAAAGATCCACACCATCCAGGACATGCCCTCTTCTCATTGTTACCATAAGGGAAGAGACACAGGAATCTGAGGACACATACTCGGTGTTTTAGAACAACTTCTTCCTCTCCGCCAACAGATTTATGAATGGTACAATGACCCATGAACACTATCACACTAATTTGCTCTCTTTTTACGTCATTTACTTAATTTTAATTACTCAACTTCACTCACCCTAACACTGAATTGATCCCATAAACTATGGAACAATTTTCAAGGACTCTTCATCTTATGTTCTGGATGTTTATTGCTTATTTATTTATTATTATTATTTTGTTTTACTTTCATTTTGTACTTGCACAATTTGTTGTCTTTTGTACCGTACTTATTTGTCCATCTTTGTAGTGTGCAGTATTTTATTGATTCTCTTGTGTTTCTTCATATATCTACTGTGAATGCCTGCAAGAAAATGAATCTCAGGGTAGTATGTGGTGATGTATACGTACTTTGATAATAAATTTACTTTGAACTTTTGTGTGGCTAATGAAAACCTATGGAATACATAAAGAGCATTGTACGACCTCCCATCTCTACAGACCAGCCCCATCTCAATACCACCAAATGAACCCTCCCCCCAACTCCCCACACAATCATTACCAACATTTCCATTGCGGGGGTCAAAATTTACCTGAAGAAGATTGACCAGAAGGATAAGTACTCTGTGGCTACAAGAGCAAGTTAGATATTCTATATGCCTGTAAATGAATCACTTCATGACTCTCGCATCTTTTCAAACATCTGTAACAAAGTAACTTGATGGAATAATTATTGTATGCCATGGAACTCAAGAAGTTCAGTTTAATCCAGGAGAAAGGAGCTCACTGGATTGGCATCTGGCGTTCAATTTTCACAGTTTGGTGAGCTGTTGTGTTGAACTTTGTGACTGGTGGAAACCTTGGCTATAATGTTTAAGATCCATGGCCATAGGATTTTTCTTTCCCTGGAGTTATCACTTCACATTTATAGCAGATATGCTACAAAAATGGCTCCAGTAATTGAATAGCAGGTGGCTTCCTCAGATTATAGGAACATTTAATTGAAGTCAAACATATTCATAAAATCTGCAAGTACATTAGTAAGGATTCAGCAGCTGCGTAGTGTAGCCATGAATAAGAATGGATCTACCCAGCTTTCATGGAAAATTGAATTATATTCATTGAATTAGTCACTGAGTATGTCTTGTAACAGCTCTCCAGCCATTCATATACATACCCTTCTATTAAATGCTTTGTAAATATATGTTCCAAGATGTGTGTTATATCTCTCAAAGATTCTCTCTCCTATATAGAAAGAAAATGTAGAGGCAAACAGAAAGCAGGAATATGAGTCATCACTGAATGAAACATTGTTCTCCCTTTCACTGAATCCTTTAGCATATCTTCTGAGGTCAAAAGCAGTTTCTATTAGAATACTTGCACATCTGAATTTCTGATTAAAACTTCTACCAGATTATTAGAATTGTACTAGCAGATCTGTGACCTGTAGGGTTATAGACCTATGGCTATAAAATGGGATTAGGTTAAGATTCTTTCTGTTGACTGATACAGGCATGATGAGCCACATGTTTCTGTTAATGAGTAATAGTGATAATTGCCAATTGTCAAAATTTGAAATAGAGACTTCATTCTTACTGGGGAACCTGCTGCTGTGAGATAATGCTTCCCCACTGCTCTTTGCATTGAGTTGAGATGCTTTCCTCTCTCCATATAGGTTTCTACTGGATTCTCCTCTTTCCTCATACATCCTACGTGCTGGTTGATGGGATAATTGTCAAGTCAAGTCAAGTCAAGTCATGTCATTTCGACTATAACTGCTGGTACAGTACATAGTAAAAATGAGACAACGTTTTTCAGGACCATGGTGTTACATGACACAGTACAAAAACTAGACTGAACTACGTAAAAAAACAACACAGAGAAAGTTACACTAGACTACAGACCTACACAGGACTGTGTAAAGTGCACAAAAACAGTGCAGGTATTACAATAAATAATAAATAGGACAATAGGGCAAGGTGTCAGTCCAGGCTTCAGGTATTGAGGAGTCTGATAGCTTGGGGGAAGAAACTGTTACATAGTCTGGTCGTGAGAGCCTTTTCCCAGATGGCAGGAGGCAGAAGGGTTTGTATGAGGGGTGCGTGGGGTCCTTCATAATGCTGTTTCCTTTGCGGATGCAGCGTGTCATGTAAATGTCCGTGATGGCGGGAAGAGAGACCCCGATGATCTTCTCAGCTGACCTCACTATCCGCTGCAGGGTCTTGCAATCCAAGATGGTGCAATTTCTGAACCAGGCAGTGGTGCAGCTGCTCAGGATGCTCTCAATATAACCCCTGTAGAATGTGATGAGGATGGGGGGGGGGGGGGGTGGGAGATGGACTTTCCTCAGTCTTCACTGAAAGTAGAGACGCTGCTGGGCTTTCTTTGCTATGGAACTGGTGTTGAGGGACCAGGTGAGATTGTCCGCCAGGTGAACACCAAGAAATTTGGTGCTCTTAACGATCTCTACCGAGGAGCCGTCGATGTTCAGCATAGAGTGGTCGCTCCATGCCCTCCTGAAGTCAACAACCATCTCTTTTGTTTTGTTCTCATTAAGAGACAGGTTGTTGGCTCTGCACCAGTCCATTAGCCGCTGCACCTCCTCTCTGTAAGCTGACTCGTCGTTCTTGCTGATGAGACCCACTACAGTCGTGTCATCGGCGAACTTGATGATGTGGTTCGAGCTGAGCGTTGCAGCACAGTCGTGGGTCAGCAGAGTGAACAGCAGTGGACTGAGCACGCAACCCTTGTTTGCTATAAATTACCCCTCAGAGATGGCTGTTGGACTAATTGGGGACAAGTCCGGTGATAGAATAGGCTACAGAAAAATACATAGGGAAATGGGATTGCTCTGAGAATTGGCATGCACTCTCTGGGCTGAATGGTCCTTTTCTGAATGATCTGATGGTGATTGAGCTTCCTCCTAGGAATTCTTTAGAGGAAGTTGTAGTGCGGTGTTTTACTCAGCTGAGCATCAGCCCCAACAATCTGTGATGCACTGCAGGACTCCTGATGAAGAGCTATTGGGCAGGCCCACCTTCTGTTGAACTCTAACCACCGTGCAAGTACAATGGGCTCTTTCAAAGGTCTGGGAGAAACTGGTAACTGAGGGAAAGGATTTTTGATATAATTAAGTCAGTGCAAATTTTTAAATCGGTTTAAATATTTGAATTTTTCATTCATCTAAACTCAAAAATTAATTATAATAATTGATTTCCAAATAATATTTATTAGCATGTTTTTAAATTCTTGATTGATGTGAATTGCTTGGTTGCAACAGATACCCACAACCATATGGCAGAGGGCAGGTTTACACCTCGGCCAATGCCGTTATTAGTGCAGTTCCCTGCTTGATTTGAGAGGGTGTGTGTGCTGTGCCTGAAATCCAATATAATATTTATATTAAAAGTAGCTAATGAAAGTAATTATGTCCTCAAGTAAGAAAATGACAAGTAACCTGGACAATTGCAATAATATGTCCTAATTCAGCAGTTACTTTCCATAGACTAATCAGCTATAATAAACAATGTCTGGTAGTTTCAGAAAGACACCTCAGTTTAAAGTTTGCGAAAATCCCCTTCTATATTCACAAGGCCTGTGCTTAATGCACAACACCTTGGGTCTCATGTGCTGTCGAATTTCACAGTAATAGGCCATTAAAGACAGAGTTGCTTGGTTTGTGGTGTATTTCCCCATTGACAAAAACAATTCAATTTTTAAATTGAACTCAAGAAAGGACACAAATCCCTTAAAAGCAATTATGAAGAAATCAGGAATTTATCAGAGAAATTTGCCAAGAACCAAACATATTCAAAGTCCTCTTCTAAGGTGATATATTTTCATTTTTATCTGTACAGTTTGCTATTGGGTCGCATCCTAACAGCAGCATTCCCTGACTCTGCACTGAAGGGCCAATTCAGACTCTACTCCCAAACCTGGAGAGTTGAGAGCCTTTTGTCTCAGAGGTAAGGGTATTATCATTAAATCTTCCTTTTTAGTAGTGATTGTCAATTGCCTTATCCAGTGTAATTGCTCTCCTGTCAGAGAAAAGGTTATTTGTATCTAAGCTAGTCAGTTCCTCAGATTATTAATAGCCTTCTGTTCATATCTTGAGTAGAGTAAATGGCTGCAAATCAGAGTAGTGTGAAACAGCAAAGTGACTGTTTTCCAGTCAAAGAACGTAGATTTCTATTGGGCTAAGATCAAACAGCTCATAGTTAAAGTGACAGGAGTGCCACATTGTATTAAAGCTGTTACCCTTTAACAGTAACCCACTGACTAGCTTAATAAATTACACAGAAACTATGTTTGGTCAGAAGGACTTTGTACATTGGGAATGATCCCAGTCCAATTTTAATTCCACTCTTAGCTTGTGTGGGTAGCAGGGTGGAGATATGTCTCTACCAAAGGAGGTGTAAGGCACCCCTTCCTTTCGCTAGCCTGCAGGTCACTCTTGAGCAAGGTATAGCACCTGCTGAGTACCCCCCATCAGGGTCACATGAAGCCATGGAAGCAGGTGGTGGATGGTCACATGAGCAGCTAGTACATATCACATGTCCTGGTTATGTGATCACTGACACCAGGCAGGCAATCTATGAAGGGCATTGATAATGGTAGGGGAGAAAAATTAGCCAAGAATAATCATGGTCATGGAAAGACCATGATCGCCCATGTCATCTGACACTGCACATAACAAATTAACTTCTTTTATTTCGGAGGGAAAGAGGTCAGGAGAAAATACAAGTTGGACATTGACAGTTCTATTGCCAACATGATAGAAGCATTCGAACTTTTAACAGCATCAAGACATAATATAAAGTCATAGAGTCATAGAGACAGTTTCTCCAGCCTATAGAATGAGGCAAATTCCTGCATTAATGGTGTGTTAATCCTTTTTTTAAATTCCCTCCACATTCATTCACCCTCTCCCAATTTTGCCATTCATTTACAAACTAGGAAAATTTACAGTGATCAATTAACCTACCAGCTGACACATCTTTAGGGTGTGGGAGGATGCTGGAACACCCAAGGGAAACCTAAAAATTTACAGGGAGAACTTGAAATTGAATTTATTTAAATCTTACATCCATCCCACAACGTGAGTGAGTAAAGATCTTTGCATAATGAATTCGTCACAATGTATGGACATGTGAATTTATAGGTCTAATGGTTTGTAGAAAGGAGCTGTCCTGTAGCCCATTGGTCCTGGCTTTAATGCTGTGGTATTGTTTGCCAGGTGGAAGGAGCTGAAGCAGTTTATGTTTGGGGTGACTGCTGTCCCCGATGATCTTCCAGTCCTTCTTTCTGCACCTGCTGCTGTAAATGTCCTCAACGGAGGAATGTTCACATCCACAGATGCGCTGGGCTGCAGTGCCCAGCGATCAAAGTTGGTGCAGTTGCCGTACCAGGTGGTGATACGGCCAGTCAGGATGCTCTCAATGGTGCCCCTGTATAAGGTCTTGAGGATCTGGGGGCTCGTGCAGAACTTCTTCAGTCGCCTGAGGTGGAAGAGATGCTGTTGTGCTTTTTTTTGCCACACAGCTGGTGTGTACAGTCCAGGTGAGATCTTCAGTGACATGCATACTGAAGAACTTGAAACTTGAACGTTTCAAGTTGGAGAATGTGCAAATTCCTTGCAGACAGCACCCAGAGTCAGGATTGAACTAGTGTCCTGATGATGTTGAGGCAGCAGTCCTACCAGCCCATATAGTGTCTACAAAAGCTTTACCTTTCCCCTCCCACCCCCCACTCTCTGCTTTCCGCAGGGATCATTCCCTCCTTGGTTCCCTTGTCCATTCATCCCTCCTCACTGATCTCCCTCCTGGCACTTATCCCTGCAACGGTAAACTCCTACACCAGCCCATTCACCTTCTCCCTCACATCCATTCAGAGTCCAAAACAGTCTTTCCAGGCGAGATACCACTTCACCTGTAATCTGTTGGGGTCATCTACTGTATTCAGTGCTTCCGATTCGGTTTCCTCTACACTGGTGAAACCCAACGTAGATTGGGGGAATCACTTTGTCAAGCACCTTAGCTCCATCCACAAAAAGTGGAATGTCCTGGTGCCCAACCATTTCAATTTCTAGCCCAAATTACATCCCAACATATAACCATATAACCATATAACAATCACAGCACGGAAACAGGCCATTCCGGCCCTCCTAGTCCGTGCCGAACTCTTAATCTCACCTAGTCCCACCTACCCGCACTCAGCCCATAACCCTCCACTCCTTTCCTATCCATATACCTATCCAATTTTACCTTAAATGACACAACTGATCTGGCCTCTACTACTTCTACAGGAAGCTCATTCCACACAGCTATCACTCTCTGAGTAAAGAAATACCCCCTCGTGTTTCCCTTAAACTTTTGCCCCCTAACTCTCAAATCATGTCCTCTCGTTTGAATCTCCCCTACTCTCAATGGAAACAGCCTATTCACGTCAACTCTATCTATCCCTCTCAACATTTTAAATACCTCGATCAAATCCCCCCTCAACCTTCTACGCTCCAATGAATAGAGACCTAACTTGTTCAACCTTTCTCTGTAACTTAAGTGCTGAAACCCTGGTAACATCCTAGTAAATCGTCTCTGCACTCTCTCTAATTTATTGATATCTTTCCTATAATTCGGTGACCAGAACTGTACACAATATTCCAAATTTGGCCTTACCAATGCCTTGTACAATTTTAACATTACATCCCAACTTCTGTACTCAATGCTCTGATTTATAAAGGCCAGCGTTCCAAAAGCCTTCTTCACCACCCTATCTACATGAGACTCCACCTTCAGGGAACTATGCACTGTTATTCCTAGATCTCTCTGTTCCACTGCATTCCTCAATGCCCTACCATTTACCCTGTATGTTCTATTTGGATTATTCCTGCCAAAATGTAGAACCTCACACTTCTCAGCATTAAACTCCATCTGCCAACGTTCAGCCCATTCTTCTAACCGGCATAAATCTCCCTGCAAGCTTTGAAAACCCACCTCATTATCCACAACACCTCCTACCTTAGTATCATCAGCATACTTACTAATCCAATTTACCACCCCATCATCCAGATCATTTATGTATATTACAACCAACATTGGGCCCAAAACAGATCCCTGAGGCACCCCGCTAGTCACCGGCCTCCATCCCGATAAACAATTATCCACCACTACTCTCTGGCATCTCCCATCTAGCCACTGTTGAATCCATTTTATTACTCCAGCATTAATACCTAATGACTGAACCTTCTTAACTAACCTTCCATGTGGAACTTTGTCAAAGGCCTTGCTGAAGTCCATATAGACTACATCCACTGCCTTACCCTCGTCAACATTCCTCGTAACTACTTCAAAAAATTCAATAAGGTTTGTCAAACATGACCTTCCACGCACAAATCCATGCTGGCTACTCCTAATCAGATCCTGTCTATCCAGATAATTATAAATACTATCTCTAAGAATACTTTCCATTAATTTACCCACCACTGATGTCAAACTGACAGGTCTATAATTGCCAGGCTTACTTCTAGAACCCTTTTTAAACAATGGAACCACATGAGCAATACGCCAATCCTCCGGCACAATCCCCGTTTCTAATGACATCTGAAAGATCTCCGTCAGAGCTCCTGCTATCTCTACACAAACTTCCCTCAAGGTCCTGGGGAATATCCGGTCAGGACCCGGAGATTTATCCACTTTTAAATTTCTTAAAAGCGCCAGTACTTCCACCTCTTTAATTGTCATAGGTTCCATAACTTCCTTACTTGTTTCCCACACCTTACACCATTCGATATCCTTCTCCTTAGTGAATACCGAAGAGAAGAAATCGTTCAAAATCTCTCCCATCTCCCTCGGCTCCACACATAGCTGACCACCCTGATTCTCTAAGGGACCAATTTTATCCCTCACTATCCTCTTGCTTTTAATATAACTGTAGAAGCCTTTCGGATTTACTTCCACCTTATTTGCCAAACCAAACTCGTAACTTCTTTTAGCTTTTCTAATCTCTTTCTTAAGTTTCCTTTTACATTCTTTATATTCCTCGAGCAATTCCTTTACTCCATGCTGCCTATATCTATTGTAGACATCCCTCTTTTTTCGAACCAAGTTTCTAATATCCCTTGAAAACCATGGCGCTTTCAAACCTTTAACCTTTCCTTTCAACCGAACAGGAACATAAAGATTCTGTACCCTCATAATTTCACCCTTAAATGACCTCCATTTCTCTATTACATCCTTCCCATAAAACAACTTGACCCATTCCACTCTCTCTAAATCCCTGCGCATCTCCTCAAAGTTAGCCTTTCTCCAATCAAAAATCTCAACTCTAGGTCCAGTCCTGTCCTTCTCCATAATTATATTGAAGCTGTTGATCCATTGCCTCCTTTTCTGCAATGATGAGGCCATTCTCAGGTTGGGGGAGCCACACTTCATATTCTGCCCAGGTAGCCTCCAACCATGAACTTCAATTCCTCCAACTTCAAGTCATTTTTCTCCTTCTCCTTTCCTCTTCTTCCTTTCCCCACTCTGGCCTCTTAACTCTCCTGACTTGCCTATCAACTCCCCCTGGTGGCCATCCATGATCCACTTGCCTCTCCTATCAGATTCCTTCTTCAACTCTTTGCATTTTCAACACCACTTCCCAGCTTCTTACTTCATCCCCTCTGCACCCACCTAGCTTCACCTATTACCCCTCTAGTTTGTCCTCCTCTCCCTCCCCCCTCATCTTCTTAGCCTGGCATCATCCCCTTTCCTTTCCAGTCCTGATGAAGGGTCTCAGCCCAAAACATCGATTGTTTATTCATTTCCGTAGATGCATTCTGACCTGCTGAGTTCCTCCAGCATTTTGTTTGTGTTGGTCTACAACAGCTCAAACAATAACTTATTTAGCAACGGGGAAAAAGCATTCATGAAATTATCAGGAAACTTTATTAGCTATTTCTGTACTGACATTTGAAGCTTTTAGGATGCAGCTGACAGGGCCATGGCCATACACTGTACCTTGAATCTAGTGCCCAGAAAATTCATCAGATCTCCCCCTGTCTTGTTGTGAGTTCCTGCACAGACATCTTTCTGTCACACTTCTGATGATGTCATAGCCCTGGTGTGGCTGCAGAGTTGAGGATTTCCCCGTTCTTTTGGTTCTCACATCCCTTGGGTTGTGATCTATATGGCTTCACATTCTTTTTAAAAGTACCTTGGCTTTACTTGCGATAGTCATTCCACAGTCACTTCCATGCTTCTATCCTCTCTGCTGTTTTCCATTTAACTGCTGCTCAGCCATTTCAATATTATCTATTAGGTACAAAATTAAAAATACTGAATTATGCAAGACTGTGCTAAGAATTCATTTGAAATATTGTGAGATATTCTGGGTGCTCTTTAATTCCACAGAGACAACTCTGCTTTACAGAATGTCCAGGGGGAAGCCAGGGGAATGAATCTCACACTTTGATTAGTTCACAGTGATTAGATTTATCTGAAAGGTGAAAACTTGGAAGTGGTCGGATTCAAGCTTTCGGGTAGAATTGGAGCACAGAGCTTCTTGGCATTGAGAATGCGGGGAGTGAGGATCTGCGGAAGTTTCATTGTTCTCAGTGGTGACTGGTCTGTGCAGTAGTTATAGTTCCACTTACATGCAGTGAGAGCAGGTCTTTCACTCCAGGGTAGGGTTACATCCAGAGGTCTGCTCAATACCAGAGTACACAGGACAATGGTGAACCAAGGCCACAGATCTGTAGGAGCTTTGTGTAAGTTTAGTGTGACCACGGAGGTAGTGTGGATTGCTGAATGGATCTCACACAATATAGCCTATTACTCCTTTTGCCACCTCTTCTGGAGAATCAATTTTAGGAACTGGATTTCAGGGTGAGTCTAGTTAGAAGCAGGTATGATGTGGTGGGCTCAATGGTACTTATTCCTTTGAAATGCCATGATTGACAGCGGTAATGTCAACAGACATATTTAGAGTGACACACTCAAAATGTTGGAAGAACTCAGCAGATCAGGCAGCATCTATGGAAAAGAACAAAATGTCAATGTACGAGTAGAGACCTTCCTGAGGTGTTGGCATAGAGATACCTTGGATCCACTTCAATTTGCCTACCACCACAACAAGTCAACAGCTTTTCACTCTTCACTGTGCCATCTGGACAAATGGAACTCATATGTCACGCTGCTATTCATCAAATATAGTGTTGTGTTCAACATAATCATACCATCCAATCTCACTGTCAAGCTACAAAAAATGGGCCTTGGTACTTCCCTCTACAACTGGATACTCAACTTCCTCTGTGAGGGTTGGCAATAACATCTCCTCACTGACCAGCAACATGGATGTACCTCAAGGCTGAGTCCTTAAGAAGGGTCTCAGCCTCAAAAGTCAACTGTTTACTCTTTTCTAGATGCTGAGTTCCTTCAGCATTTTGTGTGTGTTGCTTTGGATTTCCAACATCTGCAGGCTGAATATCAGACTCACATTTGATATTCAGACTGAGTCTAGTTAAAAGCTAAATGGCTGGATAATCATTTCCTAAAATGTAGTTGAAGAAAAAGTATTGATAAAGAATCCAGGAGAACTCGTTCTTTGAAGTCTTTGAGTCATCGAGTGATCCAACATAGAAACAAGCTTTACAGCCCAAGTCATTCAGGTTAACCAAGATGTCCATCTATGCTCGTCCCATTTGCCCACATTTGACTGCATCCCTCAAAACATTTCCTTATCATATACCTCTCCAATATTTTTAGAAGCCTTTACTTTCCTGCCTCAACCATCTTAACTAGAAGTTCTTTCCAGCTTACACACAACCATCTGTGTGAAGAAATTGCCCTCAGGTGCCTTTTAACTCATTCATTCAAGTTCATTTTGTTATAGAAGTTTCACATCCATTTAAATGGTTTATTTCTTACATTGAAGAATAATTTACAAAAAATAATTTACAACCATGTTGTCATGTCTGAGGGACCTGTTTTAATTTGATTCTATTGCTGATTCATTGGTGGGAATGCTGTCATTAAGCCAATACCACCAATTATTCCCCCTCCCCATATGTCCTTGTGTTTAGCTGAGATATAAATAACCAGACGTGAAGAGAGAACCAGTAGTAATAAATGCAAATGGATGCACAAGCAACATGATCTAATTGTTTTGGTTGTATCATCTGTGTTGAAATACTTCAAAAAGAATTTGAATGTGTAAATTGAGCTTAATGTGAACATGTGAAACATTCTTTTCAATAAGGTAGTATATCGAAATACCAAAATATTAAGAGGGATCTGAAATAAAAACAATGGCAATTGGAAGTCCTCAGCATGTCAGCAGCACCATTGGAGGAAGAACTTACCCAGTTCTGATGAAAAGTCATTGACTTGAAATGTTGACTCATTTCTTCTCTCCACAGATCCTGCCTGAGTATTTGCAGCATCTTCTCCTACTGCTAATACAGTACATTAAAATTACACAACAATCTCATTTAAATAAACCACATCTCTTTGAGTCGCACTGCTAAATCATTCGGCAACAAATTTTAACCAAAGCAATACATGAATTTTGCATTAGCCACTTGAACCCACTGATTAGATCAGAATTTTTAAAATTATGTATAAAATTATCAAAGCCAAAGAAGCAGTTTCATGGAATAATAATAGTGGTTCTTTAGCTTGTTTGGATGCTATTGTTACTCAGAATCAAAGTCGAGTTTATTGTCAGATATACAAGTACACGTATATGTGTGGGTACAGTGAGAAGTTTACATGCAGCAACGTCACTGGCACATAGCATCATTTAGGCAGCATTCACAAGAAATAACACGAATAGAATAAAGAAAAACAAAGTCTATTTTGGTGCAAAGTGCTCAAAGTGGTCATAGTGTTGTCATACTTCGGTAATGATTAGGGTTTTGCCCATTAGCTCGAGAGCCGAATGGTTGAAGAGAAGAGCTCTTGAACCTGATTTAAGCTTCAGACCTGATTGAAACTTTAGGCTGGATTAGCAGTCTCTGAGAGGATTCTGAAAGGCAGAGGCAGCATGCACAAACTTCATGGTAGGCAGGCTATGGGACGGGGTGCGAGCTGATGTTTGGCTCCATTTCACCAGTTAAAACTTCTATTGTTTGGGCCAATTAAGACGATGAGGGAGATTGAAATATTGAGGCGAATGTGGAAGTTTGGAGCTCATTTGGGTGTTCCAGCGCTCTGCAGTCTTTGAGAGGGTTTTGCAGAATGTGAGCTCCAGCTTCCTGTCTTTTGCTCTGCTACTAAAGAGGGTAGTAGTGTTCGGAGAATATTACCCGGGCTTTCTGCATTTTGGATATGGACTTGGACTATGGTCTTTTTTTCAGTCTATGTTTATGGTCTATGTTTCAGAATATGCTTTTTATATTCTGAGTTTTTTGCTCAATCTTCCTTGCATTTTTTTGTGCAGGGAGGGAGATTTAGGGGTTGATATGCTTGTTTTTCTGTGGGGGTGGAGGGGTTTGAGGGTTTATATGCCTGTTCTGTTCTGTTTGTTTTTTTGTGGGGGAGGAGGGGTTTGAGGGTTTATATGCCTGTTCTGTTCTGTTTGTTTTTCTGTGGGGGAGGAGGGGTTTGGTGATTGATATGCTTGTTCTATTTTGGTTCATCGTTTTTTATGCAGGGGGGGTGAAATTTGGTGGTTGATACGCCTGTTCTATTTTTTTGTTTGTTTTTATTTTTGCACAAGGAGTGGACATTTGAAGCTTGATCATCACGCTGCCTTTCTTTTCTTTCTTGGTTTCATGTCTATCCAGAGTCGTACAGTTTGATAATAAATGAACCTTTGAACCTTTTGAAGGGGCAAAAAATGAACCAATGTTCAGCCAATTTAAAACTGAGCCAGATTAAAATGATCAAGGTGTCAAGGCCAAGGGCAGAGGATGAACCGGTGTTCAGCACACTATTGTGTTGTGAGGGATCCCTCACCTGAGGCTGTCCCGACTGTCTGCATCTGACCTCTCTCTCTCTCTCTCTCTCTCTCTCACTCTCTCTCTTCTCACTACTACCATCGAGTGTGAGGTGCAGGAGCCTTTTCAAGCTGCACTTGCCTCACTATTGAAGACTCTGGTTCATGTTCTTTGTGTTATTTGTTTACTTTCTTATTGCTTGTACAATTTTTTTTGCAGATTGGATTTTTGATGGTCTTTATTTTGTGGGACTTTTCATGGATACTGTTGTGTTTCTTTGTTTCACGGCTGCCTGCAAGAAGATGAATCTCAAGGTTGCACATAGTATACGTACTTTGATCATAAATCTACTTTGAACTTTTGAACTTCCATAGCTCCTGCCCAGTGGTGGCTGAAAGAAGATGGCATTGCCTGGATGACGAGGATCTTTGATGATGGATGTTGCCTTCTTGTGGCAGTAACTTCTATAGATACTACAGATGATGGGGAGGAATGTGCCTGTGATGAATTATGCAGAGTTCATTATTCTGCGCCGCTTTTTGTTAGAAATCATTCTGGAGTTGTGAAATTATGAATAGTATAACTATGGATAAACTAAAATTAAAACCTGTCTTCAGGAAATAAAACCTGTACAGAATGTAATTTCCAACTGATACTTTGCAGCTACCGAAACCAATCATTCTGATTCTGTCCCATTGAAACTGCACAGGGGAAGCCAGTAGATGAATGTTCCAAGGAAGCTATTAACACATTGTTAAATGTGTGTCTCTACCACTCAGACACAATTCAGGACAGATCTGTTTTGCCATTTCACCTTCTGGTTAATTGATTATTGATGGAGCCATCCCTCAATACTATAATAAAAGGGGTGAATTTTGAGTGTCTGGCTTTTGGAACAGACACCACTACAGAATATTCAAAGGGGTTCTGCGAGCTGGGATGTATTGGTGTTGTAAATCTGTAAATTTACCTGACAATATTCCAAATATTAAAGTTAAGTAGGTGACTGTAGTAATTGAAACTCTACTTAATTATTTATTGTTATCTTTGTATTGAAGAAATATAAAATATTATGTCAGGAGAGTAAGATTCTCTTGGATTCTCCTGGAGGTTTGCTGTGTGAATAAGAATATATACATTTTCCAGTTACAGATTCAGTGTGGCTCAGTTTTAGTCAATCATAACGCTGCTGATTCTTCCAACTGGCAATCCTCCAAGGTAGACTGGTGCACCCCTTTCCCTTCCTTAAGTCAACAATCAACTCTCTAGTTTAGTTGACGTTGAGTAAGAAGTTGTTGCTGCACCACCACTCTACAATCAGAATCAGGTTTATTATCACTGGCACGTGCCGTGAAATTTGTTAACTTAGCAGCAGCAGGTCAATGCAATACTTAATATAGAAAGGGAAAATGAATAAATAAATAAATAACCAAATCAATTACAGTAAGTATATGGAAGAGATTAAAGAGAGTGCATGAAACAGAAATAATGTATATTTATAAAGTGAGGTAGTGTTCGTGGGTTCAATATCCATTTAGGAATCAGATGGTAGAGGGGAAGAAGCTATTCCTGAATCACTGAGTGTATGCCTTCAGGCTTCTGTACCTCCTTCCTGATGGTAACAGTGAGAAGAGGGCATGAGAAGAGGGTGATGGGGCCTTAAAAATGGACATCACCTTTCTGAGGCACCACTTCTTGAAGATGTCTTGAGTGCTATGGAGGCTAGTACCCAAGATGGAGCAGACTAATTTTATAACTTTCTGTAGCTTCTTTCAGTCCTGTGCAGTAGCACTCCACCCTCCCCTCCTCCCCCCCACCCAATCCAGGCAATGATGCAGCCTGTCAGAATGCTCTCCATGGAACATCTATAGAAGTTTCGGAATGTTTTAGTTGACAAACCAAATCTCTTCAAACTCCTAATGACATACAGCCACTGTCCTGCCATCTTTACAGCTCCATCAATATGTTGGGACAAGGTGTCCTATCTCACTCTCTGGTACACTCACTCATCACTACCTGAAATACGTCCAACAACAGTAGTGTCATCAGCAAATTTGAAGATGATATTTGAGTTGTGCTTAGGTACACAGTCATGTGCGTATAGACAGTACAGCAGGGGGCTAAGCGTGTAGTCCTAAGGTACACACATGTTGCTGGTCGGCAAGGAGATGTTATTGCTAATCGTCACTGAGGAAGTTGAGTATCCAGTTGTAGAGGGAAGTGCAGAGGTCCTGGTCTTGTAGCTCAATAGTGAGATTGGATGGTATGATTATGTTGAACACTGTGATGTGTTTGATGAATAGTGGCCTGACATATGAGTTCTTATTGTTCAGATGGTACAGTGCAGAGTGGAAAGCCAGAGAAATTGCATCTGTTGTTGACCCGTTGTGGTGGATCCAAGTTATCTCTAAGGCAAAAGTTGATTTGTACCATAACCAACCTCTCAAAGCACTTAATTACATTTGATGTAAATGCTACTGGACAGTAATTACTGAGATAGGTCACCACATTCTTCCAAGGCACCGGTAAAATAATTGCCTTTTAAAGCAAATAGGAACCTCAGACCACAGAAGCGAGAGGTTGAGTATGTCTGTAAATACTCCAGCCAGTTGTTCTGCACAGACTTTTAATACTCGATCAGGTATGCTGCTTGGCCAGACACCTTTCATGGACTCACCCTCTTGAAGGATGCCATGATGTCACCCTCAGAGACTGAGATTACAGAGTAATTCAGAGATGTGGAGCATGAGTGAGTGTGTCATAGATCCCCCTATTGAAGTGTGCATCAGAAGCATTGAGCTCATCAGGGAGTAATGGGTCCTTGCCACTTCTGCTGCCTGATCTGGCCTTGGAGGTAGCTGCATTGTGTAAGTCCTGCCATAGCTGTTGAGCATCCGTCTGTGATTCCAGTTTAGTCTGCAAAGGCCTTCCAGATGTCATACCCGAACTTCTCCCATAGCACGAGGACAACCAGTCCTCAACGCCACTGATCCAGCAGATGCTGAATCTTGTCTGTAGGGTCGTTCGCCAACTCTGGAGATTAGGTCACAAATATTTTGACACTAGTCAAGGTGACATCATTGCTGTCCAACTGAGCGTAGTTTTTCCTGAGTGCTCATGTTTATATTGGTTCCACTCATTCTTCTGATTGGTTGGCTATCTTGCTGGCCACTAGACTCTGCTGGGTCCTGGCCAGCCAGATAGCTGAGTGATCTCCGCTGGCCCGTATCCCTGGTTATCAATTGTTGTGAGCATTGGTTCCTCAACTGTCTACAGCTCATCCCTTGGCCCCAACCCCACAGATGCATAGGTTCATAAATTGTGCCCAGTTAAATATGCTTGTGAATAGAGCCTTCCATTGAGAACCAAACTTCTAAGAATTTTCTTAATTTCTTGTTTAGTGCTTCTGCCAGGATTTTAGTGGTTTCCCAGACAAACTAATGCCCTTCTTTGTCTCCATGTACTGAGATGAGTGACAGGAGATGGTATCTTCCTAAGGCTAGCTGAAGTTCATGTAGTCTTGTGGATAGTTTTCTCTCCGTCTGTTCCACATAGTGTTCGGGGCAGTATCCACAGAAGATTACGAATCTTTAGAGATTCAAAATGGGTTTTGGATGGATAAGACTTGCAATATTTTGTCAGACCATGCATGTCCTTATAAAGTCAGTGACAACTTTGACATGTTCATTTAGGTCTGCTGATGTCCAGTCCTCCAATCTGAAGCAGTCCCAAATTCATTCCTTTGCTTCAGCTGTGCAGCTCTTCAAGGTCTTCTTCAATGGTGTCATGCTCTGCAGTCTCAGCTGTAAAAGATGGCACTGATGTCAAGAATTGAGTATTTTGAAGGGACTAACTTAATCTGTGACATCCAAAAGCCTTCTACCATCTACATGGCATAAGACAGCAATGTGATGAAAAACTGTTTTCTTGCTTAAATGATTGCAACTTCAGAACAATCAATAAGCTCAATAAAGTTACTAGCCAACTTTGCCTTGAGTGTGCCTCCAGCATGCAGTTGCAATCACCTAGAAAGGCAAGAACGGTTGGTATGCAGGAACTTTATCTTCAGCATATTATCCCCAAGTTACACACACTATATAGACTTGACAACACAACACCTTTTGTTCATTATCACTGGATCAAAATCTACAAAACCCCACTGCAGAAGTACTTTCATCATGGGATTGACAGCATTCACGTAATCAGTTCAACTCTACCTTCTCAAGAGCAATTATGACATTACATTACATTTATGTAAATGGTTCAATTGAGTTTCTGATCAGCACTGGTCTCCAGAAAGTAGATGGTTGAAGATTTGGCTATGCTGATGCTGTTGAATATGAAAGGAAGCTGTTTATAAAGTCTTTTGTTGGACATGGCTATTGCCTGGAATTTGTGTGACATAAGTTTTACTTACAATTTATCAGGTCAAGCCTAAACATTCTTTAATCTGAAAGTAGACATCAATTACCTCATCATCCAACAAATTCATACTGAACTTGAGAAAAGTTTAGTAATCTGAAAACAACATGACTTCCAAACTAATATTGGGATAAAGTAATTGAAGAGTCTTGGATATTGCCCTTCAACCTCCTTTGTAAAACGTATGATTCTCGCCACTCTAGACTTTTTCAAAATTACTCAGCTGGAAATCAGACTAGTCAAACTCTGTCTTGTCATTAAGCTCAGTCACTCTCACTTCCATGCTAGAATTTGTTTCTTTCTGTCAACATTTGTGTTGAAGCTCTAGTGAGGGTTGGAGCCAAGTGTTCTTGGCAAGCCCAAATGAAGAGACCACACTTAGAGTATTGTGTTCAATTCTGGTCACCTCATTATAGGAAGGACGTGGAAGCTATGGAGAGGGTGCAGAGGAGATTTACCAAGATGGTGCCTGGATTGAAAAGCAAATCTTATGAGGCAAGGTTAGCAGAGCTGGGACTTCTCTCTTTGGAGTGTAGAAGGGTGAGAGGGGACTTGATAGAGGTCTACAAGGTTATGAGAGGCATAGATAGGGTGGATAGACAGTACTTGTTTCCCAGGGCATGAATAGCAAACACCAGAGGGCATATGTACAAAGTTAAGGGAGGGAAGTTTAGGGGAGACATCAGGGGTAAGTTTTTAATGACACTCCAGTTTTATACCCCTGAAGCTTTCTAGATGTACCACAGATCCTTTCCTTGTACTGATAATACAAGGTTGTGGGTGCCTGGAACTTGCCAGGGATGGTGGTGGAGGCTAAAACATTAGGGGTATTTAAGAGCCTCTTGGACAGGCACATGGATGAAAGAAAAATAGAGAGTTACAGGGTAGTGTGGGTTTAGTACTTTATTTTAGGGAATATATGGGTCGGCACAACATCGAGGGCCGAAGGGCTTGTACTGTGCTGTAGTATTCTAGTGTTCTTGTGTTCTAGTAAACATCAGTGAGAAGGTTATTAAAGAGCACCACGAGTTTTAGTTAGCATTCATTAATATAACAATTCAGTTTCTATAACCTTATCCTGTTATGAACATGACACAATACACAAAGAAATTTCTGCTCTGTAACAGTGGCATTTTTGCAGCTCATGGAAAGAGGGTTCCATGAGTTATTTTATATAGCAAAGAGAGATAAAATGTGTCCTAACTTCAACATGATGGTGTCACGCTCACATCATCTGATCATGTATTTTAATCTTACATCATCTCTATGTCAAAAATAAACAATCCAACTTTAGTTTGTTGTCTTTCCAGTGCATTTGTACCTTCCTCCTATCAAAAATAAATCTTTGAAAAAATTGGCCCAGTAAACAATAATACAACAAATTCAGTCATCTGTTGGAATTATAACACAAAGAAATGGCATTCATATTTCAATTATCAGTACAAGGAAAGGATCTGTGGTACATCTAGAAAGCTTGAGGGGAGTAAAACTGGAGTGTCATTAATCTTATGTACAAAAGTCAGTTCTAATGCTGTCAAACCAGTCACAAATAAACTCTAGCCATTATAATTAGGCTCAGTGCAAACTTGAGAAATAATACCTCAGCTTCAGTTAGGGCACACTGCAACCTTCTGGAGGTAATATCAAACTCTGCAGTTTTAGATAAAACACTTTTTCTTATTAAAGCTGAGCATTTCTGCTGTCAGTTATCTATGTGTGAACTTGGCTGCTGTTTTTTTCTCTCTTCCTTACTACAAACTGATTTGCTAAGAAGCATAATCACCATGCAACTGCCTCATCAACCCAAGACTTTTGAGTGTGTCTTATGGATTTTGGGCCACTGATCGTGTAAATCACCGTGACATTTCCCTATCACACAATATTTTTTTGAAATAGCATTTATTTGTTATTTCAATTCATAATTCAATCAGAATAACTGATGCTAGGCAACACACACAAAATGCTTGAGGAACTCAGCAGGCCAGGCAGCATCTATGGAAAAAAGTACAGTCATCATTTTGGGCCGAGACCCTTTGGCAGGACTGGAGAACAAAAAAAAATGAGGAGTAGATTTAAAAGGTGGGGGAGTGGAGAGTGAAACACAAGGTGATAGATAAAACTGGGTGGGGGAGGGATGAAGGAAAGAGCTGGGAAGTTGGTGAAAGAGATACAGGGCTAGAGAAGGGAGAGGCTGATAGGAGAGAAAAGAAGGCCATGGAAGAAAGACAAGGGGGGAGGTGCACCAGAAAGAAACGATGGACAGGCAAGGAGATAAGGTGAGAGAGGGAAAAGGGGATGAGGACTGGCGAAGGGGGGAAGCATGGCATTGCCATAAATTTGAGAAATAGATGTTCATGCCATCAGGTTGGAGGCTACCCAAATGGATTAAAGATGTTGTTTCTCCAACCTGAGTGCAGCCTCATCACAACAGTAGAGGAAGCCACGGATTGACATATCAAGATGTCTCTTTCATCCATCAACTTCCTAGCTCTTTGCTTCATCCCCCCCCCCCTTAAAGTTTTACCTATCGCCTGGTGATTCTCTCCCCCTCTCCCCCACCTTTCAAATCCACTCCTCAGCTTTTTTTCTCCAGTCCTGCTGAAGGGTTTTGGCCCAAAATGTCGATTGTACTCTTTTCCATTGATGCTGCCTGGCCTGCTGAGTTCCTCCAGCATTTTGTGTGTATTGCTCAGATTTCCAGCATCTGCAGATTTTAGAAACATAGAAAACATATGACACAATACAGGCCCTTCAGCCCACAAAGCTGTGCCGAACATGTCCTTACCTTAGAACTACCTAGCCTTTACCCATAGCCCTCTATTTTTCTAATCTCCATGTAGCCAATCAGGAGTCTCTTAAAAGACCCTATCATTTCCACCTCCACCACAGCCGCCAGCAGCTCATTCCATGCACTCACCACTCTCTGGGTAAAAAACTTACCCCTGACATCTCCAAGCACCTTAAAACTATGCCCTCTCATGCTAGCCATTTCAGCCCTGGGGAAAAGCCTCTGACTATCCACACGATCAATGCCCCTCATTATCTTGTACACCTCTAGCAAGTCACCTCTCATCCTCAATCGCTCCAAGGAGAAAAGGCTGACTTCACTCAACCTGTCCTCATAAGGCATGCTCCCCAATCCAGGCAACATCCTTGAAAATCTCCTCTCCACCCTTTCTATGGTTTCCACGTCCTTCCTATAGTGAAGCGACCAGAATTGAGCACAGTACTCTAAGTGGGGTCTGACCAGGGTCCTATATAGCTGCAACATTACCTCTCAGCTCTTAAACTCAATCCCACGATTGATGAAGGCCAGTGCACCGTATGCCATCTTAACCACAGAGTCAACCTGCATAGCAGCTTTGAGTGTCCTATGGACTCGGACACCAAGATCTCTCTGATCCTCCACACTGCCAAGAGACTTACCATTAATTCCATATTCTGCCATCATATTTGACCTACCAAAATGAACCACCTCACACTTATCTGGGTTGAACTCCATTTGCCACTTCTCAGCCCATTTTAGCATCCTATCAATGTCCCGTTGTAACCTCTGACAGCCCTCCACACTATCCACAACACACCCAACCTTTGTGTTATTAGCAAATTTACTAACCCATCCCTCCACTTCCTCATCCAGATCATTTATAAAAATCACAAACAGTAGAGGTCCCAGAACAGATCCCTGAGGCACACCACTGGTCACCAACCTCCATATAGAATATGACCCGTCTACAACCACTCTTTGCCTTCTGTGGGCAAGCCAGTTCTGGATCCACAAAGCGAGGTGCCCTTGGATCCCATGCCTCCTTACTTTCTCAATAAGCCTTGCATATGGGGTACCTTATCAAATGCCTTGCTAAAATTCATATACACTACACCTATGGCTCTACCTTCATCAATGTGCTTAGTCACATCTTATTTGAGAGAATGTTCCCCAGGTTTTCTGCCTTTGGGATGTGAACTTGGACTGTGGACTTTTTTTCAGTTGTATTTCTTTTGTGTTCTGTGTTTCTCACTCGATCTTTCTTAATTTTATTTGTGTGTGGAGGAGGGAGATTTGGGGGTTGATATGCCTGTTGTGTTTTGTTCATTTTCTTGTGCAAGGAGAAGGTATTTGGGGGTCGATGATCATACTGCCTTTCTTTTCTTTCTTGGTTTCATGGATGTCTGGAGAAGAAGAATTTCAGATTTTCATACTTTCTTAACAAATGAACCTTTGAAAAATTTTTTGAACCTCTGAATTCTTAACACACATTTAACACTCACAGAGGATTTCTGACTTTTAAAAGATTTCCAAATTACAAAGGTTTACAAGCTTTAAAGGATTACCAAACACAGATACAATTTTTATGAACTAAAAGTATATACTAATGAGAAGTAGAAAAATGAGTCATCCTTCACAGTAACTGAAAGCTAAAGAACAAATTTTGTTCTTCTTTCTGTCACCCCAACTCTCTGTCATTCTCCTTTTCGTTCCTAAAATTCTCCAATGCTTTCTAATACACGTACTTACAGTATACCATTTCCCTTCTGGTTGACATTTGCATGTCACGTTTCTCAGATATGTTTGTTGTGACAAAATAATTCACAAAGATGGTTTAAATGCTTCTGGAGATAGTATCCCAGCTATTGTTTGATCATATCAGTGACTATGTTTGCTGCGCTAATTAACAAAACCCCATTGTCTTACATTTAGCTGACATAAACAAGAATACTTGTGGTGGCAACCGTGGTCTTAGCAGCCAACCGACCAACACCTCCCCCCCCCCCCCCCCGCTAACTCCACTGTAGGCCAGACCCTGTGAACTTAACACTGATTTCCCCCTCATTCTTCTGAATTCCAGTGAATACAGTCCCAGAGCCATCTTATAACAAGCCTTTCAATCCCGGAATCATTTTCATGAACCTCCTTTGAACCAGCTCCAATGCCAGCACATCCTTTCTTAGATAAGGGGCCCAAAAGTATTCACAAAACTCCAAGTGGGGCCTCATTAATGGCTTCTAAAGCCTCAACATTGCATCCATGCTTTTATATTCTGGTCATCTTGAAAGTTAGGTCAGCTGGTGGCGCAGTGACATCAGTGCCGGACTCCGGAACGGAGGTTCCCGGGTTCAAATCCAGTCAGGCCGTTCCCTTGTACGCTTTCCATCCGTACCGGGTTGAGTGTTGAGCTCGCAACTCAACCTCATAAAATAAAGAAAAATACTGCAAAATGTCTGTGTGAGGAGTGGCGCACCACACTGTCTTTCATTCCGCGCCTTGTAAGGCATGAAAATGCCCAACACTGGCCTTTCAGGCCCGAGTCAACGTCATTATTGTCATTGAAATTAATGCTAACATTGCATTTATCTTCCTTACCACAGACTCAACCAGCACACTAACCTTTAGAGAATCCTACACAAGGACTCCCAAATCCCTTTGCGCCTCAGATTCTGAATTTTCTCTCCATTTAGAAAATAGTCTGCTCTTTTATTTCTTCCACCAAAGTGCATGTCCATACTTTCCTGACACTTTTTTCCATCTGCCACCTCTTTGCCACTCCTAATCTATCTAGATCCTTCTGCCTGCCCCTCCACCCATCTTCATATCATCCACAACCTTGGCCACAAAGCCATCAATTCTATTATCCAAGTCATTGACATTTAATGTAAAAAGAATCGGTCCTAACACCTGATGCCTGTGGAACATCACTAGTCACTGGCAGCCAACCAGAAAAGCTCCCTTTATTCCCACTCTTTTCTTCCTGTCCATCAGTCAATGCTGTATCCACACTATTATCTTTCCATGGGCTCTTAATCTGCTGAGTAGCTTCATGTGTGTCACCTTGTCAAAGGCCTTCTGAGAATCCAATTACACAACATGAGTCAGTTTTCCTTCGTGTATCCTGCTTGTTATTTCTTCAAAGAATTCCAACAGATCTGTCAGGCAATACTTTCTCTTAAGGAAACCATGCTGACTACTGTTATTTTACCGTGTGCCTCTATGTACCCCCAAAACCACATCCTTAACAATCGACTCCAACATCTTCCCATCCACTGAGGTCAGAATAACTGGCCTTTCTTGTGGCAGTTAACAGTGTTATTCCTGTGCCACTCAGTTAGCCACTTCCGCATGGGAGGACTTCACTTACTCTGCAAGTAGAGTTATCGATAAGGCTTAGTTGAATATCCTGCATGGTACGTGCTCTGCATTATCCCTCAATATCAAACACAACACCTATAATTTCCTTTCATACGTCTCTTTCCTTTTTTGAAAAGGGGAGTGACATTTGCCATTTTCCAGTCCTCCGGAACCATGCCAGAATCTAGTAATTCTTGAAACATCATTACTAATGCCTCCACGATCTCTTCAGACACCTCATTCAGAACCCTGGGCTGTAGACCATCTGGTCCAGGTGACTTATCTATTTCAGACCTTTCAGATTCCCAAACACCTTCTCTCTAGCAACGGCAACTTCACTCACTTCCTCCTGATATTCTCAAACTTCCAGCATACTGCTGGTGTTTTCCACAGTGAAGACTGATGCAAAATACTTACTCAGTTCATCTGCATTTCCTCCCACCCATTACTACCTCTCCAGCACCATTTTCCAGCAGTCTGTTATCTATTCTCATCTCTCTTTTACTCTTTATAGATCTGAGGAAACTTTTGGTGTCCTCTTTAATATTATTGGCTGGCTTACCTTCGTAGGGCTCGCCATCACTTTATCAAGGGCACTTAAGGATGGGTAATAAATACTGACCTTGCCAGTGACACTCAGATCCTGAAAATTAATGCATAAAAGTTTTCTGTCTTTTCAGTGGGTTACCAGGCAACACATTTTTCTTCACTGTCAGCTAAGCTCAGCTCGTTTTCTCCAATAATGGCAGATGGTGAGGAGGGAAGTGTCTGTGAACCGAATGTACCTGAGTTGCAGCCGCCAAAAAGAAGTAGCCAAGCATGTCACTTCCTGCAGTGTACATTATGTGAATAATTATTTTTGGGCAAATACATTAGAAAAAGTTTCATGCAAGTTCTTTTCTCTGGATAATGTCAATATCAAAATTGCTTTATCTTGAAAGAGCTCCGAAAGGAACCACATTCAGAGAACATTAAAATATGAGACTCTGCTCCTGATTGTTATTTCATTTAACTAACAATATAAATTGGCTATGATAAACAAGAGTGAGATTGCTCAGCATTCTATGCCTGTTCTTGGCCTGAAGTCCCAGAACTTTGTTGGGTAAGTAAGTCAATTATGTCAGGTAAGTGAGCGAGCATTTAATTTGTCCAGCACTAATTTTGACACTGAGTGGTTTTCAGAAACAGGTTTTAAAATTCTATGTTTTGATTTATAGAAATCTATATTTAATGGTTACCTGCACTCTGGTCTATGCATATTTCCTTTGACTGTATCGCAAATGCTATTTGTTAATTCTGTATGTATATTATTAATTAGATCAAAAATCCATAGGCTTTGTACCCACCAATGTAAGGCAAATAGGTCAGCTGTTTACTCTAGAAAACTTGCCCTGATGGAAAAGTTGGTCCATCACTCATATTGCTTCAAGATGAGAACTTCTAATTAAACTAATTCTAACTTCTATCTATCACTGAGAGCTGTCACTGGAAAATTATACTTGTAAACATGACAGTAATCACCAAAATATCAGTTATCATAATATTTATATAGAATATTGAAATTTATGGCACATTATAGGCTTTTCGGCCCACAATGTTATGCTGACCATGTAACCTACTCTGGAGACTGCCTAGAATTTCCCTAGTGCATAGCCCTCTATTTTCCCAAGCTCTATGTACCTATCTATTGTATCCGTTTCCACCACTGCCACTGGCAGTGCATTCCACGTACCCACCACTCTCCGTGTGAAAAGTTTATCCCTGAAATCCCCTTAAGTGCCTGTTTCCAAGCACCTTAAAACTATGGCTCCTCCTGTTAGCCATTTCAGCCCTGGGAAAAAGCCTCTGGCTATCCACATGATCAATGCCTTTCATCATCTTATACACCTCTCATTCCCCGTCACTCCAAGGAGAAAAGGCCAAGTTCACTCAACCTATTCTCATAAGGTACACCCTCAAATCCAGGCAACATCATTTTAAATCTCCTCTGCACTCTCTCTATAGTATCCAAACCCTTCCTCTAGTGAAGTGACCAGAACTGAACACAGTACTTCAAGTGGGATCTGACCAAGGTCTTATATAACTGTAACATTACTTCATGGCTCTTAAACTCAGTCCCACGGTTGATGAATGCCAACACACCATACGCCTTCTTAACAACACTGTCAGCCTGCGCAGCAGCTTTGAGTGTCTTATTGACACAGACCCCAAGATCTCTCAGATCCTCCACGCTGCCAAGAGTCTTATCATTAGTACGATATTCTGTCTTCAAATTTGACCTACCAAAAGGAACCTCTTCACACTTATCTGGGTTGAACACTACCTGCCACTTCTCAGCCCAGTCCTGCATCCTATCAATGTCTCACTTTAACATCTGACAACCCTCCAGAGTATCCACACCACCCCCAACCACAACCATGATGAGAGACATTGATCGTGTGGATGAACAGAGGGTATTTCCCAGGGTTGAAATGGCTAACATGAGGGTTATAGTTTTAAAATGCTTGGAATTAGGTACAGAGGGGACATCAGGGGTAAGTTTTTGACATTGAGTAGTGGGAGCATGGAATGCACTGCCAGTGATGGTGGTGGAGACAGATATAATAGGGTCTTTTAAGAAAGTCTTAGATAGGTCCATGGAATTTAGAAAAATAGCGGGCTTTGCGGTAGGCTAACTCTAGACCATTTCTAGAGCAGGTTACACGGTCGGCACAACATTGTGGGCCAAAGGGCCTGAAATGTGCTGTAGATTTCTGTATTCTATTTTCAGTGTTGACATGGAAGAGCTTGACTTCTGCTATTGATTTTATCAATACGTGGTAAAAACAATATTTAGTTCAAGAAAAATAATCAGATCTAGTAGGGTCAAGTGACTGAATTTGGAATATTTTGCCAGTGGAGCACACGAGCAAGTTTACAGCTTCTCCCTTGTATCTGTCCTTGTGAGAACAACACCAAGGGCCTTTCATTATCAAACTCTCAGTACTAAACAGTGCTAACCATATAGACTTTTATTACTATTATTAAATGCAAGTCCCTTCTACTGTATTAGCAAACTATTTCTGACAGTTTATCAAACTGATTATGACAATTTAGATGGGAATCTTGGTCAGGAGTAGGGTGAGTTGGTCTGATGGGTTTGTCTCTGAGCTGTATTACTGCATGAGATCAAATCGCACAGCTGTCTTTTTTGCCAAAAAAACATAGAGCATTCAAATCTTTTTATTCGATGACTGCTAATATGTTTTTGAAATGGTAAAGAAAGTTATTAACAATGGATGCGCAGAGTCATTTGGACATTCACCCACATAAGAAAACAAGAACAATTGTATTTTATAAAGCTAGTGAAATATAGATAAGAGGAATGAAAAAAATGGTTAAACTTATGCTTTAATTGCATAGAGCTCAATGGAATACTGTCTTCAGTTTTGGCAACACATCCAGGAAAGCAGACAATACAAAAATGGTACCAGGGATTGAAGAATGGAAGTAGAGAAGCTGAATAACGTTCAATTCAGTTTCCTGGATTAAGGTGTAATGTAACTGAGGTGTAGAACTAATAAAAGACAGGGACTGGCTAAGTAAAGAACTCTTTCCTTGGATACTGGAATTTAGAGTAAAGAATGCAAAATTAGAAACTTGAAGGTCTCAACCATCTCCACCTCAACGCCACTGATACTGACAAGCTGCGTACTCCAACATACACAAAACGCTGGAGGAACTCAGCAGGCTAGGCAGCATCTATGGAAAGGAACAAACGGTCAATATTTTGGGCCGAGACCCTTCATCAGGACTCAGCCCAAAAGGTCAACTGCTTACTCTTTTCCATAGATCCTGTCTGGCTTGCTAAGTTCCTTCAGCATTTTGTGTGTGTTGATCAGATTTCCAGTATCTGCTGATTTTCTCGTCAGGGTGTGTACTCCACTCCACTTCCTGAAGTAAATAACCAGCTCTATTGTTGATATTGAGGGAAATGACACCAGGCTAATAGGCTCTCATCTCCTTCCTATCTAGTTGTTGTTTGGGATTCAGCCCACTATGATTGTGTCATCTGTAAACTTGTGGATGGAGTTTAAGCAGAATCTGTCCACAAAGTAAGGGGCTGAGGACACAGCCTTGTGGAGCACCAGTGTTGAGGATATTCATGCTAGAAGTGTTGTTGCCTATCCTTACTGACTACAATCTACTGGTCAGGGAGTAAAAGATCCATTTGCAGAGGAATGCGCCAAGCCCTGGTCTAGGAGTTTGGAGATGAGTTTGATTTAAACTTAAGGCTGAGCTATAGTAAATAAATAAAAGTCTATTATAGGTGTACAAATGTTCCAGAAATGAGCAGAGAGCCAGTAAGATGGTGTCCATGTTTCAGCAGTTAGGCAAAATGCAGAGGGGTCAAGGTTGTCTGGCAGTCTAAAATGGATGGTGCCACCACTAGCTTCCTGAAAAAAATGAAAAAGGAAATCTAGTGTTCCTTCCCCAAAAACACTACGGATGTCAGTTGATGGAAATCTTTGAAAATGAAACTTGCATTTTGTTTTGTTTGTAAAGGGATATATGGTAAAAATATGAAAAATGGATTAGTTATGAGTCAGATAAAACGT
Organism: Hemitrygon akajei; assembly: GCF_048418815.1. NCBI lineage: Eukaryota > Metazoa > Chordata > Chondrichthyes > Myliobatiformes > Dasyatidae > Hemitrygon > Hemitrygon akajei. The sequence goes on along the minus strand of NC_133131.1, from coordinate 134,379,092 downwards.
GCTTGAATTGTGGTCCAGGACCAAGGACAGTCGGGCCTCCTTTGTGATGGTGTCACTGTTATCCTCAGTCCATCTTTCTTCTTGAAGGTTAGACCATAATGTATGCTCCATTGGCTCAGTAACAGTAGTGAGTTAGGAAATTATAGGTTGTTGATTCAAAAACTACTCCAAGTTCCCAGCAGTTTATACTTTCTGTAAAATGTGCATAAGATGCCACTGCCTGCCAATTAAGATATATCTAAAAGATCACTTGTTGGAATCTGAGCAACATTGCCAGTACCTACACTTCAGCCAATATTTATCCCTTAAGCAAAATCATGAAAATTGACCAGATATTCAAAGGACTATAGCTTATTTTCTGCCCACTTATAATATTTAGTTAAATATTTTTACAGGTTGTAATAAACTTGTCTACACACCAAATCATCACTGGTACAGCCAATTGGTTTTAGAAGTCACATAATTAGTTAAATGGAGTTCACCTGTGTGTAGTCAAGGTGTTTCAACTGATTGTAGTAAAAATACACCTGCAGCTGGAGGTTCAACTGTTGCCGAGTTAGTGTCTTGGGAAAAACTACACCATGAAGACAAAAGAACATTCCAAGCAACTCAATGGAAAGGTTATTGAAAAGCACAGTCAGGAAATAGATACAAGAAAATTTTGAAGTCACTGAATATTCCTTGGAGAACAGTTAAATCAATTACCAAGAAATGGAAGGAATATGACACCTAAATTCTCCATCAAGATTAATCAGCAATTTTTTTCACCAGCATATGCATCAACCATATCAGTGAGAAGGTTAGCTTGCATCAAATGACACATCCCACATACTTATGACAAGCAGAAAATAAATACTTTTTTTCAAAGATTTAACATTTGCTTAGCAACTTGCTTTTCTATCTTAGTCTTCACATGCAGAAGATGTATCTAAAAAGGTTCTATATTAAGAAGGAAGGTGGGAAGAGAAAAGAATAGAAAGTAAAACGAAAGACAAGTGGTGGTGTTATCGATTGCTGCTGGGGCCGATCTATAATCATTCAGGTATCCTGGCCTCCTTTCAATAGAGCTGCTGCAGGTTTCTTTTCTCACATTTGTTTTGCACGATCCAGAGGCAATTCTACTCCAAGAACATCAGGTACTGCAGTGTTACTCCATCAGTGTGCTGCTCATTGATCAGAGAACTGGACTGCTGCTGGCTCCGGAGCCAGCCGGGATGTTGCAGAGAGAGCTGGCTGAGGTGTCGAAAGGGCCGGTTGGGATGGTGGAGAAGCTGGTTTAGGTTCGGAGGAGCTGACCTGGCTGCGGACAGTGTTGCTGCCTGCTGCTCAGAAGCACGAAGATGGTGCAGTAAAAACTGTGGGCGATTGTCTCAGACATTCGCAAGACACTGTTGGACAGTGATAATGTAAGTTGCCGCAAGACTTTCACCCTTGTGTGATGGAGGGACAGACAACATGGGAGCTGTGCAGCCTCAGTTGTAGTGAGGACTAGGCCTCAAGCTTCAGGATTACCTGTTGCTGCAGACCAGGTGGTGTCCGAGCTCGGCTGGGGCCTGGCCTCTCCCATCGTGGCTGCCCCCCATGTTTGAGTGGTAGAACAACAGGCTCGATTGCGTGTGTCAGGAGACAGCACCATCGATTGCTGGACATTTCACTCAGGCTCTTAGACCATATCTATGTTTTTTTCCCCGAGTGAATATGAATTGTAGCATTATTTTGAATTATGTTGCTCACTATTTTTGAATGTTTGCTTGCTATTTTGAATGTGTCTGGTTCAGCTGTATCTATGTGTGGTTTGAATGATAATTCAGCTTGATTTCAATTGAACACCAAACAACCATCAAAGTACAAAGTAAATTTATTATCAAAGTCATATTTGTGAACATGTATTATCTTGAGATTTGTTTTCTTGTGGGCATTCACAATAGAACAGAAAAAAATATATAATAGAATCAATTAAAAATGACACAAAGACTGACAAACAAATAATAAATGAGATGAGAAATTACGCAAATGAAAATAAATAAATAATAGTGAGACAATGAGTTACATTGGTTCTGGAATAAGTTCAGGGTTGAGCTGAGTGAAGTTATCCACACTGGTTCAGCAACCTAATAGTTGAACTGTTCCTGAACCTGGTGGTATCAAAGTTAAAGGAGTAAATCAGGTAGCAACTTCCAGCAACTGAACATGCATAGTTAAACATGGAAATTGGGAATGTATTGTGCAAATGACTCACCTCCTCCAACAGCCTCTGAGTTGAAGTGAGTTGTTAGCCATGCTGGTTCAGGTGCCTAATATTTGAAGGGTCTTGAACCTGAGGCTGAACCTGAGGCTCCTGCACCTCCTTCCTGATGGCAGCAGCAAGGAGAGAGCATAGCCAGGATGGTGAGGGTTCTTGACGATGGATGCTTTCTCGTGGTCGGGCTCCTTGCAGATGTGCAGGATGGTGGAGAGGACTTTTCCTGTGATGGACTGGGCTGTGTCCTTCACTTGTAGGCTTTTCCATTCCTAGGCACTGGTGTTTCAATGCCAGGCCATGATACTCCCCACTGTGTATCAATAGCAGTTTTGCCTGACATGCCAGATCTGTGAAAATATTTAAGACAGTGGAGGTGTTGTCATGTCTTCATTGTGACCGTGCTTGCTGTATGTGCTGATCCAGGACAGAACATCTGATACGAATTTAAAGTTACTGGCCCTTTCCATCTCCAATCCCCTAATGAAGACAAGCTCCTGGATCTCTGGTGTTTTCCTTCTGCAGAAAATAATCAGCTCTTTGGTTTTGCTGGTGTTGAGTGAGAGGTTCTTTTTGATTGACCAGATTTTCAATCATTCTTCTCTATGCTAATTAATCACCACCTTTGTTTCACTGAACAAAAGTGTTGGCAGCAAACTTCAATACGGCATTGGAGCTGTACTTAACCACACAGTGGCCACTTTATTAGATACTCCTGCAAATATCTCATCAGCCAATCATGTGGCAGCAACCCTATGCATAAAGGCATGAGGACATGGTCAGAAGTTTCATTTGTTGTTCAGACCAGACATCAGAATGGGGAAGAAATTAGATCTAAGTGACTTTAACTGTGGAATGATTGTTGGTGCAAGATGTTGTGGTTTGAGTGTCTCAGAAAATGCTGATCTGCGATTTTGATGCACAATAGTCTCTAGAGTTTACAGAGAATGGTCCGAAAACAAAAAAGAACATCCAATGAACAGCCGTTCTGTGAGCAAAAATGCCTTGTTAATGAGAGAGGTCAGAGGAGAACGGCGAGACTGATTCAACCTGACAGGAAGTCAACGGTAACTCGAATAACCACACTTTACAACAGTGTTGAATCTTGAAGTGGATGGGCTACAGCAGCAGAAGACCACACTTGGTTCCACTCCAGTGGCCACTTTTATTAGGTATGCTCCTGCACCCAGTAAAGTGGCCACTGAGTACATAAAGCAAGTAGAGCAGGGGGCTGTGCACACGGCTTTGAGGTGCATCTGTGCCGATGGTGATTGTGGAGGAGATGTTGTTGCCAATCCGAACTGACTGTGGTCTTCAAGCGAGGAAATCAAGGATCCAGTTGCACAGAGGCATACAACATCAATAGACATGGCATAGATGAATAAAGAAGGAAAGAACTGAGTTTGGCTGTCTGCCTTCTCTCTCAACATGGGACCATAATGCTCCAGTGGCAAAATAAGGTTCACAGCTATGGTGGACACCTATTGTCCCTAGGACACTAATTCACACTCTCAGTTGTGCCTTTGGTGAATGATGCAGTCAAGATAGCATGGATACCATTGCATCGTGTACAGTGTTCATCTGATTTAATGTGGACATTGCTTTTGTGTTTCAGGTTGGAATTAAAGACCTCAGAGCAAGATTGCAGTACCAGAGAGACATTCGGGTCTGCTGTGTACTTTGCTTCACAGAGACATGGCTCATCCCACCACTCCACACAAAGTGCTCCAGCCCTAGGGCTTTACTTTCCTCTACACGGACCATTCAGCAGCATGAGGTAAAGGCAGAGGTGATGGTAACTCATTGTGGCAGTTCTGTCTCCATCCTGCTGTCCGAAACTGGATCATCTGGTGGTTAACTGTTGTCCATTCTATCTGCTGAGGGAAGTTTCCACCATCATCTGCTTGCAGTGTACATTTCACCCCTTGCCAATGTCAGGCTGGCATTGCAGGAGCTGATCACTAACCATAAGACAGCATGCCTGATGTCATTGTGGGGGACTTCAAACAGGCCAACTTGTAGAAGTCCCCGACCAACTGCCAACAACGTTCCAGCTATGGAACCAGAGGAGCCAGCGTTTGACCACTGTTAAACCACTTAATGTGCCAGAAATTTCAAAGTAAATTTATTATCAAAGTATATATATATGTCACCATATACTACCCTGAGATTCATTTTCTTGCAGGTATTCACAGTAGAGCAAAGAAGTACAATAGAATCAATGAAAAACTACACACAGTGACACCCAATGTGCAAAAGAAGACAACTGTGCATTAATTAATTAAAAATAATCAATAAATATTAACAACGTGAATTGTAGAGCCCTTGAAAGTGAGTCGCTAGTTGTGAAACCAGTTCAGGGTTGAGGTGAGTGAAGATTCTAGTAAGATGAAAGAGGGCTTGGTCATAGCGGCCTCTCCAGGTCCAACAAATTGTGCAAAAGTGTGTCTAAAATGATTTTCCTGTGATCGGAAGACCCCGTTGGACATTGGTAATATAAAATACTACAAGTTTTTTGCTCATTGGATGTTGCTCCATTGCTCATTGGAGAGACCAACATCAAGGTGGCTGCATGGTCTTGGTTGTTGCTAGGACCAGACCCTCGTGGCATAGCATCACCTTTTACAGCCACCCAGGGGAGAATGTGCTGATTTACCTTCATCTGTGGTTGATCCAGCATGAGATGAGGAACTGCTGCCTGTTTATTCTTACAGAAACGTGGCTCAACGACAACTTCTCATGTACCATCAATCTTCAGGTACTGCCAAGGAATTTAAAGTTATTGACTTCTGGTTTAAAGTGGCTCAACTGAAGTTGTGCAGCAACTCTCTGGTAGTTCAAATGGCAAGAAATACATCAAAAAACATTACTAATAACACTTTTCTGAAGTATCACCGCAAACAATGAAGAAGCAAGTGGATGCAAAGTTGATTCGAAGGATGGGTCGTGCGGCTGCATTGTGTTCAAGATGGGGTCGCAGACAGAGTTGGTATCGCTGTCACTGTGGGAGTGGACGATTTGGGAGAGGAGTCGATGCCCGTCCTCCTAACCCGGCTGCGAGCTTGGATCGCTTCAAGTGCCGAGCCAGTTTGGTGAGATTGAGAAAGGCTTCAGGCGGCGTGGACCAAGCGTGTCACTGTGCCGGGATCTGTGTCCTAGAGCAAGGCAGTACTTGGTGTTTGGACAATTTAAATGCCAGCTCAAGTAGACTGGAAAGCCTGAGTGGCAAGGCTAGAGGCAAGGGTTGGACTGAGTTCTCTCACTCTCCCATTATGTCCGTCCTCCTCTCTGCCATATGTCATCTCTACGAGTTTTGTGGCATTTCTGCCTTGCTAATATGATGGACTGAGATGGCTAATCTGAGTAGGCTTGGGCCTAGTCCAGCTTCTCTGGGACTCAGTCTGGTTCGGAATGCTGTGGTTTGCATGATATGTGGGGTTTTTTATAGGTATTTATTTAAATCGGGTTCTTTGTGTTTCTTGCTTCGTCTCTCCCTGTAAGCAACTAAATCTCAAGGAGTGTAATTTAGACATTCTTGGATAATAATAAATGTACTTGACCCTCTTCACCTTCAGTCCCCTAACGAGGACTGGCTGGTGGACCTCTGGCTTCTCCCTTCTGCAGTCTGTAGTCAGCTGATGCCCGCACCTTGGCAAGTCCAATCTCCTGGCTGCACTACTTGCCCTGCCATACTGTAAGAGACTGATATTGCAGCACTAGTGGCGAGGACCATGATGGTATGGTCAAGGGTGGCAGAGGAGTGCTTACAGGACTGCTTTAAGTCAGTGGACTGGACCATATTCAGTTATTAACTTTCTGAATGAATATGCCTCAGTTGCCACCGACTTCAAGACCTGTGTGGATGAGTGTGTGCCTTTTGAGAACGTTCTAGATATACCGTAACCAGAAGCCATGGATGAATAAGGAGATTTACAGTCAGCTGATGGCTAGATCTTAAGACCGGTAATCCAGAACTCGATAGGAAGTCCAGATACAACCAACAGAAGTCTCTCTTAAGAAGAAAAATGCAATTACAATAAAAGCTAAAGACACAATCAGATGCATGTTAGTTATGACAGGGCTTGCAGGCCATTATTTCCTACCAGACAAAACCCAATATCATAAATATCTGTTGTTTCACTCCTCAGTGAGCTGAATACTGGAAAAATGGTACTGGACCCCAAGAAAGGGAGTTTGTGGAGTGCCTCCGAGATGGATTCTTAGAACAGCTTGTACTGGAGCCTACCAGGGAGAAGGCAATTCTAGATTTAGTGTTGTGCAATGAACTGGATTTGATCAGGGACCTCGAGGTAAAGGAACCATTAGGAGGTAGTGACCATAATAAGATATATTTTAACCTACAATATGAGAAGGAGAAGGGAAAATTGGATGTGTCAGTATTACAGTGGAACAAAGAGAACTATGGAGCTATGAGGGAGGAGCTGGCCAAAGTTCAACAGAACAATACCCTAGCAGGAAAGACAGTGGAATAACAATGGCAGGTATTTCTGGGAATAATGCAGAAGGTGCAGGATCGGTTCATTCCAAAGAGGAAGAAAGATCCTAAGGAGAGTAAGGGGTGGCCGTGGCTGACGATGGAAGTAAAGGGCAGTATAAAAATAAAAGAGAAGTATAACATAGCAAAGATGAGCGGAAAACCAAAGGACTGGGAAGCTTTTAAAGAGCAACAGAAGATAACAAAAAAGGCAATACGCCAAGAAAAAATGAGGTACGAAGGTAAACTAGCCAAGAATATAAAGGAGGATAGTAAAAGCTTCTTTAGGTATGTGAATAGCAAAAAAAAGTTAAGACCAAAATTGGGCCATTGACGACAGAAACGGGTAAATTTATTATGGGGAACAAAGAAATGGCAGACGAGTTGAACAGGTACTTAGGATCTGTCTTCACTAGGGAAGACACAAACAATCTCCCAGATGTAATAGTGGCCAAAGGAACTAGGGTAAAGGATGAACTGAAGGAAATTTATATTAGACAAGAAACGGTGTTGGATAGACTGTTGAGTCTGAAGGCTGATAAGTCCCTGGGACTTGATGGTCTGCATCCCAGGGTACTTAAAGAGGTGACTCTAGAAATCGTGGACGCATTGGTAATCATTTTCCAATGTTCTATAGATTCAGGAACAGTTCCTGCTGATTGGAGGGTGGCTAATGTTGTCCCACTTTTCAAGAAAGGAGGGAGAGAGAAAGCAGGGAATTATAGACCAGTTAGCCTGACGTCAGTGGTGGGAAAGATGCTGGAGTCAATTATAAAAGAGGAAATTATGACACATTTGGATAGCAATAGAAGGATCAGTCCGAGTCAGCATGGATTTATGAAGGGAAAATCATGCTTGACTAATCTTCTGGAGTTTTTTGAGGATGTAACTATGAAAATGGACAAGGGAGATCCAGTGGATGTAGTGTACCTGGACTTCCAGAAAGCTTTTGATAAAGTCCCACATAGGAGATTAGTGGGCAAAATTAGGGCACTTGGTATTGGGGGCAGACTACTGACATGGATTGAAAATTGGTTGGCCGACAGGAAGCAAAGAGTAGTGATTAACGGGTCCCTTTCGGAATGGCAGGCTGTGACCAGTGGGGTACCGCAAGGTTCAGTGCTAGGACTGCAGCTGTTTACAATATACATTAATGATTTAGATGAAGGGATTAAAAGTAACATTAGCAAATTTGCTGATGACACAAAGCTGGGTGGCAGTGTGAAATGTCAGGAAGGTGTTATGAGAATGCAGGGTGACTTGGACAGGTTGGGTGAGTGGGCAGATGTATGGCAGAGGCAGTTTAATGTGGATAAATGTGAGGTTATCCACTTTGGTGGCAAGAACAGGAAAGCAGATTACTAACTAAATGGAGTCAAGTTAGGAAAAGGGGAAGTAAAACAAGATCTAAGTGTTCTTGTACATGAACAATGTAAGTCAATGAAAGCAAGCATGCAGGTACAGCAGGCAGTGAAGAAAGCTAATGGCATGCTGGCCTTTATAACAAGAGGAATTGAGTATAGGAGTAAAGAGGTCCTTCTGCAGCTGTACAGGGCCCTGGTGAGACCCCACCTGTTGTATTGTGTGCAGTTTTGGTCTCCAAATTTAAGGAAGGACATTCTTGCTATTGAGGGAATGCAGCGTAGGTTCACAAGGTTAATTCCTGGAATGGCGGGACTGTCATATGTTGAAAGATTGGAACGACTGGGCTTGCATACACTGGAATTTAGAAGGATGAGAGGGGATCTGATTGAAACATATAAGATTATTAAGGGATTGGAAACACTGGAGGCAGGAAGCATGTTCCCGCTGATGGGTGAGTCCAGAATTAGAGGCCACAGTTTAAGGATAAGGGGTAGGCCATTTAGAACAGAGATGCAAAAAAACTTTTTCACCCAGAGAGTGGTGGATATGTGGAATGCTCTGCCCCAGAAGGCAGTGGGGGTCAAATCTCTGGATGCATTCAAGAGAGAGTTAGATAGAGCTCTTATAGATAGCGGGGTCAAGGGATATGGGGAGAGGGCAGGAACGTGGTACTGATTGTGTATGATCAGCCATGATCACAGTGAATGGCGGTGCTGGCTAGAAGGGCTGAATGGCCTACTCCTGCACCTACTGTCTACTGTCTATTGTCTAATACCTTTAATACCTGCTTTGAAAGGGAAAACAAACCTATATCTGTGTGAATCCCTGCAGCATCTGACAACCCAGTGCTATCTGTCTCAGAAGGTGACATCACAATATCTTTCAAGAGGGTGAATCATCTCAAGGCATCAGGCCTGATGGTGTACCTGGCAGGGCACTCAAAATCTGTGCCAACCAACCAAGTGGAGTGTTCAAGGACATCTTCAATCTCTCACTGCTGCTTTCAGTTTCCTGCCTGCTTCAAAAGGGCATCAATCATACTGGTGCCCTGGAACAGTAGGGTGAGCTGCCTCAAAGTCTATCAACCAGTATCACCTGTATCTACTGTACAATGAGAGGTTGGCCATTGCTAGAATTAACTCCTGCCTGAACAAGGACGTGGAACCACTGCAATTTGCCTACCACCACAATACGTCTTCAGTGAATGCAATTTCACTGGATCTTGGCTCTGCCTCAGACCATCTGGACAGTAGCAATACCTACGTCATGCTGCTGTGTATTGATTACAGCTCTGCATTCAACACCATCACCCCCTCAGTACTAATCAACAAGCTTCAAAGCCTAAGCCTCGGTACCTCCCTCAGCAACTGGATCTTTGACTTCCTCGTCGAGAGGCCTCTGCCACTGAGGATCGGAAATAACACCTGCCCCTCACTGACAATCAACACTGCCGCATCACGAAGATGTGTGTTTAGCACATTGTTCTACTTCCTCTGCACCCATGACTGTGTGGCTCGCTGCAGCTCAAAAGCCATTTATAAATTCAATGATGACTCAACTGTTGTTGACAAGATGACAAGGTGGTGTACAGGAGTGAAATAGATTGACTGGTGTCATAACAACCTTGCATTCAACACAATCAAGATCAAGGAATTGGTAGCGAACTTCAGGAAGGGGAAGCTGAAGGAGAACACACACCAGTCCTCATCAAGCGTTCAGCAGTGGAAACCACGAGCAGCTCCAAGTTCCAGATTGTCAAACTCTCCGAGGAGCTATCCTGGGCCCAACATATTGATGCTGTTACGAAGAAGGGAAAACAGCAACCATAGTTCACTAAGAGTTTGAAGAGGTTTGGTATGTCATCAAAGACATTGGCAAATTTCTACAGATATACCATGGAGATCCTTTCAGCTGGTTATATTATTCTCTTTTATGGAGGTACCAAAGCCGCAGAGAGTTGAAAACTCATTCAGCTCTAGTATGGTCACTAACATCTCCAGCATCGAGGATATCTTCAACAGGTGATGCCTCAGGAAGATGGTGTCCATCAACAAGGACATGCCCTCTCTCATTCTGCCATCAGTGAGTAGGTATAGGAGCCTAAAGATGCACGCCCAATGTTTTAGGAACAGCTATTCCCTCCACTAACAGATTTCTGAATTGATGAACACTACTTCATTATTCTTCTCTTTTTGCACTATTTACTTACTTTTTTTATAATATTCTTGTAATTTGTTACTTTTTTATGACTTGCACTGTAATGCTGCCACAAAACAAAGCATTGCCCAACATTCTGTATGTCAATGATACTAAACCTGACTCTGATTCCATTCAGGATTCCCAATGGGAGACAAATTCTTTGCCTATTGACAAATCCTAAGGGTGGGGAGAGACCAACTAAACAAGATGAAAATGTGAAGGTGTATGTAAAAGACAGGTCAGCAACACAGACAGTCCATAGTACATTGGATACACATACACTCCTCTGGCTGGGTCACCTGGAAAAAAATAACTTGAAGGTGACTCAAAGTAGCACTTGACGTCTAACTTAAGAACTATCTAAGTGCAGAGGAAAAAATAGTTTCTAATACAGCAGAAGGACCAGGCAACGACTCAAGTTATTTTCTGCAAACAACTGTGGAATTTTTATCCTGTCTGGAAAATGCATGTCAAGGTTGGTACAGACACTTTAGTACCAACCTTGAATAACCTTTTGCACAATGTCAGCAAAACCAAAGAGCTAATTATTGACTACAGGAGAAGGAAACCAGAGGTCCATGAGCCGAACGTCATCAGGGAATCAGAGGTGGAGAGGGTATGCACCTGTCCTGGGTCCAGCACATAACTGAAGGCATGGTAATGCTTCTACTTTTTGGGCAGATACTGTAAATTTGAGCTCAAATACAAATAATATGAATATATTTAGCTTGCAATATCATCAGCATATTTGTCAGGAATTCTGTTTAGACTCAACCAAGAAGATGATGCCTCCATTACTTCAGATAAAAACTGAAGTATTTCTGCTGCTTGCTCAAGCTTCACGTTGAATAGACTGATGAAAGAAATCCCCTCAAAAGAACTTAAGAAAATGTGACACAGCTTATAAAGATCATAATCACAAAAGAGAAGGGCTTCACACAGAATAACTCTATGTAGCACATTTAATTCAGATTGCCAATAAATTCCATTTCATCATTAGACAAAGTAAGCACATAAAAATAGTCAAGTTGGAGAAAGTTTTTAGAAAGTCTAATCTAAAATTAGCTGGCCAATGGACTTGACATTAACAATAGTCTTGAATCAGTTAAAAGGTTCTTAAGTATAACTAAAATTAAAAGTGATATTAAAGTTGCAAAGAAAAACACTGTCTCATTTAGTTGTTGTTGCTGCTGTACTTGATCTATGCTTAGCTTCAAACCACATAGCACTCCTGGTGTCACTGAGTCACTAGAAATGAACAGAGCTGAGAAATAAGTAAACTCGGATGAAATAGATTAAAATGACATTCCCATCAGCAGGAAACTAAATGCATGTAGGTTATTGCTCTGCTATAATGGCGTGTGCGCTGTTCCTGAAACAGCAAGAAATTAGTTTTGGAATGAGCAGCTGCTTTATCTTGAGCACCATGTATTTATGCAAAAACTTTTCCCTTAATGTTTTTTTTTTTAAAAATTGTGGAGGTGGATGCAATTGGTGAGCATTGTGCTTTTTTTTTTGCTTTGTAATACTTTCTAATAAATATCTCAGAGAAACAGAAGCCAATAAAGTCCACATTCCAACCCAGCCAGCTGGTCTCTATTAAGACTATTTTGTAATCTTTTAAATTATTCCAAGTTTATTGTCACTTGTCTTTCAGTGATATCCCTTGGTTTTTGTGTGGAAGTCATCAAACTACTAATAATTTCTGGCTGAAGTGTGAGTTTTCTGAATGACCTCAGACAGCATTGTTCACTATGCCCAGGCGTCTGACAACTACAAGAGTATGAATCAGATACAACAGTAAAAACAATGTTGAGAATCCTCAGCAGACCAGACAGCATCTGTGGAAAGAGAAACAAAAACTGAACTCATTAGCAGAAGCTTGGCCTGAAAATCTGTCCTTTATACTATTTAATCAAATGGGAAGCAACATACTTTAGTAAATTAATTACTTGCTGACAATCAAAACATTACAGGAATTGCCTGTCTCAGAGTCTGATCCCTGGACACACTAATTCAGTTATTTGACTAATGGAGCAATTCATGAATCTATATATGCCCAAAACTAAATGTCTTCTGTTTTAATAGGACATTAAAATATCATATAAATATGATTGCAAGGAAAGCACAACAGTGCCTGTACCTCCTCAGGAGTCTGCGGAGATGCAGCATCTCACCAAAAACCTTTGCAAACTTCTATAAATGTGTGGTGGAAAGTGTGCTGACTGGCTGCATTACGGCCTGGTATGAGAACACCAATGCCTTTGAGTGGAAATCCTACAAAAAAAATAGTAGATTCAGTCCAGTACATCACAGGTGAAACCTTTCCAACCATTGAGCACATCTAAATGAAATATTGCTGTAGAAAAACAGCATCCACCATCAAAGATCCTCACCATGCTCGCTTCTCACTGTTGCCATCTGGTGGAAAGTACAGGACCCTCAGGACTCACACCACCAGGTTCAGGAACAATTACCCCTCAACCATCAGGCTCTTAAACAAAAGGGGATAACTACACTCATTTAAGGACGATTATATTGGTCTTTCATGCTCATTATTTATTCCTATTTATTATCTGCATCTATACAGTTAATTTAGTTTACAGTTCCTGATGTTTAGTTCACAGATCCTGTTTACAGTTACAGTTGTATAGATTTGCTAAGTATGCCCGCAGATAAAGAATCTCAGGGTTGTATGTGGTGACATGTATGTACTCTGATAATAAATTATATTTTGAATTTTGATCACATTTACCGCTAATAAACAATCATAAGAAGGAATCAGCCATCTTCTGGTAGGAGGTTCAAAGGTTCATTTATTATCAAAGCGTGTATCTAAATACAACTCTGAAATTTGTCTTCTCCAGATAGCCATGAAACAAAGAAAGAACATGAAAGTCATTCAGAGAGAAACATGAAATCCACCCCCCGACAAAAAAGAATGTCATCCCAATCATCAAACCCCAACCCCCCTCCCACACACACAAAATGTAAAAGTAATCCTCTGCTCTTTTAGTTTCAGTGTTAGTTTTAGTTTTAGTTTCAGTGGCAAACAACACTTCCTTTTCTTTGTACTATGATACCCATCCACAATTTTGGGCTAATTATTTCATTACTCCATTAAATCATTTACCAACTATCCAGCACCAAAGATTTCAGCTAACTTATCCTAGTCTACTCAATTCATAAGTTCTGACATTTAGTGCCATGGGAGGGATATGGAGGTTTACAATCCAGATGCACGTTGATGGGACTAGAAAGATTAATAGCTTGGCTTGAATTAGATGGGTTGAATGGCCTGTTTCTGTGCAGCAGTATTCTATAACTCTAGTGCAAGAGTAGCATTGCCATGAAACATTCTTGAGCTACAGAAATAAATTGGCCATGGCTCCACTCTTGATTTACCTGTGCTAAAAATATTAATATGAAACACTGAAACATAAAAGAATTGACTTTATCTCTGATGTCCGTACAGTTCAATGGAGATCCAGTTCATCATTGTAGGAGTTCTTCAGAAAATTGTCCTATGCCCATCCATCTTCACCAATGATGTCAATCCATCATTAGGCCAGAAAAGGGGATGTTTACTGATGACTACAAAGTTCATTCTATCTGCAGTTGCTCAGAAAATCATGCTGCCCATTCTAACCTGTTGCAGGACTCATTTAAGAAAAAGCAAGCATAGGTCAAAAAATATCAATAGCATTCATGATCATCTTCAACAAGACAGAGTCCAGCCACTTTCTCTGGACATTCAGTGGTATGACCATTACCAAATCCTTAGCCATCAATGCGTCAAGGGCTGCCTTGGACCAGCTGAGCTCTCATGGTGATGACAATGTCAATTGAAGCAGTCACATAACTAGAAGATAAGGCTGGTAATCCAGCGGCAAGTGATCTACTTAATTAATGCCAGAGCACTAATTAAGACATATGAATGAAGTTCTTATACATATTTGACGTTGTAAAAGTTGGCAAGGCTTAATTTGGAGTATTGTGTGTAGTTTTGGCCAACTACCTACAGGAAAGATGTAAATAAGATTGAAGAGTACAGGGAAAATTTACAAGGATGTTGCTCGAACTGCGGGCTCTGAGTTATAAAGAAAGATTGAATAAGTTGGGATTTTATTCATTTGAACATAGAAGATTAAGGGGAGATTTGACAGAGTTATACAAAATTATGTGGGGTATAGATAGAATAAATGCAAGCAGGCTCTTTCCAAGGTTGGGTGGGACTACGACCTGAGGTCATGGGTTAAGGGTGAAAGGTGAAAAGTTTAAGGGGAATGTGAGGGAGTCGAGAGAGTGTGGAATGAGCTGCCAGCACAAGTGGTGTATACGACCATGATTTCAACGTTTAAGAGAAGTATATGGATGGTAGGTGTATGGAGGGATATGGTCCCAGTCCAGGTCAATGGGAGTAGGCAGCTTAAATGGTACGGCATGAAATAGATGGGCCACAGAGCCTGTTTCTGTTTTGTACTTTTCTATGACTCTATACTCTACTTGTACGGGTAAGTGCAGATCCGACATCACTTAAGTTGCTCAAAAAAAAGCCACTAGAACAGCATCCATCTGTCATCTAAAATATTCATTCTCTCCATCATTGATGTAGAGAGGATACAGCGTGCACCATCAACAACATGTACTGCAATTACTCACCCAGGCTCTACTGCCAGAACTTCCCAAGCCTGTGCTTTCTATCATCAAGAAGGACAAAGGCTTCAGGTGCATGGGAACAATCCAGATGCCATATTCCCTTCAAATCATACACCATCCTGACTTGGAAATATACTGCTGCTCTTCCATTGTTGCCGAGTTTAATTCCATCCATTGGCACCGTATGATACCTTCATCACAAAGAGTGCAGCTGTACAAGAAGGTGGCTCGCCACCGGCTCTCAAGGGAAATCTGAACTGAGTAATGGCTGTATGTCAGGAATGAAAAGAAAACCCAGAAAGATCACTGAGCCTCTGTCTTCAAGCTGATTCAAGCTGACAAGTGCCATAATGCAACAAAAGGTCTTCCAGAATGTATGGAAACAGAACCCAACAATAGAAGCTACCTCTGAGCAATGAGAAGTGAGGAAATTAAAGGACGCATTAGCAGAGAATTGTTCATTACTTCACAAATGGATGTAGTCGACCTAGAATAACAGAAGCAAATGACTTTAGTGAGTAATATACTACAGCAGCCCTGGATATATTATAGCACATCACACAAAGAAATATGTTTCTCACTTTCACAAGATCTACTTTCCCTATCTCCTAACAGCTTATTTTAGCAATGTTGATTGAAAATAAATATTTACCAGAAAACTGGGGGTGGCTTCCCAGTTATTCTTAAGGAGTTGCCCAGGGATCTGAGCGACACTTTAGTTGAAAGTTTCATCTGAAGGATAAAACTGCTAACGATGTCTGTTCTTCAAGCTTTACACTGAAAGACTAATCAGAATATTTGAGCTCAGTGGGAAGTGAACCCACACCTTTCTGACTCAGAGGAGAGCGCACCACCATCTAAGTCATAGCTGAGAGAGAGAGATGCTCATTAGGTACTCAGAAGTGATCCCTACACTACTTCGA
Organism: Hemitrygon akajei; assembly: GCF_048418815.1. NCBI lineage: Eukaryota > Metazoa > Chordata > Chondrichthyes > Myliobatiformes > Dasyatidae > Hemitrygon > Hemitrygon akajei. The sequence continues at coordinate 134,363,212 of NC_133131.1, read as the reverse complement.
ATGCTGCTGCCATGGTATTGCTAACCTTCATCTGAACTCTCACACATGGTTCACATGAATGTTCTCTTCAAAGAGTGCACCTTTGACATTGAAAAATCACCCCTGTTCTGAGGTGGATGCCCTCAATTTAATTGAAGCCTAGATTTGGACCAGTTAGAGGCAAAGTGAGTTGAAAACATATCACTTGTGGCAGAAATCATGTCATGGTTACAATTATTACCTAGGCCTTCTTAATCTGCTGTGTGTTCACTTGCCACTTGGATTGGGGAACTACCAGAAAATAATGATTTTGAAGTACAGTATGCATCAAAAAAAAGAGTGGAGAGCATTTCCTCTGGCCTGATCACAATTTTCATTCCACTGAAACTACAAAACCAGATTAATGGGTCACTCATTTCATTTCTGTAAAGTGAATCTTTCTATCAACATAAATAATTTCTTTAATCTACACAAATTTACTGCACTTCAAAATAGTTTATGATTTAAATGTAGAACTCTATCTAATTTTATAGAAAGATAAGATAGTTTATTCAAGTTCAAGTTCAGTTTATTATAATTTAAATGTACACATGCATACTGCCAAATGAAACAGCGTTCCTCCAGAGCAAGTTGCACAACATAGTACATATAACTTAGACACATAACGAAAGTAATATTATTGTTGGTCAGAGAGAACAATAGTGAACAGAAATGAAGGCAGCCACTTTGTGAGACTGTTCTTGCATCTGCCAATTTGTGAACTGTTTAATGAAGACCATAAGATATAGGAGCAGAATTAGGCCATTCAGCCCATCAAGTCTACTCCACCATTCCATCATGACAGATCCCAGATCCAACTCAACCCCATACACCTGCCTTCTCGACATATCCTGTGATACTCTGACAGATCAGGAAATGATAAACTTCTACCTTAAACATCAGCACTGACTTGGCCTCCATCGCAGTCTGTGGCAGAGCATTCCACAGACTCACTACCCTCTAGCTAAAAAAAATTTCTCCTTACCTCTGTTCTAAAATGTTGCCCCTCAATTCTGAGGCTGTGCCTTCAGTCCTGGATACCCCCACCATAGGAAACATGTTCACAACACCCACCCTATCTCATCCTTTTGGTAGGTTTGAATGAGACTCCCATGGATTCTTCTAAATTTCAGTGAGTACAGGCCCAAAGCTGCAAATGCTCCGGACTCTCTCCAATAATAACACATCGTTTCTGAGATACGGGGTTTCAAACTGTTGACAAGTGTGGCCTGACTAGTGTCTTATAAAGGCATAGCATTACTTCCTTGCTTTTATATTCTATTCCCCTTGAAATAAATGCAACATTGCATTTCCCTTCTTTACCGGAGACTCAACCTGTAAAATTAGCCTGCTGGGAGTCTTGCACGAGGACTCCTAAGTCCCTCTGCACCTGATTCTTGTTCCAGGATAACATACTCAGAGCAACTGAACACGTACACAAGGAATTTCTGCTAATAACATGCTAAACCGGAGACCATTCTCAGCTAAGAAACTGTCTATTGTATTGTGTAAAATGTCAGGTTTGCAGAAGTAATTTCAACACCTTGGCCCAGTATCTGGGTGGCCTGGTTTGAACCAGTCAGAGCTGAATAGAATAAAAGATGTCACCTAAGACACAAAGTTGAACATGAAGACCATTAAACAAACCTGCTACATCCAATGAGAACTGACACAGGTCAGTCAGATGACCTCGAGCCGTTGAAACTGAAACATCAAATTGATCTGATAAGGCAAGGAATAAGAATGAAGGGGTTTTGTGAATACAGGCAGCAACCACTCTCTGGAGACTAACAATCACGATAATGGGGCACTCCACATCAAACGTATGAAAATCACATCAGGACCATGATAAATACCTGGACAGCATATACTTTCCCCAAGTATTACCTGTTCTGTTCTTTGATTGTTCATAAGAGGATTAGGGAAACTTAGTAGGTATGCACACAGTTATTTAGATTGTAAATCCACGTGCTTGTGAACTGAGCCAATAAATGTACTTGACAGTAAAGGTAGATTCTATCTGTGCCTAAACGATCATTACTACTAAGGGGTAATCATTGCACCATTATCACATTAGTAAATACTAAGGTTCATATATGATACAAGTTAAAAGAGTAAACAGTATAATGCTCCTGGCACTTCATACGTGTTGCGACCATAAGATGACATTCATACGTGGTGGCAAGAAGTTCAGTAGTATTAAAGCCTGGGAGAAGGAGCTAATTCCTATCCTAACAGTTCTCATCCTATGCAGCGCTCCTGATAAATGTTTCTAATGGGTGGAACAGATGTTCCAATGATCCTCTCAGCAGTCCTCGCAGTCCTTTGTTAGGACTTGACGACAGATGCCTCGCAATTCCCGCACCAGGTGATGATGCAGCTGGTCAAGACACTCTCAATGGTGCTCCTGTAAAAATGGTTAAAATTGAGGGGGGCAGTAAGCCTCACTTACCTCAATCTCCTCATGATGTGGAGATGCTGCATTTACTTCTTGCCCAGTGAGGTGGTGTTGAAGGACCAGGTGAGATCATCTGTTATGTGCACTCCCAGAAACTTTGTGTTTCCAACTCCCTCCACAGAAGAGACTAATTGCATCGTGGCCTGGTATGAAAACACCAATTCCCTTGAATGGAAAACCCTACAAAAATTGGTGGATACAGCCCAGTCCATCACAGGAAAAGTCCTCCCCACCATTGAGCACATCTACACAGAGCATTGTCGTAAGAAAGTAGCATCCATCATCAGGGACCCGCACAACTCAGTTTGTGCTCTCTTCTCACTGCTGCCATCAGGAGCCTCAGGACTCACACCACCAGCTCAGGAACAGTTATTGCCCCTCAACTGTCAATTAACCTCACTAGCCCCATCGCTGAACTACTCCTGTGGACTCACTTTCAAAGACTCTTCATGTCATGTTCTTAATATTTCTTGCTTATTTATTTATTTATTTTCCCTTCCTCATTTGCACAGTTTGTTGTCTTTTTCGCATTGGTTGTTTGTCCTGTTAGGTGCGGTCTTTCATCAATTCTGTTGTGTTTCTTGGATTTACAGTGTCTGCCCACAATAAAGCAAATCTCAGGATTGTATATGGTGATGTATGTGAACTTTGATAATACATTTACTTTGGAGTTTGTACTTTGTGAAGAGTGGCCAGCCTGCTCCTTCCTAAAGTCTTGTCCACATGGAGACTCAAGTTGTTATGCTCGCACTATTCAGCCGCTCTATCTCCTCTCTCAATGCCATCTCATCATCGTTGGTGACCAGGCCAGCCACTGTTTTATCATCAGCAATCTTGAAGATTTGGCTTGAAGTGGATGTAGCAATGCAGTTATGGGTCAGCAGCATGAATAGCAGTGGGCTGAGCATGCACCCGGGAGGAGTGCAGGTGCTTAGTGATGATTAACAAGTATTACAAGTTTACTGATTATTTCAAAATAAATGAATTTCTTGCTAAATAGAACATAAAGGAACTAATAGCATTTCTACCAACAATAGAACTGTTCCTGGTTCAACAAAGCCAGTCGGATCAATGAGAAAAAAAACACATCAAAAGACTGAATTAAAGATATGGAAGTTGAAACTGTCTGATGCAGACGAGATTTGCTTACTAAAGGCATTCTCTTAGCTCACAGTTGGCGCTCAAAACTCATGGCTTATCCCACTCATTTGTTTCATCATTTCTCTTTAAGATTCAAATATTTTAGCCTTTAAATTATATGAGATGAGATGTAGCATTTCTCTTGAACAAGTATTTTGCACAGTTTCAGGCATACGAGCACAAATGAGTCCATATTTTGTGTTAATCTTCCTGCCCAAAATTCAGGCACACATAACGTGAATGCCATTGTCAGTTGATATCTGAAATGAAATTATCAGGGCACTGCATTTGAATAAACCCAGCCAGTAACATTTACAGGCTGGACTACAACAATTGACAGATTTCCTAGAGTTATTTCAACAATAATCTTATCTCAGGGTTCAGGTGGCAATTCTAAGCCTCTCAAATATTTCTCTTGTGGTTTATTATGTCACGTTGGCCCTTCATTTGAACTACAGCTTTGCAATCACTGATAAGTGTATGTTATTTAGCATTTATTGTTTTCTTCCTCCTAAATTTCTATTTATGCATGGAAATTTTACCCTCACAATGGACTAAATAGCCCTGGAAATCATACACAATATGTAACCAGAGCCTGTTTAACTTGAGGACGATAGCTGGCAAAATTTAATCTCCTGCACTTCATAATGATTTCAGCAGCACAGATTACACTGCTGAGTGCCTTGTCATCCCAGCAGAAAAACTAATATGTATAACGTTCATGGCCAGCCATCGGTTGAACTAGTCTATATCATTTAAACCCAGGAAGAATAGCTTAAAGGGGAGTGCAAAGTGAATGTAGGAAGGAATGGAACTCCATTTCTTGGTGATCTGTGGTTACTATAAAGACTCGGAGTAATGCAGGAGAGGGTGTGATTTATAATACTACTCCAGTTTTTCCTGCATTACTCTGGCTTTCTCCTGAATGTGGAAAAGAGAAGAGAGAACTGACAGAGGATGGTCAGGGAGGAAAGGGGGCAGGTGCTCTCCAGACCTATACATACTCAGTGGCAATGTGAGGAGACTGTTGTGGCTAGAATGTTGTCTGAAGGATCTGGATGAAATGCAACAATCTGAATGGCCAGACACATATCTTCAAAGTCAGTGAATGTAGCTTTGCCTTCCATACTCCATTACTTTACTATCTTCCTACAAAACTCAATATACAACATTTTCATCATTTACAGTGATCTTCGCCACTTGGTATATTCCACTTATGTAGACTTCAATACACTCTCAAACACAGTGAGTCCTGCTAACAAATGTCATAGCAATCTTCACCTTTGAGACTGCATCACTGCCAGGCTATTCAAACATGGCAACCACATCACCCAAACACACTGCACAACACTGTGTGGTGTGCTGTATCTACTGTGTAAAATGGCCTAATGTTGCAGCAATTAGTTCTGCCTCATTGCTCCATGTACCTGTAATCAATCCTGACCTGGAACGTTGGCTACATATCCACTCCATGACTCTGCAGGCTTCCTCTGGAATCATCCCACATCCCAACTGGTTACTGTAAGTTCACACTTAGTGCAGGTTAATGGCAGAAAGAACCAAAAAGGAGCTGATGGGCCTGTGTGAGAGGGAATAAATTGCAGGAAAATCAAGTGCCATCCTGGACCAAGTAGCTTCTTCTGCATCAGTCTAAGAGATGGTATACCACCCCTTGGACGCACAGGATAAAATAGGCCAAAGTCAGTATGGTTTCCTTAAGGAAAAGTCTTGTCGGACAAATCCATTTGAATTCTTTGAAGAAATTATGGGCAAGATACACAAAGGAGAATTAGTAGATGTTGTTTAATTGGATTTACAGAAACCCTTCCTTTCCAGTCCTGATGAAGAGTACTTTTTTCCCACAGATGGTACCTGGCCTGCTGAGTTACTCCAGCATTTTGGGTGTCTTGCTTTGGATTTCCAGCATCTGCAGATTTTCTTGTGCTTGGAATAGATGGGGCCTTTCCTGGGAGGCTGATAGAGGTTTTCTGCAGGAGTCAGTGTTGGGACCACTCCATTTCACATTATATATCAATGATCTGGATGATGGAATTGATAGCTTTGTGGACATGTTTGCTGCTAACACACAAAGGTGAGTGGAGGAACAGGTAGCATTGAGCAAATGGAGTCTGCAGGAAGACATGGACAGATCAGGAGAATAGGCAAAGAAGTGCCAGATGGAATACAGTGTAGGAATATTTATGGTCATGCACTTTGGTAGGAGGAGTAAAGTGTAAACTATTTTCTGAAAATTCAAAAATCAGAGCTGCAAAGTGACTTGGGCTCTTTGGCAACATACACAAAATGCTAGAGGAACTCAGCGGGTCAGGCAGTATTTATGGAAGTGAGTTAACAGTCAGGATCTCAGACAAAGAGCCTTCATTAGGACTGCAACGGAAGGGGGAAAATGTCAGAAAAAGAAGTTTGGTGGGGGGGGGTTGTTGAAAGAGGACAATATAAGTCAGCATGGCTTTGTGAAAAGCAGATCGTGCCTTCCGAGCCTGATTGAATTTTTTGAGGATATGATGAAATACATTGATGAAGGTAGAGCCGTAGATGTATTATATATGGATCTCAGCAAGGCATGTGACAAGTACCCCATGCAAGGCTTATTGAGAAAGTAAGGAGACATGGGATCCAAGGGGACATTGCTTTGTGGATCCAGAACTGGCTTGCATACAGAAGGCAAAGAGTGGTTGTAGATGGGACATATTCTGCATGGAGGTCAGTGACCAGTGGTGTGCCTCAGGGATCTGTTCTGGGACCCCTACTGTTTGTGATTTTTATAAATGACCTGGATGAGGAAGTGGAGGGATGGATCAGTACACTTGCTAATGACACAAAGGTTTGGGGTGTTGTGGGTAGTGTGGAGGGCTGTCAGAGGTAATAGTGGGACATCAATAGGATGCAAAACTGGGCTGAGAAGTGGCAGATGGAGTTCAACCCAGTTAAGTGTGAGGTGGTTCATTTTGGTAGGTCAAATATGATGGCAGAATATAGCATTAATGTTAAGACTCTTGGCAATGTGGAGGCTCAGAGGGATCTTGGGGTTCGAGTCCATAGGACACTCAAAGCTGCTACACAGGTTGACTCAGTGGTTAAGAAGGCATATGGTGCATTGGCCTTCATCAACCATGGAATTGAGTTTAAGAGCCAAGAGGTAATGTTGCAGTTATATAGGATGCTGGTCAGACCCAACTTGGATGGCATTGGTGGAGGCAGAAACGATAGGGTCTTTTAAGAGACTCCTAGATAGGTACATGAAGCTTAGAAAAATAGAGGGCTATGGGTAAGTTCTAAGGTAAGGCACAGCTTTGTGGGCCAAAAGGCATGTATTGTGCTTTAGGTTTTCTATGTTTCTATAGCAAGTGATAGGTGAAATCAGGTGGTTGGGAGACGGAGGATGAAGTAAGAAGCTGGGAGGTGATACATGAAATAATGAGAGGGCTGGACAATAAGGAACCTGATAAGAGAGGAGAGTGGATTATGGGACAAAATCGGGGTGTGGACACTGGGAGAAATGAGGAGAAGAGATAAAAGGCCAGAGTGGGATAAATGAAAAGAGAGGAGGTGGAGCATAATGAAAAATTACTGGAAGTTGGAGAACTCGATGTTGATGCCATCATATTGGAGGCTTGCTAGATGGAATACGAGGTTCTGCACTGCCAACTTGAGTGGCCTGGTGGCCTCATCATGGAAGAAGAGGAGGCCATGGATTGACATGACAGAATGAGAACAGGGACAGGGAATTAAGTAGTTGGCGACTGGGAAATTCTACTTTTTCCAAATGGAGCCGAGGTGCTTGACAAAGCAGTCCCCAAATCTATGTTGAGTCTCACCAATGTATAGTACTCGTGCGGGACTCCATAAAGGTTAACATGTAGGTTGAGTGGGTGGTAAGGAAGTTAAGTACAATGTTAGCATTCATTTCAACTGGCATAGTATACAAGAGCTTCATAAGGCATTGGTCAGACTACACTTGGAGTATTGTGAGCAGTTTTGGGCCATTTATCTAAGTAGAGATGTGCTAGCATTGGAGAGGGTCCAGGAGAGGTTCACAAGAATGAGACCAGGAATGAAAGGCACTAGGCCTGTACTCGCTGGACTTCAGCAGCATGAGGGGGTATCTCAATGAAACCTATTGAATATTGAAAGTCGAGTTAAAGTGGATGTGGAGAGAATATTGGGTGAGCGAATGTGGAGAGAATGCTGGATGAGTCTAGGACCAGGGGGCACAGCCTCAGAATAGAGGAATGTCCATTTACAACAGAGATATGGAGGAATTTCTTTAGCTAGAGTGTAGTGAATCTGTGGAATTCATTGCCATTGATGACTGTGAATGCCAAATCATTGAGTACATTTAAAGTGGAGGTTGATAGGTTCTTGATTAGTCATGGCCAGGTGGATTGGAGGAAAATACTGGAAGAGATGATGACCGAGCAGAGATGGCTGAAGTTTCTGGGAGTTGTTCACAAGGTGCAGGATCGATATATCCCACAGAGGAAGTTGTTCTCAAATGGCAGTGGTGGGCAATCATGGCTGACAAAGGAATTAAGGACTGCATAAAAGCCAAGGAAAGGGCATAAAAGGTAGCAAAAGTGAGTGGGAAGTTGGATGATTGGGAAGCTTTTAAAATCCAACAAAAGGCAACTAAAAAGATACAAGAAGGGAAAAGATGAAATGTTAGAGCAAATTAGCCAATAATATAAAGCAGGATATTAAAAGTGTTTTCAGTTATATAAAGTGTAAAAAGGAGGAGAGAGTGGATATTAGACCACTGGAAAATGATGCTAGTGAAGTAGTAATGGGGGAACAAAAATGGCAGATGAACTTAATGGGTACTTTGCATCTGTCTTCTCTGTGGAAGAAAACAACAGTATGCCAGAGGTCTGTGAGTATCAGGGAGCAGGAATGAGTGTCATTGCTATTACAAAGAAAAGGGTGTTAGGCAAACTGAAAAGTCTGAAGGTGGATAAGTCAGCTGGATCAGATGGACTACATCCCAGAGTCCTATAAGAGGTTACTGAAGAGATAATGGATGCATTGGTCATGATCTGTCAAGAATCACTTGATTCTGGCATGCTCCCAGAGGACTGGAAGATTGCAAATGTCACTTTATTCTTTAAGAAGGAAGGAAGGCAAAAGGAAGGAAATAATAAGCCAGTTAGTCTAACTACTGTGGTTGGGAAAGTGTTTGAGTCTATTGTTAAGGATGAAGTTGCAGGGTACTTGGAGACAAAGGGTAAAATAAGTCAAAGTCAGCATGGTTTCTGCAAAGGGAAATCTCACCTGCCAAATCTGTTAGAGTTCTTCAAGGAAGTAACAAGCAGAGTGGACAAAGAGAGGCAGTGAATGTCATTTACTTGGATTTTCAGAAAGTTTTTGATAAGGAGCCACATGAAGCTGCTTAACAAGAAAATCCAATGGCATTATTGGCATGGATAGCAGAATGACTGACAGGCAGGAGGCAGTGAGTGGGAATAAAGGGGGCCCTTTCTAGTTGGCTGTCAGTGACTAGTGGTGTTCCTCAGGGGTCAGTATTGGGACCGCTAGTTTTCATTTTGTTTGTCAGTGATTTAGATAATGGAATCGATGGCTTTGTGGCAAAGTTTGTGGATGATATGAAGATGGGTGGAGGGTAGTTAGTGCTGAGGAAGCAATGCAATTGCAGCAGGACTTAGAAAATTGGAAGAACAGGCAAAAAAGTGACAGATGCAATACAGTGTTCGGAAATGTATGGTAATACATTTTGGTAAAAGGAAAAAATAATGTACACTACTTTCTAAATGGGGAGAAGGCTCAAACATCAGAGGTGCAGAGGGACTTGGGAGTCCTCGTGTAAGACTCCCAGAAGGTTAATTTAAAGATTGAGTCTGTGGTAAAGAAGACAACTGCAATGTTGGCAGTTATTTCAAGGGGAATAGAATAGAAAAGCAAAGAGATAATGCTGAGTCTTTATAAGACACTAGTCAGGCTGCTCTAGGAGTATTGTCAATAGTTTTGGGGTCCATATCTGAGAAAGGATGTGTTATCATTGGAAGGAGTCCAGAGGAGGTTCACAAGGATGATTCCAGGAATGAAGGGGTTAACATATGAGAGGCGCTTGGCAGCTTTGGGCCTGTACTCACTGCAATTTAGAAGAATGCATGGGGATCTCATTGAAACCTACAGAATGTTGGAAGGATGAGATAGTGTGGATGTGGAGAGGATGTTTCCTATAGTGGGAGCATCCAGAACTAGAGGGCACAGCCCCAAAATTGAGGGGCAACCTTTTAGAACAGAGGGAAGGAGGAATTTTGTTTTTGCCAGAGAGTAGTGAATCTGCGGAATGCTCTGCCATAGACTGTGGTGGAGACCAAGTCCATGGGTATATTTAAGGCAGAAGTTGATTATTTCCTAATCAGTCAGGGCATGAAAGGATATGGAGAGAAGGCAGGTGTATGGGATTAGGTGGGATCCAGGATCAGCCATGATGGAGTGGTGGAGCAGACTTGATGGGCCAAATGGCCTAATTCTTCTATGTCTTATAATCTTATGTTCAGAGTTCAAAGTTCAATGTAAATTTCTTATCAAAGTATATATATGTCACCATATATAACCCTGAGATTCATTTTCTTGCAGGAAATCAGAGCAGATACAAGACAATAGAATCCATGAAAGACTGCACTCAACAGGACAGACAAACAATATGCAAAAAACAATAAACTGCAAATATGAAAAGAAAGAGAAAAAAGAAATAATAGTAGTAAAATATAAATAAAATAGCAATAAATATCAAGAACATGAGATGAAGAGTCATTGAAAGTGAGTCCATAGGTTGTGGGAACAATTCAGTGAGAGTTAACCAGTAAACCAGTGGGAGACAGGCATGGGTGCATGATCTTACACACTTGGAGGAGACAGCATTGACACATATTGAAGCTATTCGTATTGGGTCTGTGCCCAGTGATGGGGAAATAACCACAGATGATAATACTACCCTCTACCTAACCCTCTTCTTCTTCAAATGGACTTTACTTTCCAATAACCTGCCAACAAGGCTATGTCTGGGTTTCCCAGGACATTTCCTTCATCACAACCTTAGTCCAAACGTGGACTAAACAGTAGAATTACAGAAGTGACTCACACACTAAGGAAGATGGTTATGGTTGTTTGGAGATTAACCTTTCCAATCTCACTGTAGGAACAGAACCCTAAATGTGGCTATTTTCAAATGCTTCACCAATGGCCTTGCTTTCACCTCAAGATCAGAAATACACGTTTTCACTCGTATGCATAAATGATTGGTCAATGCTGAATTAATTCACAATTCTTCAGCAAATAAAGTCTGCACTCATATTCAGCAAGACCTTGATCATCTTCAGACACGAGGTGGAAAGTATTTGATACAATGTACTTCTCACTACCCTAAACATCAACTTCCTCCACTCTATGCATGATGGTTAAGCTGTGTGGAATTCACCAAAATCCTCTACGTTACCTTATTCAGTTTACTCTGACAGCTCTGCCCAAAGACAAGACCTCTGGCGCCAAGACAACAAGAGTTTCAGGTCCACTGAAACACCACTACCTGCAGGTTCCCTTAATTTGCACACCATGTTTATTTGGAAATATATCAGCAACCCATCAGTTTCACTGGGATTAAATCTGAGAACTCAATCCATAGCAAAAACTTGAATAACCTTCATCAGAAAGACGGTAGCAGTTCTAAAGGCAGATCTCCACTGCCTTCTCACTTCTTACCCCTTCTTCCTGCAATGCAACGCCATCTTGTGGCTTGTTCCTTTCAACTCAATGAGAAATAAGTAAGAAGTGGGCAAAGTTGAAAACACGCCTGTGATTAAACAAATGACCAGATATTGAAGTTATCTTGGAAATGGGCTGAATGCAGATGCAGTGACTATAAGCAACAAAGGGAAATTAAAATGGTATGCATAGTCCAATGTGATATTGGGGTTGCATATTTTGTTAACAAGGTGAGATGGTTTGGTTATGGACAGCTCAGATTAAAAGAGGTGTCTTCTTCCTCCACTTCTTGGACCTCCTGGAGTACTCCTTGTGATTGTGTTGAAGATGATACAAAGGAAATAGTCTGGTGAGATAGGTTTAGGGTAAAGGGAAGAGATACAGGGTTGAAATGGGATTTGCCTTCATCCAGAGAGCAGTACCTGAAACTGGGTTGCCAGCAATACTTAAGAAGCATAAAGGTGAATTGCTTTGATGTTTTAGTCTATGGATCAGTTGCTTTCCTGAAACTTAGTTTGGAGTGTTCCTTAGTTACTTTTATTGTTTGCATGATTTGTTCTTTTTTCACACATTGGGGGCTTGACAGTCTTTTCTAAGTGGATTCTATGGGGTTTCTTTGTTTTGTGGCTGACTGCAAGAAGACAAATCTCAAGGTTATATAAAGTTCACATATTTTGATAATAAATGTACCTTGAACTTTGAAATACGTAATGGTGTTCATATGGAAGGGAGCCCATTGGTCAGCACAGATATGTTGGGTTGAATTGGCTGTTTCTATGCCGCATGATACTATAATTCTATTTTACCAATCCCTCTTTATAACTTGACTTATGTTCAGCAGGATGGAGAGAGAGTAAGCTGAAGATTGACAGGTTAGTGAACAGAAGCTGGGGAGGGATTACTTTGAACTATGAAGCTGTAAATATTTTAGGCATAAGGATGTGATTGAATAATTTAAGATTCTGCTCCTGGTGCCTCTGGTGAGGTCATTATATTTTTCTCAGCACTGTAGTAAATGCTAGGAGGTAAGTTCCTCCCATCATCTTTTCCACCATTCCCTTCCATTATCTTCAGAATTGAAGTTTGGAGATATTCTGTACTTCAGTTTTCCATCCAGCACCAGGGTCTCCATGGTTTATGACCAGCAGTAAGCAAATAGATGTAAAGCCACCTTGACATTGGAAAGCCATTCACAGAAGCACTGGGCTACATTAATGTTGCTATTGATACCGGACATTCTTCTGTGCGTGTCATTGTGAAACAAGCCTAGGTAGCCTCTGAGGATATGGGGCCTGCTTATCTACATTTCAGTATTCCAGATATTCTAAGAATTATTCGACCCAGGACACTAGAAATTCTGCAGATGCTGACAATATTGAGCAACACTCACAAAATGCTGGAGGAATTCCACAGGTTAGGCAGCATCTACGGAAGGAAAGAAGCAGGTGATGTTTTGGGAGAAGACCTGTTGGAGGTCTACTTGATGAAGATGCTGTCTAACCCGCTGAGTTCCACCAGCATTTTGTGTGTGCTGCATAAGGCCCAGGGATTCTGGGTTCATCAACCCAATAACCACAATAAAAACTTAAAAATGCATAAACATGAATTCACATGCATCACTCTACTGTATTCTACTATGGTTTCTAGCTTCTTCAAAGAAATTATAATGTCATAATCAGGGTATTACTGGGTGCATAATTCCAGTGCCATTGTCACAAGCCACAGTTTTGAGCCTTCTCTCTCAATAGTGAAGTTACCATTTTGTATCTCTAAACAAAATGGCTGAACAGGAATGACATAAGCTGGGCTCCATCAAACTCACCTCGAGAAAGGAATCAAACTGCCTGTAAACAGAAGGTGCTGTTCAGTTGTTAGGGCCAGCAGGCACCTCATCAAATTTAAAAGCAGTCAACCAGTTGATTAGTGCAAGCTGCTACCACAAGGGCAAAGAGGATAAGAAGCTGCAATATTTATCACTGTAATACAAGCTGCCGGGACACAGATAAGGGCTTGTCTCTGGGTGGCAATGTACCACTTCAGTCTATTCTGTGCTACATATGAATCATATGTCTGCAGCACACCCGTAATACATCTGAAAATATCAAAGGATTCTCAGAAATTGATGCATTTCCCTCTGATCTCTACTTAGAATCCAATCCAAGCAGTAAGACCAAAAGTATTTTCTTCCTATTGATTAGAAAGCTTTACCAAGATATTGACAGGGAACAAACCAGCAAAATAAATATTGGACATATCCAGGACTTCTTCAGAGAGTAAAGGGAATAGGAATGGGAATAATATTTTACTGGCACTGATTGTTATTGCAAAGTGGATTGGTCAAATTTACGGATTCACGTATCACTTCTGAGAGTACTAATTGTTATTGGAAGTTTATCAGCCCAGTCCCGGGAGTGACTATCTATTTTCCTTTGTGCAGGGTGTGGCACCAATCATTCCTTTACCAGGGCTTTTTAATGCCATGCTCCTTCAAATTCTGCTTTGAACTCCAAGGTTCTTGCTCGCACTTCAACTCTGAAATTCAGCTCTTTGTTACATGTTTTATAAAAATGTTACGGTGAAGTCAGGAGCTGAGTCTTCCTGCCATGATCTAAACTGAGCATCAGTGAGAAGATTACGGTTGAGAATTGCTTTTGACAGTCAGGGACAAGCAGTCTGATTGGTCAGTAATTTAAAAATTGGATTAGATATGCTCTTTCGTGAACGTATATACCTGTGCTATTTGCCACTTTATTGGGCAGAACAACTTGGTTAAAGGTGCAATTAGTTGTGCAGCATGCTCTCTATACTACAACTGGGATGTTGTTTGGATCAAATCGCCTTTACTCTATTCTTTGCTGTCAGCCATTCATGGATGGAATTTCACTGACTGAAAATGTGGCTTTGTCATGTGGTGAAGCCAAAGTTGATCATCCTTGTGTCTCCATGATTGCAAATATTTTCATCTTGTCTTTGGAATTCACATGTTTGCTCTGCCATAATTGAGAATAGGAAGTCTTTTGAGTTTCCTCGCTGCAGTGGCTGTTTAATTGTCCTGCATCATACAGGGCTAGATATGATAGGACAGCATGGATTTGGCCTAATACATTGGTTGAAATCCCTCACACCTTTTCCTTTTGCACACAATTAGTCCTATTTTATTACTTTGCCAGTTTGGCACTTCAATTCCATCTCTTGGAAGATGTCCTCAATGGTAGGGAAGGTTGTGGCCATAATGGGGCTGGCTGAGTCCACGGTTCTCTGCAGCCTCTTAAGATCCAATGCACTGGAGTCTCCACGCCGGATTTGGATGCAGCAAGCAAGAATGCGCTCCTTCGTACACCTTTAGAAATTTGTAAGAGTGTTTGAGGCACTATTGTGCCTTTGTTGCGATTACATGAATGTGTTAGGCCCAATATGGATCCACTGTGATTCTGACAGTCGGGAACTTAAATGATTCACAAATTCCATGCTGACCACTCATTGTGGACTTGTGTGTGTTTTTCCACCTTCCCCTTAACAGAAAAGTCAAGTTTTCTGACTTTGAATATAGCAGCTGAGCAGTCAGTCAGAATAGTTTGAGGAACTCTCCAAAAAGGTGAATCTGTAGGGATATTGAAACCTCAGTAAGTCATCACATACCCAATTCCTTGCTGAAGTATGGAACAACTTTATGATGTGACATAGTGTACAAAATCTGGAGACCTTTTAAAGAGAAGATGATTAAATACAATGTTGAACAAATTGAACCACAAGTGGCTTCTTGTCTTGAACAGTGGGAGTTGAATCAAATACAACTCTAGCACTAATCAAAACAATTGCAGTTTCATGAAAACTTAATGCACTTCAATCTTTAGCAAATTCAACAAGAATTTGTCAACGAGTCTAAGAGAGAGATTGGATCCACAGAGAAGTTTACAGAACCAAGAGACATTTTGAAACAAAAACCAAATAGTGCTTGAGTTGGATCTGGTGTAAAGTTTAGAAGTTCCAAATCCGGACACTTTTAACAAAGCAGCTGAATCTTTCTTAATTTCAAAACAAGTCCAAAAGTTTATTTTTCTCTTTACTTTTTTAGCACTTTCACAAGATATAGACATTGTTTATTGTCTAATCCTTATGTGTTGTTAAACTCATAAGAAAGTTAAGAATTAACCACACTAGTGGTTTTGGAAGTACAAGTAGCCCAGCTGGGGAAAGACGGTAAATTTCCTTCCCTGAAGGAAATGAATGAATCGCATAAGCTTTTTCACAAACCAGTAATTTCACAGTTGCAGTTACAGAGACACGCTTTTATAAAATTACAATTTATTTAATTACTTGAAGTTAAATTCCCCAGCTACCATGCTGAGATTTTATCTTATATTTCAGGATCAATGGTCCAGAACTCTGGCTACTGGTCCAGTAATTTGACTCCTACACTATCATACAAAAATTAGAAAACAACTTGGGGAAACTTTGACAACTGGTTGCTAGACTATATTTAGAACTTCCAGTAATAACCCCCCCCCCCCTTCACGATTCTCCATTTCCCTCTCTCACCTTGTCTCTTTACCTGCTGCCCATCACCTCTCTCTGGTGCTCCTCCCCCTTTACTTTCTTCCATGGTCTTCTGTCCTCTCTTATCGGATTCCCCCTTCGCCAGCCCTGTACCTCCTTCACTAATCAACTTCCCAGCTCCTTACTTCATTCCTCCCCTCCCAGTTTCACTTGTCACCTTGTGTTTCTTCCTCACCTTCATTCTTTGACTCCTCATCATTTTTTGTCCAGTCCTAACGAAGGGTTTCAGCCCAAAACTTTGACTGTACTCTTTTTCAAAGATGCTGCCTGACCTGCTCAGTTCCTCCAGCATTTTGTATGTTGCTTATATTTACAGTTGCTCATTTAAAAGAGAAACCAATTAGAATGATCTGAAATATTCAAATTGTTATGTTCCCTTAACTGCACTGTTAAATGGGCAAAATGGCTGTGGACAAAAGCACTTTTTTTATGAAGGAGAGCAGCTGTGTATATGTATATACATGGACATATTGGACTCTGCATATATTTGTATGTGAATATAGTGTGATCAGATTAGACAGGAGAGTCATGTTGTGTGCCTTCTTTGTATCAGCCTGACTAGAACATTCAGTCTGCAGCAGGAACTTGGAAACTCAGCTTGTATATTGGTGAATTGTTCTGGTTGCAAATAAACCACTGCCTTTTCCGATGTACCTGTTCTGTGCCTTAGTGCTTTTGTGAAACTATTTGAAAATCCTTTTACTTTTAATGAACAGCTATGGGACAAATTAACAAATTCTGTCCCATACAAAATACTTAAAATATAATGAATGCAAAGATCTTTACAAAAATGGAAAAGAATGTTAAAGCCTTTCAGACTAATACTTCTATCTATTCAAGTTATGATTTCCTGTCCATTTATCTATTACATTTATTCATTTCTCATACTTCCAATCTTCAGTGGAAGCCTGCTGTAGAAATCTCTTAATGGTATCTAATCTGTTCATTTCAATCCTGTGATCCTTCAGTACATTGACCAATTTGCCTGGATCAGTGGCAAAGAAACTAATTAAGTCACATTTTGAAAGGAAACAAATCCAGTTTCTCAATCTTTTCCCAAGTTTCTTATAATCAGAATCCTCACAGCCAGCCAGGTCTGCATCCCCGTCAGGCTGAAAGCTTAAAAATTTCATTCTGGCTATTGCCAATCATTTTAATGACTCCTGAAATTCAAGGCGACATTAAATGGTGTTACACATTTCCATCATGGAGAGTATGTTACCTGTGACCAAGGCTGGCTCCAGAAGTTAGGTGCAATTGGCCAAAGTTGGATTTATGTGAACAGCAAGTGGTCAGGAGAAGGTGTGTGTGTGTGTGTGTGTGTGTGTGTGTGTGTGTGTGTGTGTGTGTGTGTGTGTGTGTGTGTGTGTGTGTGTGTGTGTGTGTGTGTGTGTGTGTGTGTGTGTGTGTGTGTGTGTGTGTGTGTGTGTGAGAGAGAGAGAGAGAGATGTAAGGATGGGACCCAATGGATCAAACTAGACAATTTAGAATTGAACAATAAGTTGTTGAAAACAAATTATCCTTGAAAGGGTTCAATGATGATGGTCCAATTTCTCCTGCAAGACACCACAACAGTCACTGTTGCACTTTTGCTGCAGACAAAGCCAGCTTTCAATTAGATAATGCTGAGAAAAAGTGTCAAACTTCCAATCAGATATGTGAAAGCTTCCATTATGCTATTGTGTTAAGATTTCAGTGTTCCAACAACAAGAGGGTGTGGCATATCACATCAATCCAAGAGAAACTTGCTAGAAAACTAAGAGTATGGGGCTTGAATTTTGTATGAGGGTGTTTATCATGTACCAGCTGCACTAGTATGCAGCTAGCTGCAAGACAGTGCCTAATGAACAAACACCTAGAAGTATCCTTCTTACTCCATATAGTCTCAAGATAAAGGGTCAACCAAGAAGAGGAGGTTTCGTGACCTGGTGAGTGAAGAATCCTTGGAATTCTCTATCCAAAGTTTGTGGAAGCTTAGTCACTGAACATGGTTAGATTTTTGGATAATAGGATTATGGAATTAGGATAGGAAAATGAGCAAAGGGTTACCTGTGGTAGAGTGAAACCAGGTCAAATGGGTTAATAGGGGCAGTTACAATAGTAGGTAATTATGTTTCTTTCTCTGCATTCTGCGTTGTTAATAGCAAAGCATTGGGACGTGCCCAGCAGGTCGGCTGTAGCAGTGAAGGGATGAAGTGAGCTAATGTCCCACATAGGAGATTGGTGGGTAAAATCAGAGCTCATGGTATTGGGGGGAAGATATTGACATGGATAGAAAACTGGTTGGCAGATAGAAAGCAAAGGGTAACGGTGAATGGGTGTTTCTCGGAATGGCAGGTGGTGACTAGTGGGGTGCCACAGGGCTCGGGACCACAGCTGTTTACGATTTACATCAACGATTTAGATGAAGGCATTGAGAATAACATCAGCGAGTTTGCTGATGATACTAAGCTGGGTGGCAGTGTGACATGTGATGAGGATGTTAGGAGAATTCAGGGTGACTTGGATAGGCTGAGTGAGTGGGCAGATACTTGGCAAATGACGTTTAATGTGAATAAGTGTGAGGTTATCCACTTTGGGAGTAAGAACAGTAAGGCAGATTATTATCTGAACGGTGTAGAGTTAGGTAAAGGAGAAATACAAAGAGATCTAGGAGTCCTTGTTCATCAGTCACTGAAGGTGAATGAGCAAGTGCAGCAGGCAGTGAAGAAGGCTAATGGAATGTTGGCCTTTATTACAAAGGGAATTGAGTACAAGAGCAAGGAAATCCTTTTGCATTTGTACAGGGCCCTGGTGAGACCACACCTGGAGTATTGTGTACAGTTTTGGTCTCCAGGGTTAAGGAAGGACATCCTGGCTGTAGAGGAAGTGCAGCGTAGATTCACGAGGTTAATTCCTGGGATGTCCGGACTGTCTTACGCAGAGAGGTTCGAGAGACTGGGCTTGTACACGCTGGAATTAAGGAGATTGAGAGGGGATCTGATTGAAACATATAAGATTATTAAGGGATTGGACAAGATAGAGGCAGGAAATATGTTCCAGATGCTGGGAAAGCCCAGTACCAGAGGGCATGGTTTGAGAATAAGGGGTAGGTCATTTAGGACAGAGTTAAGGAAAAACTTCTTCTCCCAGAGAGTTGTGGGGGTCTGGAATGCACTGCCTCGGAAGGCAGTGGAGGCCAATTCTCTGGATGCTTTCAAGAAGGAGCTAGATAGGTATCTTATGGATAGGGGAATCAAGGGATATGGGGACAAGGCAGGAACTGGGTATTGATAGTAGATGATCAGCCATGATCTCAGAATGGTGGTGCAGGCTCGAAGGGCCGAATGGTCTACTTCTGCACCTATTGGCTATTGTTTATCACAAGGGAGGACTTACAGACCTCAGATAGTAAGGTTGCACAACTGCTCCAATCTCCCCTTCATCTTCAACATGGGTGTTCCCCAGGGCTGTACACTCTGCTCACACGTGAGTGCATGGCCAATCACATCGTCAATGACACAACATTGCGGGGCTCCTCACCAACAGTTATGAGATGGCCTACAGAGAGGAGGTGGAAGAGCCTGATGCCAGGCAAATAACCTCTTCCTCAATGTTAATAAGACAGAAAAGATGGTTATCAACTTTGTCGAGAAGATCTTGCATCACTCACAACCCTCTTAACATCGACATCACAGCAGTGGAAACTGCCAGCAGTTTCAAATTCCTGGGGGTGCATTTCTTGTAAAATCTCTCATGATCCCAGAACACATCATACACAATCAGGAAAGCTCATCAAAGCCTCTTCTTTCTGAGGAGGATGAAGAGACTTCGATTATGCACATCTACCACATTCTCACATCATTCTACAGGTGAGCAGTAGAGAGCATCCCAACAAGCTACATCACTGCATGGTTTGAAACTGCACTCGGGCAGGCAGGAAGGCCCCACAACAGGGAGTCAAACCTGCCCAATGCATCACTGGCACCGGCTTACCCTCCCTCAAGGACATATATACAGAAAAGTGCCGGAAAGGGGCCAGTAACATCATGAAGGATCCCACCCACCCTTGCTCATGGATTGTTAGTCTCACTCCCTTCTTTGAGACCACATAGTATCCATGTCTGCACCACTGACACAAAAACAGTTACTTTCCCCAAGTAGAAAGTATGATCAACACCTCCACCTATTATTCACCCCTCCACGCCCCAGCCACCACAACTTTATCTTTTCCTACATCTACAGGAAGTGCAGCCAACTGCAGCTCCTGACTGATAAGATCAAGGAACTTGAGCTGGAGCACGAGACACTCAGGACTATCCATGAGGCCAAAAACCTCAAAGATGAGTCTTTTACTGAGGTGGTCACTCTCAGAGTGCAGGCTTCAGGCAGTAGATGGGTGACCACCAGGAGAGGCAGGAGGAGTAAGCAGTCAGTGCAATGGACCCTGTGTCCATTCACCTGAGCAACAACTATATCCACTGGAATATTGCTAGCATGATTACCTATCAGGGCACAGCAGAAGCAGCCGGGCCAGTGGCACTGTGGCCAGCTCTGGGGCTCAGCTGAAAAGGGTAAAGTAGAGCGATAGTGATAGGAAACTCAATAATTAGGAGGACAGGCAGCAGATTCTGTGGCCGCAAATGACGGCCATGATGGTGTGTTGCCACCCAGGTGCTAGGTTCCATTTTATCTCAGAGCTGCAACAGCAGATTCTCAAGAGGGTATCTTGAGCAGCCAGAGGTTATGGTGCATATTGGCACCAACAACGTATGTAGAAAGGGGGAAGAGGTCCTGGTCAATGAGTATAGGTAGTTAGGGAAAAGACTGAAGAGCAGGACCTCCAAGGTAGTCATCTCTGCATTACTTACGGTAACACAGGAATAGGATAATAATACTGATGATTGAGTGGCTTGGGAAGTGGTGCAGGGGAGAGGGCTTCAGATTTCTAGATCACTGGGATCTTTTCTAGTGAATGTATGACCTGTACAAAAAGGACAGCTTACACTGGACCCTGAGGGTGACCAATATCCTTGCAGGTGGGTTTGCGAGAGCTGTTAGGGAGGCATTAAACTAAGTGGATAGAGGGGATGGGAACCGGACTTATAGGGCCCAGGATGGGGTCATTGATATACAAGTTGTTGCAGTGTGTAGTGAGACTGTGAGGAAGAACAAGCAAATGTCAGGGTAAAGTTACAGTCAGTGGGATAAGATAAAATGTAACATGGGGGAAAACATCAACAATGGTGATGAATACAGGACTGAGGGTGTTATATTTAAATGCATACATTAAACAGAATAAAACAGATCATCTTGTAACACAGTTAGAGATTGACAGGCATGACATTCTAGGCATCAATGAGATGTGGCTGAAAGAAGATCATAGTTGGGAAATTAACATCCAAGAATACACATTCTACTGAAAGTATGGGAAGGTAGGCAGAAGGGATAGTGTGGCTCTGTTGGTAAAAAAAAAGGAATTCAAATCCTTAGAAAGAGCTGAAATAAGATCAGAAGATGTAGAATCCTTTTAGGTAAAATTAAGAAAATGCAAGGGTAAAAAGACCCTGATGGGAGTTACAGACATCTGCCCCCCCCAACCTACCTCTGAAACTGTAGCCAGGGTTACAACTTCAATGGGAAATAGAAAAGACATGTAATAAGGGCAACGTTGCAATAGTCATGGGGGATTCCAAGAGTTTGTGAAAGAACTTCAAAATAGCTTTTTGTAGTAGCTTGTGGTTGAGCCCACTAAGGGAAAAGCAATTCTAGATTGGGTACTGTGTGATGAACCATATCATGATTAGGGAGCTTAAGGTAAAGGAACCCTTAGGAAACAGTAAGCATAATATGATAGAATTCACCCTTCAATTTGAAGCTAAAGTCAGATCTATCAGTACTACATGAGAGAGGAGATAGCCAGAGATGATTAAGAGGGGACACTAACAGGGATGATGGCAGAGCAGCAATGGCTGAAGTTTCTGGGAGCAATTCAGAAGGCACATGAAAGATACGTGACAAAGAAGAGGAAGTATTCTAAAGGCAGGATGATGCAACTGTGTCTGAGAAGAGAAGTCAAAGCCAACATAAAAGCACAAGAAAGGGCATAAAATAGAGCAAAAATTAGTGGTAAGTTAGAGAATAGGGTAACTTTAAAAAACCATCAGAACACAAAAAAGACGTAAGTGGTAAAAGATAAAATATGAAGGTAAGCTAGCCAATAACATCAAAAATGATATCTAAGAAAGGATGTGCTGACATTGGAGAGAGCTCAGAGCAGGTTCACGAGAATGATTCTGGGAATAAAAGGATTATCACCTAAAGAGCGATTCAAGACTCTGGAATTCCAAGTACTTGGTGGAATTTAGAAGAATTGGGGGGGATATTACTGAAATCTATCGAATGTTGAAAGGCCTAACTAAAATGAATGTGAAGATGTTTCCTTTGCTGGGGAAATCTAGGACCAGAGGGCACAGCTTCAAAATAGAAGGATATTCATTTGGAACAGAGTTGAAGAGGAATTCTTTTAGCCAGCAAGTGGTGAATCAGAGGAATTCATTGCCACAGGTGGCTGTGGAGGCCAGATCACTGGGTGAATTTAAGGCAGAGGTTGATAAGTTCTTGATTAGTCAGGAGGGCATGAAAGGTTATGGGCAGAAGGCAGGAGAATGGGGTTGAGAGGGAAATGGATCAGCCATATGGAAATGGAGGAGTAGATTCGATGGGGTGAATGGTCTAATTCTGCTCCTATGTCTTATGACCTTATGGAGAGAAAAGGTGAAATATGAAGGTAAGCTTGCCAAAAATATCAGTGGATACCAGAAGTTCTTTTCCAGATATGTAAAGAGTAAAAGATAGGTGAAAGTGGATATTGGACCACTGGGAAATGACACTGGAGAGGCAGTAATGGGGGACAAAGAAATTGCAGACGAAATTAATAATCATTTTGCATCAGTCTTCACTGTGTAAGACACTAGCAGTATGCCGGAAGTTTGAGATTGTCAGCAGGCAGAAGTGAGTATAATTGCAATTACTCAGTAGTAAGTGCTAGTGTAGCTGAAAGATTTGAAGTTAGATAAGTCACCTGGACCAGATGGTCTACACCCCAGGGTTCTAAAGGGATTAGTAATGATCTTTCAAGAATCACCAGTTTCCGGAATAGTTCTGGAGCACTTGAAAATTGCAAATGTCACACCATTCTTAATGATGGGAGGGAGGTAGAGTAAGGAAATTATAGGCCAGTGAGCCTGACTTCAGCGGTTGGGAAGATGTTGGAGTCCATTATAAGGATGAGGCTTTGGGGTACTTAGAGGCACATGATAAAATAAGCCAATGTCGACATGGTTTCCTTAAGGGGAAATCTTGCCTGACAAATCTTTTGGAATTCTTTGAGGAAATACAAAGGATAGACAAAAGCAGAGTCAGTGGCTGTTGTTTACTTGAATTTACTTTAACAAGGTGCCGCACATGAAGCTGGAAAATAAGACAAGAACCCATGGTGTACAGGACAGATACTACCATAGATAGAAGATTGGCTGACTGGCAGGAAGCAAAGTCAGAATACAGGGGTCCTATTCTGGTTGGCTCCTGGAGACAAGTGGTCTATCGCTTTAGGACCGCTTCATTTCAAGTTACAAGTTAATGATTTGGCTGATGGAACTGATGGTTTTGTGGCCAAGTTTGCAGATGATACAAAGACAGGTGGAAGGGGAAGCAGTGTTGAGGAAGCAGGGAGTCTGCAGTGGGACTTGGACAGATTGAGAGAATCAGCAAAGAATGTGGCAGATGAAATATAATGTAGGAAAGTATATGATCATGCACTTTAGTAGAAGGAATAAAGACATAGACTATTTTCTAAAAAAAAAGTAGAAAATTCAAAAATTAGAGGTGCAAAGGGGCTTGATTCCTTGTGCAGGATTCCCTGAAGGTTAACTTGCAGGTTGAGTCAATGGTAAGGAAAGCAAATACAATGTTAGCATTCATTTTGAGAGGACTAGAATATAAGAGCAAGGATATGATGCTGAGGCTTTATAAGGTGTTGATAAGACCACACTTTGAGTATTGTGAGCAATTTTGGGCCCATAGCTAAGAAAAGAATTGCAGTGGGTCCAGAGGAAGCTCACAAGAATTATTCCAGGAATGAAAGGATTAATATATGAGAAGTAGTGAATACAAAGGCAACACGAGTGAATCTGCAAATGCTGGAAATAAATAAAAAAACACGAAATGCTGGCAGAACTCAGCAGGCCAGACAGCATCTATGGGAGGAGGTAATAACGACGTTTTGGGCCGAAACCCTTCATCAGGAGTGAAGTAACATGGGATGGTCGAGGGGGGGATAAGAAGTGGGGGGAGTGATAAAGTAGAGAGCTGGGAAGTGATAGGCTGGAGGGAAATGGGCTAGGGGGAAGGTGGAGAATTATGGGAAATAAAAGAGAAAGAAAGGTAGGGCTGGGGGGAGAGATTATAGTGAGGGGGGAAAAGAGACAGAAAGAGAACCAGACTAAAATTATAGATAGGGATGGGGGTAAGGGTGGGGTGCAAGGAAGGAGGCTACCTAGGCGGGAGATAAGGTATTGCTCCATCAACCTGCGTGTGGCCTCATCTTGACAGTAGAGGAGGCCATGGACAGACATGTCGGAGTGGGAGTGGTCTGTGGAATTGAAGTGTGTGGCCACAGGGAGATCCCGCCACTGCTGGAGGACCGAGCGCCGATGTTCAGCGAAACAGTCTCCCAGTCTGCGGCGGGTCTCCCCAATGTATAAATGGCCACATCAGGAGCACCAGATACAGTATATCACCCCAGTTGACTCACAGGTGAAGTGGTGCCTCACCTGAAAGGACTGTCTGGTGCCTGGGATGGTGGTGAGAGAAGAAGTGTGAGGGCAGGTGTAGCACTTCTTCCGTTTGCAGGGATATCCCAAACACCGGCGCTCCGGCCTAGGTAGCCTCCTTCCTGCCGGCATGAACATTCAACTCACTGACCTCCGTTGATACCCCTGCCCCCCACCCTTACCCCCATCCCTATCTATTATTTTAGTCTGGTTCTCTTTCTCCCTCTTTTTCCCCCCTCACTATAATCTCTCCCCCCAGCCCTACCTTTCTTTCTCTTTTCTTTCCCATAATTCTCCACCTTCCCCCTAGCCCATTTCCCTCCAGCCTATCACTTCTCAGCTCTCTACTTTATCCCTCCCCCCACTTCTTATCCTCCCTCGACCATCCCATGTTACTTCACTCCTGATGAAGGGTTTCAGCCCGAAATGTCATCACTACCTCCTCCCATAGATGTTGTCTGGCCTGCTGAGTTCTGCCAGCATTTCATGTTTTTTTAACATATGAGAAGTGTTTGATGGCTCTGGGCCTGTACTTGCTGAAATTTAGAAGGATGATTGGAGGTCTCATTGAAACACATCTTACGTTGAAAGGCATAGACAGAGTGGATGAGAGGGTGATTCCTATAGTGGATGAATCTAAGACTAGAGGGTAGAGCCTCAGAATAGAGTAACATCCATTTAGAATAGAGATGAGAAGGAATTTCTTTAGCCAGAAGGTGATGAATCTGTGAAATTCATTGCCATGGATGGCTGTGAAGGCCAAGTCATTGAGTATAGTAAAAGCAGAGGTTGATATGATCTTGATTAGATAGGGTGTGAAAGGTTACGGGGGATGATGGAAAATGGAGTGGAGAGAGTTAATAAATCAGTCACAATGGAATGGCGGAACAGGCTCAATAGGCCAAGCGGCCTAATTCTGATCCTTTATCTTCTGGTCTTCCTGTCAGTTACTTACAGTCAGACACGCCTTTGCTTAGCATCACTTTATGGACATACAATCACTCTATCTATATAAGATGCTTTCAAGAAGGAGCTAGATAGGTATCTTATGGATAGGGGAATCAAGGGATATGGGGACAAGGCAGGATCCGGGTATTGATAGTAGATGATCAGCCATGATCTCAGAATGGCGGTGCAGGCTCAAAGGGCCGAATGGTCTACTTCTGCACCTATTGTCTATTGTCTATAAGCTATCTTAAGTATTTATATTTACTGTGTTTTTATTATTATGTTCTTGCGCTGAATTGGATCTGGAGTAACAATTTCTTTTTTCTTTACAATTGTGCACTGAAAAGGACTAAACACTCTTGAATAGCCAGTAGGTTACAGCCCTTACTGCCTCATATAACTATTGCTCATACATTCCATGCTGTTCATTGCATGGGAAACTAATGTGTTCAATCTCTCTTTGGGGGTGTGGCGAACTACATATGCCTGTCTGGACTGTGATGCACCATCAATAACTCACGCTGAGACTTAGGAAACGAGATATCGGCTTTTATTGACTGGAAGAATAAACAACACTACATCCTGGGGAAAATGAGGGAGAGCAGCAGCCCACAGTCGCCTTTATACAGGGGTCTGTGGGAGGAGCCACAGGAGCAGTCAGACAGGTATATCTAGTTCACCACAGACTGCTCCTGTGGCTCCTCCCACAGACCCCTGTATAAAGGCGATGGAGGCCTGAGCCCGGCCTCATTCTCCAGGATGTAGTGTTGTTCATTCTTCCAGTCAATAAAAGCCGATATCTCGCTTCTTACGTCTCAGAGTGAGTTATTGATGGTGCATCGGGGGGGTGGGGGGTTTAAGCAGGTATTACAGAAGATGATGAGGGGACAGCTGGTCTGCTGTGTTCTGTGTCACTGCTTCTCTGCAATTCACTGTTGCTGCTCTCTACTTCTGCAAGATCATCAGAGAATAAAATTATCACGGAAAAGGCAAAGCAGTGGTGGCTTTTGCTGGATTAGTTGTCCACTAAGGAAGAGAATAAGATCCTAATGAGACAGTAATTTTGAGGACGTTTGATAAACAAAATTGACACAGTAACAGGAATGAGGATTTAAAGTGATTGTATCCTCCAGGAATGTGAAAGCTCTTTCCCTTCCAGTGTAAAAAAATACCTGGGAAACCTGAAATACCAGATGCAGCCCATGAACTGTGAAAACAAGCAGTGGCTCGGCCTTTAGGATGTCAGGATAAACTGCATTTATTAAGTTGTGTTTAAAGGGGAGAGAATTCAAAGCACGTAAGTGAGCAGGGGACGGAACTAATTGCATCACTCTTTTAACGGGCTGACCCAGACCTAATGGGCTGAATATTCATTTTTCATGTTGTGACATTTTCCTACCTAATTATTTATGTAGAGGCTGGGGAGAAAGCAGAGAATATAGTTATTGGAATGAATCCTGGAAATGCTGGCAATGCCGATTTCCTGTCACATTTTCCCTTACTTGCAACGCCCAGATCCTGACAAAGAGATTTTAAAAGTAAGGTTGTCATGCCACTGCAGAGAATGTTGGTGAAACAATATCTACAGTACTGCATAATGTTTTCCACCCACTATTAAAGAATATTCTTGCTCTGGAGAGTGTTGTGGGGTGGTTCATTCAATTGTCTCCTGGAATCAAAGAACTTTGAGGAAATATTTAGCAGGCTTATAAGAATGAGAGATTATCCAATTGAAATAAATAAGGTTCCAAAAATAAAGTTTTAGCAACTTAGAAGTTCAGAGTATATTTTCCTTCTTGTGTAAGTATTGATTAAAGGCGATAAGTTTAGAGTAAAAGGTCACCCAAGGAGGAGGAGTCCTCTATCCCGAGAGTGCTGGGGAGACTTGATCACTGCATTTTAGGCCAAGAAAGACAGATTGTCCTATAGGTGACTGTGGTGAACTACATATACCTGTCTGGACACGCTCCCCCCCCCCCCCCCCGCCCACCACCGCTGACTGCTCCTGTGGCTCCTCCCACTGACCGTGGCTCCTCCCACGGACCCCAGTATAAAGGCGATTGGAGCCTGAGCCCTGGCCTCAGTCTCCAGGATGTAGTGTGGTGGTCAATTGCTGCTTGTTCTTTCTTCCAGCCAATAAAAGCCTATATCTCGCCTCACGTCTCGGAGAGTTATTGATGGTGCATCAGTGACATAAGTGTTGTCAAGGACAGACAGGTAAGATGAGCTGAGGCCAAGAATTGATCATGTATGATCTAACTGAATAGCAGAGCAAGCTTGAGAGCAACAATTATTATGTTCCTTTGTTATCCTATTCTCAATATTACATGCTGCATTCCAATTAATTTTAAGCTTTTGTAATCTTTCGAGCTAAATGCCTCAACTCTATTGATCAGAAATGATATCATATTTGAACAACTTGAACATTAGATTGAAAAGTTCACTCAGAGCCTTGCTCCCATACTGGCCAAAATCCTAAAGATACTTTGCTAACAGTAGACCCAGCTCACACAGATATACAAGCTCATCAGAACTCCACTATTCCTCAATATGGCGCAAAATTTGTCTTGAACATTGCATTGGAAGACTGATCACACATTAAAGAACAAAAACTGTTTGAACATCCATGCAATTTTGCTTTGCAATGGTTTGGATTTTCCTGACTCTGAAATGGCTGCAAATGCTCAACATGTCAGGCAGTTTCTGTGGAAAGAAAGAAAACGGCTTGTATGAAATCAGAGATCCTTCAAACCCATAACAAATTATTGGTTGTTATACCAATTCTTTGATTGGGAGATTCACAAGTGTTTCATAAAAAAATAAACTCTGTTTCAGAATCAGAATTAGGTTTATTATCATTGATATAGGTTAGAAAATGTGTTATTTTACAACATCAGTACAGTGTAATGTCTAACAATTACTATAAATTGCAATAAGAATATATAAAAGAATAAATAAATAGTGCAAGCTGACTACAAAATATTGAGGTGGTGTTTATAGGTTCATGGACCATTTAGGAATCTGATGGTGGAGGGGAGGAAGCTGTTCCTAAAACACTGAATGTGCATCTTCACCTCCCCCCGATGGTAGCAACAGGAAGAGGGCATGTCTTGGGTGGCCGTGATGGAGGTGGCCAAATTTACAAGCCTATGAAACTTTCCCTGATCCTGTGCATTGAAATTTCCATATCAGACAGTGATGCAACCAGTTAGAATGATCTCCACAGTACATCTGTAGAAATTTACTAGTCTCTATGGCAAACCAAATCGGAATCGGAATCTGGCATGATAAATTTATTAACTTAGCAGCAGCAGTTCAATGCAATACATAATCTAGCAGAGAGAGAAAATAATAAAAAAATAAACATGTAAATCAATTACATTTATTAAATAGGTTTAAAAAGTGCAAAAACAGAAATACTGTATATTAAAAAAGTGAGGTAGTGTCCAAGGGTTCAATGTCCATTTAGGAATTGGATGGCAGATGAGAAGAAGCTGTTCCTGAATCGCTGAGTGTGTGCCTTCAGGCTTCTGTATCTCCTACCTGATGGTAACAATGAGAAAAGGGCATACCCTGGGTGCTGGAGGTCCTTAATAATGGACATTGCCTTTCTGAGACTCTGCTCCCTAAAGACATCTTGGGTAATTTGTTTGCTAGTACCCAAGTTGGAGCTGACTAGATTTACAACCTTCTGCAGCTTCTTTCAGTCCTGTGCAATAGCCCCTCCATACCAGACAGTGATGCAGCCTGTGATGCTCTCCATGGTAGAACTATAGAAGTTTTTGAGTGTATTTGTTGACATGCCAAATCTCTTCAAGCTCCTAATAAAGTATAGCTGCTGTCTTGCCTTCTTTATAACTGCATCGATATGTTGGGACCAGGTTAGATCCTCAAAGATCTTGACACCCAGAAACTTGAAGCTGCTCACTCTCTCCACTTCTGATCCCTCTATGAGGATTGGTATGTGTTCCTTCATCTTACCCTTCCTGAACTCCACAATCAGCTCTTTTGTCTTATTGATGTTGAGTGCCAGGTTGTTGCTGTGGCACCACTCTACTAGTTGGCATATCTCACTCTTGTATGCCCTCTCATCACCACCTGAGGTTCTACCAACAATGGTTGTATCATTAGAAAATTTATAGATGGTATTTGAGCTATGTCTAGCCACACAGTCATGTGTATATAGAGAGTAGAGCGGTGGGCTAAGCACACACCCCTGAGGTGCACCAGTGTTGATCGTCAGCGAGGAGGATATGCTATCGCCATTCCACACAAACTGTGGTCGAGGATCCAACTGCAGAGGGAGGTACAGAGGCCCAGGTTCTGCAACTTCTCAATCAGGATTGTGGGAATGATGGTATTAAATGCTGAGTTATAGTTGATGAACAGCATCCTGATGTTGGTGTTTGTGTTGTCCAGGTGGTCTAAAGCCATGTGGAAAGCCATTGAGATTGCGTCTGCCGTTGACCTATTGTGGCAACAGGCAAATTGCAATGGGTCCAGGTCCTTGCTGAGACAGGAGTTCAGTTTAGTAATGACCAACCCCTCAGAGCATTTCATCACTGTAGATGTGAGTGCTACCAAGTGATAGTCATTAAGACAGCCCACAATCTGCTCAAATTCCTAATGAAATATAGCTGCTGGAGGAGTAGATGTAACTCCTCCTGATGGAGCTGCTTAAAATGAAACAGGAGACTGAACTGGTACTTTTCCATGTTCCTAAGTATTAAATTACTGTTTTCATGACTGTAAAGTTCTCTTTTAATCTGCAAACTGCATGATTGCACCCTGGCCCCATCTATTATTTGAACCTGGGGCTTGAGAGAGCTTCTTTACTGGTTCAGACCCAAGGGAACACCATCTTGTTTTAAGAAGAAAATAATTCCCAGGGTTCTGGAAACACAAGATTGGGTTGTTGGAATCTGGAGCAAATCATAACCTGGGATCTGATACATGATCTCAACATTTACACAGGGTCCACGACATGAAATGTCAACCATTCCTTTTGTCTCCACGGATGCTGCTTGGTCCACTAAGTTTGTCCAGCAGTTTATCCCTCTCCCCAAGTTTCTGCTTCATTGCTGGACAATCAGGTACTTTTTTTTCCTTTGTCTGCACTTCTGTCAAAATAAAGCCTATCATCAGCTTTTACAGTGAATCCATTTAAGAGACAGGTCACGATCTCTTTCTGGACGAGACAAAGATATTGATTTCTGAGAAGTGCCTGGAAAAACACAAGGAAAAAGCTTGCTTCTCCCACCACACAAATCTGAAGGCAATTTAGGCACAGTGAAAAGACAGAACTGCTTAGGGGATTTATATGATGTTGGTTGAAGATGGTGAGCAGTAACCCAATTTAAGCAAGTTTATATAATGTTCTTTAAATACTTATCATCAGCCTACAGACCTAATGCCTTCTTCATTAACGTATAACCCTACAAAGAAGTGCATATGGAATAATGTTATAATATATATTTTTGTGGAAATCTTTTGGTCTTTTCCACTTGTCTACAGTGCAACCCCCTGCACATTGACAATAATTAAAGTTGTTGTTAATTATTTTAATGACAAGCATTTATTAATGAAAAGTGAAAGGAGTCATTATTATTAATTGTCCATCATTAACTGTCCGTATAACTTAATCTGACCGTTTTACATGAGTGTTAAAGAGAACCACTTAGTAGACCTGCGGTCACAGAGGCCAGTCCAGGTAAGCACAGCACATTCATGAAGACCTGAAGAACTTTGGTAATTTTTGGTAATTACTATCTTTGGTAATCTGTCTATCACTGGTTAAAACAGTTTTAATTGTCCACCCCTAACTGCCCTGATGTGACCAATAGTTACCTTGTTTACTTCAGAGTTAATCATCCAGACCAGACCAGCAACGGATGACCGATTTCTTTCCCTGCAGGAATTAGTGAAGCACAACTAGAATCTGGTAGCTTTGTGGTCATTGTTACTAATCACATTTTTATTATAATTCCAGATTATTAATGGAAGTTAATTTTGATAGCTGTTGACGATTTGATCTTGGACCTCTGCACTTTTCCTAGGCCACTAACTTATCCATTGCCCTATCTCAGCTGGTTTTTGTTTCAATCCTGTTTTTCCTAACTGAGACTGTCTTTTTTTAATTACAGATTTTATTTAGTTTATAAACTGTAAATTCTCTACCTGCAGCAGAATTCAAAGTTTTGTTTAACGATTAATTGGACATGCTTTGGAATTTTGTTCAGAAAATTAACCACTATACATAGCACTGTACTCAGTAGGAACAGATCTTGAGTATATGGTGTTTTAAGCTTTAATAAAACATATTTCATTTGCTCATGTATTGATAACATAGATAAAGTACCAATTAATGCCTTGATGTCAAACTTGTTGATTAGCTATGTCTTCCATGGAACAACATTGAAAGCATGGGCAAAATATTTATTTCTTCAGGACTAACACATTTGTGGAAGTTTCAAGCATGAATAATTATACAGGCCATTCTTAAAAAAGAAAGACCTGACAAAGATTTTATGGAAAGAGGACACAACTTAACGAGCACTTAGATCACAGCTGCAACTGTCTAATGACAACAGCTGAGATGTTTGTACTGAGGAAGTGCTGGTGAAATGATCAAAAAAATTAGAAGTCAAAGGGGAAATGCCTTATGTCATACCTGACTTCAAAATATATTTAATAGTAAGGCAATGGTCAACTGCTAATTAAACTACAAAGGCTTGTCCAAGCAATGCATCCCATTCTGTGATAGTCTTTAGGATCTTAGAACCATGAACAACTTGTTATACACATCATAAGAATGTTTTAAAAACACTTTTTCAATACCTATGCATGACTGCATGGTCAATATCTATTGTCGAACCTTGTATGTCCCCAAGAAGATAAGCTGTCTTTATGATTCACAAGTGCCCTTCTGGTAAATGTCCCATGGTAGTGTAAAGAATTCTAGGAATTTGACCAAGCAAGGATATATTTTCCAGTCAGAATGGTAATTGACTTGAAAAGCTACAAATGGTGTTATTTCCATGCTTTGCTTCCTAAATCAATTCATTTTGCAGCGAAATATTGCCAGCCATGAGACACCTTAGGACACCTGATACTATTTCAGAATGGCAATTGTGTTATTATGTCTGCATAATAAAGAACTCCATTTCCCAGTGGGCAATGTGAGGGACTCACCTGGAACCAGAAGTTATGATGGTGACCTGGTTGTGCATGCACACGTTTTGAGGATCAATTCAGTAATAAAATGTTCTAACGCAAACCCATGCCAAGTTTGCCTTTATTAAGAACAAACATAACATGGTGTCAGAACACAGAGAGTAAATGAATACAGTGTGTGACTGAGAAAGACACTGCATGAGTACGATAGGCACTAGCAGAGAGGTCAGACGATAGCTATAATAGAGAGAAGCTGGCTAGCGAGGCGAGAATGCACATTGTTTCCGAAGTTCAGCAGTCACCAGATTCACCAAGAGAGATTCAGGTGAGAGGCCGAGAGTTCCCATCATAGATAAGCTAAGTCCTCTCACACCTATGCAGTTTATCGGCAATATAACTGCTAACTGGAAACGCTTCAAACAGCAATTCATTATATGGCAGAGCAGAAGAGTCCAATGGAAAAAATGAAAGTGTCTGTTTTTCTGCAAGTAATTGGCAAAGATGCTTTGGACATCCATAACAGCTTTCAAATTGATGAGACATCTTTTATTTTGGAGACTCTGATGACAAAATTTAAAGAGTATTTTGTCCCAAGTACAAACATCCTCTTTGAGAGATATATGTTTTTTTCCCTGTGAAACTGGAAAAGGCTGTGAATATGTGTAGGGCAGTAGAGATTACACAAGCACAAGCTAAGGAGCTGCACAGGGCAGACACAACCGTGCATGTTGTGAAAACAGAGGAGCGATACACAAGGCATTTCCCAAAGCAACAGGAAAGCAAAGAGGAAGGCTCAAACAGCAAATGTGGAGGTAGTCACATTCCAAAGAAAGTGTCCTGCTTACAGAAATACCTGCAATAATTGTGGGAAGGAGAAACACTTTGTAAAGGGCTGCAAAGCTGGGGCTACCATGTAAAAGGTGCACACAGTTGATGAGGAGATGGAAGAATTTTTTGTGGATTCTCTACAGACTGCTGAGTCTTTGTAGATTCTCTGTAGACTGCTGGTGCTGGTAAAACAGAATGGGTCATTCCAGTGACTGTGAATCCAACAGTAATTCCATTCAAGATTGACACCAGAGCCCAGGTGAATCTGTTATCAATGGATGATAAAAAGACTTTCACAATAAAGTGCAAGACATTCCCAGTGATCTTGAAAATGATAGGCTACAATAGAGGGAATGTTCCAGTAAAACAGGGCTGTATAGTGACCTTCAAGCACAAGGGTCGGCACTTAAGATCATAGCTACTGATTGCAGAAATAAAAATACAGCCAATAGTACAGATCTGAGTGCATGTGAAAAGCTCAACCTGGTGCAAAGAGTTTTCATAGTGGTTTCACAGACTAAAGATGACCACACAACACTCATGGAAGAGTATGCAGATGTCTTCGAGGAGCTCAAATGCATACCTGGTGTACACAAAATTCATACAGATGAGACAGTGACTCTTGTTATCCATGCATGCAGGACAGTTCTGTTTCCACTTAGAGACAAACTTAAACAAGAACTAGCATTCATGGAATAGATGAATGTCTTACAGAAAATTGAAGAACCATCAGACTGGGTGAGCTCGTTGGCCATTGTGCAAAAGAAAAATGTAGCCTTGCGGATATGTCTAGACAAAAGCGATCTCAATAAATCCATCAAGAGAGAGCATTTTAAATTGTCAACATGGGAATGATCATGCCTCAGTTTGCAGATCCCAAGTGGTTTAACAAACTCAACACATCATCTGAGCTTGTCAGATGAAGCAAGTTCGAGACTGTGTAAGGTACTTTTAACATCCCACAGGGAAGATATTTCTTTCTATGGCTACCTTATGAAATTCTGTCCGTACCAGAGGACTACCATAGAGCCATCCACATCTTTGAGGGCATACTTGGTGGCAAGACTGTGATGGATGACATCATCTGAGGATCCACCAAGGATGATCATGATACACAACTGGGACAAGTGATTGACATGACACAGAATGTCAATTTGAAATTAAATAAAGAAATGTGAGACACTGATCTTTGTAGGAGATGTCATATCTGAAGAAGGAGCAAAGCCTGACTCAGAAAAGACGTCAGACATTGAAAACATGCAGAGGCCCCACAACAAAGAGGAGGTGACATGATTTTTGGGGATGGTGACTTACCTGGCTAAGTTCGTCCTCCGTCCTTCGATTGTCAACTGTGTCAGTACCACTTACATCACTCCTTGAGGAGTGAAATGAGTGCATTTGGTCCCATGAGCAAGAAGAGTGTTTCCAGATGCTGAAAAGAGTCAGAACTGAAAAGTCCACGCTTAAGTTTTATGATCCGGAAAGGTGTACCAGGATCTCGGCTGATGCATCCCAGTATGGTCTTGGAGGAGTACTACTGCAGCAGCTTGATGACACATGGCAACCTGCGGCCTTTGCATCAAGGGCTTTAGCAAGTGCAGAAGCCAACTATGCACAGATAGAGAAAGAGCTTCTCGCCAGCATGTATGCATTCAAAAGGTTCCATCAGTACATCTATGGACAAGCTTTTGAGGTGGAAACAAACCATAAACCTCTGGTGTCAATTATGTCCAAACCACTGACTGACTGTCCCATGAGATTACAGTGCTGCTGATAAGCTGTAGAACTTTTATGTGAAGATGATCTACACACTGGGAAAA
The DNA here is from genome assembly GCF_048418815.1 of Hemitrygon akajei. NCBI lineage: Eukaryota > Metazoa > Chordata > Chondrichthyes > Myliobatiformes > Dasyatidae > Hemitrygon > Hemitrygon akajei. The sequence continues at coordinate 134,327,711 of NC_133131.1, read as the reverse complement.
TACATGTTTGCTGCTGATGTGCTGTCTCCAGCAGTCAACAAGAAAGAAAAGAGTGACCAAGAGATTAATGCAGATATACAGGCCCATGTTGGCATGATTGCACCTCCCTTCCAGTATCTCCTGGTAGAACAGTGTAGATTACGAAAGCTGAAGGGTCAGATGAAACAATGAAAGAACTCAAAGTTACAATGCAGACAGCAACTAAGAATGACTGTCCAATGTGCATTTAAGATTACTGGGCATAAAGAAGTGAAAGATATGGTCTTTCAACAGAAAGTGATTAAATGAACTACCCTACACATTAGCAGTAAAATCTTAGCCAGGGCATTACAGTTGTAATATACTACTTTACCAATTACCAGCACTGCAATCAACATCCAGCAAAGCAGTCATCACCTTCTTGAGAACTATGCTTGCGAGGCAGTGAAGTAGTGTCAAATTATGGTCCACAATTTTTGAGCTAAGAATTTGTGCCCTTTGGCAATGCTTGGGGGAGTTTCGACATGTACCTTCCAATCCACATCACCCAAAATCAAGTGGCCTAGCTGAGTTCAGTCACAGTAATGAAGGGTCTCATGAAGAAAGCACAAGATGGACAAGAGGATTTCCACAAAGTCTAATGTTTACAGAAGTCTGCATTGCAGAATGTCCTTTCGCCCGCCCAAATGCTGATGGGTCAACACATACGCACTAATCTTCCAATGCGTGAAACCTAAAGGAGCACACAAGGTCAAATTGGCTAAAATGATAGGGAAAGAAAATGAAACATTATATCATGAGAAGACTGTGAAAAGCCTACCAATACTGAAGCCTGGGGATAAAGTGTGAATCTGAGATCACGATTCTGACCGATGGTCCATGCGGGGATACGTGCAAGAAGAGGTAGCACCACATTCCTACCTGGTTCAGATGGAGCAAGAGACATGCATGAGAAGGAACCACGTGGATCTACAACCATAAGCTCAAACCCATAGCTGTGGTGTGTAACCTGTCCGTATACCAAGGGGACCAGCATATGTAAAAAATGAACATGTTGATCAGAGCTCCCAGAAAGACACAAATATTAACACAGCAGATACAAGAAATACACCTGTGGAAATGAACAGCAGATCAAAAAAGGCAATTGAGACTGATGAGTGGGTAAGGGACTGTAGTTGTTCATTACAATTGAAGTTGAAAAGTTGAACAGTTGAAAATTCAAAGAAAAGAAAAAAGATTGGTTATGGAATGTAGATATCTTTGGAGAATATTACTGTTTTTTTGCAGGTTTATGAGAACATACTTTTCTCATTGGTTTTCTTTCAGGGGGAAGATGCACATGCATAATAAAGAACTTCAGTTCCCAGTGGCAATGCGAGGGATTTGTCCAGAACTGGAAGCTACGATGGTGACCTGGCTGCATGCACCCAAGGTTGAGGAGCAGTTCAGTAATAAAATGTTCTAACATAAATCCATGCCAAGTTTGTCTTTATTAAGAACAAATATTATTTCATGTGCAATGTTCATTTTTTCTAATGAGTTTCTGGTGCTGGACTCACCTGAAACAACTAGGTTTTAATAACATCTCTCCAGGCTGGGAATCACCTCCTCCTCTTTGAACCTCCTCATGAAGCAGCCTTCATGCGCACTGATCTCATACCCCACTCCGCAAATGAGCCAGATCCCTAAGCCTCAACTCACTAATTCCCAAATATCTCAACTGTCTTTCTGTCTTACCACCAGCTACCCTGCTTTCTAGCTCCTGATGGTGATCCTAACTTCTTCTCCCCACAATGTGCAGTTAACATTGTGCCCTCGTTCAGCAGGGCTAGACCAGGGCCTTGATGCCACATTCACAAATTCACAACTACCTTACCACTAAGGTACTGATTGGCTCTTCAATTAATCAGCTGAGTTAGACCTGGTGCGTCTTCTTTCACCTTACATGGGTTCACAAAGTTAAGTTCACAGGTCTTAATGCTTTCTCGGTGTAAGGGACATGAAGGGATCAACACTGGAAGTGCTGACTTCTTCCAGAAAATGGAACAATTTTCAGAAGCTAAAGAAACTGAAGGTGTATTATGTATAATTTTTGTCTCCTTACATACATTTATGATAGAGGAAGTGCAGAAAAGATTATCCTCATTGGTTCATAAGAAGGGAAATAACAATTCTAAAAATTATGTCTTTATTTTCCCTCAGTCGGAGCAGAGTCAGAGATGTCTTTGTGTACAGTGGGCATTAGAACATATGAGATAAGAGCACATATCCACCCTCTGTATATCTGTAGGTATCTTACATGCCTTCTTAACCTTCTTGCTTTCATAGGATCCAGAGAACCTTGAACACATACACCAATGTCCCTCTGTTTCACAGTATGTAATAAATACATTACTGTATATATCCTAGCCTCATTAGCTTCTCAAAATGTATAGTCTCACACTTTTCAGATTCTGCTAATCAATACCAATCCTCTCATCAATTTCATTCTGTAGTCAAAGCCAATTCTCCTCACTATTGACAACACATCAATTATCATGTCATCTGTAAATGTAACTTATCATACCTCCTACATTCATTTCCCATTGATTGCATTCCAAATAGATTCTTTGTACTATTGGAAGCTGGCCAATTTTTGTTTTGATTTTCCAGTAAGGCAAGTGGTGAAAGATGATGCAAGATGAAAATTTAAAAAATGCAGATGCAGTAAATCTGTCAGAAAGCATCTTCAGAAAGACAAAGTTAATTTTATAGTTTGTTAATTCTTCAGCAGAACTGATCAAGTGAGAAACTGACCGTGATCTCCACCCTATCAGAAACATTCCCCTTGCTCTCTCCACTTTTTTGTTACTTACAACACACTAGTTTTCTCACCTTTCCAGTTCTAGCGACGGATTATTGACACAAAATATTAATTTTATTTCCTTCTACACTGAGGCTAACAGGTGACTATTTCCAGCATTTTCTGTTTTGTTTTGGAAGTTAATGTTATCCATTTCTAGATCACTGGCTGTTCTCAGGTCCAGGGAGGTATAGTCAGCTCAATCTTCTTAACACCTTGCATTGAGAGGCCATTCTATCACTCAGTATGTGACAAATGATGGAGACCACCATGTCAATGTGAATTTATTGCAAGTTGCTAGAAAGCAGCAGCCCTTCAAAGTGCTTTAGTCCCCCAGATACATGAGGAATAAAGAAATTCAGATGATTGATAATATATTTGTAATGATATAGCTTGCTCTGTCATTCTGCAATCTCCAGAGCATCAAACATAAAATCTGCAAAGCTCTCATTTTTGATGAATGAACTCAAGGGTTCTAAACCTCAGCTAGAGAGCTTGCTAAGCCTGTGCACAGAATGAGATGCATGTCAACATTTCTTTTCTATCTTACTTAAAGCATGTTCCCCATGAATGACTATTAATTAAAATTGACTCTGAGGACAAGGAAGCCAAAATGTGTAACCATATAACCATATAACAATTACAGCATGGAAACAGGCCATCTTGGCCCTTCTAGTCTGTGCCAAACGCTTACTCTCACCTAGTCCCAATGGCCTGCACTCAGCCCATAACCCTCCATTCCTTTCCTGTCCATACACCTATCCAATTTTACTTTAAACAACAATACCGAACCTGCCTCTACCACTTCTACTGGAAACTCGTTCCACACAGCTACCACTCTCTGAGTAAAGAAATTCCCCCTCATGTTACCCTTAAACTTTTGCCCCATAACTCTCAACTCATGTCCTCTTGTTTGAATCTCCCCTACTCTCAATGGAAAAAGCCTATCCAAATGTATGTTCTCTTTCACAGGAAAAGGTGGATGAATCATTCATTTGCACTCATCCCATTTTATTCTCACCATATTCCCATCAACACCCCCAAATTCAAACATTCACCTACACACTAGCAACAACTTACAGTGGACCAACTGACGCAGGTTTGAGATATAGGAAGTGTGGTGAACTACATATACCTGTCTGGACTGCTCCTGTGGCTCCTCCCACAGACCCCTGCTGACTGCTCCTGTGGCTCCTCCCACAGACCCCTGTATAAAGGCGACTGAGTCCTGTTGCCCTGCCTCATTCCCCAGGATGTAGTGTTGTTCATTCTTCCAGTCAATAAAAGCCGATACCTCACTTCCTACGTCTCAGCGTGAGTTATTGATGGTGCATCAGGAAGCACACAAGGAAAATGTGCAAGCTCCACATAACGGTGCACTGGAAGTCAGGATTGAATCTGGATCCCTAGAGTTGTGAGGCTCTCCTATCTGAACCACCATCCTGCCCACGATCCAATGATACATAAATACTGCCTCCAACAGAATGTGAACATAGGAGGAGGAGGAGGTGGTCTTTGGTCCCTTGAGCCTGCCCAACTATTCAAAGAGTTTGTGCCTGATTTCTCACATCCCTTTAATCCTCTGATATGCAAAAGCCTATCAAATTCTGTTCTGAATGCAATAAATAACTGAGCCTCTACAGATCCAAAAGCAGAGAATTTCCAAAATTCTTGTCCTTTAAATAAAGTAAGTTTCTCCTCAGTTCAGTCCAAAATGGTCTACCTATTATTTTGAGAACGTGGTCACTACTTCTAGACTCCTCAGTCAGGGGAAACATTTCCCCAGGTTTTGACACATTGAAGAATTTTATATGGCACAACATGGTCGTCTCTCATTCTTATAAAACCACAAAGATCCCCGAAGAGCCTATTCAATCACATCTCAATACCATCCCTGGAATCAGTCTGGTCAATCTTTGCTGCACTCCCTGCAGAACAAGCATACACTTCTTTTAAATTGTACATAATACTACAAGTGTGGCCTTGCCAAGGAACTGCATAATTGCACTCTGGAACTCAAATACTTTCTGGCAAAAATATCAACATACCATATGCTTTTAATCGCCTGTTGCACCTAAATGTTAGGTTTCTTTGGCTTATATGCAAGGACATTCGGGGCACTTTGAACATCAACACTTTCATATATCTCACCACAAAAAAAAAATTAGTTTTCTTTTAACTAAAATAGATAATCTCACATTTGCCATGTTACTTCTTCGTATCATCTGCGTTTATACTCTGCCACAGAAGTCTTTCCCTATTTAATTTTGAGTACAAATAAACATTACACAAACCACTGAGAGAAGTGTGCATTGAATTTGCATTATGACATCAATTGACAGTCCCTATCTAACTATAGAACAATATACAAGTTATCTTACATTCAATTCTCAGTGGATATGTTGCATGATTTTATTTATTTAGCAATACAGCGTGGAATAGGCCCTTACAGTCCTTCGAGCCACATCACCCCAGCAACCCTCGACAAACCCAGTGAACCCTGTCCTAATCCTGGGACAATTTTACAATGACCAGTTAATCTACCGGGTATGTCTAGAGCAACTGGGAAAACTCAAGCCTTCCATGGAGAGGACGAACAGGGAGTTCTTACAGAATGGCACGAAATTGAACTCCAATCTCTGGGAGTCTTGAGCTGTATTAGCGTTGCACTACCTTGGCACCCACATGATATATCCACATACGTGGATATGACATTTGTATGACAAAACATGACACATCCACATGTTTTGCTGTTACAGTCAGCAGAGAGGGCACAAAATAATGGATTGTGTCCCTCTCTACTTCAGCAAATTTAGAAATGTAATGCAGAACTGTTAACCAGCCTTTTTCTTCAAACAGGCTGTCAGTTCGTTGCCTTTGGGATGACAGAAGGCATTCTGAAGTGTTCGTTCTCAGACTCTGACCTTCCTCAGCACTGACATTTTACTATTGACATCCGTCCTCTCTATATACAAAGTTTCACATATTTCTGTCAGTTTTCTGACAACAATCTGTTTCAATGCTCAGACCTGAGGGGGTTACTTTGAGATAAACTGTACAAAAACAAAGCTTGCGTGTAATAATTGGAGCTATCCTCAGGCTATTCAAAGCAAATTAATTTTATTAAACCCATCCAGTAGATAAAATGTCCCTTTGTGATTTAGTATTCCTTCCAATAAAATGAACAATGATTTTAAACGTAACTAAAATACGTGTCAGCTGTATTAATTTTAAAATGCTATAAGATCTAAAATAGATGTCATACTTAAATCCTTAATTACCTGAGATCACAGGAATCCATGTTTTACTTGATTCTAATTTTAACTTCAGAATGCGTTTAGCTTCCCACTATATCATCCTGAGGAAGTCATGAAGCAATCAATCACTTGTGTCTTTAATTTGATCTTTAATTTCTCACATCTACCAAAAGTCCAGCAGACAATTGTCAAATCCTACTCTCATTGTATCACTGATCAAGTGAAATCACAGTTCTGAGGAACTTCAAAAGGTAATGACTATGTATATAGCACAGTTTACGAGCTATAACAAGGTGTATTAATCTCGTTAGTGTGTCCACTGGCTAACTTTTGGGACAGGTGGAAACAGGTTTGAACTCTGATCTGTACTTTGTTACCTGTGGCTGCATTTTCCACATTGGAATCTACGGTTATGGTGAGGACTGGAAAGATGTAGAATGAGGTATATATAAGCTTGTTTTGCCATTTGCTTGCTCTGATTGATAATCTATGGATCTGCCTGCCTTAAATAATAAAGTATGAGGATGAAGTGGGATGACAGACAGACAGACATAGTTTATTAATCCCGAGAGAAATTGGGTTTCCTTACAGTTGCACCAACCAAGAACAGAGTAGAAATATAACAAAACAAAACCAGAAATAATTAAATGATAATAAGTAAATTATGCCAAGTGGAAATAAGTCCAGGACCAGCCTATTGGCTCAGAGTGTCTGACACTCCAAGGGAGGGAAATGATGCAAGAAAGAGAATTAAAGAGGATACAATTACCTTAAATTGATTCTCCCCAGTCATTGGCTGCAGCCTCGGCAACTGACAAGCATCATTTCCTCAAGGAGATTGATTCAAACAAGCATGTTTAGCTCACCTGCTCTCTTACTGCACCCATGACTCAGTGGCTATACACAGCCCAAACTCCATCAATAAAGTTGCTGAAAACACTATTGTTTGCAGAATTTTAGATGATGATAAGGAGGGGCACAGGAGCTAGATCGGCTGGTTGAGTGGTGTCGCAACAACATTGCACTCAACATCAGTAAGACCAAGAAATTGGTCGTGGACTTCAGGAAAGGGATGTTGGGGAAGTGTACACCAACCTTCATTGAGAGATCAGCAATGGAAAGGATGAATAGTTTTAGGTTCCTGGGAGTCAACATCTCAGAGGATCTATCCTGGGTCCACCATATTGATGCAATTACAAAGAAGGCACAACAGTGACTATGTTTCATTAGGAATTTTAGGAGACTTGGTATGTCACAAAGAACTCTAGCAAATTTCTACAGGTGTGCCATGGTATGAAGTGGTGACTACACAAGATCAGAAAAAGATGCAGAAACTACAAACTCAGTCTCCCCATTATGGGCACTAGACTCCCCTGCATCGTGAACGTCTTAAAAAGGTGATGCCTCAAAAAAGCTGCATTCATCATTAAGGACCCAGGACATGCCCTTTTCTCATTTCTATCACCCAGGAGGAGTACACTCACTGTTTTAGGAACAGCTTTTTTCCCCTCTACCATCAGATTTCTGAATGAACAATGAATCCGTGTCTACTGCTCACCACTTTTTTTCTTTTTTTGTACTACTTGTTTAATATACATGTTTTTAATTTATAGTCATTATGTATTGCACTGTACTACTATGACAAAACAACAAATTTCACGACCTATGCCAGTGATATTAAACCCGATTCTGATGCTGATATTCAGACACACTTGTCTCCACCATTTATCTCCAGCTGCTCAATTTTCCTACCTTTTGCTTGTTGCCCTACGATGGAGAAGGAAGCGTGTGGCAATGATCAAACTGTTGAAGGTGCATTGGATGCCAAATGTTCAGGGATGTATTGAATGAAAGGAGCAATAACTGTGGGTCCCATTTAATGGAAACCTTCATTTGGTGGATGACGCTACACCTAGGAATGGATCTGCACATGGTGAAATATGGCATGACTAGCAATCTGCTGGATGAACTCAGTGGGTCGAGAAGCATCTGTGAGAATAAAGGAATTGTCAGTGTAAGCCACTTACAGTTGCTTGATCATTGAGCTCATTAAACATCTCATAGCATTATACTTAGGTCCTTGATCCTGGCATGGACTTCTTACAACTATCCTTTCGATTATATACCTGCAGGGACTATTTCTATCTTTCACTTCCCATGACTGTGTGGCTAGGCACAGCTCAACTGCCATCTATAAATTTGCTGATGACACAACTACTGTCGACAGAATTTCAGATGGTGATTGGAGGGTGTACAGGAGCAAGATATATCAGCTAGATGAGTGGTGTCGCAGCAACAGCCTTGCACTCAATGTCAGTAAGACCAAAGGACAGATTGTAGACTTCAGAAAGGATAAAATGAAGGAACATACACACCAGTCCTCAAAGAGGGATTAGAAGTGGAAAGAGTGAACAATTTCAAGCTCTTGGGTGCCAACATCTCTAAGGATCTTTCCTGGTCCCAATGACACAGGTACAAAGAAGGCACAGCAGTGGCTGCATTTCATTAGGAGTTTGAGGAAATTTGGTATGTCATCAAATTTCTACAGATATGCCGTGAAGAACATTCTAACTAGCTGCATCACTGTTTGGAATGGTGGCAGGGGGTGGGGTGCATCTACTGCACAGGATGGAAATGATCTGCAGAGAGTTGCAAACTTAGTTGACTCCATCATAGGCACTAGACTCCATTGTATCCAGGACACCTTCAAGGAGTGGTGCCTCAAAAAGGCAGTGCTGATCATCAAGGACCACTATCACCCAGGACAGGCCAGCTTCTTATTGCTACCATCAAGGAGGGGGGACAGCAGCCTGAAGGCACATACTCAATGATTCAGGAACAGCTTCAAGAAGGAAAAATGGAAGATCAGGTTATTATTTAAATGGTCAAAGATTGCATCATACTGCTGTGCAGAAGGACTTGGGAGTGCTTGTGCATGAATCACAAAAGGTTAGTTTATAGGTGCAGCAGGCTATCAAGAATGCATATGTCATGTTGCCCTTCATTGCTAGAGGGATTGAATTTAAGAGCAAGGAGGTGATGCTGCGACTGTACAGGGTACTGGTGAGGCTGCATCTGGAGTACTGCATGCAGTTTTGATCTTCTTACTTGAGGAAGGATAGACTGGCTTTGGAGACTGTGCAGAGGAGGTTCACCAAGTTGATTTCAGAGATGAGGGGGTTAGACTATGAGGAGAGATTGAGTCGCCTGGGACGTACTTGCTGGAATTCAGAAGGATGAGAGGAGATCTTATAGAAACATGTAAAATTATGAAAGGGATAGATATGATAGAGGCAGGAATGTTGTTTCCACTGGTAGGTGAGACTAAAACTAGGGGGCATAACCTCAAGCTTTGGGGGAGTAAATTTAGGATGGAGATGAGGAGGAACTGCTTTTCCCCAAGGGTGGTGAATCTGTGGAATTCTCTGCCCAATTGAAGCAGTGGAGGCTATTTGTTGTTAAGGCATGTAGGTGGCGATGGGCAGATTAGCCATGATCTTATTGAGTGGCGGAGCAGGGTTGACAGGCTGGACTGTTCCTATTTCTTATGTTCTTCCCCTCTGCCGTCCAATTTCTCAGTGGTCATTGAACCTATTAACACTACCTCACTACATTATTTAATTTCTATTTTTGTACTACTTATTTAATTTAACATCCACATTCTTACTGTAATTCAGACTTTTCCCCTCTATTATATATTGCATTGTACTGCTGCCACCGAGACAACAAATTGAACAACATATGCTGTTGATATTAAATCCGTTTCTGATTCCAATTCCTCCAAGACTTCCAATGCAAACCTTGATACCATGTGTGCTATTCTTCACTATTTCTCAGTACAGATTCATTTCTGCTTGCCTGCCAGCATCTGCTCCAGTCTCAGTTAACCACTCCATGAAGTCTAAAAGATGGGTTCTGCAAGGTGCTTGAGCATATTCTCCTTCTGTGAATACACTCACACTCCTCAGAAGGCAGTGGACAGATTATATGCTGCTCCCATTTCAGTAAATCCCCTTCTCTCCAATATAGCTGTTCTTTCCTCTTTCTACTACGTGCACATGATGTGGTTGGTGAGGTGGAGGGAGGCTGCTTCGAATCATGTTGTGACAGCTGAGATGCTGGCATCCTCTGAGCAAGACCAACAAATTGCACCGATGCAGGCTGTACTGAAGGTGGAGAAAACAGGGTTCTTCTTCACCCGCAATATGCCCTGGTGTCAGTAAAGTCGGAGAGCAGCGTCTGATTTCTATTCCACATAATGTACACACCTACACTAGGTCAATATCCACTATAGAATATTGTTAGAAACAAGACTGATCTGATGCCAGAGAATTGGAGAGTGACAAATGTTACTCTTTTGTTCATAAAAATACAGCAGGAATAAGTCCAACAAGTACAAGCAACTCTGTTTTAACTTCGCATTGGAAAAGCTTTTAGAAATATATATAGATACGCACACATATACACACACACAAAGGCCAAATATTATTAAATAAATTTGATTGAATTTTTAATGAGGCAACAGATGGAGCTGATGAGGTTATTGCAGTCAGTGTGGCATAGATATTCTTTTGATAAGTTAATGCCCAACAGCCATATCAGTAAAATTGAAGCACATGGCATAAAAGAGCCATTGATAGCAAGGATGTAAAGTTAAGTAACAGGCAACAGAAAATCCTGGTAGTTTGTTGGAAAGTGAATAGTAGCATTTCCCAAGATTATTGTTTTTCCAGTTTCAGTTGATGATCTAGATTTAGATGTGCAGGCCATAATTTCAAAGTTGCAGACAACAAAGAAGATTGTGATAAGTTGCAGTAGGATCTGAACAGGCCACTGAAATGGGTGGATTCATGGTAAACGATGTTCAATGCAGAGAATTAGGAGTAAAACATTTTGAGGAAGAATGAGGATGAACAAAAAAAATGGATAGAGTACAAAGGAGACTGACTAGGATATTGCCTGGAATAAATGACTTTGGTTATGAATGAGAGTCTGGGCTTGATTCTCTTGCAATGAAAGAGGCTGAAGAGTGAACTGACAGAAGTATAGAAATTTATGATATGTATCTCATATAAATGATGGAGTAGATTTAAGGTGAGACAAAAGAGCTTTAAAAGGGATCTGAGAGAAAAGTTTTTTTTAAATCCACAGAGTGTGCTTGATATTGAGAAAAGTATTGCCAAAGCAAGTGCTGTAATCGAATGCTTCCATTCTGTACAACTCTCTGACTGTTCACAGGGGTGATGTAGGAGAGGGAACTGGGCTGGTGGGGTGGGGAGTGGTGGCAGGCATAAATGGACTAGTCATTGAGAGTGGCAGGACCAGTTGAGAAATGGTTATTAATGAGGATGAAATTATGTACTTTAATCATAAAATTGGGTAAAATCAGGGAAGTCATTATTATAATTAGCTGGCTTCATCTTGAGTATTATGTTCAATTCTGGCTAACACATTATGGGAAGTGTACTGGGGCACTGGAGAGGATGTTTACCAGAAGGCTTTGTGAAATATGGGACAATTCTTAAATGGATGCAATAGAACTGTTCTCTCAGTTTTATTTGGAAAAAAAGCTCTGAGGGACGTTCTGATAGAAGCCTATAAAACAATGAAGTGACTGATCAGAGAGGAAATGGGTGATCTTTTCCTCAAGGACCAGAAATCACAGGAGTAAACGAAAGGGAAGGGAAATGAAGAGTGACACGAGAAAGAAACTTCTATAGCCGAGCATATGGCTGTAATCTGAAATGCAGTGCAGGCGTGCTGGAGATTCTACTCAGGCCTTCAAGAGAGAATTGGATAAACCAAGGTTGCTCTCTTCCTACATACACACAGGGCCTGAATTATTCATTGTCCTATGCTTATTAGTCATCCCAAAGTTCTCCTGCCGCTGCTCTACCCATCTTACCAACTGATCATATCATTCCGGAGTCTATAACAATTACGCACACCATCAACAACACTGATGTTCGTATCAGCTGCAAACATATGAATCACACCTCCCACTTTCATGTCTAAATTCTAATGTATTACAGTTAGGTTCCCAGCACCAGTCCACCACTGGTCACAGGCTTCCAATTACAAAAGCTACCCTCTACCATCAACTTTTCTCCAGTTTGGATCCAATTTGCCAACCTGCCCTGGATCCCCTGGGGTCTAAACTTTTGGACAAGTCTCCCATGTTGGAATGTCTCAGAAGTCCATGTAGACCACATTAATGGCACTACCCCATCAGTATATCTGGCTCCCCTTTTGTGCTGTAGAAATTCCAAGGCACTATAATACAATACATTTTAAATTTCAGTGATCAATTCTCTATCCGCTGTTTTATCTGGATTCTACTCCATTAATGCTGGAAGAATGGTAATAAGGAGTTTGGAATGGGAGAGTAGTTGTTTGAGCTGGATAGCTGGTTTTGGTCAAGTCTGGATTTATTTTTTTTAAACTTGTGACCTGATCCCAACAACCCATTTTGAAAGTTCAAAATGCAATACCCAGGGTGGAAAAAGCTGACTTATACTCACCCTGACACATACTCTTTGTTATTGGAGAAGCAGATGCTGACAAAATGTTCAAATATATAATGTAATGAAGCCAATAAAAAAGATAGTTGTGAAACAGGCTGCTGATTTTTGCCTTTCTGTTCCCTTCTGCTGGCAAGTTCAAGTTAACCTTACATAATGTCACAACAGTATTGTGAGATTTAGCTAATTATCTGCAATACATGGGGTATTTTATTCAGGTGAGCAACCATTTAAAAACTCTAATATTTTAATGAAAGTGCAATGTTAAGAATGATTATAGATTGCATAATAGAATGATATTATAAATGAATGACTATAAATGAATGTAGAATGACATAACATTTTGATACAATTAAAGGGACTACTGTAAGTCATGGTCCAAAATGGATATTTTAATCCAGAAATGTTTGAATTAAATGTTGACAGTGGTTAAATATATCTGCACTTACCTAAAGCAGCATAACATAGAAAAAGAGAGACTGCAGATGCTGGCCATTCCTGGCCCCACTCTGTTTTGCTGAGGCCCTGTTACTCCTTCTCTTTCCCTCCCCTTGCCTATCATCTTCACCCTCCTCTTGCTGGTTCCTTTTATCCCATGATCAACTGTCCTGTTCAATCAGATACCTTCTTCTACAGCCATTCACCTTCCCCACCTATCACCTTCCAGTTTCTTACATTATTCCCTTTTCTCCCCCACCCCTTCCCTATCTCCCTGCTTCCCACCCCCACCTGGATTCACCTATCAGTTGCCAGCTCCTGATCCTCCTGTGCCCCCCCCCCACCTCCTCTATCCTTTTACTGAGGCTTCTGCCTCTCTCCTTTCTAGTCCTGAAGTGTCTCAGCCTGCAACACTGACTGTTCGCTTCCCTCCAAAGATGCTGTCCGACGGGCTGAGCTCTTCCCGTATTTGAAAATGTGTTGGTGCAAATTTGCACGTTGTTTTGGAACACCTGTTTCTGATCATTTATTTCCATATCTGGAATGTGTTACTCTTTTAGAAAACTAATTATGATCAAATGTTGTTTTGAAAGCAAAAATACATCATCTTCTGCAGCACATGTACAAAACAAAAGCAAAACCTGGAGATGTAATTGCCAGTGTTCACTTGACCCAAAGACTGCAGCCATGGTAATTTATGTTTAGCACTGAACAGCTGGTTCCCCTTTTCCTTAAGGTTTACTAACATTACATCTCCATAATCAGTCCACAGCCAGCGTCTGAGACAAACAAAGTATATTAACGATAGTAATTAAAGCTGTAAATAAGAAATAGAATGCAGGATAAAATATGCAAATCCATCTGTAGAACTGATTATGCTTTTAATTATGATGAACAATGTGTTAGCATCGGTATTAATAGCTAAAAATAAAGTGAAAGCTTGACATGTATGTCGATTAAAATTTTTGACACGTAAGAAACTACTTCATTGAAGTTTAGAGAATGTCATTTGCTTCCATTTTCCATCTGGCCTACACATGACTCCAGATCCACAGCAGTCTGAATGTTTCATAACTGCCCTGTATTGGCAAAAAGGAAGTCCAAGGACAATTGGGAATGTATTTTAAAAGTTGACTTTATCAGTCAATGAAACAAACATTGTATAGATTTCTTAAACCAGAAACAATTATAATAATCATAACACAATGTTAAACTAAGAAATGACAGCATTACTACATATTAATCTAATGTTCATCTTTCATTCATTGTTGGTGAAAACTTGAAATCAGGCTAGCCTCACTCCCAGCTCTTGATTCTGTACCCAACAGATTACAGTTCTTCAAGTGTTCAACCAAGCACTTTAAATATGATGAGAGCATCTGTCTCCACTACCCTTTCAGGCAGTAGGTTCTACATCGCCGCCACTTACTGAATGAAATGTTTTCTTCTCACCTCTCCTCTAATCGTTTGACCAATGAACACAAATCAATCTCCCCTAGGTACTCACCTTGCTGCAAAAGGGAATACATCATTCCTCAGCCTCCACCTTACTGAAGACAGCAGATTAGACAGCCTTTCTTCAATTATAAATGCCTTTAGTTCTGGCATCATCTTTGTAAATCTCCTCTGCATCCTATGCAAAGCAATCACATACATCCTATATGGCAGTGATCAAAACTGTGCATAATACTCTAGCTGTGGCATCATTAATGTTAACTACAAAATATAAAACAACATTGATTGCATCTTTGATTAGTTCGTTATTGTCAAAGTACATATATGTCACCATATATGACCCCGAGATTAATTTTCTTGTGGGCATACTCAATAAATCCATAGAATAATAACCATAACATAATCAATGAAACACCACACCAACTTGGGTGTTCAACCAGTGTGTAAAAGACAACAAACTATGCAAGTACAACAAGAAATAAACAATAATAATAACAACAAAGAAACAATAAATATTGAGAACATGAATTCTTGAAAGTGAGTCCATTGGTTGTGGGAATATTTCAATGAGGGGGCAAGTGAACCGAGTGAATTTGGTTCAAGAGCCTGATGATTATGTGGTGATAACTTTTCCTGAACCTGGTGTCACAAGTCCTGTGGCTGTTGTGTCTTCTTCCTGATGGCAGCTGTGAGAAGAGAACATGTCCTGGGTAGTTGGGGTCCCTGATGATAGGTGTTGCTTTCCTATGGCAACCCCTTTTTAAAAAAATATCAAAGCTGAGTTTATTGTTACAGGTGTAAATAAAATCTTACTTGCAGCAGGATCATAGACACAATATACACAAGAAAAAGTATAAACTATACAGAATTTGGGTATCATGTGGAGCCCAGCAAAGGAACAGGGTATTGAATATGTGGCATCCATCATTCAGCAAGCCCCAGACATACAGCCGACCAGTGCAAGTCCAGAGAGCAGCCAATTCAGCAGCTGTGGCCAACTTCACTCAGCATGTTGCTATCAAGTCTGTTCACCACATTACTATCTGCCATTCACTGGGCATCATTTTAATGTTTTTTGTCAATTATCTTTACAAAACAAATTATGGTTCCTATCAATTCATTAAAATGAACACTTTTCCTCATAATTTTTTAAATTGCAATCCCAATGTTAAACTTTAATTACAGCATTAAAATGCACCTTATTAATGAGGCATCAAAATTAAAAATAATTATTATTACTTCTGGTAATATGTTTGAGAAAATCAGAAATGCAATGAGCATAGCTGGTGGGTAACTAAGCTATGCAGTCTAGCCTGGTGTCAGACATATAAAACTATATAAAAACTAATCTATATTACTTCTCAAAAACTGGGATCAGTAATTCCAGATTAGGGAAGAAAGAAAAATAACCAATGGTCCCATATTTCATAGCAGTGCAAAACTTTCTGCTGGAAGTTTTGTGTACAGACGTCAGGATAGGGCAAATACGGACTTGGTTGCAAGACCCTGTAATCAAATATCTTAAAACAATACATGGAAGGGCTTAATAATGAACAATGTGATCTCATAGTTAAACCTAGCGCAAAAGTCATAAAACCTTTCATGGTCGCCCTGTTGCTGTTCATTCTGGCTTCCTTACCATCAGCCTAAAAGCAAAGTGTGGGGCAGGTGGAACTGATGTCACCAAGCAACAATTCTCTAACCCTCCCTGCACCAGGTCCACCCTGAAGTTCTAAAAATTAAGGTTAGTGGAATTCCTGATATAGAAGTACACACTCTCTATCTCAGCTTGTGGTTGATTTCACCACCAACAGTATCCTTTAATTTTTTTAAGCCTCTAGTAAAGGAAACATAGTAAGTTCTTTTTATTTGGGCCAGAAAGACCCTTTGTAATTTTACACAGCTCAGCTAAATCTCCTCTTAACAACACACACAAAATGCCGGTGGAACACAGCAGGTCTTAAACACTTAAGTTATTTTTAAATATCAAAAATTTCCCAGGCAGGAGAAGCACTGTCGACGTTTCGGGCCGAGACCTTTCGTCAGGACTAACTGAAAGGAGAAATACTAAGAGATTTGAAAGTAGTGGGGGGAGGGGGAAAAGCGAAATGATAGGAGAGGACCGGAGGTGGGTGGGATGAAGCTAAAAGCTGGAAAGGTGATTGGCAAAAGTGATACAGAGCTGGAGAAGGGAAAGGATCATGGGACGGGAGGCCTCGGGAGAAAGAAAGGGGGAGGAGGGAGCACCAGAGGAAGATGGAGAACAGGCAGGGTGATGGGCAGAGAGAGAGAAAAAAAAACAAACAACTAAATATGTCAGGGATGGGGTAAGAAGGGGAGGAGGGGCATTAACGGAAGTCAGAGTAGTCAATGTTCATGCCATCAGGTTGGAGGCTACCCAGCCGGTATATAAGGTATTGTTCCTCCAACCTGAGTGTGGTTTCATCTTGATAGTAGAGAAGGCCATGGATAGACATATCAGAATGGGAATGGGATGTGGAATTAAAATGTGTGGCCACTGGGAGATCCTGCTTTCTCTGGCGGACCGAGCGTAGGTGTTCAAACCTTTAGAAAGACACTTCCTTCCCTTAACAAGTATACGCTGGCAGTCCTTCACTTTATCTGCTCCTTTCTAATTGATTTAAATAATTTTCCAACCACTTGAGTTATACTAACTGGTCTGTAATTACACCACTTACTGCTTTTTTTAAACAAGGGTACAACAGAAGCAGTCCACCAATCTTCTGGCAGTCGTATGCCCAAGGAGGATTGGAAAGTGTTGTTTAGACCCTGCACTTGGTTATTCCTTTGCTGCCACCTGAATCCTGAAGAGTAAACTGGCCAGATAAAAAAAAAGAGCTTCCTTAAATGCATTATCCATTACATTAAAATAGGCATGTCTAATTTGCATCCAATATAAACCTTGTTTAAAATTTGAAATGAGCTAGGGAACAGAATGCTAGATGTATGTTTTCAATGCACTAGCAAATATCTTGAGTTATACTTGCATGCCATTCAGTATAAATGTTTCAAGGCAAGCTAAAATAATTTTTGAAAATTGACAAAACTATTCATTATCTTTTTGAAATAAAATGATTTTACTTTTCTTACTTCTTTTGGCTTTTGATTCCCAGAAGTAGTTACATATGAATAAGTGCAACAGGTATGCTCTGATGATCTTATATTCATCCAAACCAGATTTGTAATATAATGTTTTGAAATATAAATTTTGTTACAATCATAGTTTTCCTTTAGTCTAAACAATTTTAGTGCTATGTCAAAACTCATGACTGAATTGCTTTAAATCCAATTCCTCACAAATTAAATATTGCAGGCAACTACAGATCACATAATTCTGAAGTAAGAAAGAAAGCATCAAGTTGGTTGGGCAACTTCAGTGGAAAGGAACAAACCTTAACATTTCAGATCACTGACCTTTCATCAGAACATTTATCTCTTGAAATTTCAGGAACCTAAAGTAAAAAAAACTAACAAAATCTCTATATATAGTCAGAGAAGGACTACATTTTGTGATAAAACACAAATAATTAATGTCAGCCGTACTCTCCATGATCTCTTACACACCCTCTCCTATTAGAATCCCAATTTGCTGCACCTCTTCCAGTTCATTGAATCGCCTTCTGGGTCTTCAGCCTGATATATCTTCAAAGGGAAAGCTGTAGAAATATGAATCCCGGTTATGCCAAGCATAGTTATAAGAGAATGAATAGATTCCTTCAAATTGTACCATTTTTCAAAGTAGCTTAAAAAAGCTGCAGTGTAATTTGATATCAATAAATCATCTTTAAAAGCTTCCCCCCCCCCCATAGACTGCATAGACTAGCAAGCCATTTTATGTATCAGCCCTTTCAATCATCCATTATGGATGAGTGACAGTACTTAGGATATTCATTTCATAATGACCAAACTTTCAGTTATGTCCCTTAGTTCCACCTTCACGACTTAATGTCTTTTTCTTTATCTCTTTTATTATTAATTATCTTCCAATCTAAATAGCCTTTGGGCACATTCTACAGGAAAGTTGTTATACAAATCCTACAGATATCAATACTGTGTATCATTTTCATTCTTGTACCCTACGCCTAAAGATTGGATTTGAACAAAAGATAATCAATAGCCAGTAATTTTATCCTTTATTTCACAATCTAGACTAGATCAGGAATCACCAATTCATTTGAAAAAATCCAATGATATTAATGAAGATCGCTTTCAACAATCTGTGCCTTGTGTCCTACTAGGTGGGGATCAGATAAAGTAGTGTTTATAACATAGCAGTCCAAAGAGAGCAGACACCAAGCATGTTAAAGCAGTTCTCCAGACATGACTATTGATATTAAAAGATGTATCCCATTATTAGCTAGTCCAGGTGACATCAGCTACACTGTGCAAGACCTTCTATAATGTTGCCACCTGCAGAGGGCTCACTTTCCCCAACAAGAGAAAGGCTGCCATGGATCACTGTTTGGAGCTTCAGTACATGATAATTCATTGTTTCAACATATATGGTTTACTGATGTTTGTAATCAAAGTCTTCCATTTGAATTGAGTTACTATGCTTTGTATCCTTGAGTCCAATGTACGAGCAGATGCTGTCATAAAAGCCGAGATGCTGCATCATTATATGAATGTTGAATTGACTGTTGAGCTCTTTGACCTGATTTGTGCGCTTCTTTTCTTGATAACAATTTCTGACAAGTGAGCATCAATGTCAGGAGAGCCATTTACTGAGGTTGCTGTGGCTACACAGGCTTCTGAAACACTGCTTGAAGCTACTTGTGCAATATAACGTGATAGTGCGGGACATTACTGCTACTCCACTGCTTCTGTGTGAAATTACTCCTACTTCTGTTTCCATGGTTAACCTTATGGCTGTAATGTTGCCAATTATGTTGATTCCATTTTAAAATATCACCACAATGGAGATGTTTCCCATTATTTATTCTTGACTGAGTGCTGCTGACACATTCCTCCAGTTGCCCTAAGAAAATGAATCTAGGCATTTTCCTTGAAGTCTTTGTGGTGAACTGCTTCTACAGTGATATTAAGTTCCAGAATGCTAACCCAGAGATGACAATGGAAAAATACAGCATCGCAACTAGCATTTTAGTTTGTTATTTTTGAATGTAGAAATTATCAGGGAGGGAATAGCATTCTATGTCCTATGGTAACCCAAGAGGAATTCTGAACAAGAAGAACATGGTAACCTGCCTCAATGAATATGGTCCAGAAGCACTTACTTCCACTGTGATGAAATGCTTTGAGAGATTGGTCACAAAAGATATCAATTCCTGCCTAACGAGTGACTTGGTATGCTTTAATTTGCCTATTGTCACAACGGGGTCAACAGCAGATACCATTTCATTCAGCCCTTAAAGTACTAGACAGCAAAGATGCCTATATCAGGATGCTCTTCATTGACTACAGCTTAGCATCCACTACTATCATTCCCTCAAAACTAATCAAGGTTTCCCTCCTTGAGCAACCGGATCCTTGATTTCCTCACTTACAGACCCAAGTCAGTTCGGATTGCTAACAACATCTGCTCCACTATCAACATCAGCATGGGTATACCACAAGACTGTGTGCTTAGCCCCTTGCTCTACTCACTTTATACTTATGACTGTGAGGCTAAGTTCTGCTCCAATGCCATATTTAAGTTTGCTGATGACATCACTGTTCTTGGCCAAGTCAACTGTAATGATGAATCAGCATATAGGTGGGAGATTGAAAATCAGGCTGAATGGCGCCTCAACAACAACATGTCAGCATAAACAAAGAGCTGACTACTGACTACAGGAGGAGGAAATCAGAGGTACGTGGGCCAGTCCTCATCAGTAGAGGAGAGGAAGAGAGTGTCAGTAACTTTAAATCTCTCGGCGTTATCATTTCAGAGGATCTGTCCTGGGCCCAGTAAGCAAGAGCTATTACAAAGAAAGCACGGCAGTGCCTCTACTTCCTTAGATGTTCGCAAAGATTTAACATGTCGACTGAAACTTTGAAAACGTCGATAGATACAGTGGGGAGTATACTGGCCTGGTATGGAAACACCAATGCCCAAGAGCAGAAAAGCCTACATTAAAAACGTGCACATAACCCAGTCCGTCTCAGGAAAAAACTCTCCCCACAACTAAGCATATATATAAATATATAACAGGAACTCTGGCACAAGAAAGCAGCAACCATCACCAAGGACCCCCACCATCCAGGCCATGCTCTCTTCTCATTGCTGCCATCAAGGAGGATGATCCCACATCACCAGGTTCAGGAAAAGTCATCACCCTTCAACCATCAGCCTCATGTACCAGCATGGATAACATCACTCACTACAGCACTACAGACTCGCTTAAAGGACTCAGCAATTCATGGAATCACTATTATTTATTATTATATTTGCAGATTGAGTTCTTTTGCACTTTGGTCATTTGTCTTTGTGTGTTGTCTTTAATCGATTTTATTGTATCTCTTTGTTCACTGTGAATGCCCACAAGAAAATGAAACTCAGGGTAGTATATGGTGACATATACACATGTAATTTGATTATAATCCTTCAACAGCTTGCATGTTTGATAAGGTTTCACGAGCAGTGGATATAGCTTCATTTTATATTGAAACTACATGATAGTTTATCCCTGTCTGAATTGTTGCTTGATCTAAGTACGAGTAGTTTGTATTGAATGATTCTCTCTTTTTGGGGGAACCTCTCAGTTCATTTCATTGGTGTATTTAAGTGGAGACATTGTAGCTCAGCGAACAGAAGATGTGAAAGTAGAACGTTCATTTCAAGGTATTTGCCATGTTGGTATAAAACGGCAAATGCATAATCAGTATGGCAGACAACCATGTTTTTGTAAGTTTCAGTCTAAGCCATATCTTCAGAGGGCAAATTGGAAGATAGTTTAAACACAGGAGTTCTGTAGATGCTGGAAGTTGACAGCAACGCACAAAATACTGGAAGAACTCAGCAGTTAGGGGGCATCTATGGAGGGAATAAACAGTTGGCATTTCAGGCTGAGACCCTTCATTGGGACTGGAAAGCAAGGGGGAAAGAAGCCAGGATAATAGGATGGGGAGAGAGGCAAGAGTACAAGCTGGAATGTGATAGGTGAAGCCATGTGAGAAGGAAAGTGGGTGGATGCAGGAGGGGTGGGGAATGAAGTGAGAAGCTGGGAGTTGATAGGTGGAAAAAGTAAAGGGCTGAAGAAGGAGGAATCTGATAGGTGAGGAGATTGGACCATGGAAGAAAGGGTAGGAGGATGTGAACAATAGGGAGTAATGGGCAAGTGAGGAGAAGTGAAGGGTAAAAGGGGAGCCAGACCTGACCTGCTGAGTTCCTCCAGGATTTTGTTGATAGATGCCCTTTTGTCTTGCAAATGTTGAATGCAAGGCCTGTACTCTAATAGGATTGAATGAACAAGTTGATGGCCATCAGCTTGTCCTCTAATAGCACACCAATGCAGGTGTCACCTGTTTAATGTAGCACGACTATTGAGTTTCCATGAGCTGCTGTAAAATTTGGATCACTTTTCATATCTCAAAAACCACTGCTCAGTGAAGGCAAACATCAGTGATTAAACTCGGCCACCACTTTCAGTGTACCAGAACCGATGAAATGTTGAAAGTTTTGTTTGAAGATCATAATCTCAGACTCAACACAAATATTATAGTCTACAAGACAGCAGTGATTCCTGGACTATCTACAGAAAGCATTTCAACTCACTGGAAAGATATCACCAATGCAACATCCACAATGTTCTCCAGCTTCTTTGGAAGGATATGCAAACCAATAGCAGTGTCCTTTCCCAGACCAGTGTCAAGGCCTTAGTTTCACCCAGTCAGTTCTTTTGGGCTTGCATTCTCTGGAATGAAGGAGGCAGAGAAATGAAATGATAGTAATATACAAGATTGTGTGAAGTATAGATATGAGAGATAGTCAAAACCTTTCTTCCCCATAGTGGGGCTTTCAAAACAAGATGACACAGATTTAAGATGAGAAGAGTTTTAAAAGTAATAGGAGAGGCAAGTTTTTGTGTTACACAGAGTGGTTGACAGATACATTCAAGGGGCATTTAGTCAGACACATAAAAAGGCATAGACAAAAGGATCAGGCCCTAATGCAGGCAAATGGGATTCATGCAGGAAGGCAAAATGATCAGCATAGACCTAGCTGGCTGAAGGGTCCATTTCTGTGATTGCCACGCTCTGATTGTAAGCCAGGCCCCATCTTATACAGAAAGAGGCAATTTGGCCCATTAGAGCCATGCTAGCTCCCAGGGGGCAATCCCATTAAAGGTTTGTCTCTTACTTCCCTGTGCTACATCAGTTTACTCTCTCTCACGTGCCCATAGGTTACCCTTGGGGCTACTCAAACCAGATGAAATTCTACCAGATACTTCTCATTTCTTGGCAGTGCTTTTGATTATTCTATTATTTCGATGTCTTCAGACAACCTGCTTTCATGTTGATTACACTGAGTTTACTTTCTTTTCAAATCTTTTTATTATTATTATTATTCAAAAATAACACAGGTACATCGAAGTAACAACACTTACAATGCCTCAAGAAAAAGAAATTATCTTAAAGATTGAAAATTTTTGTGGAATAAAAAAAACCCTACTAAGCAAGAAAAGTGAGAAAAAAAAGAAACCCATTGGGGGTACAACCCCGGAGCCATGCGTCATACAAAAAGCTTCTAAAAATAATCATCAAACCACCAACAAGAAAGAAAGATATATCAAAAAAAATTTACACTTAGATCGTGGAGGAAATCTATCAGTTAACTGAAATGATAATAACGAGCAAATGAGCCCCATCTCTTCTCAAAATCAAATAAAGGTTCAAAGGTTTAGACTTCTAATTTTCTCCAAGCTAAGACACAGCATCACTTGAGAGAACCATTGTGACAAAGTAGGAGCTGATATATCCTTCCATTTCAACAAGATGGCCCTCCTAACTATCAACGTAACAAACACAATAACATGTTGGTCAGACACAGAAATACCATGGATATTTTGAGGAATTATTCCAAAAAGCACAGGCAATTTATTAGATTGTAAGTTGATTCTGAGTGCTTTAGAAATTGTTGAAAAGACAGACTTCCAAAACAGTTTTAATATAGAACATGACCAGAACATATGTGTCAGTATAGCTATCTCAGTTATTAAATAACTGTTATTAAATATTCTCTCTCATATTCACACTTTTTACAATACCTTCAAGTTAGACATTTTTTACAAAAATATTTAAGTAATTTTCCTTACATATTGGAGGCTGACCTGTTAGATACTATTATGAATATGAACCCCTCGTTAAAAGGTTCTATTGGAAGAATTTATAATCTATTATTACAATGGGATAAGCGTCCTTTACTTAAGATTAAACAGGATTGGGAGAATGAACTCAATTTGACTTTTATATGGGAGGATTGGACGCAGATTCTGAAGCTGGTTAACTCTTCTTTGATCAGTGCTAGTCATTCACTGATTCAATTTAAAATTGTACATCGTTACCATTTAACGAAGGAAAGACTTTCTAAAATATTTCCCAATGTTTTGTGATAAATGTAAAACTGAGATAGCCACACTGAGTATACAATGCCACGTGGTCAGAATCTGTTGCAATGTTATAGTCTGTTTCTTTTTATTGTTCTAAGGTCCTGTTTGACTGGAGCCCTGATGCACCATCAATAACTGAGACGTAAAAGGGAGGTATCGGCTTTTATTGACTGGAAGAAGGAACAAGCAGTGAGTGACCACCATACTACATCCTGGAGACTGAGAGGCCGGGCTCAGACCTCCATCACCTTTATACAGGGGTCTGTGGGAGGAGCCACAGGAGCAGTCATCAGGGGGCGTGTCCAGACAGGTATATGTAGTTCACCACAAGCCCAATACCTCAGCTGGAGACATGGCATTTTCAAATTTTACTATCCCTCTCCCCCCCACCAAGGACCACAAACAGACGAATAACGAGTCCACCATTTCCACTCATAAAGTGGGACGTTAGTTGCCTGATAATTGTGATGCACCATTATTACGGCTACATTATTACAAGCCGGTTTTCATTTGCTACCTCTAATAAATATGAAAGAAATTATCAACAATAAAATACAACTTTCTCATATAAGTTCGTTATCATTGAGTTCTACATAATAAATCATTTTATCGATTTTCAGTTAAAGAGGAACATTGAACTAGTTTTTTTTTACAATTTAAATTGCCACCAAAATAAAACAGCAATTAAATAACTGACAGCAAAAAATGTGGATGCAGTGTATTCTGTAACCAGTAATTATGCTCATGAATTATTCATTCATTCTTTAATGTATGCAGAAATGGCTTACATAAAGATGACATTTAGCACCACATTTCCTCCTGGTCCTTCCTTCGGCAGAGTGCATTGACCTGAATGTGAAGCACAAGAAAAAAATTTAAGTATCTGCTGGTGATCTTCCTCATTAAGCTCACTAAGCCAATTCAAGTAATTGATGGAAAACATAGCAGCATCTGCTTCCAACTCCACATTTACTGTTTATTGCCTTGGCATGCAAAACTCTGTGGAGGTAATGTAGTTCACAAAATCAGTACATATAATTCAATGTCAAGAAAATTGAACAACATCAACAGAAATTCATAGTCACATAGGACTCATAACTTAGTAAAACAGGCCAAGGAATGGTATGGGAATTATTATCAAAGCAAAATTCAACATTAATGAGGAGATGGTAATAACCAAAAAACTAGTTAAAGACTTTGATCTTATATTGCATCTCAGCAAAGGAGAACATAAAGATTCAGGGCACAAACCCAAGGACTATCTGGGTCTAGTTATTTCAAATTTGACTGCCAAGTGTTTTTCAATGAAAATCTAGTATATACAACTGCTCAGTCTTTGTCAAAGCTGGAGACCAAAGCAGCCTCAGCCCATATCACCAGCAGGCTTGTTCACTACACTGTCTGACTGGCAGCTGAAAGTTGATCTTAGCAAGCAACTAAAGTTCCTTGATTTCATCGCGTCATCATCCCTGAGGCCTGACATGGTCATTTTGTCAGAAACCAGAAAGCAGGTGATCATAGTAGAACTGACAGTTTCTTGGGACGACCAGATGGAGGAGTGTAAGAAGCCAAGTACCAGGATATGGGGAAGCAGGCGTGGAAGGCACGATCCAAGCCTATTGAGGTGGGGTGCAGAGGTTTTGCTGGCTGCTCACTGTAAGAACCTGCTCTCTCCTTGGCATTATGGGGGCTGCAAAGAAAAGACCATCAGGACCGTCACAGAGGCTGTTGCGTGAGCCTCCAGATGGTTGTGGATCAAGAGGTGTAGCCTATGAACTAATGCTGTTAGGACACAAGCCCGGCCTGAGTCACCTGGGTGAGGGTGTGTGATGGTGAAAATCCCAAAACACCCGATGGCCCAGCGCATCCTACGATGTATCTCAGAACCACAAATAGAGAATATTTACAGATTTTGGATGGTTTCCTTCATTTTTGGCCCATTCTATTGTGCATTTTGGGGATATTTGTGCTTTTGTTTTAAATTTCCAGAATTTCATTCCCTCTATAAATCTCCATAATTTTTGTGGTTTCTGGTAAACAGATCTTTACTTCATAGCAGTTTGTTACTGGAAGCAATTTTTTCTCACTTCTGTCTTTAACATTGTCTTTTTCCCTTCAAGCTAATGTGGCCATTCCATTTATTTTCACAAAAATTAGATCCTTTGCCCATAGTGCCTGCTCACTTGGGTAAGCCTATAACAGTTGCTGGCCTTTCCAGACATATCCCATTGATCATTTCATGCACAATATGGAAACTATCTCGACTTGATCCAGTTGGATAAAGATGTAATTGCCTCTGGGTATAGGATGTGAGGTAGTGCTACAAGCTGACAAATTTCATCTGACTAAAGATGGCGCACTGAAAGATAGACAGTCCTGGAATTTAAGCTCATTTGATACTCCAACCAAGCTATCAGATGCTTGTTCTACTGATCAACAAAATTAAATTATCTTCATATGACCTCCTATTTGTTATCTTCATTTGGATGTCAGCATTCACAATCAAGACTGAATCTATCACTCTAAAACCTGCTCATTAACTTTTTAAATAACTTCACTATGACATGGATAACATGTTTCTTATAGCCCCATCTTCACATCTAGAGCACGCCAAATACCTATGATTTATTTTCACTGGACATCATGATGTACTTAACTGTGTGCAATTAGATGCTCAGAGCATATCTGGTAACTAAACTAGCCGAAATACGGCAGATGTGTTGAGATACAAACAGAAGCAACATTCACCTCAAGCACTGAAACAAAGTTCTGGCCTTTTAGGCAGTAAAGCTAGCTGCATCCATCTGAGTAAATAAGCAATTTAAAAAAGTCATTTTAATATGTCACCTGGGACAAAGTATTAGCATTTGAAATCTGTCAGCTTGTATTTTTTTCCCAACTAGCCCATTTCCTAGAAGCTGGATGATTTTCGGTAATTTATTTAATGAAGCATTTAGCTACCTCTGCCAAATACATAGTAAAATCTACAATAAAAAGAGAAGCTATTCAACATATATCCTCATCACACTTCCTCTCACTCTCCCGTCTGTTCCACTCTGTTATGCTCCCTAAGTGTACAAGTGGCATACTCTGCCTTCTCTCTACGTGACAGTGAGTGTCACATTCTTGCCACTGTACCAAGAAATACATCCTAAATTATTTAGTTAATCTATTCCTGGATAACTTACAATTGTATTCCTTCATCTGAACATGAATCTATGAGCAAGCTATTTCTCCAGTTTCATCCAATCCTCTTTTAAGTGTGCTGGAAATATAATGCAAGTCAGCCCTCCTGCCACACCCACCCCTCACCTCGACATCCACTCCCTCCACCACTTCCCAGTCTCTTTCTCTCTATGGAAAACAGCTTCTTGACTTCTTTTAAAATGCATCTCATTTCCGGCCACATATTGTAATTTCCTGCACTTTCTCAAGTATGATTGCGAGAATTACACCTAGTGCTCCAGCTGACGTTTAAACAAGATAACCAGATTCTTCTTGGATTTAATATTATCACCCTGATACTGTAATCCACTCTAGAAATATTTTGTTTTCACTCTTTTCAGACTTTTATCACCTTGTTGCTGCTGCTAGCGTTTTTGCAATGTGTTCATAGACTTCCTTGCCTATTTATCTCATTTAGTTTCTTATTCTGATGAATAAGCAGTTTCTTTATTCAGCTTATCAATTTACCTAGCATTCTGAAAATTGCTTATGAGCTCCTGCCACATTATTAATCCTAGCCAACATTTTTTTTAAATAGACTTTAATGCCTAATCTCCATATCCCAGTTCAAATTATGATGAAGCAGCAATTCCACCGAAGATTTTAGGGAACACCACTCATCATGTTCTGTTTTTTTTGTTTCTTTTGTGTCCTTTTCCTTCAGTCTGTTTTGCTTCTTGATTCATCTGAAGGTTGTGGCAGCTGTCAGGAATCTCTGATGTGGTACCTCAGTGAAAGCTTCCTGAAAGCTCATAGATACAATACAGAAACAGGCTCTTCAGCCCTCCAACTTTACTCAAATCCTACACTAATCCCATTTGTATCCTCCCCCCCCCCTCCAGATTTTACCACTATCTGTACAAGCAAGAAGCAATTTACAGTGACCAATTAATCAAACAACCTGTTCTTTTTTTTTGGAAGAAACTGCAGCACCTCGAGAAAACTCACTCATCATATGGAGAACTTGCAAACTCCACACAGACAGCAGCTGAGGTCAGTGTCAAAGCTGGGTCTCTGGTTCTGTGAGCCATGACACTCCTGTGCCCAAGATGCATTGCTTTGCTTTTATATACTGTCTCCAATATTTTTGTAATATTAGTTAAACATGGCTGCATGCAATCATTGCACTTTTACTAGGTTTGAGTTTTCTGGATTGGGACCACTGACCAGAGCCATCACCTTTGACACCCACATCCTGCATTGGGCCTCCACTCCAACTCAAGAAATCAGGTGGGGCCTGCTTGCTGTATAACCAGATCTGTCCCTCATATTCACCTGTCAGGCTTTGATACAAGGTTAACTGGGAGCCGGAAGCTTGCCTGTCAAAGTGGATGTTAAATAACCAAAGGGATAATGCAGAAGTTTAATCTCTCCAACCTTCTACCCTATCGTAGAGTTATGTTAAAGAGTTAGGAAGATGAACAGAGAAATGGCAAATGGAATTTAATCCTTGAAAACGCGAGTTGATATTACCCAGGATGTTGCCTGGTTTGCCACACTTCAACCATGAATGGATAGGTTTGCTTTCTTTTATTTAGACAAGAAAGCTGAGGAGGGAACTTGATTGACACATGCAAGATCATGAGGAGAATAAATAGGCCAGGTAGTGAGGAAATGTTCTTGTAACAGAAACATCTAAAACCAGAAGACATCAATTTGAGGTAACAGGTAGGAGTTATAAAATGGACTTTAAGAGAATTTGTTTTACCTAGAGAGTGACTGGAATCCAGAACATGTAGTCTGAACAGGGAGTGTGGACAATCTAACACTTAATAGTATTTGGATGAATATTTGAATTTATTTGCTGGTGGCATATCTTTTTGTCTAAAATCATTTTTTGTTTCTCAGTTCAATCATATAATTTCACTTCAGTATCTTCCTTCTGGCAGTTTACCGACTTCGCTGTTTTCTTCATACTCTAATAAATTGTTCAGCTGAGTGAGAAGATTGACCATTGATCTTAATATTCTAGGCCCTCCATTTTTCAATGTTTCCTTTCAACTCCACTCTATATTTTCCAGTTCAAGATGCAGCTACCTTTTAGCTAGACATTTCCAAATGTGGTGTCACTCAATATCCGCAATGTGAGCAGTTGCGAACCCCGTAACTGGGTCACTTACCAGCAAAGATGGAGACGTCCGTTGAAGTCTGATGATACTAGTTTTAACAGTATTTATTAGTAAAAATACACAAAAATAATATCAATGCAAATATACAGATAATATACGTCGTCAATACTAAATCTAAAAGTGCGGGTATAATAATAATCAATAAGAAATAAGCTCTATCGTTGTCTAGGGGATAATGTATTGTCCAATGGAAATATAAAGTTCACTTAGTTCATGCAGGCTGCAGCCATTGGTTGGAGGGAGAGAGAGAGAGATTTGGGAGAAAAACTTGCCGGCTTTCCTTTTATGATTTCGATCCGTCAGGAGTCCAGTTGTCATGGCCGTTCACTTGTGGCCTCCCCTTTAGCTAAACTGTTCTTCCGTGGTGAGCCCGCCAACCCTGGCAAGGGAAGGACGCACACGAGCCCCCACCAGCTGTCGCTATTAAACGCTGTCACGGAATTTCTAGCGTTTCTCCTGGTGTGTCTAAAGGGGTTGTTCCCCAGACCCTCTTTTATCCTTACTCACGGGGTCTCAGATGTCAATCAGGTTTGGATGATGCAATCCATCAACCAGCCCACTCTGGTCGTCCCCTGAGGGGTTTCAATGAATAGTACAGTACTCAATACACAATTCCGTCTCCAAGAGACAATGGCCGTTATCAGTGGTTCTGTTTCGCTGAGGTCAGGACACATTCCAAACCTTCTGTATTCTGGACGTCTCTCTCTCATTTCCTGGGTCTCAGACCTGAATTAATAGCGATCTTGCGATTCTCAAAAAGGAGGGGACGACTTTGTACCCTTCGGCCCCTCAGAGTTGTGGCACATTCGTAACACCCCCTTCCTTCAAAGATTTTTACCATCAGTAAAAATGAATTAATACAGAGTCTTACAGGATTTCAGAATCTAATACAATACAAAAGAGGGTTTTTTTTCCACTACAGAGTAATACAGTTATACATTCAATTCAGCATCTAAACAGTTAGCGATTACATTGTCACTTCCTTTAATATCTTAATATCTTGTACCTTAATAAATTCTTGTAGCATCAGATTCCAATTTAATAACCACCTAGTTTTATTCCTTTTCTTCAACAAACAAAAACTAAAGAGTTGTGATCTTAGCTTACGTGTATATTACAAAAGTTCATGCAAATACTAATCTTTATTTTACTTTCAAACTTAACAGTCAATCTTCCATGGGGTTGGCTTTATTATTCACATGCTTTGTCGAAATCCCTTAAAACCGGATCCTGTTAATTAAAGTGACATCCCGTCAACCCTCGCCCCTTTTCCAGTTAACTCCCACGTGGTTAGCCTGTGCACTAGTGTGGAATAGGCTTTTGCATGCTCCTTTCATAGGAGTTATTTTATCAACAATGTGTTCCAAACGTAGCCCATTTGCTAAATTTCCACACAATTCTTTATTTTGAAGCAAGTTGTTAATTTTATCTTCAGGACCCTTCATGCTATTAGTTTTCAGTTTAAAATCTGCAAGCGATCCCTCTTTGTCCAAACAGCATTTCAAATTCTGCCTCTTCACAGCACACTCTTGAATAACAATAGCGTGTGGGGCACCTTTACATTCCAAATCAACCTGTAATTGATTCGCAGGCACCGTGTTACCAAGCCATTGTCCCTGTAGCCTGGTTACTGCTTCCGACACCAATCCAGACTTTAAATTTTCTTCATTCAATTTAGGAACTACACTTTTCCCTTTCCCTTCAATAATAGTATTCACCTCACCACCTTTTATCTCCTCACTAACTTTTAACACACCTTTGAACACAAACAACTGGAAATTCTCACTTCCCACTAGTACCACGGTTAACCCTTTCTTCACTGAACCAAGTCCATCTGACCCATAAGGACTGCATTCCTTTTCAACTGAATCAAATACCTCAGGCTTTTTCTGAGTTCCATTACTAGGTTCAGTACCACGTGCATCCACATCTTGAACACACTCAAACGGGACATCTGCCTCTTCCAGGCTTTCAATACCCGTACCCTTTTCAAATTCTAAGTTCCCCTGATCCTCCCAGTTACTCTCTGGGCAACTCCCTTCCAGAGCAAAGTCAACCCTGCGGGCTAAAACAACCTCATCTGCCAACCCAGCAGACTTCTTCAAGGTAATGGCATCCTTTTCATCTAGGACTGCCCTCATTTCATTATCGGGAACACATTTAAAATTTTCAACTTCTTCAAACAGTTCTGTCAAACCAGACAGATCATCCATGTCCAACCCTGGACCTTCTAACAGCCTTATCTGTTTCTCATTTTTACTCCGTGCCTCTATAAATTTCCTCCTGGCTAAGGGCAGGACTACCTCCTCTCCCTTACTCTCTTTCACCTCCCTATTCTCTGTTTTACCACCCTCTAACCTCTCTTGGTACAGGGTCGGTAAAAACGTCTCAGCCAAATTGATACTGGCCGGATTTAAACTGGTCTTGTTCTCAGCTGTCTTTCTCGACATGCTGCGAGTGGTCGTGCATGCGGGATAGATCTTGGAATCTAGGGGCGGGTCCTCAACACTTACAGGCTGGCTCGTCAGCTCCATGGCCAACCAAACGTCACCACCAGCTAAATCGTTGCCCAGAAGGATGTCTACGTCAGTTTTCGGAAATTCTGATCGCACCCCTATTTCAACTGGTCCAGATACCAGCTCACAATTCATAATGATCCTATGCAAAGGCACAGATTCTGTCCCTTTTCCTATGCCTCTCAAAGCTACCTCTCCAGTCTCAGGGCCAAAATCTAGTACCGTACTGCGAATTAATGACAGCTCAGCTCCAGTGTCTCTCCAGATCCGCACTGGCACTGGTGTGTCTCCCTCTTTCACAGACACGGTTCCTTCTGAAATAAATTTCTCAGGCCCCTCTCGTATTCTGTCTACCTGGGGCTGTCTCATCGATTTACTGACCACCACAATATATCCTGTAGGGATTGCTGCTTTCCCTCTTCCTGTCTCCTTCCTCAGAGCAAGGCATTTAGATGCAATATGACCCACCTTTCCACAATTAAAACAGATCAAGCCAGGACCCCTCTTGCCGTCTTGCCTTTCCTCCTCCTTATTTTTACCACTAGCTCCCGGCTGAATTTCTACCTCAGCCGGCGGGCTTTCTCTACCGTTCCCACGGTCTTTCTGGTAACTCTTATTCGAGGAAAACTTTGTCTTGTGGGTTAGGGCATATTCATCTGCGAACCTAGCAAATTTGGATATGGACTTATTCGGCTTCTCATTCAAATACATCCGGATATCATCCAAAACACAACCTTTAAATTCCTCAATCAGAATTAACTCCCTGAGACGCCAAAAATCCTCTTCCACCATTTCTGCTGCACACCAGCGATCCAAGAGCACACCCTTCTCATAGGCAAACTCTGCATACGTCTGATTCCTCACTTTCTTTAAATTTCTGAACTTTTGTCTATAGGCCTCAGGTACCAATTCGTAGGTCCGAAGAATGGCCTCCTTTACTTTCTCATAATTCTCAGACTCCTCCTCCTCCAGGGACAACGCCGCATATGCCCGTTGTGCCTTCCCTTTTAACTCACTTTGTAACAACACCACCCACTGATCTTTGGGCCACTTCTGACTCACTGCCACCTTTTCAAAATGCAAGAAATAACTATCAACATCCGTCTCCTCGAACGGAAGTACAAACCTAAACTCCCTACTAACATTAAATCTCTCCTCTCAGTCTGACCCTTGAGCTCTTCGCTCTTGCCTTAACTTCTCCAGGTCCAAGTCATGTTGCCTCTGTTTCTCCTTCTCCTCATACTCCCTCTCCTTTTTGGCTCTCTCCTTCTCTTTTTCAGCTGCTTCCAGCTGTTTTAACTTAATTTCATGCTCCCTCTTCCTCTGTTCCATCCAGCCTCAATTTCTCCAACTCTAACTGAGCCGTCCCACTAGCTGGTACCTTGTCAGGGATATTTTCCAATACCTCAGCCGAAAACACATTCTTCACAATATAATACTGAGTTATGGCCCTCCTCACCTCCAGCTTTTTCATTGACAACCTCACCTCTGCGAAGTTTAGTCCTTTCGCAATATTTATCAAGTCCGACTTTGTGGCAGCCTCTAGCGCCTCCAGAGTCGGGTTTTCTATAAATTCATCTACGTCCATCTTTGCTGGTTTCCCATCTGGTTACCCATGCAACCAGATCCAAGTTTGGACTTAAAAGCCCGATTCACTGGCCCTCCAATTTGGTATCAAATCTCGAGACGAGGCCCCACGTTGTTACGAACCCCGTAACTGGGTCACTTACCAGCAAAGATGGAGACGTCCGTTGAAGTCTGATGATACTAGTTTTAACAGTATTTATTAGTAAAAATACATTAAAATAATATCAATGCAAATATACAGATAATATACGTCGTCAATACTAAATCTAAAAGTGCGGGTATAATAATAATCAATAAGAAATATGCTCTATCGTTGTCTAGGGGATAATGTATTGTCCGATGGAAATATAAAAGTCACTCGGTTCATGCAGGCTGCAGCCTTTGGGGACTGCTGGGTTGCAATGGTTGGAGAGAGAGAGAGTTTGGGGAGAAAAACTTGCCAGCTTTCCTTTTATGATTTCGATCCGTCGGAGTCTCGTTGGTGTGGCCATTCACTTGTGGCCTCTCCTTTAGCTAATCCGTTCTTCCTTGGTGAGCCCGCCAACCCAGGCAAAGGAGGACGCACACGAGCCCCCACCGGCTGTCGCTATTAAACGCTGTCACGGGATCTCTAGCGTTTCT
This sequence comes from Hemitrygon akajei, assembly GCF_048418815.1. Taxonomy (NCBI): domain Eukaryota; kingdom Metazoa; phylum Chordata; class Chondrichthyes; order Myliobatiformes; family Dasyatidae; genus Hemitrygon; species Hemitrygon akajei. The sequence continues at coordinate 134,293,569 of NC_133131.1, read as the reverse complement.
CCTGGTGCGTCTAAAGTGGTTGTTCCCCAGACCCGCTTTTATCCTTACTCACGGGGTCTCAGATGTCAATCAGGTTGGGATGATGCAATCCATCAACCAGCCCACTCTGGTTGTCCCCTGAGGGGTTTCAATGAATAGTACAGTACTCAATGCACAATTCCATCTCCAAGAGACAATGGCCGTTATCAGCGGTTCCGTTTCGCTGAGGTCAGGACACATTCCAAACCTTGTGTATTCTGGACATCTCTCTCTCATTTCCTGGGTCTCAGACCTGAATTAATAGCGATCTTGCGATTCTCAAAAAGGAGGGGGCGACTTTGTACCCTTCGGCCCCTCAGAGTTGTGTCACATTCGTAACAGAGGAACCTGACAGATAATAGCAACACACACAAAATGCTGGTGCAACGCATCAGGCCAGGCAGCATCTATAGGGAGAAGCGCTGTCGACGTTTTGGGCCGAGACCCTTCATCAGGACTAACTTAAAGGAAAGATAGTAAGAGATTTGAAAGTAGGAGGGGAAGGAGAAAATGCGAAATGATAGGACAAGAGCAGAGGGGGTGGTGTGAAGCTGAGAGCTGGAAAGGTGATTGGCAAGAAGGATACAGAGCTGGAGAAGGGAAAGGATCATGGGTCGGGAGGCCTCAGGAGAAAGAAAGGGGGAGGGGAGCACCAGAGGGAGATGGTGAACAGGCAGAGTGATGGGCAGAAAGAGAGAAAAAAAAGGAGGGGGGAAAAAAGCTAAATATATCAGGGTTGGGGTAAGAAGGGGAGGAGGGGCATTAACAGAAGTTAGAGAAGTCAATGTTCATGCCATCAGGTTGGAGGCTACCCAGCCGGTATATAAGGTGTTGTTCCTCCAACCTGAGTGTGGCTTCATCTTGACAGTAGAGGAAGCCATGGATAGACATATCAGAATGGGAATGGGGTGTGGAATTAAAATGTGTGGCCACTGGGAGATCCTGCTTTCTCTGGCAGACAGAGCATAGGTGTTCAGCGAAATGGTCTCCCAGTCTGCGTCAGGTCTCACCAATATATAAAAGGCCACACCGGGAGCACTGGACGCAGTATACCACACCAGCCGACTCACAGGTGAAGAGTCGCCTCACCTGAAAGGACTGTCTGGGGCCCTGAATGGTGGTGCGGAAGGAAGTGTAAGGGCAGGTGTAGCACTTGTTCCGCTTACAAGCATAAGTGCCAGGAGGGAGATCGGTGGGAAAGGATGGGGGTACGAGTGGACAAGGGAATTGCGTAGGGAGCGATCCCTGCGGAAAGCAGAAAGATGGGGGGGGAGGGAAAGATGTGCTTGGTAGTGGGATCCCGTTGGAGGTGGCAGAAGTTACGGAGAATTCTACGTTGGACCCGGAGGCTGGTGGGGTGGTAGGTGAGGACAAGGGGAACCCTATCCCAAGTGGGGTGGTGGGTGGATGGGGTGAGGGCAGATGTGCAGGAAATGGGAGAGATGTGTTTGAGAGCAGAGTTGATGGTGGAAGAAGGGAAGCCCCTTTGTTTAACAAAGGAAGACATCTCCTTCATCCTGGAATGAAAAGCCTTATCCTGAGAGCAGATGGAGATGGAGGAATTGTGAGAAGGGGATAGCATTTTTGCAAGAGATAGGGTGGGAAGAGGAATAGTCCAGGTAGCTGTGAGAGTCTGTAGGCTTATAGTAGATATCAGTAGATAAGCTGTCTCCAGAGATGGAGACAGAAAGATCAAGAAAGGGGAGGGAGGTGTCAGAAATGGACCAGGTAAATTTGAGGGCAGGGTGAAAGTTGGAGGCAAAGTTAATGATGTCGACGAGCTCAGCATGAGTGCAGGAGGCAGCGCCAATGCAGTTGTTGATGTAGCGAAGGAAAAGAGGGGGACGGATACCCATATAGGCTTGGAACATGGACTGTTCCACAAAGCCAACAAAAAGGCAGGCATAACTGGGACCCATGCGGGGGCCCATGGCTGCACCCTTGGTTTGGAGGAAGTGGGAGGAGCTAAAGGAAAAATTATTGAGAGTAAGAACTAATTCCGCTAGACAGAGGAGAGTGGTGGTAGAGGGGAACTGATTAGGTCTGGAATCCAAAAAGATAATAGCAATACCAATTCGACAGATTTGCTATCTTTTTTATTTGTTAAAGTTCAAAATAATGAGTGCAGAAAAGAATCAATGCACAATTTAAACCAATTAAAGTTTCTCACACCAAATCTGACAATAGCAGTATTGTTTCCAAAGCAACAGCAATCCAAAAATTTATGTCAAATCAAAGAACAGTCTATAACCACCCGACCTGTATTTCCACGCCTTACATGGTTTGTCTTTCAGGGACCAATCTATACTACATTATTGAATTACTATCAGCACCTGTAGTTTTAGTCTTGTTCACAAAGGACTAAATTGATGTTGACTAAATTCATTTAATGTGTGAACCTTGGGACACACTATCTAATAACTCTTAGTTCAATTCACATCATGTTCAAAAAGAAAAGAGAAGTTTTTATCACAACTTCTCAGCCACAGTGTTGATATCAAGTATGTTTTAATTAATTTATCTCATTCTTTTCAAATATTTTCAGCAGCAATAACACTGAACAATGTCTATTAATTTCAAATTAAATTTAAATGTTAAGTATGTTAGATATCTCAATGGAACAAACCTCATTTACATTCTCAGTCTTCTGCCTTCCTCAAAAGTTTAATTTTTTTAAAACTAATGGCTCATACTTATAAAATGATTATTAATTATGTTATTCAGGTGCCTGTGAAAAATCTTTGACATTTAATTAGTACCTTCTTTTGATTCTGTGAAGATCACTACATGGGGAAATGTAGAATCAACTATTTATGATGATTAGCTAGAATTTCTTGGTTCTGAAAATTATAATCCATTAGAAATCTCTATCCCTTAGAGCTTTAGGTACCATATTGTTCAAGATATTCAAGGTTGAAAAAGGCAAAATGAATATGTATAGCAGAATTGTGGGTTGTGGGGAATGGAGAGGAAAGCCAGTTATAAAATGGACGAGCAGAGCAGTCTGATGTTCCTCCTTCTCGTTTATTTATCCATTACAATTACAATACAGCACATTTTTTTCAATACATGTTAAAATGTTTTATAATCCTAATAATTTCAAAATACCACTTCTCAAAATCTACATATCATAAGTGAACTTTGGAGCCTCTTCGTCCATTTTAATCTGGCGCAGTGTAACTCTGCCCACCTTTGTTTTCATGCTCAAATATACCTTTCCCACCATTCAGGAAGTAGTGCAGATGGCCTGAATCCTACTAAAGTTGGACATTTTAGGTCATACGCCTTTCAGTGAAGCCCCTACCTTAGAAGTACAAGCTGATGATATCCAGGAAGCTGTGGTCTAAAAGTTGCCCACGACCTAAATGGCCAACAGTCTAATTCTATAACCAGTAAGATTTGAGCAACATGAAATAAGAAAAGGTTAAACAAAAGTGACAAATTAGAATTAACAGGTGCAGGAAGAGAAATAAAGAGAAGCAAAAGAAGACAGGATTTCAAAATTAGTAAACAAGAAGGCCAAGTGAAAAAAAAGTAAATAAAGTTGACATTTTAACGCATTGTTACCAACAATCATTCACAGCCTCCAGAAAAGAGTCTGTGTTTTAAAATGGTTTGTTTTATGGGATAGGTAATAATGCATGTGTTAACAATTATCACATCACTAATAAAAGAGTAATCATTTAGCTATTAGTCACTAGACTTAATTTTCTGTAAAGGTAATTCATTGAAAATTCAGCAAGTTCTTTAAAATAGCAGATGACTGAAGCCAAAGGTGTTTGTACAATGCAAACAGTGGAGCAACATTACTTGACCATTAAACAGTGCTCAATGATAAATCATGATCTGTATTTAGTCTTGCAAAATCTCCTGGCCTTCTGCATATCTGCAAGATGCAGCTCCTTCACATGCCATTCCACTTCAGCAAGTTTTGGACATTCAATTGCCCACATTGGTTAAGCATCAGAACAAAAGGCACAAAGGAGTTTCAAACTGCTAGGCGTGCGCATCTCGCAGAACCTCTCATGGTCCCAGAACATTTTCTACATAATGAAAAATGCTCACCAACTCCTCTACTTTCTGAGGAGGGTGAAGAGAGTTGGACTTTGTGCATCTATACTCACTTCATTCTACAGGTGTGCAGCTGAGAGCATCCCAAGAAGCTGCAGAACAGCTTGGAATGGAAACTGCCCTGCGTCAGACAGAAAGTTCCACTACAGGTAATCAAAATTGACCAGTATATCACTAGTACCAGCCTACCAGCCATCAAGGACACATATACAGAAAGATGCCAGAAAAGGGCCAGAAACACACCTTACATAACAAGGTGTTATGTAACCCACCCTGCTCATGGACCATTTGCCCCACTCCCATCAGGAAGCAGGTAACATAATATCTATGCTAGGAGAACCAGATTCAATAACAGTTACCTTCCCTAAATAGTAAGGTTGATCAACACCTCCACCCACGAACCCAACCACCAATAGTTTATCACTTCCTGTCAGTCACCATCTGTACAGGCACTCCTGTTCCCAACGTCACTTTATGAAGGTACAATCTATGTATACAAGCTATTTTATGTACTTATATTTATTGATTTTTTAAATTATTCTGTTCTGTATCTTATAATGTTTTTTGTGCTACATTGGATCTGGAGTAATAATTATTTTGTTCTCCTTTACACTTTTGTACTGGAAATTACATTAAACAATCCTGAAGAAATCCACATTGCAACCAAAATTACTGCAATCCACAGATACACTGGGGACTTTGAGACCAGTGTCTGCCACAGGAGATGAATTTTTTCTTGATGCACCATCAATAACTCTCGGAGACGTGAGGTGAGAGATTGGTTTTTATTAGCTGGAAGAAAGCACTGTCAGCAGCAAGAGACCATCACACAACATCCTGGAGACTGAGGGAGGAGCAGTGCCTCCAATCGCCTTTATACCGGGGTCTGTGGGAGGAGCCACAGGAGCAGTCAGCAGGGGGCGTGTCCAGACATGTAGTTCACCACAGTTCTGGATAGAGATGGCTTGAGCTCCAAAACCTGGCCCTCCGTACCTCCCTCTGCAACTAGATCCTTGACTTTCTAACTGGAAAACTGCAACATGTATGGATCAGAAATAACACCCCCACTTGCTGACAATTGAAACTAGCATATATCAGGGATGCATGCTTAAACCACTGCTCTACTCTCTCTCCACCCATAACTGTGTGGCTAGGCACAGTTCAAATGCAATCTATAAACTTGCTGATCACACAGATTTCATATGTCACCAAAGACACTTGCAAATGTCTTGTACCATGGAGAGCATTCTAACTGGCCGCACCACCATCTGGTATGGAAGGGGGGATGGGTTACGGGCTACTGCACAGGATTAAAATAAGCTGCAGAGAGTTGTAAACTTAGCCCGCTCCATTATGGGCACTACACTACATAGTATCCAAGACATCTTCAAGCAGCAATATCTCAAAAAGGCAGCATCCATCATTAAGAACCCCCATCAACCAGATTATGCCTTGCTCTCTTTGCTACCATCAGGAAGGATGTACAGAAGTCAAGTCAAGTCAAGTCACTTTTTATAGTCATTTTGACCATAACTGCTGGTACAGTACACAGTAAAAACGAGATGACGTTTTTCAGGACCATGGTGTTACATGAAGACAGAAGGCACACACTCAACAATTCAGGAACAGCTTCTTCCCCTCTGCCATCCAATTCCTGAATGGACATTGAACCCATGAACACTACCTCACTACTTTTTATTCTCTTTTTGTGATAATTATTTAACATATATATTCTTACTGTAATTTACAGTATTTCCCTCTATTATTCTGTATTGCCTTGTACTGCTACCACAAAGCCAGCAAATTTCATGACATATGCCAGGGATATTAAACCCGACTCTCTTTTTGACTGAGTTATAATTTGTATCTATTGATTGCTAATCACGTGAATTGTGGAATACTGTATTATTGCAAAGATGTGACACAATCATCACTGAATAAACCTCCTTTGGAAAGGGGAAATAAAGATTACTAACAGAAGGATATTATAGAATCTTAGAATCAGGACAAATTAAAGGCAGAGAGGGAAGCTATTTGGTTCATTTTTGCCATGTTTCCCAAAGAAGAGTAATTTTGGTTAATCCCTTTCCCCAGCAGTTGGTCCGAAGCCTCACATATTAAAGGATTTCATGTCTTAGTCACATTAGGAAAGTACCTGCATGAGGGTTTCTATGGCCAGCACACAATCAGATAGTTTCTTTCCTTTACAACTACTAATTTTCTATTAATAACCTAGATGGAATGGTAAGCACTGTCTCAGTCTATCACAAGCATGTCACTTTCTCCCATTCAGTCCAGCATCAGGAAGGATGTACTGTATATGATAAGAAACTAATGTGACCTGGTTGTTCACTTTACAGCAAAGGGAACCTTGGGTTTTTGTAATTTTATAAAACTCACTGGCTTATAATACATGTTATACAAATTCATTAAGTTCCTTAATTGGTTTCCTTGACCTACCATGGGTTGAAGTATCCTTTTTTAATAATTGATAATTCTCCATCAAAAATCAGGTCAATTCTACATATTTTCACAAATTCAACATGCAATACCCAATTTTTACTAGAAATTTATAACTCCTTGTTCATCCTCTCTAGCAATTTGTTGTCATAGAATTATACCACACAGAAACAAGAATATTATTTCAACAATGACCATCAAATATCTGTCCATGCTAATCCCTTTTACCAACATTTGGTCCTTAGCCACCTATGCCTTGCAAATTCCAATGTTTCTCTCAACATCTCTTGAATGTTTTGAAAGTACCTGCCTTCATCAGCCATAGGCAGTACATTCCAAATTCCAACCACCCTTTGGGTAAAAGTCTTCCTTCCCCTCAAATGCTCTTAGCTCTTTATCACTCCATTCTGAAGACTCATCATTTTTATGTGCAGTGCTGTATGATGCAGCTGATCACGGTCCCATGACCACAATTGTTCTCAGCAAATTTTTTCTACGGAAATGGTTTGCTATTGCCTTCTTCTGTGCAGTGTCTTTACAAGACAGGTGACCCCAGCCATTATCAATACACTTCAGAGATCGTCTGCCTGATGTCAGTGGTTTGTATGACCAGGTCATGTGATTTGCACCAGCTGCTCATTCGATCATCCACCACCTGCTCTCATGGCTTCACATGATCCTGATTGGGGGTCTAAACAGGTGCAATACCTTGCCCAAGGTTGACCTGGCTAATGGAGGGAAGAAGTGCCTTACACCTCGTCTAGTAGACACACGCCTCCACCCACCACCCTAAAGACTAAAGCTAGTTAATCCTGTTAATTTAGAAGTGTTGGTTATGATGCAAACCCAGATGGGCAGGGATTGGAATGGCATACTGGAATACCCAATTGTATCATTGGACTCTAATTACTCCGTAAAATCCAATTTTACAAGCATTTTAGTAAGATTTATATATTGCAACATGACACAATTTCAGTTTGATGATTTAGAGGATCAAATTAAGCATGGGACTTGGAAGGTCCACCATTGTAGAAATATTCCTTCCCGTGCAGTTACACACTCAGACTTTGTGATGTTCAGGAGGGAATTTGATCTTTCTCTTTGTGACAACACAACTGACTCAGCACTATGGTGAGTAGTAAAGATGTGGAGTATCTGCATCAGAGGACGGATGTAGCTCGCTGGCTATAAATACTTTATTTCAAGGCCTTCACTAAAAAGGACAGTTGTTAAGGAGCAATAAATAATCTGTGATCTCCAAACAGCCTCTTCATGCTTGCTACAAGAATAGAATCAGGAGAAATTTACTGACTCCAAGGAACAATTAATCCATAAAGCCTTTGACAATGGGAGGGCAGACTCTGGATGGCAGCACATCTGGAATCTTCAACAGGTTGTCCATTAGCTTTAACCTTGAATTTACAGTGCTCCATCAAAATGCTCAACAGGGTAACAGTGAAGTGCAATTGTTTCATACCCGTAATAGTGACATAAATGAGAGAAATGAGGGAACTTCTCTCAAAGCACAGCCCTGCATTTAACCCATTGCCAACCCCTGTCCTAATCAGAACCCAATAAACACTCTGCTGTAGTAGACACTGCCTCTTTATAATTAGCTGTGATAAACATCTCACTAGGATGGGATGTGGTTGTACCATGGCCACCGCCACCACAGAATGATACACTTTCATTTTAGCAATCCTTATGAAATGAAGCCAATGTGCTTTTCTTTAAAAACTCATCTTCCTTTTCAAGAAATGGAAGTTCCACCAATAACACAGTAGAAACTTACAGTCTGCACAGCAAGCTAGATTCAACAATATACACAATAATACTTTAAAGTATATGTTTTGATTACTGTTTGAAGGATATTTTAAATTTATATTAAAGATAATAACCTTACGGAATATAATAGAATAGCCAAGAATGTAGCTTATGAGAGTGAGGTCAATAGTGAGTGAAGAAACTAATGTCAAAACCATTTCTCCAAGGTTCATTAGTGCCATAAAATCCATCTCTATCATGAGGCCATGTTTCATTTTGTGCATTGCTATCTAGAGAGCCATCATATAACAGGTGCTAAAGATCTCTTAACAGTAATACAATTCGATTTTTATAGTAATGGCTCTCTGGTGGGTCAGATAACCTTTGAGTTCTGTGCATCTCAACATGTTAACTCACAGACATCTGCACCTGTTTGTGTAACATCAGAGATCATCCCTGTGGTTTTGGCGTAAAAGGAGCAGCTGTTGTTCATTCCTCTAAATTCTCACAGCAAAGGAAGATTTTCTTTGCAAAGATACCTCTGTAGTGCCTATATATTTTTTCCTTGCAGGTTACTAAATCTTTCAACTAACAAGGGTAATGATGATTTTCACCTGCATGATCATCTCCTTAACAGAAAAGCTACATTTAAATATATGTAAGGATATGACAGATGAGGCAAGCTACAATAACACATACCAGACACCAGTCTGAGCTTGCAGAAGACAATTGCTCTCCCATTACTTTTCACTATGGTCACTAATTAACGGAGCCAGCTGGCAACAATGATGTACCAAAGAAGACTGAAAAGTGGGGAGTACTGGAGTGAGCACCACAAGGTAGTGGGGAGACTGCAAAATTCCCCTCCATCGTTCTCAGTCACTGACATCTTGCAGGAAGTCAAGTCACATTGTGGAATTCCAGCCCAAACTCAAAGAGAAAGTGAGGAGTTAATGAAAAGACAAACAACTCACTAGGCAACCAAGCATGTGACAGTAACAAATAGCAAGACAGATTTTATGATAAAAATAACTTCAAAGTTCAAATTCTAAGTTAATTTATTATCAAAGTACATATATGCTATGTGTACTACCTTGAGACTCATTTTCTTGCAGACATTTACAGAAAAGAGACAAAAATAGAATTTTACGACAAATTATACGCAAGACAAAAACTGATAAACAACCAATGTGCAAAAGACAAACTGTGCAAATAAAAATAATACTGGGAGCATGAGCAGTAAAGAGTGTTTGAAAGTGAGGCTGTAGGTCATAGTATCAGTTCAGAGTAATGAAGTTATCCACATTAGTTCAAAAGCCTGATGGTTGTAGTACCTGGTAGTGCCAAAGTCAAAGTAGTAAATCAGGCAGCAACTTCTAGCAACCCCACAAATATAAAACTCATAAAGGATTGTGCAAATGGACACCTCCTCCACAAGAAAACGTTAAAGGAGTGATCAAGTTTTACCACTATTGTTAGCCAAATCAAAGGTGGTGACAAATCAGCATATCGGAGGGATATTGAAAATCTGGCTGAATGGTGTCACAACAGCAATGTCAGCAAGACCAAAGGGCTGATTATTGACTACAAGAGGTGGAAACCAGAGGTCCATGAGCCGAACGTCATCAGGGATTAGTGCTGGTGAGGGTCAACAACTTTAAATTCCTTAGTATTATCATTTCAGAGGATCTGCATTGCATCCAGCATGCAAGTGCAATTACAAAGAAAACATGGAAGCCCCTCTACTTTTATTAGAAATTTGTGTAGATTCAGTGTGTCATCTAAAACTCTGGTGAACTTCGATTGGCGTGCAGTGGAAAATATATTGACTGCTTGCATTACAGCTTGGTATGGAAGCACCGTTGCCCTCAAATGGAAAAGCCTACAAAAATTAGGGGATACAGACCAGTCTATCACAGGTAAAACAATCCCCACCACAGAGCACATCTGCATGGAGCATTGTCCAGGAAAGCAGAATCCATTATCAAGGACCCCCACCATCCAGGCCGCCCTCTCTTCTCTTTGTTGCTGTCAGTAAAGAGGACAGGAGCCTCAGGACCCACACTACCAGGTTCAGGAAGAGATACTACCCCTCAACCATCAGGCTTCACTCACCCCACCACTGAACTGTACCCAAAACCTATGGATTCACTTTCAAGGACTTTTCATCTCATGTTCAGCTCAAGATGGTAAAACCTGAGGTACAGGCATAGCCAAGCACACTCATTTCTCAGTTACCAGGAACTTTCAGACTCTTCTAGTGATGTTTAGTATTGTGGCTTTCTGAATATTGCTGTGTAGGCCTAATTGTTTAATGCCATTGTGCAGTGATTTGGGGACAATTCCAGTTGTAGATATTACTATTAGAACAAAGTATACCATGTTCATGTTCCATAGTCTCTCAATCTCCTCTGAATTCAGCATATTTCTGGTGGTTTTATTGATTTCTGTATATTATATGCATTTGGAATGGCTACATCTATTAAGCAAATTTTTCTAGTTTCTATTAGCATTTATTATCTTGAATTTGTTGGTCCTTTATATGTATTTTTGATAAATTTTGCATTAACTACCTGGTCCTGTATTGTCAAAAGGTGTCCCTTTGTTTCTGGGAAGATGTCTTCAATTTTGAACTCTTGTTATTATCATTTTTGTTTTCTATTTGCCCAGTTTGTTGTCTTTTGCACATTGGTTGTTTGCCTATCTTGTGTGAGGTCTTCCATTGATTCTAGTGTGTTTCTTTGTCTTGACTGTGAATGTATGCAAGAAAATGAAACTGAGGTTTGTATAAGGTGACATGCATGTAGTTTGATAATAAACTTACTTTGAAGCAGAGAAAGCATGAGCTAATGAATTTGATAAAGGCAAACAAGTCGGCAGAATACACAATCTATGGTAGGATGCTAAGGTGTATAAAAAAAGAAGGATCTTAGTATGCTTGCCCATAGGTAGGTAAATAATGTCATAAACAGAAATTGGCATTTGTTATAATAGCAAAGATGTGTTAGCACCAGAGAAGCTGCAGAAGAAATTTACAAAGGTGATGTTAGCTAAGCAGAGGTAATTTTGTTTGGAATAGAAGAGGGTTAGGCAAGATTTAATCACGTATGCACTTAGAAAATGAGCTGGATATACAGGACACACTGTACTTCCATAGCAATGGCCAGTCACAATATAGGTTTAAGCCCATTTGTAGGAAACAGAGAATGGGAGTGATGGAGGAATGACCCAAAATATGATGGGTATTCTCTGCCTGTGAGAATGGTGCAAGAAAGCCTCAAGGCTATGGACCAATAACTATGAATTGGAATGAATATAAAGACAACACGTGTGAATCTGCAGATGCTGGAAATAAATAAAAACACAAAATGCTGGCAGAACTCAGCAGGCCAGACAGCATCTATGGGACGAGGTAGTGACGACGTTTCGGGCCGAATTTCTCCCATAGATGCTGTCTGGCCTGCTGAGTTCTGCCAGCATTTTGTGTTTTTATGAATATAAAGAGTTCATTTTGTGGCCAACAACACATGGCAGATTAAGTGGCTGCCATCAATGCCATAATTTGTTGATTGCTCCTAATATTTCACTAAGAGATCTGCCATCAAAATTCATGAGACAGTTTAACAGCTTGATATGTCTTAATTACTCAAAGTCAAACTTAAAGTAAAAATTTATTATCCAAGTATGTATCTCTTCTCAGGCACTGAAAATATGTTACATAGGTTGAATTTCTTTTTCACAGATACTAAAATGTGTTTTAAAGATTTTTCTTTGTTATTTTAATCTGATTTAAATCAATTTTTTTCCTCTGTTTTTATTTTACATAATTTATTATGGAGTTAATTATTCCCCCGATACAGACCCTGGAGATCTCACTAACAATTTTTCCAAACTGATTTGTTTTTCCTGTTTGTACAGGTCCCCAGTCCTCCATGGTAAATGTCATTTCTGAGGCAGATTCAATCTGCAGTTTATCCTGCTACAGATGGTGCAAACACGTGACAGCAGTTAAAGATTGTGGGACAGTAAAGACTGCTCAATGGTACAGCTGATAGATAGAGCTTTTTCCCCACACAGGTCTAGTAATTCATGCTCATTTTTGACCTTGGTCCCTGTTGGTGGAGTTTCCACATAATCCCTGTGACCATGTGATTCAGTTTCCTTCCTCATTCCAAAAGACATATGTAGGTGAAGGATAGAACCTGGAGGAAGTAATGGAAAAGCGGCAAGAATAAAATGGGATCAGTGTAGGATTACTGCAACAATCTGCTAGAATTGCTCAAGCAGATAGTTGGCATAAAGAGATATGCACGGACTTTGAGGCGAGTGATCCCAGGCTCGAATCCTACCCCCTCCTTGCATACTTTCCATCCATGTTGGGTTGAGCGTTGTATTAGCAACTCAGCCTCGCTAAAGAAATTGCAAGGTTGCCGCCCAGTGTGTCACAATTCTTGGAGAGGAACCTGCTTCATGTAGAATAGCATTGTGACAAGCTACAGGAGAATGGCTTTAATCATTATAAAGCCCCAAGAGAAAAACTAAAGTCGGTAGTGTTAATGAATTGTTTTCTTGACTTGTTCACTGGCTTCCACTTCTTGTTGTGCATCAAATCATCATTTAGAAGCAGTTCAGCGAAGGTTTATTAAGTTGATTTCTAAGATAAAGGGGTTGTGTCAAGAGGAAAGGTCGCTGAAGAGAAAAATGGGGTGATGTTATTGCAAATTCTGAGGTTCTGATGGGACTTTACAGTCAAGATGCTAAGAGGATGTACTAGAGATATGCTGAAAGCTGATAAATCCCCAGGCCCTGGGGACCTACTGTACTTCAAATCGTTTTGAAAGGGGTGGCAGAGTTAAATCAATGCACTGACTGTTACCTTCAAAAATGTCATGGATTCTATAATGGCTCCCACAAATTGTAAGATAGGAAAAGTCTAACCCTACTGTTTAAGAAAGGAGGGCAAGAGAACAAAGGGAACGACAGATCTGTTAGCCTAAGAATAAATGTAGGAAAAATATAAGAATCTGTTGTTAGGAAGTTTTCAGAAGACCATCAATAGGGTATCACACAAAGATTAATAAATGGAATTACAGTGTATCATATGGCAGGTGATATATTGGATTAAATTAATGATTAGTTCACTTACAAGAAACAGATTTGAAATAAATGAGTCCTATTCAAGTTGGGACATTGTAATTATAAGGATACCACAGGGATTGTTCATCAGAAGTGATGACCCTGAAATTATCAGAATGTCACAGACCCACATCTAATAAATCTAATATATCTAATGGCTCACAGCTCCAAACACCCAAGTTTGATCCTGATCTCTGTTGCACTTTCTGTCAAGTGACCATACAAGTTTTTGCCAGATGCTCTATCTTCTTCCCACATCCTAGAGCCATGCTGGTAGGTTAATTGGCTTTTATGAATTATCTCCTGGTGCAAGTAAAAAAGAACTGATGACAGCAGGTCGACATGTGATAAAGAATAAGTTGCAAGGCTACAAGGTATTAGCACCAGGTGAAGGGTGGGAGTACGGGTAGGAATTGTTCTGTTGGGAGCCAGCATGGACTTAATGACCAAATAGCCTCCTTCTGTGTCATAATAAGCAAGTTCTCTTCTCCTAAGGGAAGGAAATCTGCTGTCCTTACATAATCTGATGAATTTATGATTTACCTTTAATGCTCTCTGAAGGGCATGATAAATCACAAACTTATCACCATTGCTTTCACAAGAAAAGTTGAGGATGGGTAATGAATAGTGGCTTTCCCAGTGATGCTTATGCCACTTCATCAAAGACCTCCACCATCTAGGCTATGCCTTCTTCTTGCTACCATCTTTGGGTATAGAAGTCTTAGGTCCCACACCACCGGGTTCAGGAACAGTTATTAACCTATAAGCACTAACTGGAATGGAAGCTTTAATCACCACTATGTGGAATTGAAGTGTAGATTGTTCAGCATTTTCAAAGACTCTTTATAACTCATGCATCAGTGTTATTTTTATTAGCACAGTTTGTCTTCTTTTGCACATTGGTTGTTTGTCAATCCTTGTCTATTTATGTAGAGTCATTTGTATTATTCTACTGGATACCTTTTTTCCCCTCTAAATGCCTGTGAGAAAGAAAATGATTCTCAAGGTAGCTTATACATACTTAGATAAAACATTTACTATGAACATTGAAAACGTGTAACATCCTGGATTTATCTATTTTTAATTATTATCAAAAAACAACCAAACAGGAGTTTGATAAATTTTCTTTAACCTGAAGGATAGTTTTGAGCCCATTCATTATCACTTAACCACTGTCATCAAATTTGTTTGTTCCTACAAGAGAGGCTGCCTCCAAACTTCCAGCCTATAAGCAACTATCTTGTAAACTGTTAGCTGGTTCAAAACAGGGGGAAATATTAAATATAAATTTAAACAGAGATAAATAGCAAGCATGCATTGTTGAAGAGCTTCTTACAGACATCCACTCTAGTGCCCTATGCTCAAGATACCAACTGAAACACTGCTAAACACCCTCCGCACACATTGTGCCAGAGCTTCTCCTAAATACAGCCACTCCAGAAATCATCACCTTGATAACTCTTCTACCCACCAGCCATTCTTCCAAATCTTCATTCCTATTGTTGCGCTACTGTCAGAGCCCTTTACCTTCCCTTACTGCTGCAAGGAATCGACTGCTTCTTCAAGATTTTGTAGCATCCTAATTACATTAAAGTGCTTTCAGTATACCAGGTATCAGAATGCCTCAGGGACTGGAAATACATAGCAAGTTCCAAACCTACGGACCATTTATTTATGGTATACACCCATATCTCCTGTGGAAAAGTTTACAGTACTTACTTCTCCATACTCAGACTAGTCTAGACAACCCCTGTATCACTGCCATTCAGATTACAAAAATTTGCTCCTACAGAATTCACAAATCACTCCCCAAAAATTTAATGAACAATATTTTCACTCACAGAATCTGTATGTAAATAAATAAATTAGCAGAACACACACAAGACGCTGGAGGAACCTAGCAGGTCGGGCAGCATCTATGGAAAGAAATAAACAGCAGTCAATGTTTTGGGCCAAGACCCTTCATCAGGACTCGAAACTTCCACTGTTTATTCCGCTCCATAGTTGCTACCTGACTTGCTGAGTTCCTCCAGCATGTTGCATGTGCTACTCTGAATTTCCAGCATCTGCAGAATCTCATGTTTATAAATCAAAACATTTATTTTTCAACTCCTGTTTCTTGATGCATGCACAAATGATGCAACTTGGCACTGTGGAAAGTTGTGATGGATTAAAGATAAAGGTGAGCTTTATTGTCACATGTGCACTGAAACATACAGCGAAATGCTTTGTTTGCATCGAGAACCAACAGAAACAGTCATGCCCTTGCTGTCTTTTCACAGTTGCCAAAATCCAGGAGGATGTTTTTCAGTCAGTTAACTGAAAATGCCGGAGGTACTGCAAGCCAGGTAGCATTTATGGAGGGAATAAAGACTGATCAATGGGCTCAGCCCAAAGCAGCCACTGTTTATTCTCCTCCATAGATTCTGCCTGGCTTGCAGAGTTGCTCCAGCTTTCAGTGTGTGTTGCTCAAGATTTCCAGCATCCTGAATTTATGACTTGTGGGGGTGTCTTATTTTGGTCATCATCCCCTGCACTCCTCCTCCCTCTAACCCCACCCATCTGATAGTCTTGCATCAAATAATACCACGTCACCATGTCAAGCTGCAGTTCCCTGGATTAGGATGAAGGGATGGCATGTGGTAGCAAGGTGACATCAACAGATGTGGAAAAAATAAACCTATAACTCATTCATATGGCAGCAGTCATCACAGGTGGACGAGACTTCACGGCAGGTCCTGGCTTATTAAAATAACGTATTAATCATATCAGTATGAACGCCTCAAAATGGACTTAGCACAGCTTCTAAATATAGAACACAGGTGGCAGATACTCCTAACCGAGCTCTAATATACACAAAAGAGCTCCAGAATGGTTCAGAATGTTGGTGCTGTGCTGAAACTGTATGTGTGAAGCACAGCACACATCACTCTTCGGATGTTAATGATAACCAGCCTTAATATAGGTCCTCCAATTCCTTTTAATTTGATTTTAATCTTTTTTGTCAACATTGCATGGCACTTGCCACATTCCTAATCTTTTCCTCAACCCCTCAAAAGAAACTTTCTTTCTTAAAGTTCAAAGTAAAATTTATTATCAGAGCACATAGATGTCACCACATATAACCCTGAGATTCTTTTCCCTGTGGGCATACTTAGCAAATGTATAGAACAATAACTGTAAACAGGATCGATGAACAACAAACTGTGCAAATGCAAATAGAAATGAATTGAAATAGATAACGAGTATGAAATAACAAGATAAAGAGTCTTTGAAGTGAGACCATGGGTTGTGGGAAACACAATGAGTGTAGTTACCCCTTTTGTTCAAGAGCCTGATGGCTGAGGGGTAGTAACTGTTCTTGAACCTGATGGTGTAAGTCCGGAAACACTTGTACCTGCTATCTGAAAGCAGCAGTGAGAAAAGAGCGTGGCCTGGGTGCTGAGGATCTCTGGTGATGGATGCTGCTTTTCTACAGCAATGTTTTGTGTTGTTGGGAGGGCTTTACCTGTGCTGTACTGGGCCCAACCCACCACCTTTTGTAGGATTTTCTGTTCAAAAGGCATTGGTGTTCTCATACCAGGCCGTAAAGCTGCCAGTCAGCACACTTTGCACCACACATCTATAGAAGTTGCCAAGGTTTTTGATGACATGCTGAATCTTCGCAGACTCCTGAGGAAATAGAGATGCTGTTGTACTTTCTTTGCAATTATATTTATATGATGGGTCCAGGACAGATCCTTGAGATAGTTACACCCAAGAATTTTAAGTTACTGACCCTCTCCACCTCTGATGATTACTGGCTCATGGACCTCTGGTTTCCCTCTCTTAAAGTCTACAGTCAGTTTCTTGGTCTTACTGACATTGACTGAGGTTAGTGTTATTAAACCACTCAGCCAAATTTTCAGTCTCCCTCTTGTATGCTAATTCATCACCACCTTAAATACAGCCCACAACAGTGGTGTCATCAGCAAACTTGTATATGGTTTTGGAGCTGTACTTAACAACACAGTCATAGGTGTAAAGCGAGTAGAGCAGGAGGCTAAGCACACATCCCTGGGGTGCTCTGTGCAGATGGAGATTGTGGAGGACATGTTTTTGCCAATTTGAACTAACTGGGGTCTGCAAGTGAGAAAATCCAGGATCCAATACCAAGGGGTATTGAGCCTTGGAGTTTACTTATTAGTTTTGAGGGGATGATGGTATTAAATACTGAGCTGTAATCAATAAAGGGCATCCTGATGTTTGCATCTTTGCTGCCCAGATGTTCCAAAGTTGTGAGAAGCGCCAATGAGATGGTATTTGCTGTAGACCTGCTGCTTCAGTAGGCAGATTGGAATGGATCCAAATCACCACTCAGGAGCTGACATGCTTCAACACCAGCTTTATAAAACACTTCATCACTTTGGATGCATGTACCGGGCAATAGTCACCGAGTTCCTTTACTTTCAGTCCTATTTGCTCAAGTAGACATGCTCCAAATAGTTACAACTGCTCCTCAACTGGCAGATTGGCGCCGCTGGGCAACAGCTTCCAAAGTTCCAACAGCACCATCCTGTGGTGGATCATAATAGTTCTACAAACACTCTGAAATAGTAGGCTTTCAAGCAAGTAGGGAGGGTTAAGGTGGTGTGGTAATGTAGAAGGGGTAGCAAATAATGAAACAGACTGCACTTATTCAATAGTAATACATGGAATGGAAACTGAGAAAGAAATATACAAATTTCCTTCAAGATAAATCAATGAATCGATTCCCAAAGATCACATTTTACACGTAGAGGTTCAACTTGGATTGCACGGTTTTTATTATGAAGAAATATAATGTCCTATTCTCATTTAAATATTACAGTCAAAGGATGCATAGTACTACACTATTATAAAGGGATTTTATCTTAGTTTTACTGCTTATCTATCCGAATCTTCAAGAACCAAGTTAATGGACATTGTCAGCTCTTAGCCATCATTGCTCCATAAATTCAGCTTTTTTTCTAAAAGTATAAAACTTCAGTTATAGTAGATATTCAATGAAAATTAATATTCTATGGGTTATTTATTGAAACAAACTGGTACTTTCTCACTAGTGTGGCCTGGTGTAACATTCTAACAATAGAAATTGAAATAAACCACTGGAGCACGTTTGTAAACAAACAAGGATTTCAAAGCCTTCAAAGGATTTCAATTGATCTTTGAAACTATCATTGATAGCTAAAGTACAATATTAAACTCAAAGAGTAAAATTGATCAATTACTGATGTGTAAAATGATTAAAGATTTTATGTTTTTTAAAGCTGAATAATTCCTTCAGTGTAAAAGTTTGCTCTTGCTTTTCCTCTAAAGTAATTTACACCTCTCCACATTAGGATATGCCCACAACCTGCCTGCTTGTTCTGCTCAAATCCCTAAAAAGAGGGAATGTTTTCTGGAAGGGGAAGTTATTGATTAAATTTCTTAAACTTGTCCTGTGGATTACCCTTGTCCCTAAGCCTGCAATATGGAGAGAACAAGCACAAAGCTCAGCTTTGAATTGCTCTAAGGTATATTCAGATATTATTGCTTCATCTCTGGCCAAAGGAGAAGTTCCAGAAGAATGGACAGTGGAAAATATGGTACTATTGTTTAAAAGTGGTAGCAAAAACCAGCCAGGAAACTAGAGATTGGTGAGTGTGACATTGGTGGTAGGCATATTGATGGAGGGGATTCAGAGAAACAGGATGTAACATTTGAAGAGAAAGGGTAGTTGCTAAATTGGTTTAATATTGTCACAAGTACCAAACTTGCTTTGCATGCCATTCATACAGATCACTTCATTACAGCACTGCATTGAGGTAGTACAAGGCAAAACAATAACAGAATGCAGACTCAAGTGTTAGAGTGACAGAGAATGTGCAGTGTAGACAGACAAGAAGGAGCAAGACCAAAAACAAGGTAGATTGTAAGGTCAAGAGTCCATCTTATTATTCCAAAGGACCATTCAATATTCTTATAACAGTGGGACAGAAGCTATCCTCGAGCCTGGTGGTAGGTCAAGCTTTTGTATCTTCTAACTAATGGGAGGATGGAGAAGAGAGAATGCCCAGGGTGAGTGAGGTCTTTGATTGTGTTGATTACTTCACCAAGGCAGCAAGAACTTTAGACAGGGTTCATGGAGGTAGGCTGGTTTTGGTGATGTGTTGAGCTGCACCTACGATTCTGCACATGATGCCACTCTAAGTATGATGCATCCTTGTAAGATGATTTCTATGGCACATCAATAAAAATCGGTGAGGATCAAAGGGGATATGCCAAATTTCTTTAGCCTTCTCTGGAAGTTGAGGTGCTGCTGAGTTTTCTTGGCTGTGGTATCTACATTGCTGGATCACAAAGGAACTTGAAGCTTTCACCCCTCAGCCTCAGCACCACTGATGCAGACAAGAGTGTACGCACTCTGCACCCACCCCCCAACCTTCCTGAAGTCAATGACCAGCTCTTTTGTTTTGCTGACATTGAGGGCAGGATTATCATAACACCACGCCACTAGGCTCTTTATTTCTTCCTCCTTCATTGTTATTGGAGATTCAGCCTACTATAATAGTGTCATTTATAAACTAGTAGATGGATTTAGGATTGAATCTGGTCACACCACCATGTGTGTAAAAGGAGCAGAGCAAGGTGCTGAGGATTAAGTATTATGGGGCATCAATGATAAGAATCATGGCAGAGAACGAAATGGGATAGCTACACTCGATTTCTCTTCCCCCATCATTGAAAGGTTCCCACAACCAATGGACTCACTTTCAAGGGTTCTTCATCTCATGTTCTTGTTATTTATCGCTATTCATTCTTGTTATTTATTTATTTATTATTTATTTTTATTTTTATTATTTATTTATTGTTATTTATTGCATTTGCAGAGTTTGCTGTCTTCTGTAGTCTGGTTGATCCTGAACTGATCCTGTTATAGTTACTGTTCCGTAGATTTGTTGAGCATGCCCACAAGAAAATGAATCTCAGGGTTGTATGTGGTAACATACAGTATATGTACGAGGGGTGATTGATCAGTTTGTAGTCTAAGGTTGAAGGAGTCAATTTTAGAAAACCTAGCACATTTTTTTTTCAACATAGTCCCCTCTTACACTTCCACACTTAGTCCAGCGGTCGTGGAGCATACGGATCTTGGACCTCCAGAAAGTGTCCACAGCAGGGGTGATTGATAAGTTCATGGCCTGTGATAGAAGGAGATGGGTTATACAGCTCTCGTTACATGCACATGTGGTTCAACTCTTTGAGTGATTATGCAGAAAGTTTGAAGTTAATAACTCACCGAGGTGATTGAAAAGTTTGTGGCTTAAAGTGGAAGGAGATGAGTTATCCATCCCCGCATGCCCCGTATTCAAGCCAATTTCTTTCTGCAAGTAACCCATTATCTGGACATTTGCAACACAGATCTGTGGAATATTTCAGGTTGTGGTAGTTAGAAAAAAATAATTATTTAATTTCCAATTACGTTTAGTAAACTTGATCTTACCGAAGTTCTGTTCCAGAAATTCTTTATGATCGTGTTAGAAGAGTCATTCTAATTGCAGTTTGCACTGTAACCAACATATCTAGCACATCCACAGCCACTTGGAAGGAATATAATTTACAAATGGTTACTAAAGCTTCAGCATGGCATCAAGATTACTGTATAATATAACTGTATTCATTCTGTAGACAGTTACTGTATAATGAGTTACCAAATGAGTATGAATTCCTTTGAGGTATTTCAACCTAATTATTTAAAGATGCAGTATTAAGTAGGCGGTTAATGTCACTCACAAGTGTAATCTAAAATGGTATTGCAGGATAATATTTCCAAATATACAACACATCAGTAGGAGTAGAAACATTATTAAAACGAATCACCAAATTACCCTATTAATGAGAAACGTGTTTTAGCTGAGTTAGTATTAACTGTGAATGTAAAAGAGCTTAATTGGTAATATAATCTTTAACTTTATTGCAAGGGTGGAAATTTAGTTAAATTAAGCATGTTCTAAACTTCTGAAAATCAGTGGCTAGCAAACTCCCATTCCTCCAGCAGTTTATTTTTTTTTGCAGTGAAAAACTTTTGCAAATTAAAGAACTCATCAATTCAGAGGGCCTGAAGTAATAAAGGAGCAGAAATTGATATTAGACCAAGCAATATGTCAGCTTGCTCCAAGCTGCATTTCAAGTGCTGTTAAATTGATCAGAGCAGGTGGCCTCAATGGCACTCTGGATATCAAGCTGTGGATTACAGAATGGTTAGAGCAGGAAGGAAGTCATTAACCTCATCAAATCTAAATCAGCTCCATCAAGTCCTGCTCTCCTATCTACTTGTCAAAGTCCCACGAAGTCTTCCATTCTATTCATCCAGCTCCCTTTTGAGTGATACAATTGAGTCTGATTCCAGTACTATCAAAGAATTGTATTCCAAACCCTGAGCACTCAGAACATAAAAATGTTCAACCCTTATGTCACTTATGGTTCAATTGCCAGGCGTCTTTTATCTATACTTACCTGGTTTTTAATCCTTTAACCAACAGCAAGTTTCTCTCTGTGTACTTCAAGGGTTTAAATACTTATCAGATCTCCTTACATCGTCCTTTATTCCAAAAGGAACAGCTTCTCTGGTCTAGAGACAAAACCGAAGTCCCTCATTCTATGAATCACTGTGGTAAATCTCTTCTGTTCTTTCTCTAAAGCCTTTACATCTTTCTGAAACAGTGGCACTTGGAATGGAATACAATGCTCAATATGTGGATGAAGTGATATCATGACTTCATTGATCTTGCACTCAGTGCCGCTCTTTTAAGAATCAGGATCTTGTATTTTTAAGCATTTTCTCAATTTGCCATTTAGAATGAAATGTTGGCGCATGGCCAAGTGGCTAATGCGTTGGTCTAGTGATCTGAAGGTCGCTAGTTCAAGCCTCAGCTAAGGCAGCGTGTTGTGTCCTTGAACAAGGCACTTAACCACATATTGCTCTGCGACAACACTAGTGCCAAGCTGTATCAGCCTAGTGCCCTTCCCTTGGACAACATCGGTAGCATGGAGAGGGCAGACTTGCAGCATGGGCAACTGCCGGTCTTCCATACAACCTTGCCCAGGCCTCAGTCAACATCAAAATCGATGGACAACCGAAGAATGAAATATGCAGATATGCCCACAGATTTGCCTGTTCTTGCTTCTATATCTGTTCCATCCAGCCTACATTGCATTTTTTTCTTTCATCTTATACCAAAGTGCATTCCTCAACAATAGATGTCATCTCCCATCTATCCCATTGCACCAGCCTGTACATTTCATCTTGTAGATAATAGATTACTGCACATCACAATCCAGTACACTTTCAAGTTTTGAATCATGACTTGATTCAAGAATTGTTTATTCTTGCCTTCTTAATTCACAAAATTTATACCATTGAGAATTATTCCAATAATTACTAAATATCATAAGAGTGATAATCTTCAGAATTAGGGAACAATCAACATTGACAATGCAGGAAATACTCAATAGGTCAGACAAAATATAGAAATAGGGTTAGTTTTTAAACATTTGACTTCCCTTCTTCCTGAGTGTTTATGTCTTATAAATTTGATAGAGTTTTTTTGAGATGACGATAATTTTTGAGGATAGTATATAGCAGATGTTGTTCCCATGAAGAATGGGGGTCTGTGTCCAGTAGTGTTGCATAGGGGTCAGTGCTGGGATAAAATTTATTTTACCCTGTAATTTATATAACTGACTGGGATGAAGATGCAGACAGGCAGACTAGTAGTTTTGTCAAGGGATACAGCAGAATCCTTTTTCATCGGTAAGACAAAAGAGCTGATTATGGACTTCAGGAAGGGTAAGACGAAGGAGCACATACCAATCCTCATAGAGGGATCAGAGTGGAAAGAGTGAGTAGCTTTAAGTTCCTGGGTGTCAAGATCTCTGAGGATCTAACCTGGCCCCAACATATTGATGTAGTCATAAAGAAGGCAAGACAGCGGCTATATTTAAATAGGAGTTTGAAGAGATTTGGCATGTTAACAAATACACTCAAAAAATTTTATAGTTGTACCATGGACAGCATTTTGAAAGGCTGCATCACTGTCTGGTATGGAGGGGCTACAGCACAGGACCAAAAGAAGCTGCAAAAGGTTGTAAATCTAGTCAGCTCCATCTTGGGTACTAGCCTACAAAATACCCAGGACATCTTTAGGGAGCGGTGTCTCAGAAAGGCAGCATCCACTATTAAGGGCCTCCAGCACCCAGGGCATGTCCTTCTCTCACTGTTACCATCAGGTCGGAGATATAGAAGCCTGAAGGCACACATTCAGCGATTTAGGAATAGCTTCTTCCCCTCTGCCATCCAATTCCTAAATGGACATTGAAGCTTTGGACACTTCATCACTTTTTAAATATACAGTATTTCTGTTTATGCACATTTTTAAAATCTCAATTCAATATATGTAATTGATTTACTTGTTTATTATGTTTTATCTTATTTATTATTATTATTATTTATCCCTCTCTGCTAGATTATGTATTGCATTGAACTGCTGCTGCTAAGTTAACAAATTTCACATTGCATGCCGATGATAATAAACCTGATTCTGATTCTGATGTAGATCAGTTACAGATATGGACAGAAATGGCAGATGGAATTCAAGTGTGAGGTGTTGCAGGTTTAGAGGTAAAGGGGGAAAGAGTACAGCAGAACATTTTAGAAGCATTGGTGTGCAGAGGGATCTTGGGGTCAAAGTTCCTGAAAATAACAACACAATAGATTGGGTGGAAAGAAGGCATAACACACGCTTGCCTTCATCAGTCAGGCTGTTGAACATAAAAGTCATGTGGACTCTGATATACTGTATTTAAATAACTTGGACAAAAATGTTGCAACTGTTTAAAACTTTGATTAGGTCATATTTAGAGTATTATATGCAATTTTGGCTCCTAATTTGCAGAAAGGATATTAAGGTTTTAGAGAGAGTACAGAAGAGGTTTACTGGGATGATGCCTGGAGTACAGAGTATTAGCCAAAAGGAGAATTTGAATAAAAACACAAGAAAGCCTGCAGGGGCTGTATATCCAAAGTAACACACACAAAATGCTGGAGGAACTCAGCAGGCCAGGCAGCATCCATGGAAGACAGTAGGCAGTCGATGTTTTGGGCCAAAACATTGACTGTTTACTCTTTTGCATTGATGCTGCCTGACCTGCTGAGTTACTCCAGCATTTTGTGTGTGTGTGTTGCCGAGAATTTGAACAAGTTTGGATTATTTTCTCTGGAGTGCTGAGGGTTGAGTAGAGATTGGATAAAGATATATAAAATCATGAGATGTATAAAGTTGACAGAGTCATCCACCCAGAAAAGGAGTATCATATAAAGGGCACAGGTGAGCTGTCTTGGCAGTGGCATCTACATGGATGTCACGTACACCAAGATATGCTATTGGTGATGTTCAGTCCAAGGAATTTGAAGCTCTGAACCCTTGTAAACTTAGCACCGCTCATGTGAACAAGAGCATGTGCAGCACACCACCCCTTCCTGAAGTCAATAACCAGCTCTTTTGTTTTGCTGACATTAAGCACCCACCATTATGCAAGACATGACACAGCCTACATTAGCAAGGTAAGCTTGCTGTCATTGTGGGGAATCCTAGATGTGGGACCAGAGGGAAGGGAGTGTGGATAACCACAGTAACAGATGTTTAACAGGAGCCTGCTCTTGATCTATCCATAGTTGTAAAACAAAACATGCTCTCAAGGAGGTTATACCTTGCAGGCAGGGTTACCAAATTGCAGAAGTGCAACCAGCAAAGCCACTTCTCCACCCAAGGCATAATAGTTAATTACATCTGTAACTACTGAGCCAGTAGAACAGGCAGGTTCAGGACCTCGTTAAGGCAGGCAATCCGACCAGGTAGTTTAATGTTTCACAAATTTTTATTAACAAACTGCAGTTTTGTTAAAAACATTGTGTATACAGAGGCAAGTCAGATTTCACATAAAATACAGCTCCTGAGTTATCATCAGACCAAATAAAGTACAATAAAGTGAGTAGGTAAAGTTAATACACATCAGTGCCTCAGGTTCACATGGAGGTTTAAGACTAACTATACAAATACCACAGACTCAAGTTAAGCAAAAGGCATTAAATAAAAAGCCACAGCAGCGATTCACTCAAAGACCTACACCATCCTGCAATGTAGAAAAACTGCAAAAGTAACACACCTCACACAGGTACACATGGTCATTAGACTAAATCAACCAAAGGGATCAGCAATGCTGCCACTAACCTCCCCTATGGACTAGACAATGACCCAAGCACCCGTGGGGGCATGCTTTTAAGGCCATTTGCGGAGGAATGACCCATGCTATTTTCCCTCCTGCTGGAAACAACAGACACAATTCTCTGTTCCACCTGGCCACACATTGTTGGAGCTCCAGAGTAGTGCTTCTATATACATCTCCAGCAGTTCCAAGTATACTGTTGCTCTCCACAAAAGCTACATGAAAGATATGGGCTCTTTGAACTAAGTGCAGACAGAGGAAGAGGAATTGTCCACTCACAGAACCTCCAATACTGCATTGAAGAATCCATGCTCTTCTCATTCTCTATCTGCAAACCACTGTGAAATTCTTTTTTTGGCAGGCTGCAATCATCACAAGCAGTCACTTGTTTGGCTGAGATAATGTGAAGTTTAAAAAGAGTTCAGAACATTATAGAACTTACCGGTGGGGTGCAATCATAATGATATATTAGGCACTTAGCAAAGGCCAATAAAAAGAAGCAGGGTTTTAGTGAAGCAGCCATTGTGGAAGCAGACATTGTTTGAGTGGGCCAGTGTTAGATTGATCAGACACTGGCTCAACAGGCTTAGGTGAAAACAGGAGCAGGCTTAAGTAAGTTTCTATTATTTTTTTCTCTTTCTTTGTCTATTAATACATACTGTAACTAGTGCTGTGAGAATGGGTCCAGAGCTAATGGCTATGTGAGATGTGGGAATTCTGAGAGACCTCCACTTTCCCTGATAACTACATCAGCACAAAATGCATCGACCTGTAGCTCATTAGAGACCATGAAAAGGAATTGGGACCGCAGCTGAAAGATCTTTGGCTCTCACAGAGAAAAAGGTATTAGAAACTACAGGGAGGTAATCACTCACAGGGCACAGGTACCTGGGTGACTATCAGGAGAGGGAAAGGAAATAGTAAGCCAGTGCAGAGTGCCCTTGTGTCTACTCCCCTCATTAATAAGTACAGTGCTTTAGATACTGTTGGGGGAATAATCTACCAATAGGAAGCCATAGAGACAAGGTCTCTGGCACTGAGCCTGGCTTTGCAGCTGAGAAGGGAAAGGGGAGGAATGCAGTAGCGATAGTGGATTCCATAGATAGAGAAGCAGGCAGGAGATTCTGTTGGCATGAAAGATTACTCTTAGTAACACATATGGATGAATGAATGGATATGGAAGTGGTGCAGGGTATAGGGTTTCAGATTTCTGGGATTATTGGGATCTCTTCTGGAGAAGATATGACCTGAACAAAAAGAACATGTTACACCTGAACTTCAGGGGGACCAATATTCTTGCAGGCAGGTTTGCTAGTGTTGATGGGGGGGGTGGGGTTTAACATAATTTGGCAGGGGTGTGGGAACAGAGTAATAGGGCAGAGGATGGGGCATTTTGTATGCAAGTACCATAGATGCTATGTGTAGTGAGACTATGAGGAAGGATAGAGCAAAATTGTAGTCAGTAGGATGAGTTAAAGTGTAACGGGGCAGGGACAAAATCAATAAGGGTGATTAGTACAGGACTGAAGGTGTTATAATTGAATGCACACAATATACGGAATAAGGTAGATGATCTCGTAGTGCAGTTAGATATTGGTTGGTTGTGGGCATTGTGGATATCTCTGAGCTGTGGCTCAAAGCGAGGTGGGGGGTGGGGGTGGGGTGATGGCTCTGTTGATAAAAAATGAAATTGTATCCTTAGAAAGAGTTGGCATAGGATCAGAAGATATAGAATTTTTGTGAGAAGAATTAAACTGCAAACTGCAAGGGTAAACAGATCTTACTGGAAACAGTAGCCAGGATGTGGGATATAAATTACAATGGGAGATAGAAAAGGCATGTAAAAAGGGCAATCTTATGCTAGTCAAGACAGATTTCAATATGCAGGTAGATTGGGAAAATCGTGTTGGTGCTGGATCCCAAGAGAGGGAATTTGTAGAATGCCTATGAGATGGCTTTTTAGAGTAGCTTGTGGTTCAGCCCACTAGGGGAAGGGCAATTCTAGATCAGGCGTTATGTAATGAAACAGATTTGATGAGTAAGTTTCAGGTAAAGAAATCCTCAGGTAGCAGTGATCATAATATGGTAGAATTCACTCTGCAGTTTGAAAAAGAGAAGCTAAAGTCAGATGTATCATTATTACAGTGGAATAAACAGATTTACAGAGACATAAGACAGGATCTAGCCATAATTGATTGGAAGGGGGCACTAGCAGAGATGACGGCAAAACAGCAATTGCTGGAGTTTCTGGGAGCCATGTGGAAGGCACAGAATAAATACACCCCAAGGATGAAGTAGTATTCTAAAGGGACGATGGCACTACCAAAGCTAACAAGAGAAGTCAAAGGCACCATAAAAGCAAAAGAGGGGGCATATAATATAGCAAAATTAGATATATAAAGAGTAAAAGAGAGGTGAGAGTGGATATCAGACAACTGAAAAATGACACTAGAGAAGTAGTAAGAACATATACCAGAATACATAGGAGCAGAATTAGGCCATTTAACCCAACCAGTCTGCTTCGCTTTTCATTCATGGCTGATCTTTCTTCCGTCCCCTCAGCCCCACTCCCTGACCTTCTCCCCATAACCTTTGATGCTGTGCCCAATCAATAACCTATCAATCTCTGCTTAAATACACCCAACAACCTGGTCTCCACAGCTGCATGTGGTATAAATTCCACAAATTCACCATCCTCTGCCTAAAGAAATTTCTCACATCTCTGTTTAAAATGGATGCCCCTCTATCCTGAGGCTGTGCCCTCTTGTCCTAGACTGCCCCAGCATGGGAACATCCTTTCCACATCTACTTTGTCTAAGCCTTTCAACATTCGATTTAAGATCCCCCATCATCCTTCTAAATTTCAGTGAGTACAAATACAGAGCCATCAAATGTTCCTCAATGACCTTTTCATTCCCAGAATCATCCTTGTGAACCTCGTCTGAACCCTCTCGATGCCAGCACATCTTTTCTTAGATAAGGAGCCCCAAACTGTTCACAATATTCAAGGCGAGGCCTCACCAGTGGCTTATGAAGCCTCAGCATCACATCCCTACTCTTGTATTCAAGACCTCTTAAAATGAATGCTAACATTGCATTTGCCATCCTCACCACCAACTCAACCTGCAAGTTAACCTTTAGGGTGTTCTGCACAAGGACTCCCAAGACCCTTTGCATCTCAGATTTTTGGATTTTCTCCGTTTGGAAAATAGTCTTCACATTTATTTCTGCTACCAAAGTGCATGGCCATGCATTTTCCAACCTCTTTCAGAACCCTAGGGTGCAGTTCATCTGGCCTGGGTGATTTATGCATCTTTTAGGGTTTATAAGCTTTGTAAGCACCTTCTCCCTTGTAATAGTAACTGCACTCACTTCCCTCACACTCTTCAATACCTGACACACTGCTAGTGCCTTCCATAGTGAACACTGATACAAAATACTCAATTAGTTCATCTGCCATCTCCTTGACCGCCGTTATTATTTCTCCAGCCTCATTTTCTAGTGGTTCTATGTCCACTCTCATCCCTCTTTTATTTTTTTTATATATTTGGAAAAGATTTTCCTAATCAACATTTTTAGCTAACCTGCTTTAATCTTTTCCCTTCTAATGATTCTTTTAGTTGCCTTCTGTAGGTTATTAAGAGCTACCCAATTCTCTTTCATCCCACTAATTTTTGCTTTGTTCTATGCCCTCTCTTTTGCTTTTACATTAGCTTTGACCTCCCTTGACAGCCATGGTTGTATTATTTTGCTATTTGAGTATTTCTTTGTTTTTGGAATACATATATCCTGCACTTTACTCATTTTTCCCCCAGAAACTCATGCCGTTGCTGCTCTGCTGTCAGCCCTGCCAGCGTCTCCTTCCAATTTACTATGGCCAATTCCTCTCTCATACCACTGTAATTTCCTTTACTCCACTGAAATACTGCTACATCAGACTTATTTTCTCCCTGTCAAATTTCAAGTTGAACTCAATCATATTGTGATCACACCCTCCTAAACATTCCCATCTCCTAGTCCAATACAGCTGATCCCCTAGTGGGCTCAACAACAAGCTGCTCTGAAAAGCCATCTCATAGGCATTCAACAAATTCACTCTCTTGAGATCCATTACCAACCTGATTTTCCTGATCTACCTGCATGGTAAAATCTCCCATACTATCATAACATTGTCCTTTTGATACACCTTTTCTAATTCCTGTTGTATTCTGTAGTCCACATCCCAGCTCCTGCTTGGAGGCCTGCACAAAACTGCCATCAGGATCCTTTCTCCCTTGCAGTTTCTTAACTCAATCTACAAGGATTCAACATCTTCCAATCCTACATCACATCTTTCTAATGATTTGATGCCATTCCTTAACAGAAGAACAATGGTACCCCCTCCGCCTACCTTCCTATACCTCCAATACAATGTGTACGTCAAGTCATTTTTTATTGTCATTTTGACCATAACTGCTGGTACAGTACACAGTAAAAACGAGATGGCGTTTTTCAGGACCATGGTGCTATATGAAACAAAACAAAAACTACATTGAACTACGTAAAACACAAAAACTACACTAGACTACAGACCTACCCAGGACTGCACAAAGTGCACAAAACAGTGCGGGCATTACAATAAATAATGAACAAGACAATAGACATAGTAGAGGGCATTAAGTTGGTGTCAGTCCAGACTCTGGGTATTGAGGAGTCCGATGGCTTGGGAGAAGAAACTGTTACATAGTCTGGTCGTGAGAGCCCAAATGCTTCGGTGCCTTTTTCCAGATGGCAGGAGGGAGAAGAGTTTGTATAAGGGGTGCGTGGGGTCCTTCATAATGCTGTTTGCTTTGCAGATGCAGCGTGTGATGTAAGTGTCTGTAACGGTGGGAAGAGAGACCCCAATGATCTTCTCAGCTGACCTCACTATCCGCTGCAGGGTCTTGCGATCCGAGATGGTGCAATTTCCGAACTAGGCAGTGATGCAGCTACTCAGGATGCTCTGAATACAACCCCTGTAGAATGTGATGAGGATGGGGGGGGGGGGGGCGGTAGGAGATGGACTTTTCTCAGCTTTCGCAGAAAGTAGAGATGCTGCTGGGCTTTCTTTGCTATGGAGCTGGTGTTGAGAGACCAGGTGAGATTCTCTGCCAGATGAACACCAAGAAATCCAGTGATGGCCACAATATCATACCCAACAATCCTGTAAAAGGGCAAAAAGATTATCTACCTTATTTCTTCTATTCTGCCCATTGAGATATAAAGCTTTGAGTACTGTATTTGCTACCCTTTTTGATTCTGTATCCTGAATGCACTGATACTTACCCAGCAGGCTGCAATTTTGTCCTATCATCTTCCTGCCCTTCCTAACAACATGACTGCATGCTATCTTTGCTTTTTTATCACCCATCCTATCCAGAGTCCCTTACCTCCGCTTCCCAATCCCCCTGCCAAATTAGTTTAAACCTTCCCTAACAGCTCTAACAAACATGCCTGCGAGAATATTAATCATCTTCAGTTTGTAATGGAGGCAAAGAAATGGCAGATGAACTTAGTAAGTATTTTTCATTAGTGTTCACTTTGGAAGACATTACCATTATGCCAGAAATTCAAGTGTCAGGTTGGCAGAAGTGTGTGTAGTTGCTATTACCAAGATGATGCTTGGGAAGCCAAAAGGTCTGAAGGAGGGCAAATCATCTGGACCAGATGCACTACAGCCAATTGTTCTGAAAGAGATAACTGAAGGGATTGTGGAGACAGTAGTATGGATATTTCAAGATTCACCAGATTCTGAAACAGTTCCAGAAGACTGGAAAATTGCAAATGTCACTCCATTCTTTAAAAAGGGAGAGAGACAGAAGAAAGGAAGCAATAAGCCTGTTAGCCCTACTCCAGTGGTTGGGAAGATGTTGGATTCCATTTTTAAGGATAAGGTTTGGAGGTACTAGGAGGTACATGATAAAATAGGTCAAAGTCAACATGGTTTCCTTAAAGGGAAATCTTGCCTGACAAGTCTGTTGAAATTCTTTGAGGACATAGCAGGCAAGATAGATGAAGGACAGTCTGGGGATGTTGTTCACTTGGATTTTCAGAAGGCCTTGGACAAGGTGCCACACATGAAGCTGCTTAACAAGATGAGGGCCCATAGTATTGCAGGGAAGATTTTAGCATGGATAGAAGATTGGTTGATGGGCAGTAGGCAGAGTGAGAATAAAGGGAACTTTTTCTGCTTGGCTGATGGTAACTAGTGTTCTGCAGGGGTCAATGT
This sequence comes from Hemitrygon akajei, assembly GCF_048418815.1. Lineage (NCBI taxonomy): Eukaryota > Metazoa > Chordata > Chondrichthyes > Myliobatiformes > Dasyatidae > Hemitrygon > Hemitrygon akajei. Next base: position 134,261,588 of record NC_133131.1, on the reverse strand, counting down.
CAGGACCAATCCTTTGCACGATACGTCAATGATATGGATGACAGAATTGATGGCTTTGTGGCCTAGATTGTGGGTGATATGAAGTTAAGTGGAGGCGCAGGTAGTGTTGAGGAAGCAGGAAGTCAACAGAAAGACTTGAGGAAGATTGGCAGTATGGGCAAAGAAGTGACAGATGGAAAATATTATAGGAAAGTGAATGGTCATGCACTTGGTTAGAAGGAATAAAGGTGTAGTCTATTTTCTAAAAGGCCAAGAATTCAAAAATCAGAGATGCAAGGGGACTTGGGAGTCTTTGTGAAGGATTCTCTAAAAGTTAACTTGCAGACCGCATTGCTGGCAAGGGAAGCAGATGCAGTGTTAGCATTCATATCCAGAGGGTTACAATATAAAAGCAAGGATGTAATGCTAAGGGTTTACAGGGCATTGGTCAGACCACATTTGAAGTATTGTGTGCAGTTTTGGACCTCGTATCTAAGAAAATACGTGCTGACATTGGAGAGGGTCCAGAGGAAGCCCACAAGAACGATCTTAGGAAGAAAAAGGTTAACATATGAGGAGGGTTGATGATTCTGGGCCTGTATTCACCAGAGTTTAGAAAAATCAGGGGTGATCTCATTGAAACCTGTTGAATATTAAACAGAGTGGATGTAGAGAGGATGTTTCCTATAGTGGGTGAATCTAAGACCAGAGGGCACAGCCTCAGAATAGAGAGGCATCCATTTAGAACAGAGGTGAGGTGGAATTTCTATCGCCAGAAGGTGGTGAACCTGTGTAATTCATTGCCGCAGACAGCTGTGGAGGCCAAGTTATTTGGTATACTTGAAGCTGACATTCATTGGTTCTTGATAAGTCAAGGTGTCAAGGTTACCAGGAGAATGTGGTTGGCAGGGATAATAAAACAGCCATGGTGAGATGGCAGAACACTCGATGTGCCAAATGGCCTAATTCTGCTCCTATACGTTATGGTATAAGTGTGTTACTGTGTTATACATTGAAAATGGGTGCATAGGCTCACCTGCATTGCTACATAAAAGCTGCATGTATTGAGCTGCATTGCTCAAGTGCTCATCCAAAAAAAAAGCCAACTGAATGCCTTCAGGAAAGTTCATTTTATGTCGTTGGGCCTTTAGTTCAAAATTTCATGATAACTCTGGGCTTCAACTAAGTAAGTTTAAGTGGCACAGAGCACCAATCCGTTACCTATTTTCACTTTTTTATCCAAATTATGCTATTCTCCACACAACCAAATTCAACAAGATAAACTCTTCCCCTTCACAGAGTCTACAGCCTAAAGCCTAAAACTTTGAAAACCACTAAGTGTTTTTGGTATTCAAAAGGCTCTTTACATGTAAGACTGGAACATTTATTTAGATTGGTACTAGCAATGCCATCTACCAGAACTTTGACTGGGCTGATAGCTTTTGCTCGGATCACCCTGCCAACTTCTGCTGTTTATAGCTTAATTTAAACAAAGACAAAGTCTCCCTAGCATTCTCACTCCTGAAGAAATGAGAGAATAAAAAGGTTTTTTTTAAAAAATTTAATAGTCTTCAAGTCAGTTTTTCCAATCAGTACAAATCAAATAATTAGAAATCCAATCAAAGTTGTAATCTGGGACACAACATCTGCTCAATAAGTCAACATTTACTTTTCTTACAACAAAATTGATTTGCTGAAAACAGAGCAAGTAGAACAAAATCTTTAAGCACCACTGAGAATTCTGAAATGGAACCAAATATTTACACATAATTGCACTGACTCACCACATTATTTTTTGTTCTACATTAGAGTAAATGGGACTTGCTTTTATTTAATCTCATTCCACAAAGTAAATTTGCTTTGAGTGATTCCATAATCCTGTATTTCCATTGCGGAGGAGGATTAGAAATACAAGCAGAAGGATGATAGGCTCACTTTGGACTCAATTATGTAGTTAACTGATAGTTGTGCAGAACCAGTTATTATATCTACAGAATGACAATGACTCAGAGTTCATTTTGAATGCCATCAAAGATGTATTTTAGCCGGCCGGTGGTGTAGTGGCATCCACACTGGACTACAAGGCGAGTGGTCCTGGGTTTGAATCCAGCCAGCTCCTTGCACACTTTCCATCCGTGAAAGGTTGAGCATTGTGCAAGCAACTCAGCCTCGTAAAAAATACAGACAAATGCTAAAGAAGCAGCAAGATTGCCACTTGATGCGCTACAGCGTATGGAAAGGAACAACAATAAAGATGCATTGCCTCATATTCAAGATGTGTTTACCTTTCCAATACTGGTAAGGACAGCTTTTGTCATGAGACCTGCTCTTTATTACACAAAATTTGCCTACAATAAAGCCAAGATTGGTCTTAGGAATTGGGTGAGGTTGGTCATGGCTGGCCTTTTAGCTGACCTTCAAAAGTGAAATCAGGAATTAGTAGGAAATTGGAAAGTTCCAGGGGCTAATCACTTGGAGCCATGTTTGGCAACTCCAACACAATGTCTCCCATGTGCATGTTGACTGTGAGTGTCAGTTATTATAGTAAATTTTATGAATTAACCAGCTGGAACCTTAACACCTGTCACAGAGACAACTGACACAAGTGGATTTCTCTCATCATTAATCTACAAATACATCCATGAATTGAGTTTCTTGGAACTATACAATTGTTCTATGATTTTATGTCAATTAAAGCTATTTAATGCACCGCTTACTTGAGAGAAATCCTACTCATTCTAGAATAAGAATAGACAGAGTGATACTGATTTATCAGGATCACTGAAGACACCAGCAGACCAGACACCTAAATTACCATCTTCAAAGTAATTTGGAAACTAAGAAACTAACAATTAAGATGTGTCAGTCTTGTTTAAGTAATGGAACTGATTATCAGGAGCCAATGATAACATGTATACATGTATACAAGCAAGCATGTTATTTGGAACAGTAAGAAATTTTCACTGATAAACACCATCTATTTCTTTGAAAATAAAATTATAACTCCAATGAAAAACAAGGAAATGAGGAATATACAATTTGCCCCCTCCCCCCCACACTTGCTTTGCCATTTAGTAAAACTATGCCTGTTTTTTTATATTGGCACTATTTTCCTGTACTATTCCCATATCCTTAGATTCCCTTAATATCCAAAAGTCGAAGCATCTCTGTCAAGAATATCCTCACGACACGAGTCCTCTGGGTGGACAATTCTAAAGATTCACCACTCTTTTCTCATCACAGTTACAAATAGCTGACCTGTTCTTTTGAAACTCTGACCCTCCAGGTGGTTAAAGCTAGTTAAATACAGCAATTCAGGATTAAACTTCAACATGTTAATTGCTTCACAGTTCCACAACTCAATACTGACCTTCAATGTTGTTTGTTTGTTTTCCCTGTAACCACATTGATCGTTTCTGGGTGCACCAGTCTCCTCATAAATCCCAGAAAAAAAATACAGGTTGATAGATTAATTGGCCAATTGCCGCTGGTGTATAGTTAAGTGGTGGTCGCTTGACTATATGGGAATGCATGGGACCAATATGGACACGAGCAGGATTAGTACAAAAATAGAGCTTGAAGATTGCATAGAAATGATGGGCCAAGCAACCTGTTTCTTTGCTGCATCTCTCTATTATGGACAAATGAAGAATACCACGGGGCATCACAGTAAGAGCGACGCAATGATAGCGTGGGGCATCGGAGGTCAAAGTTCAATTCCAGTGCTGTCTGTAAGAAGTTTGTAAGTTCTCCTTGCGACCACATGTATATCCTCCAGGCGCTCCAGTTTCCTCCCACAGTCCAAAGATGTACCAGTTAGTAAGGTTAACTGGTCATTGTAAATTGTCCTGTGATTAGACTGGTGTTAAATAAGTTGGCTGGTGGGTGGAAGAATCTGTTCTGCCCTGTAATTCTAAATAAAATAAAGAGTAAAATAATCCCTATAGGCTGACATACCTGTTTCTTAGTTTCTCTGCTTACCTTGAGTAATTGTACAATATTAGGTAACAATTAGCACTTTGACATTACTTCTGCATCCAATGAGGAATGAAAATTGCAAACAATTCCACTATTTTCAGCATTGATTCTTTCCTCAACTACATTTTTTTTTGTTTTTCTCCTCGCTCTACTAGGTTCTGTTGAAAAAAATCCCTCTGCTCTTTTAGTGTAGCCTTCAAAACTTGAGGTTGCTCTTACATGCAAAGAACTCAATTGATACTTCTGCCATAGTTTCTGGGACAAGTGTTAAACGAATATTTTGTATTGCCTTCACAAAGATCTGACCACAGGTCTTATTATTACTTAAAAAACGCTTTGCAATTTAGACTAATGTTACTAATTTCTCACAAACTGCAATAACATTTTCAGATCTCTGTAGTTTCCACTGTTTTCCTGGGTAGTACATGAATCTTGCTCTTGATATTTGTCATAAGTAGCATTTTTTCCTGCTTGTTTTATACTTCCTTGTCATTCAGATGCAATAGTACGGGATGTTGTATCTTTATCATTCATGTAAATATGTTTACTTACCACGTGAACACTATTCCAAGACTGTCTTCACCATTTCAATATTGCACTTCTCTACAATCTAACTGGTGGTTCCTTTTCTTAATCAACTTCAAAAGAAATTAGCTTCTCCACAGTTGAGCATTTTACCTTCAATATGTCCTAGTCTTTTTTTTCCTTAAGTACTTCAAACTGGATTATGTTGTGGCCAGTGTTAGGGAAATAACCTTCTCCAATAACCTCTAGCTTAACAGTAGCAGATACAATGCTTCTCTTGCTGCTGAAATATTTATCCTATATAATCTGTTAATGTCAAAAATGTTTTTCAGTGGATGATAGAAGCTGAAAGGTCACATAAGGGAACATGATTCGGTTTATACACATGTATTCCAGGACAATCCAATCATGAGAGAACATACAATGCTTCCAAATCCAGCTTAAAACATAAAGTGGTTTTCATTCCTCAAACTTGGATAATGAATCACGAGTTTACAGGTGAAAATTATGCAATTTAAATAACTCTCATGAATTTTTGTTGAATAAAATTTTCTATCGTATCCATAAGTACATTTGGATCTGCTGGGCAGACTTCAGTTTTCTGGACATGAATCTTGCCAATTCTCTGCAGCACAGTTTCGTGAACAGAAGGCAATGAGTTTAGGGAAATCAACATCTGCAGCTGATCGATTGGATGCTGGCCAATTTCCTTAACTCTCAAAGCCTGTAACACACCAGCTGTGAACTTACAAGGATGAGCTGTTGACGAAATAATAACTGGACAGCTTCGGTCTTGCTGACGATCTGCTACAACTTTTGCTACAGCCGTGTGTGGGTCCAAAATGTATCCTGCAGACTTATGCACTGAGTCTATAGCAGCCAAGCACTCTTCCTCTGAACACCAATCTGACACAAAGTTATGCTGAATTCTCCTCAGCAAAGTATCTGGCACCTGAAAGTGGTTCCTTTCGTCCAACTGCGAAAACAACTCCCTCACCAGCTGCCCGTCACCGTGTGCAACAAGGTGTAAAAATCTCTCAAAATTTGAGGACCTGAGAATATCTAATCCTGGAGATAAGGAAGTTGTTACAGTTCTATACCTCAAATCATATTTGCCTGTTTTTATGAAATTGGTCAGAGCATTATTTTGATTTGAAGCACAAATAAATTTTCGAATTGGAATCCCCATGCATTTTGCATACACTGCTGCCAACATGTTGCTAAAGTTCCCTGTGGGAATGCAAACATCAACTGCATCTCCAAAAGCAATTATGCCTTGCTTGATTAGATCAAGATAGGCAGACGCATGATAGATTACCTGTGGCAGCAGACAAGCCCAGTTTATTGAGTTTGCAGTGCTCAGAGCTGACCCATATTCAACTGCCAGAAAGCCAGTGTAATTGGAATTTGTGAGTATCTGTTTCATGGTTGTCTGACAGAATTCAAAGTTAGACTTGACACCTACTGTCTTTACATTTTCCCCTTCATAACTAATCATCTGTTCCTTCTGAATTGGACTAATTCCCTCTTCAGGAAAAAATAAAAGAACTGATATTCTCTGCTTGTCATTATCACTGAGACAACTGATACCATCCAGAACAGCACTCCCTGTATCCCCAGATGTAGCCATTAGAATCAAGTAACTGCAAGTCCTAGGCATACAATAAGCAAATAGCTGTGGCATCATTTGCAAAGCAAAATCTTTGAAGGATGCTGTGGGCCCATGGAATAATTCAAGAAGAAACAGATTATCAGTCAAATGTCTGATCGGTGCAATGCTGTTACATGTAAAGTTCTGTCCATAAGCTCTCTTCACCATCTTTCGCAGCTGAACAGGTGGCACTTCGACAGGGTGCACACTCCTCTCCAGAAGGACCTGAGCCCGCTCAGTATAAGGTGCCTCAACCAGCCTTTGCCACTCTCCAACCGTTATTTCTGGAAGTGAATCCGCAGGGACATAGAGACCGCCATCCAAAGCCAAGCCTTCAATAAGAACATCAGTGAAGGTGCTGGGATCTTTCATTAACTCAGGGGTTTTAGCTACACTCCTTGTGGAAATAAATGCACTAGCGCCTTGATGTCTCTTCAAGGCATCAAGAACTTTTTCAGCAACAGCTTCTGATGTATCACCAAAATGACACAGAATCCGTATGTCATACCACTTGTGGTAAAATTGTTGTCTACACTGAAGAAATTCTTGTACTGGAACGCCAGGCCTCAGCCCAACAATATGATCTATCTTCATCCCTTCAAGTCTTTCAAGTAAATCTTCAAGAGGTACATCAAGATAAATAATGATCCCATTCTTTTTTATGTGGTACATACTCTGGGGATGCATTGGATTGGACGCAGTAAGAGTAATAATGCTTCTAGTTATTGATAAGCTCTTAAGAATTTCACCCTCCTCTTGCAAAAATAATTCATCACCAATCTGCTGAAGCTTCTGATTCACACTCATATGCCAGGTTTTTTCAAGTATTTCAGCAATATCTATCACAGGACGGCCTGTCAACAGGCCAAGAATGACCCCCACTCTTGTCTTCCTTGCACCAGGAGCACCCAGAAGAACAATATTTTTTTCATCCACCAGTGAACAAAGTGTGGACAGCAATGACACAGGATGTTTATAATGTGGGAGTGTCCTTAAACATGATAAAACACACCTCGTATTCACTGAAACTAAAGATCGGTCATACACATTCATGTAAAAACGTCTCTGTGTCAGGTAACGTGCACCTGTAGAAATCAGCCTAGACATCATGACCTTCTGTCCAAGGAGACATTACCTAAAAAAGAAAAGAAAAATTGTTTTTAAATATTAATCATTAAACACCCCCCAAAACATAGAAAATAATTAACAACATAGACTAATTTGTACTATTTTAAACATTCATCACCTTATTTTCTATTTTGTTTTTTTTTACTAAGTTGGATATTTCAATTATATAATCCCACAATTGTTAAAATTCAGGTAATATATACCTGTAGAAATCAGCTTAGACATCATGACCTTCTGTCCAATAAGGGACAGAAGTGGGGTAGTATTGGGTTGTAAGACTGTGTCCCAAAATTCCATTGCAGCCTTGACAATTTGCAAGAATCCAGCTTTGAAAATTTGCAGACAGAGCAAAAGCTGTATCATTGCAAATAGTTCAGAAAAACTTGGAAAGGAAATGCTGTTGTTAGAGGTTTATAATCATTAAATTTATTTTAAAATATAATCAGTTAAAAACATCTAAAAAAAAATTAAACCCGATTTAAAAAGAAACATACTTTCTCTTTTCCTTTCTTCCCCACAGCCAAACAACCTGCATTAGAATCAACGTGGTTGATATTCTTTCACAAATCTAACTTAATACTGGACCTAAAAGGCACTTCCTTATTGTAGTGCCAGGTAACCTTAGCAAACCTCTGGACTTCATGTAGAGTAAGGTATTGAATACCAGCTGCAAGTATTGAAAAGTATTTTTGTTCTCTTACTCAATTTGTCTATACTTGTACGAATCTTGGTTACTTCATCTTAAATTTAGCAATTCCTGATAGCTATGCAAGAACTATTAATATTAATCAGCAAAGTCCAGACGAATGTTGTCTCTGCAATATATTATCTGCAAAAAAAAAAAACAGCTATTTCTTGGAAAGAACTGTATTATAAGTAAGAGCCAGCTACTGAAAACATATAATTAAGCTGATAAAACATGGAGATCACAGAAGTGTACCAACAAAGGACTTACTTGGCCAAGCCTTCCACCAAGCTTTTTGAAAAAAAAAACACGTCGTCACAGAAAGTATTTGCAGTGACGTACCAATATTAAAAACCTTTCACATCACCACCAATAATGTAATTTATAAATCTGAATATGGATGGAATCTCCAGTGCTCACACAATTCTTTCCAAATCCAAGACTAGATTTTAAATGATGCATGAATCATACAACAAATTTGAGACTATTGGCTGCCAATTATTGTCAATCTCTGCACAAGTGTTTGAAATTACTTCACTGGAATGGACGTGCTGGAGGTGACAAGTGGCTAAATGCACATACATTTGGCATTTGCAATCAAATGTGAATTTCTTTACCATATTGACCAATAGGGAGGTGAGGTAAGTTCATCTTTAAGATATGTTCATAACTACAAAATGAAATTCACGTTTTTTTTTAAATCAAAGGAACAGAGCAATTTAATGAAATGTCATGGTCTGGTCACTCACCTAACATAAACTACTCCAAGGAATTGGGTGTAACAATCTAGGCTGACTATCCAAAGTTCTAAGTAAATTTATCAAAATATATATGTCACCATCTAGAAACCCGAGATTCATTTTCATGTGAGCATACTCAATAAATCCATAATAAAATAAGGATTCTATTAGAATAAGCACCAACTTGGGCACTGAACCAGCAAGCAAATACAAAAAGAAGGATTGAATGAATGAATAAATAAATTGATAAATAAGTAAATCAAATCAATAAATAAATAGCCAAGAAAGCAAGCAATAAATATATAGAACATTTCATATAGAACACTTGAAAGTCCTTGAACCCTTGAAAGTGAGTCTATAGATGTAGGAAAATTTCATTGATAGGGCAAGTGAAGTTGAGTGAAGTTATCCCCTTTGGTTTAAGAGCACGATGGTAACGGGGTAACTACTGTTCCTGTACCTGCTAGTGTGGGTCCTGAGGCTCCTGTACCTTCTTCCTGATGGCAGCAGCAAGAAGAGAGCATGACCTGTGTGGTGGGGGTCACTGATGATGGGTGCCAATTTCCTGCGACTATGCTTGGTGTAGATGTGCTCAATAGTGGGGGAGGGCTTTACCTATGATGGACTGAGCCATATCCACTACTTTTTGTGGGACTTTTTTGTTCAAGGGTATTGGTGTTTCCATACCAGGCTGTGATGCACTTGGTCAATACACTCTCCAGTGCACATCTATAGAAGTTTATCAAAGTTTTAGATGTCATGCTGAATCTTCGCAAACTCTGAGAGGTGCCGCAATCCTTTCTTTGTAATTGCACTTACGTGCTGGGCCCAGGAGAGGTCCCCCTACATGATAACACCGGAGAATTTAAAGTTGCTGACCCTCTCCACCTCTGATCCTCAGATGAGGACTGGCTCATGGATCACTGGTTTCCTCCTCCTGAAGTCAATAATCAGCTCCTTGGTCTTGCTGACATTGACTAAGAGGTTGTTGCTGTGGCACCACTCAGCCAGACCTTCAACTTCCCTTCTATATGCCAATCCCTCACCACCTTTGATTTGGCCTACAACAGTGGTATCATCAGCAAACTTGAATAGGCATGGAGTTGTGCTTAGCTACACAGCCATATCTGTAAACTGAGTAGAGCAGGGAGCTAAGCTCCCAGCCTTGTGGTGCACCTGTGCTGATGGAGATCGTGGAGGAGATGTTGTTGCCAATCCAAACTGACTGGGGTCTGCAAGTGAGGAAATCATGAATCCAATTGCAGAACAGGTGTTGAGGCCAAGGTCTTGAAGCTTAATGATTAGTTTTGAGGGGATAATGGTATTGAATGCCAAGCTGTAGTCAATAAACAGCATCATGATGTATGCATCTTTACAGTCCAGATGTTCCAGGGTTGAATGAAGAGCCAATGACATCACCTGCTGTGGACCTGTTGCTCTAGTAGACAATAGGGGATCCAAGTCGCTTCTAAGGCAGGAGTTGAAATGTCTTATCACCAACCTCTCAAAACACTTCATCACTGTAGATGTAAGAGCTACTGAACGATAGTCAATGAGGCAGGTTACCTCATTCTTCTTAGGCACCGGTATAGCTGAAGTCTGCTTGAAGCAGGTGGGTAGCTCAGACTGCTGAAACGAGAAGTTAAAGATCTCATTGAACGCACCACCCAGTTGATCAGCACAGGACCTTTGTACTTAGCCAGACACCCAGCAAGTACCCAGTCAGGGCCGGATGATTTTTGTGGGTTCACATCGGCCTCAGAGACTGAAAATCACAGGATCATGGGGGCTGCAGGAGTTTGCGATAGTTCCTCCAGGTTTTGACGGTCAAAGCGAGCATAGAAGGCATTGAGCTCATTTGGTAAGAGAGCCCCATTGTCACCTATGTCACTTGATTTAAATTTGTAAGAGGTGATAATATTCAAGCCCTGCCACAACTGTCCAGCATCCTTTGTTGTTTTCACGTTTAGTTCGGAGTTACCTCTTTGTCCATGGGATGGCTTTTCGGAGATTATACTGGACCCCTTGTAACTTCTTTTGATTACTGGGCTTGAATGCTTTGACTTGGCTCTCAGCAGATTGCAGATCTCCATGGTTCATCCAGGGCTTCTGGTTGGGGAACTCTATGAATAATTTTGATGGAACACATTCGTCTGCAACTGTTTTAACAAGGTCCATTACAACCATGGTGAATTCATTCAGATCTCCAGGTAAATGCTTGAACACAATCCAGTCCACTGACTTGAAGCAGTCCTTCAGCTACTCCTCTGCCTCCTGCGACCACTTCTTTGTTGTCATGACCTCTGGAGCCTTGCTCTTTAGCCTCTGCCTGATTACAGCTAGGAGAAGGACAGCTAAGTGATGAGATTTACAGAAATGCGGTCTGGGAATGTAACAGTTGGCTTTCCTTAGCTTAATATAATAGTAGTCTAGTGTGTTGGGACCTCTGATGCTACAGGTTATATGCGGATGGTAATTGAGCAGGATTTTCTTCAAACAAGCCTGGCTAAAGTCCCTAACTATGATTTAAAATGTGTCGTGATGGTCTGGGTCTGGTTTGGAGATGACATCATGCAGTATGTCAATGCTTGATTATATTTGGCCGCTGGTGGTATGTAAACTATGGTCAAGATTATAGAGAAATAGAATGGGCAGTATTTGATTATTAGCTGTTGAAAGTCAGGGGAACATGAGTTAGACAAAACTGCCACATCAGAGCACCAGAGAGAGTTTAATCATCTAACATGCCTTTTCCAATCAGCAGTTCGGTCCATTCTGTGAATTGAGAATCCTTCATGTCTGATCACCATATCTGGCATTCTGGGAGTAAGCCATATCTCAGTCAAACAGAACACAACATCTTTCTTTTCCCTCCAATACAGCAATCATGCCCTCAGATCCTCAGTTTTGTTCTCCAATGACTGTGTATTTACTAACAAGATGCTGTGTAGAGGAGGCCTCATCCCTCTGTGTTTCAGCCTGGCTTGGAGCTCCTCCCACCACCTCCAGCCATGGCAATGAACCTTCCTCCACACCTGCTTGCTTGAAAGTTAAGTCTGCTGAGTCCTTCACAAGATGGTGAAATCTGTAGATTATTAAGTCAATTTAAAAGTACATTGGTGAAAGGGCAATTACATGTTGCAGATTGCAGAGAGAGTAATTCAAAAGAGGTATATTTAGAAATATTGCACATAGCCCACATTGCCATGGTTCACCGGCACCTTGTTCTTCTTCTTCTGTGATCCCAAGTTTGAGCTGAATCATTAAACACGACCTCTGCAGCACTCTTACAAGAACAGAAGACTGTCTCATGGTATTTCCCAGAAAAGGAGTTGAATTTCTGGGCACTATACAATTCTCAACAAACTCACTTAAGGACGGATCACTTGTTTACTATCATTTTGTTGGCTGAAACTGAGGAATGACAGTTATATCAAATCACGACTACATCAACCAAAATTTATATGTTTATGAAGAATTTTACCAGAGTCAGTGAATATTTAGTTGCGTTCAACCAAAAGTTTGAAGTGAAAATTTACAGGAAGCTTTTTAGTTTTTAAAATCAGCAAGCACCTTTGCTTTTACCGGAGATTGTTTTTAAAGAATGAGCTAACAAGAAGAGCAAGCACTGTGGTTGAATATATAAAGAATAAATAGAGGATATGGAAATTAATCAAGTTTTCTGGGAGTGAATAGTACAAACTACAAAACACCTGTTCCTGATAATGGTTGCCAACTTTAATTGGAGCTATTTCCTGAAGCTTCAGCACATAATGCATTACTTCCAACTAACTAACTTCAAAGTAATTTTCTCCCAACACTTTTACAGTATCCAAACTAAATACTGGAGAAACACACACAAAATGCAGGAGGAACTCAGAAGGCCAGGCAGCAGCTATAGAGCTGATGTTTCAAGCCAAGACCCTTCTAAATCCTGGATATTTCTGAATCAACCTAGACATACGGTAATCCCATCTTTCTTTTTCCATGTACCCATCAGAGGCAGATACACAGAATATATGGGTGGAGGGGGGAGAAATTCAAATGGAATTACAGGGATCTTCTTCCCACAGTGAGTAGTAAGTACCTAGAATTTACTGCCTGATAGAATAGTTGTAACTGCATCGTTGGCAGCATTTATGTGTCTAGATGTCTAAAAGTCTATGGACCAAGTGCTGGGCGATGGAGTTAACAGGGAAGGGTATCCACTGGTCAGCCTGTTCCCATGTGGTGTAATTGTGTAATTCCATAAGAAAGAGGGAAAAATAGATTTCTGTTGCAGAGATGGCAGGGAAAGGGGTGGATTGAATAAAAGGAATCTCTCTGGTAGCTTTGGTCCAGGGTTATTATGGGGATATGCTGTTGGGGAAGTTATCTGGTTGACAGTGGTTTAAGGCAGCTAGGGAGAGAACACTAAAACAAAAAAACATAAAAGATGTGGTTCAGTTAGAAAGAGAAACTGCAAACAAAAATAAAAACTGCATAACATAGAGCTGCACGTAATGCCAAAAAGGTTAGGTGATGCTAGTGGAGAAAGAAAATCTGAACCAACATTACAAATAATGATGTAAAACAGAGAAAACAAGGTCACAAAGTTATAAAACAAGAAAACAAAGTTAAAGAATTTAATATCATCCACAAGGTTATAACATGCCCAAAAGAAAGCTAAAATACTGTAAGTTAATTTTACACTGATCCTCACTTAAAAGTGTATAGGCCATAAGTGGATCAATCGGTGTGGGAATGGGATAGAAAAATAGTAATGCAGTTATTAGGAAGCTCTGGACTGAACACAAGCTAATTCTACATTAGGTTATCAGTAATACTGGCACAAAATTAAAGAGATCATACAATTTTATTTTGTTTGTCGAATGCAGAGGAGACTACATTGTCAGCAGCAATTACAGTACACTAGATTGGAAGAAATGCAGGCAATCATTGTCTCATTTGTTTTGATATCAGAATGGTGGAAAGGCAAGAAGTAAAGGAAACGGTGTTGTATCGCTTGAAGTTGCTTGAGAAAGTGCCATCAGAAGGGAAGTAACCGGTGATGATAGAAGATTGGACAAGGGAATTGTGAAGGGAACATTCCTTTGGAATGCTGAAATAGGAAAGAAAGGGAAGATGTATCTGGTGCTGGAGTCACATTGAAGGTGGCAGAAATTGTGAGGGAGATCTGTTGAATATACACTAGATGTGATAGAAAGCAAGGAATAGGAAATTTTATCCTAGCTTTATCCAGTAGGAGAGGGGGTGAGAGATGTCATGTGGGAAATAGATGAGATTATAGTCGAGCTTTCTGTCTACTCTGGTTACCTTGTCATTTATCTCACGGCTGATGGATGATTGGGCACTGTCTTATACATTCAGTTCTGACACTAGGAATTAGACAAAGGTTTAAAGTACTTCAGTCTTCTGACAAAAAGATTAAAAAAAGTATAAAATTGAAAAATCTTTCCTCTGACCCTCACAGCATAAAGATTGTACTCTGTTCAATGTTACAGAATTAATTTTCAAACTTATAGTTGACACTTCAATAAAACCTGAAACATGGGCTGAATAAAAGGTTATAATGTACGGTTACTGTGACTCATTAAAACAAAAGCATCCAGGTTTATATTCAAGAGATGTATCAGGCAAGGGAAAACCACAAATTTGCCTCATCCAGATTTCCAGCAATCCTAGTTCCGACACCACCTGCTGTTGACATCAATACTGCAAAATGAAAATTGATAGCATCTTTCAACTCTGTTATATTAACATTTACAGGAATGATTTGAACCAGCAGTTACAAATTGCTCGAATCATTCCGATAAACGTTCTGTTAGTTTCTCTGTGTGTGGGAGTGGGCTTGGTTTTTTTGGGAGGGGTCGATGATCCTGTTCCATTTTGTACGAAGGGAGGGGTTTTGGGGGTTAATCATGTTACCGTTCTTTTTTGTGCAGGAGGAGGAGAAGTGGGTTTGATGTTTCTCTCTGAATGACTTTCATGCTCTTTCTTTGTTTCGTGGCTATCTGGAGAAGATGAATTTCAGAGTTGCATATGGATATATGCTTTGATAATAAATGAACCTTTGAACTTCAAATCCAAAATAATGCTGCCTGGCAATCACTTCTGGAAATCCCTCTAACATGATCCTGGGGATAAAAGATATTTTTAACTACTTTAGAATTAAATTAACCAATGACTCATTTAATAGGCTAATTAACTATGATTATTATGAATAATTCACACTGCCTTCTTAAAATTGGTTCACTTTTTTATATCTCTGAGTGCAGTTTGTTGTGTATTTGAAAGATTAACCTTCTGCATAAAATGCAAAGACCGTCTTAAATAAGATTGATTTTTCTTTTTACATCTCATTAGTATTTCATTTGGAAATGAAAATTAGTTTTAAAAGATAATTACTATGTTAGTAAAGCTGTGCTTGGATTTGCCAGAGAATTAATTCTCAGCACACAATGGTTACTACAATCCAAAATAATTAGATGCCAAAATACTTTCTTTAAAGACAGTAAGTTGTCAGTGGACCTCTTAGTTCTTGCACTCCTAAAACCGCTACTAAAATAATGTAGCACAGTTCTACTTGCCGATTTCTTGCCATTCCATTAGAAAGAAAGAATCATATGTGCATAATTTGCATTATTCACAGAACTTACTTTCAAAATTGGAGGGAAATATGACCTTAAAAATTGTGAATGTATCAAATAGTTGACCTGATTTGGGATAACTTGGGCTTCAGACAGCACCTTGAAGATGAGAAAGGTGAATTCACTTCTGATATCTTTTCATCTCATGCCCAGCATGATACAGCTCTATTTGCTCTGATTTCACTCTGTTATTTTTGTATCTTGAGTGTATTTTATTTCTTTTTATATTCTGTGACAAATGGACTTGTATAACTTAGCCTTCTTTTTTTCTTTATACTCCCACTGGAATTCTTTTATATTGGAATTTATATTTCCTTTGTCCACATACCAAGCACATGTTTTTTCCTTAAATTTCAAATCTGTCTTGCTCATTCAATCCTGGTAAGTTATTTCTGGTCTGTTCTTGCATTTTAGTTTAATACATTTTCCTACACTCCGTTAATCACTGTTCGAATGGCTCTTGCTGTTGTTGTACATCTCCGTATGTCAGAGAATTGTTCCAGTTTATTTTCCCGGATTCTAGTCCCATCCCCCTAAAATCATGTCTTTTCCAATATACTGATGATACAAAAGTTAGTGGTGTTGCAGATAATGGAGGAAGATTATCAAAAGTTACATCAGAATACAGAGCAGATGGAAAGCTAGGTAAAGTGTTGACAGATTCAATTTAAATCTCAAACAAGTGCAATGTGATGCATTTTGGGAAGTCGAAAAGGGCATATTTAGCAAATGGTAGGGTGCTAAGGAATGTTTCAAGGACTTATGGATTTGAACGCGGCAAAAAAAAAAGGAAGATATGGTAATAGAGAGGTGGCATGTGTTCTTTCATCAGTCAGGACACTAAATATTAAAGTTAGAATATTATGCTGACTTACTGGTTCGACCATACTCAGAGTATTGTGTGCACTTCTGGTTACCTACGAAGAAGGTGTTTGGACTAAAGAGAGTACAGAGGAGATACACCAGCATATTGCCTGGATTGAGGACTTCAGCTGCAAGGAGAGATTGGTTTCATTATGTTTTGTTTTCAGTGGAAGCTGTGAAGTGACCTGACAAATACATATAAAATTAGAGGCATGAATTGGTTAGATTTTTCCCCCCCATGGTAGAAGCATCAAAAACAAGGCATAGGTTTAAGATCAGCTGAAGGAGCTTTAAAGGCACAGTAACGTAGCAGTTAGTACATTGCTTTATGGTGCCAGCTTACACTGTTCAGGGTTCAATTCCTGCCACTATCTGCAGGAAGTTTGTATGTTCTCCCTGTGATGGCACAGACTTCCCCAAATGCTTCCACATTCTACAGGTTCAGGTAAGTGACTTGTGGCCATGCACAGTTGGCATCAGAAGTGTGGTGACAGTGGCCAAGGATGCCTTCCACAATGCTTGGTGATTTGATTGACACAAACGATACAGTTCACTGTGTGTTTCAATGTACATGGAACAAATAAAGCTTTTTATTTATTTTTAAGGAAATTTGAGGATTTTTAAAATTTCAACAGAGAGTGGTTGATACCTTAAATTTGCTCCCAGAGATGAATCAAATAGTATCACTATATTTAAGAGATATCTAGACAGGAAATGAAATAGGCTAGGTATAAAAAGACACATAACTAATGTGGGCAAATGGAACAAGTGTAGCTGGGCAAATAGAACAAAATGGATGCAGTAGTTCAAATGGTCCATTTTTGTGTGTTACAACTCTATGACTTAATAGCCTTTGTCTCATTGCTTTCTTCATTTTCATACAAATGCATTATTGTAAAACAAGTACAGAGAGTGGTAAATGTATTAAAAGAGCAATAAAGCTAAATTTCACTGACAATGTATCAACTTAAAATGGTAAATACAAGCCCAGGAATCACTATACCATATCATTTAATAGATGGAGACCCACTTGCATCCATTTTCAATTAAAGAGACTAGACGATATTGGTAGAAATTTAGCACTACCCATGTAAGCTTATAAAATGATTTAATGTACTTAAACTGCACATAATCAGACTAACAACCTGAACTTCACAATTTTGTGTGACACTTGGGTCCAAAGTCATGATTAGATAATTAAATGTTATTTATTTAGATAATATGATAATAGTCAATGTACAAACGTCACTAGAAACAATTCTCTAAATATATATTCAAACATCTATTCACCAAGGGAAAAACATTTAAATTCTCCTTCTTCAGCCAAACAATAATTCCCATAATATACCATCTGGAAGAGGAGGTAAAGATAGCAAGCAGCAGGCTCCAGGAAGGCAGAAACAGACGGGCAAAATTGGCAAACATGACAGGAGAAATTTAATACACAGCAATGTGACTGACAGGAATAATGAGCTATAATAGAAGCTAAATATTAGAATTGTAAAAGAGATAAATTAAAAGAAACCCCCCAGGCTTACATAATGAAGTTAGGCTTTGACAGATCATAGATAGCGTGTGTGATTCTTGGGGATGCAAAAAAAAATGATCCTGCTTTTCAGTGCATAGATTAGGACTCAAGTGAAGAAATATCCATTTCTTTGCACTACACTTTTAAAAACCCATTTAAAGTATTGAAGAATTACTGGAAAAGGACCAGATATGGAAAAACCAGGAACTTGGAAGGAATGTGGAAACATGGTTGTATTAAAGTTGATGAAAGAACATATTTCAACAGCATGAAGATCAAAGACCCATAATCTGCCACCCCTTTTTGACCCGATTTGTACTAGACAGCTTACAATGCCTTAAAAATGTTAATAACCCTCAAGAAATTCAGTAATGATTTGTAAACTAATGTACAAAATTTAACAATCATAACATTCAAAATGTTTAACACAGAACTTCAAAAATTAATGTTACAACATGAAGATGTTAAGGGCCTGATACAACCACATTATGATTAAAAATTAGTTAAGTCCTCTTATATATAAAAAAATTGAGTCAACTGTGATTCCACTCCCAATGTAAATTGTAATAGAACACCAATATTATTGAATATCACAGAATGAAAAAGCTGTCCTTACGAGGGAAAGGTAGGATGAGTAGAGGCAAAGAAATAAAAGAGGTGGATGAAAAAAAAATAAGGGGGTCTTGGGAGTAGAGACAGCAGCATGATGAAACACAAGCACTTCATCAGATAGTCTCACCATTTTCCTTCACCTTCCTAATTCCTCACAATTTACAACACATTTAATTTCTAACATTTCCAAGTTTGAATGATAAGTAATTGCAAACACGAGGAAATCTGCAGATGCTAGAAATTCAAGCAACACACACAAAATGCTGGTGGAACACAGCAGGCCAAGCAGCATCTATAAGGTGAAGCACTGTCGACGTTTTGGGTCCTGACGAAGGGTCTCGACCCGAAACGTCGACAGTGCTTCTCCTTATAGATGCTGCCTGGCCTGCTGTGTTTCACCAGCATTTTGTGTGTGTTGCTTGATAAGTAATTGACTCTGTCAAGAGGCAGTAGTAGTCGGTTAGCAGGTAATAATTAATTACTAACCTGTATGTAACTAATTGCCTAATTATAGCTAGTTCTTATTGACAAGTAGATCAGTAGAAAGTGAGCTGACAGCAGACAATGGCAAATTGCTATCATATTTAGTAATTTCTGAGCAACAGATCATCTGCTGGAAGAACCTAACTACTGAGTTTGAGATGGTAATTACCAAAACAGCAGGTTATTTCCCAGAAGCAGGTAGTTAACAGATTAGTTAATAGTTTTTACTTAATTAGTTTCATAAGTAGTCATATTGTGGAGTTGATTAGCAGAGTAGCTGATTTATTGTTAGTACCTGTTATGCATTATGTATTTAGCAGAGTTATTAACTATTGAGCAATTAATAAATGTGGAGCAGTAAATAGCTTATAGGTATTTAATTAATGAAAGGTTAATGAATTGGCTTTACTGATTTATGCACAATAATGACAGATTACACGGTAATTAGCAGGTGGTTTATCGATGAACTATAGGTACATAATTAATAACAGCACATTATGTAATTACTTAACAGCTAATTAGGTGGGAGCAGTTATCTAATGTCAAACTTTTAGTTAGGCCATAGAACTACTAATTCAGCTAGTAAGGAGTTAAATACAGACTATTTAGGAGCTAACAGCTATCAATTTGTTAGTGTGATGTATTAGCACGTAGTAGTTAATTGTTGAACACTAGCTAGTTACCAGTTACCGGCCAGCGATGAATTCGAGCGCCCTGGGGAAACCGGCAGGCCGCGGAAGTAAAACTCGGTTGGATTAAGTAAACTGCTGCGAAAAACAGAACTGCCTGGCGGGGACCCTCCTCGCAGCAGGTCGTGGCGGGGTGGTGGGCTCCGCGCCGGGGTTGTCGCCGGGTCCTGCTCCGGCCCGGCCCAGCCACACCGTGGAGCCTCAGGCCGACTCGTGATGCACTTCCTGGCCGGCGCTGACAGGCGGCTGGTTTTTTATTCCCATCGTTCACTCTCTCTCTCTCGCCGATCATTAATCTTCAACAACATTATTTGCCTTTCCCTTCCATTTAATACCATCATTCAGTTACTTAATTCGCCATGGTCCGTTCACCTTCTCAGACATATCGCTTCCATTGCTCGATGGAATATATATCTGTTTAAAACTGATAGAAACCTCATCAAATGTCTGTTACTGCTAATCTATTTTCTATTCTTTAACTCTACTTTCCCCATCTGGTTGTCCAACTGTGGCGCATTGCTTTTATTAAGATAAAGGCGCTGAATTTGGTCCTAAATTTATAATATCTTAATAAGATCACCGTGTCTTTATCATTTATCATTGGAGAATCTGTCATGAAATTGTGGAAAATAGTCGTCTGAAACTATAAGTATAGATTTAAGGTGAGGGGAGAAAGATTTAAAAAAGATCCAAGGGACAAGTTTTTCCTCGGAGAATGGTGGGTATATGGAATGAGCTGGTGGTGGGGTGGATGCAATTATATTTGGACATGGATAAGGTTTGAAGGGATATGGGCCAAATACAGGCAAATGGGACTAGTACAAGTGGGTATCTTGGTCTGTGTGGATGAATTGAACTGTAGAGCCTATTTCCATGCTGTATAACTCTAAATCGCCATGATTTTCTAAGAAACTGTGCCAAGTATATTCTATCAATACCAATTCAGTCTAAAGTCATTGAGTTGCGTGGCATAGAAATGGGCCCTTGGCTTACCATGTTCATGTTAATTTCTATGTCCATCTATACTGGGTGCCCCAAATGATACAACCACTCATGTTGCAGAAACTTTTCAAAGTAAATTTATTATCAAAGTACTTGTATGTCATCATATACAACCCTGAGATTGATTTTCTTGCATAAATCCAATAACCATAATAGAATCAATGGAAGACTGCACCAACAGTGTGCAAAGGACAACTCGCCCAACTCCCAAGCTAAACTGTGTAAGTTTGTGATGTGGAATAAAATTTCAATCTCACAATTTATGTGGAGACAAGAAATAAATAAATAAATCCGATTTACTATATTTTCACTTGTGTTTCTTGATATACACACAGATGATGTTTACAAAAAATCACATGGGCTATTTTGTAGGAATGTAATTTCTTTATAACAGGGTCCATGTTAGATATTTAGTATTTCAGTACTATTTCAGTACTGTTGTAAATATATTATTTAAGTGTTCTTTGTTGATTACTGTACATAATTCATTATGGGTTGTACCTGAATGGTGTCAAGTTAGGAAAAGGGGAAGTACAACGAGATCTAGGTGTCCTTGTTTCTCAGTCACTGAAAGTAAGCATGCAGGTACAGCAGGCAGTGAAGAAAGCTAATGGCATGTTGGCCTTCATAACAAATATAGAAGCAAAGAGGTCCTTCTGCAGTTGTACAGTGCCCTGGTGAGACCACACCTAGAGTATTGTGTTCAGTTTTGGTCTCCAAAGTTGAGGAAGGACATTCTTGCTATTGAGGGAGTGCAGCGTAGGTTCACAAGGTTAATTCCTGGGATGGTGGGACAATCATATGTTGAAAGATTGGAGTGACTGGGCTTGTATACACTGGAACTTAGAAGGATGAGAGGGGATCTGATTGAAACATATAAGATTATTAAGGGATTGGACACGCTAGAGGCAGGAAACATGTTCTCGATGTTGGGGGAGTCCAGAACCAGAGGCCGCAGTTTAAGAATAAGGGGTAGGCCATTTAGAATGAAGGTGAGGAAAAACTTTTTCACCCAGAGAGTTGTGGATCTATGGAATGCTCTGCCTCAGAAGGCAGTGGAGGCCAATTCTCTGGATGCTTTCAAGAAAGAGTTAGGTAGAGCTCTTAAAGATAGCGGAGTCAAGGGGTAGGGGGAGAAGTCAGGAACGGGGTACTGATTGTGAATGATCAGCCATGATCACAGTGAATGGTGGTACTGGCTCGAAGGGCTGAATGGCTTACTCCTGCACCTCTTGTCTATTATCTTCAAAGTACATGAATGGCATATGTCACTATGCCACCATGTTATATGTGTGCTCCACACTAAAGGAAAATTTAAATGTACATGAGTTATCTTCAGGCTCCTCTGTTTTTCTTTCAATTAGTTTTTAGAATTAAAAAACAGAAGAGTGGCAACGAGGTAGTTTTAAAACAAACCCAAGATAACTACATACCTGTTGAAGCACAGCACGTCATTTGAGTTTTGCAACAAAGTACAGCATGTAGTTTCTTTGGAAAAGGAGAGAGAGGGTCAAGTTAAAAAGGCAGACAACAGATGAAATTCACAGGTTCATAAACAGTGAGTATTGAATGATAATCACAAATAAAATTAAAAGCAGAAATGGCTGGTACATCAAAAAGATAGACATGTTTGATTGCACAAGGGATAACTGGATATTGTATACCGAGTGAATTGAGCAGTATTTTGAAGCAAATAAAATAACCAGTGAAAAGTGAGTGCCAGTTTTGCTGAATGCATTGGGTGGAAAAACATGCAGTTTGCTTAGAAGTTTAACTGCTCCAACCAAACCAACCAAAATGAGCTTTGCTGATATTGTGAAAGTAATGCAGGAACATTTAGAATCAAAATCATTGTTGATTGCTATCACAGTACGTGCTGGCAACAACTGAACCAAGGTGCAGTGGAATAACAGACTTCCACGTAAAGATGGAAACAAGAAGTTGTACATAGTAATACCAACAGATTGGTGGTGTGACCAAGCAACATAGCAAGGCAAATCATTCTCAACACAAGGATCTGTGATAAGCACTAATCGGGAGTCAGCTTTAAATAATCACAGATCATGGAAAACCCATGTCAGTCAAAATAAACTTGACAAGGTTAAACAGAAAGCACAAGGGTTTAACAATAAATACAGGTGCTCCAGAAACCTGGGAGCCCAACGCTGTGCGGCTGTTCACAGAAGCTCGTAGGGTTCATGACAATTGCAGAACACTTTAGGTTCCATAAGCTGAATCAAAAGAAAGGAGAGGCTATTTCAGCTTATGTGGTTGAATTGAAGAGATTGTCTGTGCATTGTCAGTTTGGTGTTGGGGATAATAATGCACTGGGAGATCATTTAGTTTGTGGAATCTTACAAGACAGCATTCAAAAACAGCTCCTAACTGAAGCACAGCTGACATTTAAAAGAGCAGTTGAAATCGCTGTATCTCTGAAAACAATATACAGAGACGCAATTGAGTTGCAGTCAGGAATGAAAGTGAGCACGAACAAAATCAAAACATCTAAACAGAAACTGACCTGGCCCAACAAATTGTGTTACCATTGTGTCAGGATCTCACACTCACCAATGTAGGTTTAAAGATGAAACCTGCAGAAAAGTAGGACATGTACAGAAAGCGTAGTGAGCAGACAAAAATAAATGTACTGTACGGGGAAGTGATAAAAATAAAAAGTCAAGTGACAGTTTCAAAAAGAGCACTAATCTGCATGCCGTTGATCAAAATCTGATAATGATCAATGACACAAGACTGGCTAGACTTGAGATTTATATTGTAAAACTAACAATAGACAAGCAATATGGCTTACACCAGAAGTGAATGTAAAAGTAAATAAAATGGAATTGGACACTGACTCAGGGGTTTCACAAAATGAGTTTGAAACACATTTCAAAGATACCGAACTGAAGCCTGCAGAAATCTAACTAAGAATTTATACTGGAGAAAAGATCATTCATTTGGGAATGATATTTGTAACAGTGAGATACAACAACCAACAAGCCACATTGGGCGTGTATGTGGTCAAAACAGGAAGGCCAGCATTGCGGAGTTGTGAGTGGCTGAGACTTGATTGGAGAATCATCCACAATTTGCATGCCTCATCCTCTGCAATAGAGTCAACTGAAAGTAAATTAAGAAAGGTACCGGATGATACCACAGCAACGTTCAAGGATGGCACGGGAAAACTCAAAAATATCAAAGGTAAAATAGTATTAAATGAAAATGCCACACCCAAGTTTTGCAGAGCCCGTGCAGTTCATTATACCATCCATGAC
The DNA here is from genome assembly GCF_048418815.1 of Hemitrygon akajei. Taxonomy (NCBI): domain Eukaryota; kingdom Metazoa; phylum Chordata; class Chondrichthyes; order Myliobatiformes; family Dasyatidae; genus Hemitrygon; species Hemitrygon akajei. The sequence goes on along the minus strand of NC_133131.1, from coordinate 134,237,799 downwards.
AATGGAGTCAGTAAACTAGATCACATCGAGGCTGAGGAAGTTCTTTCCAAGGTTGAGTGGAGCCTATGGGCAACACCAGTGGTCCCAATAGCCAGGAAGAATGGATCTGTTAGGATCTGTGGTCATTTTAAGGTCACCATCAACCCAGTACTGAAAGTACGTCAATACACTCTGCCCAGGATAAATGATCTCTTTGCAATCCTTTCTGGAGGGAAACACTTCAACAAATTGGACTCAGCTGAGGCCTACCTACAGATGAAAGTGGAAGAAGAGTCCAAACTGTTTCTCACCATAAACACTCACAAAGGGCTTTATCACTATAATTGGCTTATTTTTGGAGCAGCTATGGATCAGGTGCTGCAAGACCGCCCAGGCACTCAGTGTTACCTGGATGACATCAGTGTTTCTGGCGAGGAGGGACATCACCAAAATCTGAAGACAGTTTTAAAAGGATTAGAAGATTAAGGGCACAGAGCACAACACAAAAGGTGTGAATTATTTAAATGAAGCATTACTTACAGTGGTCACACCATGATGCACGAGGGTGACTCAAGTGTGTTGAGAAAATTCAAGCAGTGGTGGCTGCACCGCGGCCAAAGGACCTGTCACAGTTGTGGTTCTTTTTAGGATTTATCATTTACTATAATAGGTTCCTGCCAAGCCTGACTACTTTGCTCCACTCCCTCAACTCATTACTACAGAGCAGAAGGAAGTGGCAATGAACAAAGCAGTGTGAGCTGGTTTTCCAAAAGGCAAAGGAAATGGTAACATCAGATACTGTACTCACGCACTGTGATCCAAACCATCCAGTGAAGCTTGCCTGTGACACCACACCTTATGGTATAGGTGCAGCCATGTCACATGTTATGAGTGATGGAAGTGAACGCCCCATAGTCTTTGCATCATATTTACTTACTGCTGCAGAGAGAAATTATGCACAGATTGACAGAGAGGCCTTGAGTCTGGTTTGGGGTGTAAAATGTTTCCACCAGTACTTGTACGGGAGAGACCTTACCTTCTTTACTGACCATCACCCACTAGAGTCCATTTCCAATCCACGGAAGGGTGCTCCACTGACAGCAGCAGCACAAGTGCAGAGACGGGCTCTGTTTTTTTTTCTTCTATATTACGTATTGATTGAACTGCTGCTGCTAAGTTAACAAATTTCACAACACATGCCGGTGACAGTAAACCTGACTCTAATTCTGATTCCGACAGTCCGTTGCTGTCATGCCTTTTTCTGTAATTGCAACACTAGATCTAAACAGTAGATCTAAAGAGAGGATAAGACCCAGGAGCTTGAGACCCTTTCCACTGCTGATCCCTCAATGATGACTGGTGTGTTCCCTCGACTTCCCCTTTCTGACGTCCACATTCAATTCTTTGGTCTTACTGATTAAGAGTGCAAGACTTGTGTTGTGACACCATTCAACCAGTTGATCTTCCTCATGCCCATACACCTCCTTGTCATCATCTGAAATTTGGCCACACAGATGTGTTGGGCAGCTGGAGCTCATCAGCTGTGGTTGACTGCTCATCTTGGAGAAGGAAAACTCGGATCTCAAACCTCCACTGCCTCACTCCTCTACCTACTCATGGGGGAAGCTTCAGGAGTAATCCCTGAGGAAAATTCTGGAGCGGGAGTCCCTAAGACAATCCAACATTGAGTTCAATGCAGACCAGCAACTCCTGCAATGCCGCTGGTGCCAAACTGTATCGATCTCTGCCAATCCTTCTTCATTCACCAGCTTTGTGGAGAGAAGGAGTCTGCTACATGGACAATAGCCTGCTCTCCATATTGTACCTCCTTGGCTTGCAGTTGTGTCATCAGAAAATTTATAGGTGGCACTTGAGCTATGCCTCAATTTACACACTCTTTACACAGTCGTGTGTAAAGAGAGTAGCAAAGTGGGCTAAGTATGCATCCTTAAGAGGTGCCAGCCTGACTGTCAGTGAGAAGGAAATGTTATTTCCATTCCACACTGACTGCGGTCTCCTGGTGAGAAGGCCAAGGACCCAGTTGCAGAGGGAGGTACAGAGGCCCAGGTTTTGGAGCTTTTTGATTACAACTAAGGGTGTGACTATGTTGACTACTGAGCTGTAATCAATAAACTGTAGCCTGACATAGGTATTGCTACTGACCAGGTCATCCAGAGCCAAGTGCAGAGCCAATGAGACTGCATCCTCTGTAGACCTATTGCAATGATAGGCAATTTGCAGTGGGCCCAGGTCCTTTCTTTGGGCATGAGTTGAGTCTGCCCATGACTAATCTCTCAAAGCACTTCATCTCAGTAGATGAGAGTGCCACTGGGCGAAAGTCATTGAGGCAGCTCACCCTGCTCCTCCTGGGCTCTGGTATGATTGTCAATCTTTTGAAACAAGTGGGAACCTCTGATTGCATAAGTGAGAGACTGAAGATGTCCTTGAACACTCCCACCAGATGGTTAGCACGTGTTTTCAGTGCCCTACCAGGTACCATTAGGGCCAGATGCCTTGCAAAGTTTCACCCTCTTGAAAGATGTTCTGACGTCAACCTCTGAGACTTATCCACCCCTAACTTACTTCAAGACAGTAAGCACTTCCTCTTCTGTAATCTGGATACAATTGATGACCTCAAAACTGTTCTGCCTTGGTTCAATGGACTCTGTGCCCATTTCCTGAGTAAACATAGATGAAAAAATCCAATTAAGATCTCCCCGTCCCTTTTGGTAACATGTACGGTATAGATGAACACACTAATCTTCAAGTGAAAATATTTTGTCCCTTGCTATCCTTTTGCTCTTAATATATCAATAGAAGCCCTTGGGATTTTTCATCAACTTGTCTGCAGAACAACCTCATGCCTTATTTTAGCCCTCCTGATTTCCCTCTTCAGTGTTCTCTTGCATTACTTAGACTCATTTTCCTTGCTGCCTATACCTGCTATGCACTTCCTTCTTCTTCTTAACCAGGCCCTCAATATCCAAGGCTCCCTAAACCTGTTAGTCTTGCTTTTTATTCTGACAGGAACATACAAATTCTGTACTCTCAATATTTCACTTTTGTAGGCCTCTCACTTACCAAGCATCACTTTGCTAAAAAACACTAATCCCAATCCACACCTGCCAGATCCTTTCTAGTACCATCAAAATCAGCCTCAAAATCTCAGTCAGAGTATCAGTCCTTTCCCTGTCCATGATTTTCTTGAAACTATTGGAATTATGATCAGTAGATCTGAAGTGTTCTCCTACACACACTTCTGTCACTTCCCCAATCTTGTTCTCTAATAAGAGATCCAGTGCCGTACGCTCTAATTGGGACTTTGATATATTGATTAAGAAAACTTTCCTAAATATAATTCAGGAAAATTTCCTTGATCAATGTTCAAGGAACATTGATTCAAGGAATCAGGTGTTCAAAAGAAAATCCTGTATGCTTCTCTCTTTGATAAGTACACTAAAAATTTTGTTTTAAAGTGACATAAGGTAATACACAATTATTAATTAGTATTTAATAAAGGACCAAAACAGCTCAGCAAAATGAATACTGGTTTCAGATGAAAAGCTTTTATGCAAAAGACAGCAATTCATAAAGTCCCACAGCATCCAGCTTCTGAAGCAGCAGATCAAAAATAAATGGTCAACAAAGGTTGTAAATCGCAACATTCCCGTTGTTCCAAGCTTGGATAAATCGTATCTGTCAATTAAAATAGAACTCAAAAATTTATACCTCTGAAACGATGAACCATTATTGATGCCAACATTACTGTTTTCAACAATAGTATCATCCCAAATTATAGATGGTCATCTTGGAATTTTCTACCCCATATCTGATTAATAAGTAATTGTGAAATCCAACCTAGTTGCTGCAGGCTGTCTATCTCATAATCAATAAGGTTATAAAACATATTCACAGACATAAGAAATGAAAAGAAACCAAAAATAACCATTCTTGTACTGTTATGGATGAGAACATTATAATCCCGTCTCAGTAACAAGATGCATATATGATACATTTCAACAAAGAAGCAGATCCAGAGAACTATACATCAAAATACTGACATGCTTTCTATTCCAAATAAAACCATAGAAAAATATAACACTTGAGTAAACTTAATTATAAGCTCTCTCCAAACTTGTTTAAATATTATCTGTGATTTATTTTCCCCAGGACAATCCATTCTCCATGTTTACAGGCTACTACAAAAATTATTTGTGTATCTTCTCTTCAGCTAGGAAGCTCCTCAAATTACAGATGTTTATGTTTTGACAGCTCACCATGACAACTCAGTAGTAAAACACAACCAGAAGTTTGATAGATGGAAGAGGAAACTAGTAATTAGTAATTTTGCTCAATAAGAATTAAAATTCTGATATTAAAATAAAGACCAAAAGAAGATCAGCTTTATTTGCCACATGTACATCAGAATTTACAATGAAATGCTTTGTTTGTGTCAATGACCAACACAGCTGGGGACAGCCCACAAGTGTCACCATGCTTCCGGTGCCAACATAGCATGCCCACAACTTACGAACCCTTACTAAATATACATCTTTGGACTGTGAGAGGAAACTGGAGCAGCGAGAGAAAACCCACAAGGTCTCACCTGAAAAGTAAAAATTACTTAGAAACAGCAGGAGGAATTAAACCCTGATCACTGGTGCTAAAAAGCATTACGCTAACCACAATACTACCATGCCACCCCTATAAATGGCAAGTGGAAATTATTAATCAGAAATGGTTGTGAATGGATTGATCTCATTCACATTGTTACGAATGTGCCACAACTCTGAGGGGCCGAAGGGTACAAAGTAGCCCCCTCCTTTTTGAGAATCGCAAGATCGCTATTAATTCGGGTCTGGGACCCAGGAAATGAGAGAGAGACGTCCAGAATACACAGGGTTTGGAATGTGTCCTGGCCTCAGCAAGACAGAACCATTGATAACGGCTATTGTCTCTTGGAGACGGAATTGTGTATTGAGTACTGTACTATTCATTAAAGCCCTCAGGGGATGACCAGAGTGGGCTGGTTGAGGGATTGCATCATCCCAACCTGATTGACATCTGAGACCCCATGAGTAAGGATAAAAGAGGGTCTGGGGAACAACCCCTTTAGACGCACCAGGAGAAACGCTGGAAAGCCAGTGACAGCGTTTAATAGCGACAGCCGGTGGGGGCTCGCGTGCATCCTTTCCCTTTGCCTGGGATTGGTGGCCTTACCACGGAAGAACGGCTTAGCTAAAGGAGAGGCCACCCCAACGAGACTCTGACGGATCAAAATCATAAAAGGAATTGGCAAGTTTCTAAAAATCTCTCTCTCGACTCCAACCAAGGCTGCAGCCTGAATGAACTGAGTGACTTTTATATTTCCATCGGACAATACATTATCCCCTAGACAACGATAGGGGATATTTCTTATTGATTATTATTATACCCGCACTTTTAGATTTAGTATTGACGACGTATAGTATCTGTATGTTTGCATTGATATTACTTTTGTGTATTTTTACCAATAAATACTGTTAAGAATAGTACCATCAGACTTCAACGGACCTCTCTATCTTTGCTGGTAAGTGACCCAGTTACGGGGTTCGTAACAAAGTGGGGATCTCATCTCAGGATTTGATACCAAATTGGGGGGCCAGTGAATCGGGCTTAAGTCCAAACTTGGATCTGGTTGCGCAAGTAACCAGACGGGAAACCAGCAAAGATGGACGTGGATGAATTTATAGAAAGCCCGACTCTGGAGGTGCTAGAGGCTGCCACAAAGTCGGACTTGATAAATATTGCGAAAGGACTAAGCCTCGCAGAGGTGAGGTTGTCGATGAAAAAGCGAGAGGTGCGGAGGGCCATAACTCAGTATTATATTGTGAAGAATGTGTTTTCTGCTGAGGTATTGGAAAATATCCCTGAACAGGTACCAGCTAGTGGGACGGCTCAGTTAGAGTTGGAGAAATTAAGGTTGGAACATGAAATTAAGTTAAAACAACTGGAAGCAGCTGAAAAGGAAAAAGAGCAGGAAAGAGCTGAGAAACAAAGGGAGCATGAAATTCAGTTAAAACAGCTGGAAGCAGCTGCAAAGGAGAAGGAAAGGGCCGAGAAAGAGAAGGAAAGGGCCGAAAAAGAGAGGGAGAGAGCCGAGAAGGAGAGAGAGTATGAGGAGAAAGAGAAACAGAGGCAACATGATTTGGACATGGAGAAGTTAAGGCAAGAGCGAAGAGCTCAAGGGTCAGACCAAGAGGAGCGGTTTAATGTTAGTCGGGAGTTTAGGTTAGTACCTCCGTTCGAGGAGACGGATGTTGATAGTTATTTCTTGCATTTTGAAAAGGTGGCAGTGCATCAGAAGTGGCCCAAAGAGCAATGGGTGGCGTTGTTACAAAGTGTGTTAAAAGGGAAGGCACAATGGGCATATGCGGCGTTGTCCCTGGAGGAGGAAGAGTCGGAGAATTATGAGAAAGTAAAGGAGGCCATTCTTCGGACCTACGAATTGGTACCTGAGGCCTATAGACAAAAGTTCAGAAATTTAAAGAAAGGGTGGAATCAGACGTATACCGAGTTTGCCTATGAGAAGGGTGTGCTCTTGGATTGTTGGTGTGCAGCAGAAATAGTGGAAGAAGATTTTTGGCATCTCAGGGAGTTAATTCTGATTGAGGAATTTAAAGGTTGTGTTTCGGATGATATCCGGATGTATTTGAACGAGAAGCCGAATAAGTCCATCTCCGAATTTGCTAGGTTCGCAGATGAATATGCCCTAACCCACAAGACAAAGATTTCCTCGAATAAAAGTTACCAGAGAGACCATGGGAACGGTAGAGAAAGCCCGTCGGCTGAGGCAGAAAGCCCGCCGGGAGCTAGTGGTAAAATTGAGGAGGAGAGGCAAGATGGCAGGAGAGGTCCTGGCTTGACCTGTTTTAATTGTGGAAAGGTGGGTCATATTGCATCTAAGTGCTTTGCTCTGAGGAAGGAGACAGGAAAATGGAAAGCAGCAGTCCCTATAGGATGTGCTGTGGTGATCAGTAAATCGACGAGAGAGCCCCAGGTAGACAGAGTACTAGAAGGGTTTGAGAAATGTATTTCAGAAGGAACCGTGTCTGTGAGAGAGGGAGACGCACCAGTTCCCGTGCGGATCTGGAGAGACACGGGAGCGGAGCTGTCATTGATTAGCAGTAAGGTACTGGATTTTGGTCGCAAGACTGGAGAGGTAGCTTTGAGAGGCATAGGAAAAGGGACAGAAGCGGTGTCCTTTCATAGGATCATTATAAATTGTGAGCTGGTATCTGGACCAGTTGAAATAGGGGTGCGATCAGAAATCCCGAGAACTGACGTGGATGTCCTTCTTGGTAACGATTTAGCCAGTGGTAAGGTTTGGTCAGCAATGACGCTGACGAGCCGGCCTGTGAGTGTTGAGGTCCCGCCCCTAGGTTCCAAGATATATCCCGCATGCGCGATCACTTGCAGCATGTCGAGAAAGGCAGCTGAGAAAGAGACTAGTTTAAATCCGGCCAGTATTGATTTGGCCAAGACGTTTTTACCGACCCTGTACCAAGAGGGTTTAGAGGGTGGTAAAACGGAGAATAGGAAAGTGAAAAAGAGTAAGGGAGAGGAGGTAGATCTTCCCTTAGCCAGGAGGAAATTTATAGAGGCACAAAATAAAGATGAGAAGCAGATAAGGCTGTTAAAAGGTCCAGGGTTGGACATGGATGATCTGTCTGGTTTGGCAGAACTGTTTGAAGAAGTTGAAAATTCTAAAGGTGTTCCCGATAATGAAATGAAGGCAGTCCTAGATGAAAAGGATGCCATTACCTTAAAGAAGTCTGCTGGGTTGGCAGATGAAGTTGTTTCAGCCTGCGGGGTTGAGTTTACTCCGGAAGGGAGTTGCCCAGAGAGTAACTGGGAGGATCACGGGAATTTAGAATTTGAAAAGGGTACTGGTATTGAAAGCCTGGGAGAGGCAGATGTCCCATTTGAGTGTGTTCAAGATGTGGATACACGTGGTACTGAACCTAGTAATGGAGCTCAGAAAAAGTCTGAGGTATTTGATTCAGTTGAAAAGGAATGCAGTCCTTGTGGGTCAGATGGACTTGGTTCAGTGAAGAAAAGGTTAACTTTGGTAATAGTGGGAAGTGAGAATTCCCAGTTGTTTGTGCTCGAAGGTGTGTTAAAAGTTAGTGAGGAGATAAAAGGTGGTGAGGTGAATCTTATTATTGAAGGAAAAGGGAAAAGTGTAGTTCCTAAATTGAATGAAGAAAATTTAAAGTCTGGATTGATGTCAGAAGCAGCAACCAGGCTGCAGAGACAATGGCTTGGTAACACGGTGCCTGCGAATCAATTACAGGTTGATTTGGAATGTAAAGGTGCCAACCCTAACCCTAATGCTGTTTGAACAAAGAGGGATTGCTTGCAGATCTTAAATTGAAAACTAATAGCATGAAGGGTCCTGAAGAGAAAACTAGCAACTTGCTTAAAATTAAAGAATTGTGTGGAAATTCGGAAAATGGTCTAAGTTTGGAACACATTGTTGATAAAATAACCCCTATGAAAGGAGCATGCGAAAGCCTATTCCACATTAGTATACAAGTTAACCACGTGTGAGTTAACTGGAAAAGGGGCGAGGGTTGACGGGATGCCATTTTAAATAACAGGATCCGGTTTTAAGGGATTTCGACAAAGCATGTGAATAATAAAGACAACCCCCATGGAAGATTGACTGTTAAGTTTGAAAGTAACATAAAGATTAGTATTTGCATGAACTTTTGTAGTATACACGTAAGCTAAGATCACAACTCTGTAGTTTTTGTTTGCTGAAGAAAAGGAATAAAAATAGGTGCTTATTAAATTGGAGTCTGATGCTACAAGAATTTTATTAAGGTACAAGATGCTAAGATATTAAAGGAAGTGACAATGTAATCGTTAATTGTTTAGATGCTGAATTGAATGTATAACTGTATTACTCTGTAGTGAAAAAAAACTCTTTTGTATTGTGTTAGATTCTAAAATCCTGTAAGACTCTGTATTAATTCATTTTTACTGATGGTAAAAATCTTTGAAGGAAGGGGGTGTTACGAATGTGCCACAACTCTGAGGGGCCAAAGGGTACAAAGTAGCCCCCTCCTTTTTGAGAATCGCAAGATCGCTATTAATTCAGGTCTGGGACCCAGGAAATGAGAGAGAGACATCCAGAATACACAGGGTTTGGAATGTGTCCTGGCCTCAGCAAGACAGAACCATTGATAATGGCTATTGTCTCTTGGAGACGGAATTGTGTATTGAGTACTGTACTATTCATTAAAGCCCTCAGGGGATGACCAGAGTGGGCTGGTTGAGGGATTGCATCATCCCAACCTGATTGACATCTGAGATCCCGTGAGTAAGGATAAAAGAGGGTCTGGGGAACAACCCCTTTAGAAGCACCAGGAGAAACGCTGGAAAGCCAGTGACAGCGTTTAATAGCGACAGCCGGTGGGGGCTCGTGTGCATCCTTTCCCTTTGCCTGGGATTAGCGGCCTTACCACGGAAGAACGGCTTAGCTAAAGGAGAGGCCACCCCAACGAGACTCTGATGGATCAAAATCATAAAAGGAATTGGCAAGTTTCTAAAAATCTCCCTCTCGACTCCAACCAAGGTTGCAGCCTGAATGAACTGAGTGACTTTTATATTTCCATCGGACAATACGTTTATCCCCTAGACAACGATAGAGCTATTTCTTATTGATTATTATTATACCCGCACTTTTAGATTTAGTATTGATGACGTATAGTATCTGTATGTTTGCATTGATATTATTTTTGTGTATTTTTACCAATAAATACTGTTAAGAATAGTACCATCAGACTTCAACGGACCTCTCTATCTTTGCTGGTAAGTGACCCAGTTACAGGGTTCGTAACAACATCAAATAGATAATGTTCCTAAATTATGATTGAATGCGACATGAATCCAGTGCCAAAGGTTTAAAATGTAGATCACTCTGGTAGTTTAGAGTCTGGAGTGGTAAAGTTGTCACAATCATTCTAGAATTGGCCACTGGCTCTTCAGCTTCTAACTCATTGTCAGCAGGAAATGTAAAATCTGTGGGACTTCATACCCATGATTCCCCATCTGCAACATTAGTACCAAAGTAAATCTGTGATCCATTTGTCCCGAACATACGCCAAACCCATGATTGCCTTTTTCCTCTCCTTCCTATGTTCATGTCATCTGAACTACAGGTTTCTTCCCACACATCTCCATCCTGCTACTATTTCGCTCAGCTAAGTGGATCCTTTCACAATCAAGCCCCACCATATAATCATATAACAATTACAGCATGGAAACAGGCCATCTTGGCCCTTCTAGTCTGCGCTGAACACTGACTCTCACCTAGTCCCACCTACCCGCACTCAGCCCATAACCCTCCATTCCTTTCCTGTCCATATACCTATCCAATTTTTTTTTTAATGACAAAATCGAACCTGCCTCTACCACTTCTACTGGAAGCTCGTTCCACACAGCTACCACCCTCTGAGTAAAGAAGTTCCCCCTCGTGTTACGCCTAAATTTTTGCCCCTTAACTCTCAACTCATGTCCTCTTGTTTGAATCTCCCCTACGCTCAATGGAAAAAGCCTATCCATGTCAACTCTATCTATCCCCCTCATAATTTTAAATACCTCTATCAAGTCCCCCCTTCAACCTTCTACGCTCCAAAGAATAAAGACCTAACTTGTTCAACCTTTCTCTGTAATTTGGGTGCTGAAACCCAGATAACGTTCTAGTAAATTTCCTCTGTACTCTCTCTATTTTGTTGACATCTTTCCTATAATTCGGTGACCAGAACTGTACACAATACTCCAAATTTGGCCTTACCAATGCCTTGTACAATTTTAACATTCCATCCCAACTCCTATACTCAATGCTCTGATTTATAAAAGCCAGCATGCCAAAAACTTTCTTCACCACCCTATCCACATGAGATTCCTACTTCAGGGAACTATGCACCATTATTCCTAGATCACTCTATTCTACTGCATTCCTCAATGCCCTACTATTTACCATGTATGTCCTATTTTGATTAGTCCTACCAAAATGTAGCACCTCACACTTATCAGCATTAAACTCCATCTGCCATCATTCAGCCCACTCTTCTAACTGGCCTAAATCTCTCTGCAAGCTTTGAAAACCTACTTCATTATCCACAACACCACCTATCTTAGTATCATCTGCATACTTACTAATCCAATGTACCACCCCATCATCCAGATCATTAATGTATATGACAAACAGCATTGGACCCAGTACAGATCCTTGAGGCACACTACTATGCACCGGCCTCCATCCTGACAAACAGTTATCCACCACTACTCTCTGGCATCTCCCATCCTGCCACTGTTGAATCCTTTTTACTACTTCAATATTAATACCTAACGATTGAACCTTCCTAACTAACCTTCCGTGTGGAACCTTTTCAAAGGCCTTACTGAAGTCCATATAGACAACATCCACTGCTTTACCCTCGTCAACTTTCCTAGTAACCTCTTCAAAAAATTCAATAAGATTTGTCAAACATGACCTTCCATGCACAAATCCATGTTGACTGTTCCTAATCAGGCCCTGTCTATCCAGATAATTATATATATCATCTCTAAGAATACTTTCCATTAATTTACCCACCACTGATGTCAAACTTACAGGCCGATAATTGCTAGGTTTACTCTTAGAACCCTTTTTAAACAATGGAACCACATGAGCAATACGCCAATCCTCTGGCACCATCCTCATCTCTAATGACATTTGAAATATTTCTGTCAGAGCCCCTGTTATTTCTACATTAACTTCCCTCAAGACCCTAGGGAATATCCTGTCAGAACCCGGAGATTTATCCACTTTTATATTCTTTAAAAATGCCAGTACTTCCTCTTCTTTAATCATCATAGTTTCCATTACTACCCTACTTGTTTCTCTTACCTTACACAATATAATTTCCTTCTTCTTAGTGAATACCGAAGAAAAGAAATTGTTCAAAATCTCCCCCATCTCTTTTGGCTCCACACATAGCTGTCCACTCTGATTCTCTAAGGGACCAATTTTATCAAATTTTATCCAATTTGATCCTTTTGCTATTAATATAACTGTAGAAACCCTTCGGATTTATTTTCACCTTACTTGCCAAAGCAACCCCGTATCTTCTTTTAGCTTTTCTAATTTCTTTCTTAAGATTCTTTTTACATTCTTTATATTCCTCGAGCACCTCATTTACTCCATGCTGCCTATATTTATTGTGGATCTCCCTCTTTTTCCGAACCAAGTTTCCAATATCCTTTGAAAACCATGGCTCTCTCAAACTTTTAATCTTTCCTTTCAACCTAACAGGAACATGAAGATTCTGTACCCCCAAAATTTCACCTTTAAATGACCTCCATTTCTCTATTACATCCTTCCCATAAAACAAATTGTCCCAATCCACTCCTTCTAAGTCCTTTTGCATCTCCTCAAAGTTAGCCTTTCTCTAATCAAAAATCTCAACCCTGGGTCCAGTCCTATCCTTCTCCATAATTATTCTCCACCAAAATTCCCCAGTGGAAACTGCTCCCATTGCCTGTAAGCCTTCCCAAAAAAAAACAAAGCAGAATTAATTTGAATATTATGGCCAAAATCAGAGAAACTCATCACAAAGTCAAAGACAACAGAAAAGTTTCAGGTTTTAATTCCAACAGTTGCCAGGAAAAGGAAAAGGCTGGTTGGCTAGGGAATGGGGTTTAGGGCAGGGATTAAAGATAATGTCTTCCTTCTGTTTATTTGGGGAAATTAAAGTGTATACAGTTCCTGATATTGAAAAGGCAGATTTGAAATTTACATATAGCATATGGGTTAAGAGAACCTGATGAAGAGTCTAAGCTAATTCTACCAGTGTACGAGATGATCACCATCACGAGGAAATAGATTTTGGTAATGGTTGTTGATATTTGCATCAATGGCAAAATCCCATGAATGAATAATTTTTAAATAGCTTGGAATATCTATTAATTTTCAAGTAAAAATTCGTTCATATTGGCCTATTCAGTGGTGAGAGACAGTATATTGGCGCAGCTCTAGTAACCTGGATACAATCTGGTGTTGTCTCTGGGTTTGCATATTCTCTCTGTGTCTGGGTGGGCTTCTGCTAAGTCTCCTTCCACATCCCAAAGACCTGCAGGTTGGCAAATTGGTTAGCCACTATAAATTTGCCCCAGTGTAGAACTAAGTGGTAGATTAAGTAAGGGCATCAGACACAGTGAGAATAAAATAGGATTAGTGTGAAATTAGTGTAAATAGGTGTTGATAGTCCAGCATGGACACAAAGGGTTGTTTCTATGATTTTGCAATCATCTCATATTTTCAGCACCTGGTCCTCTATCCTGACTTCACTATATCAGCAAAAATAAAACAGATTGGCCAACATGTCTGCATCTGGCAACCCGTGGATCTGGATGGCACATTGAGCAGTGTGTTTAGCACAAGAGGGAGTAACAATAATTGATCAATAAAAAAGATAATCATGTTTTAATACATAGCTAGCTAGCAAGAGGAATGTTTGTAGTCAGTACACATTTTCCAGGTAATTACAAGCCAATGAGTCTAACATCAGCAGGAGGGGGTTATTGGAATAATTGCAGAGGGACAGGATTAATCTATCACAAAAGAAAATCTGCTGATGCTGGAAATTCAAAGCAAAACACACAAAATGCTGGAGGAACTCAGCAGGTCAGAGCGCATCTATGGAAATGAATAAGCAATCGTAGTTGCTGTCTGACCTGCTGAGTTCCTCCTGTATTTTCTCTATTTTGCCCAGGATTAATCTATGCTTGAAATGGCAGGATTAATCAAAAACAGTCAGTGTGATTTTCTTAGGAGGAAGTCTTGTCTAACAAATACAATTGAATTTTTAAAAGAAGTAGCAGAATATTTATGAGGGAGAACAGTTGATATGTTCTGCAATGACATAATAAGGCCGCATCCAGTTGTGAATATTAGCATCTAATTAAAAAACTCACTGAGGGATGAGACTCTACAAATATCCCCATTCTCAATGATGAGGAAGCTTAGCACATCAATGCTAAAGAGAAAGCTGATGCATTTGCAAGATTTTTCAGCCAGAAGTGCTAAGTGGATGGTGCACTTTAAAATCCTCCAGTGATCTCAAGCATGATAGATGCCAGTCTTCAGCCTATTTGATTCACTCCACATGATACCAAGAAATAGCTCACAGCATTAGAAAAGGTTCATAACAATGGCCTTGGGCCCTGACAACATTCTGGCAATAGTACTGAAGACTTATCTTACAGAAGTTGTCAGGCTAATCCGGTAAAGCCACCACAGCAACACACATAAGATACTGGGGAAGCTGCACAGGTCAGGTTGCATCAGTGGAGGGAAATGAACAGTCAACAATTTGAGCTGATACCATTCATCAAGGGTCTCAGCCTGAAGGCATTTTTATCAAGGGCCCTTTGTGTGCATTGCTCAAGATTTCCATCATCTGCAGAATCTCCACTTATGCCTCAATAAAGGCATTTACTAGATATGTGGAAAATTGCCCAGATTTGTCCTATTCTCAAGAAACAGTACAGATACAACCTGGCTATTTACTGCCCCCATCAGTCTATTCTCAATCATCAGCAAAGTGAGGCAAGGCATGATCAATCATGTTAACAAGCAGCACTTGTTCAGAAACAATCTGTTCACAGAAGCTTCGTTTGGGTTCTTCCTGGTTTCATTACAACCTTGGTCCAAGCATGGACAAATGAGCTAAACCACAGATATTGGTAAAGGGTCTCAGCCTGAAACATCAGCTGTTTATTCCCCTCCATGTATGCTGTCAGAAGTGCTGAGTTCCTCCAGTGTTTTGTGTATCTTGTGTTTATGATCTACAGAGTTGAAGTGAGCATAACTTCTCACTTGATCAGGTATAGCATCAAGGAGCCCTGGCAAAAATGGAGTCAATGGAAACCAGGGGAAACCCCCCGGCTGGTTGTAATCATACCTAGCAGAAAGGAAAATGGCTGTAGTCAATGAACTGCATTATAGGACACCACTACACAAGTCCTTTAGGGTAGTGTCCTGTGCTCAACTATCTTCAGCTTCTTCATCAATGACCCTCCTTCAAGTGTCAGGTAAGAAATTGATACGTTTGCTGATCGTTGTGCCATTTTCGGCTCCTCAGCTAATGAAGAAATCCATAACAAAAAGCTAGACAATATCCAGAACTGGGCTGTTAGCAAGAAAGTAACGTTCATGCTACACAAGTGCCAGGCAATGAAGTTATCCAACAAGAGAAAAAAGTAGCTTTTACCTTTGGACATTCAATGGCATTACCATTACTGAACTCCCCCATTATTAACATCCCGAGGGCTACCATTGAACACAAACTAAAATAGCATTATGCACAATGTGGCTAGAAAAACAGGTTAGAGGACAGGAATCCTCTGATGAGTAACTCACCTAATTCTCCAAATTGTGTGCACCACAGCAATGTGGGGAATACTCTCCTTGTGCCTGGAAGAATGCAGCTTCCGCAGTACTCAAGAAACACAACAACTTACAGGATATGGCACTTCATTTACAACCATGCACTCACTAGACCATTGAAACACAGTTTGTAACATCTTTTTATTGAATTGAATTGAATTGAATTGACTTTATTTCTTACATCTTTGACATACATGAGTAAAAATCTTTACACTACATCTCCATCTAAATGTGCAATGTGCAATTTATAGTCATTTGTAATAAATAGTAGTAGTAAATAATTTGTACAACAGGACAGTCAATATAACATAGACATACAATTGTATCAGCATGAATTAATCAGTCTGATGGCCTGGTGAAAGAAGTTGTTCCGGAGCCTATTGGTCCTGGCTTTAATGCTGCGGTACCGTTTCCCAGATTGTAACACCTTGAACAGTTTGTGGTTAGGGTGACTCAGGTCCCCAATGATCCTTCAGGCCCTTTTTATGCACTTGTCTCTGTAAATGCCCTGAATAGTGGGAAATTCACATCTACAGATGTGCTGGGCTGTCCGCACCACTCTCTGCAGAGTCCTGCAATTGAAGGAAGTACAGTTCCCATACCAGGCAGTAATGCAGCCAGTCAGGATGCTCTCAATTGTGCCCCTTTAGAAAGTCCTTAGGATTTGGGGACTCATGCCCAACTTCTTCAACCGTCTGAGGTGAAAGAGATATTGTTGTGCCTTTTTCACCACACAGCCAGTATATACGGACCACGTGAGGTCTTCAGTGAAGTGTATGCAAGGAACTTAAAGTTGTTCACCCTCTCAGCCCCAGATCCATTGATGTCAATAGGGGTTAGCCCATCTCCATTCCTCCTGTAATCCACAACCAGCTCCTTTGTCTTTGTGACATTGAGGGAGAGGTTGTTTTCTTGACACCAATGTGTCAGGGTGATGACCTCTACTCTGTAGGCTGCCTCGTTATTATTTGAGATAAGGCCAATCAATGTAGTATCACCTGCAAAGTTAATTAGCAGGTTGGAGTTGTGGGTGATGACACAGTCATGGGTATACATAGAGTAAAGGAGAGGTGTTAGTACCCGGCCCTGAGGGGCTCCTGTATTGAGAGTCAGAGGGGTGGAGGTGAGGGAGCCCACTCTTACCACCTGCTGGTGATCTGACAGGAAGTCCAGAATCCAGCTGCACAAGGCAGGGTCAAGGCCGAGGTCTCTGAGCTTCTTGTCAAGCTTGGATGGAATTATGGTGTTGAACGTTGAACTGTAGTTCAAGAACAGCATTCTCACATAAGCATCTATGCCATGCCCTGCAGCAACACACCCATACTCCACAGATAGAACATTATAGACCCATGACTTTACCAGCTAAAAGGGCAAAAACATTAACAACACAGAAACTCCACAACCTGGCAGTTACCTTTCAAAAAACACACTAGGCTGACTTAGTAAAATATCACTGTTCCTTCACCATTGCTAAGTTAAAATACTGAAACTCTTAACAGCATTGTGGGGCAGACACACAAGAAAAAAAACAGCTCACCACTATCTTCTCAGGAATTCTTAATTCTCAATGGACAATTAAATACTGGGCTCAGCCTGGGAAGCCCATATTCCTTGAATGAATTGAGCAAAACACATGGGACATCAGCCCAAAGCATTACAGCCCATACAGTATGATTCAGGGCAAGTTAGCAAATTGGTTCAAAATCTGGGAATTAATGTGGAACGTAACTGAAAGCTTGCAGATCACATGGAAGTTGGTGCTATTGTTGAAAATAAGCAGTAAGGGATTTGGAGGCGATCTGAGGAAGGTTTTCCCCCCACTGAGAATGGTTAGAATCTGGAACACATAGCCTGAGGGTGCTGTGGAGGTAAAATCACTCACAATGTTCAAGAGTATCTAGAACAGCACTTGAATTGTCAAGATACAGGAGACTATAAGCCAAATGCTGGAAAATGGGATTTAGTATATGTGAGAACACAAAAAGTGGCATGAACATGTTGGATCAAGGAACCTGTTTCTATGCTGTGTGACCATATGACTGTACGAGAAACGCAATATTGATGTTAAGGATACTATCAGAATGAGCTATTCAAGTGCAAAAAGATTTGTCTGTTTTATCGACTACACAAAAGCATTTAATGAAGTGAAGCACAATAAGTTATTTGAAATATTACAGGAAACTCTAGATCTAGATTCGGAAGACCTCCGCCTAATCAGAAATCTGTACTGGGAACAAACTGTCGCTGTAAGAATAGATGGAGAAGTGAGTCAGTTTACGAAAATCAAGAGAGGCATTAGACAAGGGTGCATTTTCTCCCCTGATTTGTTTAATGTGTACAGTGAAACAATATTACAAAAAACAAGAGACATCTTGGGAATCAAAGTTGGCGGTGAAATCATCAATAATTTCAGATATGCAGATGACACTGTTAGTTGCAAGTATGGAGGAAGAACTACAAAACTTAATTGATATAGTTGTTGAAGAAAGTACAAAAATGGGTCTATCTATCAATTGCAAAAAGACAGAATGTATGGTGATATCCAAAAAGGAGAATCCCATCTGCAGGCTGAGAATAAATGGGAAAGACATTAAACAAGTACAGAACTTTTGCTACTTAGGAAGCTGGGTGACATCAGATGGCAGGTGCAACATGGACATCAAAAGAAGAATAGGGATGGCAAAAGACACCTTTACAAGAATTAAGAGTATACTGACCAACAGTAAACTAGGCATGACAATCCGCCTCAGAGTACAGAAATGTTATATTTATCCAGTTATCTTATATGGCTCAGAATGTTGGACAATATCTAGTAACATGAGGAATGAAATTGAAGCAGCAGAGATGTGGTTTTTGGGGAGGATGCAAAGAATATCATGGACGAAATGAATATCTAACGAGGATGTCATGATTAGAGCAAGCACAAAAAGAGAAATAATGAGATCATGAAAAGGCAATGTAACTTCATTGGACATGTGATTAGAAAGAGGAGTTAGAATGCACGGTAATTGTGGGAAAGATTGAAGGGAAGAAAGCAAGAGGAAGACTAAGACAAATGATGATGGAGACAACAGCCAGAGAACTGGAAGTGAATACCAATGAATTGATCCACTTGACCCGAAACAGGAGTGTGTGGGCCATGGCAGTCAAAGCTCAAACTGGGCATGGCACCTGATGACGATGATGATGAGCATGACAGAAATAAATGACATCAGCTTCACATGACGATTCCACATTTCTTTTGCTTTCAGCTTAATTGAACAAAATTGCTGTTAATCTGGTTGTAAAACTCGTTACTTGCAACAGAGCCCTCCTGTGGTAGATTATTACTACAATCTTTGTAAATGCTGGTGTATTCAAAATTCCCTTTACCGTGATCATAAAGAGCAAATAACACCAGAAGATAATCCAATGTCACTTTAATGCAATTACTTTTCTCAATTATTTGGTAATTCATACTAGGTTATATTACAATGTAAAATGCTATGGGTCTTCAAAAATATTTGTTTTGATAGCAACATCATTTTCCGTGTTTGATATTGTCTCCTCATTCATAAATTTTATAAATTTAATTCATCAAGCCTTATTCAATTCCTAACCAAGATCAATTTTTTAAATAAAATATGTTTTATTCTAAAATAACAATGTTTTTTTCAAAGTAGATTGATTTTTTATGTCACAGTTCTTCAATGTAGAATAAACAATGAACACTTTATTTTACTACCATAGCTCAGAAACTATTTTGGCCATTCGGCAAATGCAAACATGAGATTTTCAATTGTCATTGTCTGTACAAATTACTGACCTCTTTCAGCAGTTTACAGTTCCTTATAGTGACAAAAATTGAGTGTCATTTGTTGCTTTCCTTCACTCACAGTTAAAATAATTTGATCCTTCTGTTTCAGATTTAATTATTTCCTACTGTTACCAGAGTCTTGATCTACAGTTTTGTTCATACTATGGATTTCAGCATATACTTCTCTAGAGTATTCTCAATTACATGCTGGTCACTTAGACCACCATTTTCCAGAACCATATCAAGCTTTCTCCTTTGCTATTAATAACTGGTTATTATTGTGGTGGACAAATTTAAACTGCTCCTTCTTAATTATCCAGCATATAGAAAATGGCTGAACTCTGATCAATGTTACCATTTTAACATGCATATGTATTTGAGACTGGATGAAGGAAACATTCCTCCTTGAGAAGGAAGGGAGCGTATTATGAACAGGAAGCAATATTTTCTTGGGATGCCAGATTTGGGGTACAGAAAAGAATAGTGGCATTTATTGAAGAGACTATTAAGTTCAAGTTCACATTTAATGCCATTGGCATACACACCCAGGGTATAAATGCCATGAAGGCTAGCTTTTTTGCAGCAGTATAGTACGTTTCAAACATGACAAAAATAAAATATATAACAACACACACAAAATACTGGCCAAGCAGCATCTATGAACACACATTAACTCAAATTAATATAAATTATGTATAACTTACACAACACAAAAAGCAAAAAGTAACAAAACAACATTAGTGTATTTCAAGGAGAATATAGTCTGGGGAAGAATTAAATATTTTCAGGTCAGTTCAAGAAGCTGATGGCAGTGGGAATGCAGCTATTGTTGAATATTGAGATATGGGTCTTCTGACTCCAAACTTCAGAGATGCTCTTCAGCACACCACTCTTGTAATGTGTGGTTATTTCAGTTACTTTGCCTTCCTGTCCACTTGAATCAGTCTGGCCATTTGACTCTGACCTCCCTTATTAACAAGGCATTTCCACCCACAGAACTGCCACTCACTGAATGTTTCCTTTTTTGTTTTTTGCACCATTCTCTGTAATCTCTAGAGACTGTTGTGCATGAAAATCCCAGGGATCAGCAGTTAGCAGTTTCTGAGATACTCAAACCACCCTGACTTGCACCAGCAATCATTCCACAGTCAGTCATTTAGATTACATTTTATCCCCTTTCTGATGTTTGATCTGGACAACAACTGAACCTCTTGACAATGTCTGCAGGCTTATATACGTTGAGTTGCTACCAGATGAGTGTCTGATTGGGTATTTGCTTTAAAGAGCAGGTGTATAAGTGTATCTAATAAAGTGGCCACTGTGTGAGTACTCCAGCTGTCCAGGTGGTCCAGCACAGAATGGAGAGCCAACAACATAGCATTTGCTGTAGACCTACAGTAAACGATGGACAGACCGGATCAGGACCAGGTGCCTGCTGAAGCAGAGGTGCTTCGACCTCTCAAAGCACTTTATTTTAATAGACGTAAGCACTATCAGATAGTAGACATTGAGACAGGCCACACTTGTCATCTTGGATATCAAAACCAATGATGCCATTTGGGAGCAAATGGGAACCTGCAGAAGTGAGATGATGATGTCTCTGAACACTCTAGCTAGTTGGTCAACACAGGTTTCCAGTACCCAACCCGATATGCCATCAGGGTTGATGTCTTGCAAGGCTTCACCCTGCTGAAGGATGTTCTGATGTCAGCAGTCCTCATAGGAAAATATAAAATGCCCTGAAATGTCACACAACTCATCCAGTAATTAAACCAGGATTCAGGAGCTAAGCATGTCCATCAACTTTTCATTGACCTTTTTGTGCAGCAAGTATTTATTTCTATTTTTGCTCAGCACTTCTTCTCTTCATTTTTCTTTGCTCTGGGCCGACAACTGTTGATTTTTTTTTAAGCACAACAAAGACTAAAACAATAGTCACACTAAATGTACCAATTTACCTATAAGAGTAACTATTGATTAAATTTGAGTTGCCAGTGAGATATCCCCTCTCATTACCCTGGCTATTGTTTCAATGCCATGGCATTTAATTATGCACATTATCTAGAAATAACAGGTGTGCTATCATCAGAAATTAGTAGGATACTTTCAAAAATATAGCTATCATTATGTCGACAGCGCTTCTCCCTATAGATGCTGCCTGACCTGCTGCATTCCACCAGCATTTTGTGTGTGTTGTTATTATTATGTATTTTTTAAATCTTGTAATACCATGTTCTGACTCTAGGTGTCGCCAGGGGAGTGATTGAATTTTATCTTCCTCAAATGTTTTGTCGAAATCATTGTTAAGTATTAAACATATAAGCATCACTTATATTAATATTTATTTCAAAGCTCATGCACAGCAGCAGATGACTGGAAGCTGTTTACTTTTAAAAGTAATATCCTGTAGAACAATGTGCAAAATTCAGTAATAAATCACTGGAATGCAGATAAACCACATTGAAAGGAAAGACAGGAAATCTGTTTTTGGAAACAATTTCAAACAGAAGTGCTCTCAGATTTGCTCAGTAGCAGAATCACCTATATCGGAAAGTGGCAATCCAATGTTCAACATCCACCAACAGAAGGCCAAAATGTGTTTTACATTTTCTCCAACCATTACTGCATGTTCCTGTCATGCTTACTAAATAGTAACCATTAGATGTCAAAACAGAAACCTACAACCAGAGACCTGTAATTACATAAGGTATTAAGTTGCCAGTGCTATCAGTTATGAATAAAATATCACAATTAGTAAGCTTCATAGTAAGCAGCACAAAAACCCCAAGGTAAGATATCAATAACATTAAATATGTAGGTAACTCCAAACTTTAATATCTCATTAAACTATCAAATATAAATCACGATTCTGTAAAACTGACTGATTTTGATAAATGTGACACTTATTGGGAAACATTCTTAAAATATTTGATTTTATAACAAGGGTTACTAGTTTAGTAATGCTTGTTATATATCCTAGGCATGATAATGAGCAGAGTATTATAGTGTCAGCAGAAACTGTCATTTCAGGCAGCAATACAAATTCACCATTGATTCCAAAATATGTTTCAAATCGTTATCAATTCTTTTTAATAGCTTGCTTCAAGTGATAAAGGCCTGTTTCTCTTTCTATTATTGGTTCTATCACTTTGCCCTCTGCTGAAATCCACTTAAATTCTTTGGTTGTTTGCCCTTACTTTGAACTTGTGATAAAGAAAAAGTATTGGCACAATGTATATTGTTATTACTATTTGTTTGCACTTAGTACAGAGGTGCAAGGGTCAGGGTGTTGAAATAAGACATGCCTAAATAAAAACTGCTGCAATGTTCAAACGTGCATGACCTTATTTCTTTGTTATGCTCATGTGAAAATTTACTTCTTTATTTATGATTGCTCAATTTGTCCCAAGCACCATATTCTCCTGGATGAAGTTTCTGAAGATGGGAGCACTTGCACAGGAATATCAACCACGTTTGGCTGCCTTCGTTTTCCTTCAGCCAGATATGCAAAAACCCTTTTATGGAAAGCGATAAAATGACAATGGCAATATGGCATTTCGAAACGTGAGAAATCACCTTAATAGACATTTTCTACATAATTTCATGCTTTATTTGATAGTAGATAAAGGAAAGCATGGCAGACTGATGGAGAGTGGCATTTCCTGACTGGATGATTTCACCAGGTGCCACCAGTCATTTATGGAAGCTCTGGCACATAATATCGACAGGGGAAAATACCTTCAAAATGTTCCAGTTAGTAGCTTTGCCACCTGCTCTGAGAAAACTTTAAGAAATCATACAACAGTGAACTGATTAACAAAGAGCAGCAGTCTCATCTGTGCCTATAACCTCAGGCAGGCATACTGCAGTGTGGAGATGGTAAAAGGGAATATCAAAGACAACACGCTCCTACCAGCTTCATGAGGCATTATCTTCACTTCAAACAGGGGTAAAGTGCTGGACTTGTCTTTCATTTTATCTGCAGACTCTTGGACATCTACTCTACTTTGATCTTTCCTGTCCCAGTTTAGCCTCTAGACATTCCAGCTTTGGCAAAGGTTGCTGTTTCGTTGAGCTGTCATGTGAGTCTGTTCAGCACCTTTTTGACTTGTTTCCCAGTTGTGATGCTCCCCTTCAGTGATCCTCATGCTTGCACTGAGTTTTGCTCTAACACTGCCAGTTTCCTCCTTAGAGGATTAAATGAAGAATACACAATCTTTAAAGTGGAATTGGCAGTAGTACTTTTTTGACCTGATTTAGAAATGCAACAGGAACTATGCCACCCCTCCCATCCACCTCTAACACACACATTTGCAATTACTAGTTGCATAACCATCCAAAATGAATAATTGATCCACAGTGAAATCTGTATGTTCAAGTTCCAGTTTATTCTCATCTGACTGTACATATATACAACCAAAAGAAACTACTTTCCTCCAGACCACATTGCACCCACAAAACATATATCACACACAGCACATAAAAAAAAATATTTACACAAATAAGTAAATAACATATAATGCGTGTAAAGTGCACAGGAGAGGTAAATAGTAAATAATATTGTAATGGTAAACAGCTTACTGTCATAGTGACAACATCTCCATGGTGCTGATGGTAGTGGGTCAGAGGTTGTGAGGTGGGGGTTAGGGATCCATAATAATGCCTCATACACTTTGTGTACAATGTTCCTGTTAAATGGCACAAATAGCGGAGAGGGAGACTCCAACGGTCCGGTGATCCTCTCAGCAGGATTTACTATCCTCTCTAGGGTCTTGTGTTCTGATACCTTGCAGCTTCTGTATCACACAATGATGCAGCCAGACAAGACACTCTCAAAGGTGTTCCTGCAGAAAGTTGTTAGAATGGGGACAAGGGAGGCTTACACACTTCAATCTCCTCAGAAAGTGTAGACACTGCTAGGCCTTTTTGACTAATGAGGAGGTGTTGTGGGTCCAGGTTGGATCATCTATTAGGTGCACAACAAGGTAATATATAGTAGGTAAGATATGCATTGAGTTCAAAGTTCAAAGTAAATTTATTATCAAAGTGCATATATGTCACCATATATAACCCTGATATTCATTTTCTGAATCAGAATCAAGTTGAATATCATTGGTATTTGTTGTGAAATTTGTTGTCTTTGCAGCAGCAGTACAACGCTATCCCTTTTTTAGAATAAACTGTCCTTTCAGAAATCAGATGGCAGAGGGGAAGAAGCTGTTCATGAATTCTTGAGTGTCTGCCTTCAAGCATCTGTACCTCCTTCCTGATGGTAGCAATAAGAACAAAGCATAACCTGGGTGATGAGGGTCCTTAATGACAGATGCTGCCTTTATGCGGCATCACTACTTGAAGATGTCTTGGATACGACAGAGGCTAGTACCCATGAGGGAGCTAACTAAATTTACAACTCTCTACAGCTTATTTCAATTCTGTACAGTTGCCCCCCCCCCAGACCAGATGGTGTTACAACCAATTAGAATGCTCTCCACAGTACATCTGTAGAAAATTGAGAGTGTTTTTGGTGACATAGCAAGTCTCCTCAAATTCCTAATGAACCATAGCCACAGCCATGCCTTCTTTGAAGCTGTATCGATATGTTGGGTCCAGGTTAGATCCTCAGAGATCCTCCAAGGAACTAGAAACTGCTCACTCTCTCCACTTCTGACTGGTGTGTACTCCTTCACCTTATCCTTTCTAAAGTTCACAATCTTGTGGGCATACTCAATAAATCTATAGAACCACAACAGGATCACTGAAAGGTCGTCTGACTTGGGTGATCAACCATAGCACAGAAGACAACAAATTAACAACTGTGCAAATACAAAAGAAGAAATAATAATAATAAATAAATAAGCAATAAATGTGGAGATCATGAGATGAAAAGTCCTTTAAAGTGAGTCCATTGGTTGTGAGAACATTTCAATGAGGGGCAAGAGAAGTTATGTGAAATTATCCCCTTTGGTTCGAGATCCTTATGGTTGAGGGATAATAACTGGCCGTGTGAGTCCTCAAGCTCCTGTACTTCCTTCCTGATGGCAGCAATGGTGATAATGGATACTGCTTCCATGCAACAACGCTCTGTGTAGATGTGCTTAATGATGGGGAGGGCTTTACCCGTGATGTCATGCCAAATCTCCTCAAATTCCTCAAGACGTAGAGGCACTGCTGTCCTTTCTTCATAATTGCACTTACGTACTGGGCCCAAGACAGATCCTCTGAAATAATAACACCTAGGAATTTAAAGTTGCTAACCCTCCCCACTTCTGATCCTCCGATGAGGAATGGTTCATGGACCTCTCGTTTCCTTCATCTGGAGTCTGTAATCTGGCACTACTCAACCAGATTTTCAATTGTTCCTCCTTAATTCATCACTACCTTTGATTCAGCCTATGACAGTGGTGCTGTCAGCAGATTTGAATATGGCATTGGAGCGGTGCTTAGCCACAGTCATAAATGTAAAGCAAGTAGGGCAGGGACTAAGCACACAGCCTTGTGGTGCACCTGTGCTGATGGAGATTGTGGGGGGAGATGTTGCCAATCTGAACTGATTAGGGTCTGCAAGACAAGAAATCCAGGATCCAATTGCACAACATCTAGGAGCTTATTGATTAGCTTCGTGAGGATGATAATATGAAATGTTGAGCTGTAGTTGATAAAGAGCTTCCTGATGTATGTATCTTTGCTGTCCAGATGTTCCAGGGTTGAGTGAAAAGCCAATGAGATGATATCTGCTGTGGACCTGTTGCTGCAGTAGGCAAATTGGAGTGGATCTATGTTACTTCTCAGGTAGGAGTTGATATGTTTCATCACAAACCTCTTAAAACAATTCATCACTGTGGATGTAAGCACTACTGAGCAATAGTCATTGAGCAAGGTCACCCACTTCTTGACACCAGAATATTTGAAAGCTGCTCAACGCAGGGGAGTACAACACACTTATGAAATAAGAACTTAAAGATCTCAGTGAATACTCCAGCTAATTGATCAGCACAGCTCTTTAGTATTTGGCCTGGTACCCAAACTGGGCCAGATTCTTTTCGTTGTTTCACCCTCCTGAAGGCTTCTCGCACATTGGCTTTTGAGACTATTTGGAGATTATTCAGGGGATGTGGTGGGTTGAGCAGTTGCAATTCCTCCTGGTCCTCTTTTCTCTTCAAATAAGAAAAGCAAATCGAGCAGGGACTTCAGTACAATTGGAAAGACATTCAGTGGTATCCAACAGTCTATACTGCTTGACAAGTGGATTTTGATTGTAATCTAAGTGGCACAGAATAATGATTTAAGATAGATTCAACAAACTTGCCCTTCAAAAACTGATCTACATTCAGAAGAACTTGTCCTTATTTTTACTTGTACTGCACTCCATTTGAACATGAATCAATAATGGAGTGAAATTACCTCCCAGACTCCATATCTGGATTGCTTCAGCAATCACTAATTGCTTGTAGTACTACTTACATTGTCAACAGCAACTCCAGAAGCAAAGAAATTAACTGCAGATGGTTTTGATTATGCCAGATTTTGAAAGTTCACTATTCGTTTGATTTGTTTTGCACCTTGGGAACAGAATTTTATTTCCTAGATCATTTTACACCCATACAGGTATCGAAGTTATTGTATAAGTAAGTGCATGTTTCAACCATGTTGGTTGAGTACTTCTGCATCCCAACACTGCCCTCTTTATATTAAAAGAAATTTATACTGGAGCTTGTACAATTTTTGTCATCAATTGGAATGCCTAGAAAAGCAAAAAATAATTGATAGATACATTATTGATCCCAAAGGAAATTACAGTGTCACAGTAGCATTTCAAGTGCACAGATATACAAATATTAGAAGAGAAGTAAGAAATAAAAAGCAGGTTACCTCAAACTGTCTAACAGGTTGACTCATTATAGAGCCTAATTGCAGAGGGTAAGAATAATCTCATATAGTGCTCTTTGAAGCAGCACAGTTGTCATAGTCATCTGGCATTATTAAAAGTGCTCCTCTGTTCAGCCAAGGTGGCATGCAGAGGATGAGGAACATTGTACAGAATTGCCAGGATTTCCTATAAGATCTTGATTCCTATAACGTAGCCTGCCTTTCTAATCAGATTATTTTAATATAAAAATATATAATAATATCTATAACTGGTGTCATCCCAAAAGTACCACATAACAGCATTAAACAATTAGAGCTACACAGTAATATCTAAGTAAATCTTCAGAAAGCCACAGTACTAAACACCACTAGAATATTCCGAAAGTTCCTAGCAATTGACAAGTGAGTGTGCTTGACTATGCCTGTACACGTCAGCCTGAGCAGAGAAAAAAAGGATAATAATAATGTGACAATTGGAGTCTGTTTTCTCAGTATTGTTCCTGAAGTGGCAGCAAGTATTAGCCCATTGAAATACTGTAACATTTTCAAACATAATTTCAAACTTATTTTCAAATGGATTTCAATATTCTGCTTTTGGAAACTCAAGGATAACTCCTTGTGCAGCAATGTAAATTTTGTAAAAATATTTTTTATTTTTTCGAATAATGTAATTTTTAATAATTTATTAAATGTGTTACCTTGTTTATTACTGAGTCAAACTGCAAGTTAACCTTGTGGGAATCCTAAACCAGGATTCCCAAATTCCCTTAGTACCACTGATGTTTGAATTCTCTCCCCACTTAGGTCTTCACCTTTATTTTTCCTACTGAAGGGCATAACCCCACACTTCCTTACACTCTATTCCATCTGCCACTTCTTTATCCATTCTCCCAACCTGTCCAAGTCCTTCTGCAAACTTCTTACCTCTACAACATTATTTGTTTCTCCACATATCATTGTATTGTCTGCAAACTTGGCCTCAATGCCATCAGTTCCTTCTTCCAGCTGAGTAAAGTATACCATGAACAGTTGTGATCCCAACATTGGCTCCTGCACAACTCCATTAGTTTATTTTCAAATCTTATTATTATTATCCAAAATACAAGAGTACATCAAAGTAGGTAACACTTACAATGTCTCAAAAGAGAGAAAAAAAAATTAAGGATTGAAAAATATGGTGGCACAAAAAAGAGAAGAAAAGAAAAAAAACCCTACTAAAGCAAGAAAAAGATGAGAAAAAAAGAACCCATTAGGTGTTCAACCCCGGAACCATGCATCATACAAAAAGCTTCTAAAGATAAACATCAAACTGCCAGCAAAAAAAAATTATACCAAAATTTACAATTAGATCGTGGAGAAAATCTATCAATTAACTCAAATGGTAGTAACGGCAAATGAACCCCATCTTTTCTCAAAATCAAACATAGGTTCAAAGGTTCGACTTCTAGTTTTCTCCAAACTAAGACGTAACATCACTTGCGAGAACCATTGTGACAGAGTGGGAGCTGACATGTCCTTCCACTTCAGCAAAATGGCCCTTCTAGCTATCAATGTAACAAACGCAATAACATGTTGATCAGACAAAGAAATACCACGAATATTTTGAGGTATTATTCCAAAGAGCACAGTTAATTTGTTAGGTTGTAAATTAATTTTAAGTGCTTTAGAAATTGTAGAAGAAACTGACTTCCAAAACTGTTCCAGTATAGAACAAAACCAAAACATGTGTGTCAGTGTAGCTGTCTCAGTTTTACATCTACCACAATAACTATCAACATTAGGAAAGATTTTAGGCAATCTCTCCTTCATCAAATAGTAATGATGTACAATTTTAAATTGAATCAATGAATGGCTAGCACAAATCGAGGAAGAGTTAACCACTCACCCAGAAAAGCACCCCTTGAACCCCACTCTGCCTTTAGCCAGTCAGCCAATCTTCTATCCATGCTCGCACTTTGCCTCTAACCTATAGGTTCCTATCTTGTTTAGCAACCTGTGTGGCTACTTGTCAATCGCCTTCTGAAATTCCAAGTAAATAATTTTCACCATATCTCCTTTGTCTAACCTGTTTTTTACCTCTTCAAAGAAATCTAATAGGGTTGTCAGGCAAGGTCTCTCCTTAATGAAACCATGCTGACTTTGTCCTGTTTTACTGTATACTTCTAAATACTCCAAAATTACATCCTTAATGATGGACTCTTAAAGTCTTATTAACAACCAAGATCAGGATAACTTCCCTTGAGCTCCCTGTTTTTTTTCTTGTCTCCTTCCATTCTAAAAGAGTAATGTCACATTTGCAATTGTTGAATCCTCTATTATCTACCTGACTCAACAACCTCTTCAGGTACCCCTTTCAGACATCTGGGGTGTAGTCCAGATGGTTTATCCACCTTTAGACCTTTCAGCTTCTCCATCACCTTGTCCTTAGCGATAGCCACTACACTCAGCTCTGCCCCATGACTCTTTCAAATTTCTGGCATATGACTGGTGTCCTCCCTTGTGACGACTGATGCAATGTACTTGTTTAACTCCTCCACCATTTCTCTGTTTTCCATTACCACTTCTCTAGCATTATTTTCAAAACAGTTCAACATCCACTCTTGCCCCTCTTACTTATTCTGTATCTAAAAATACTTCTATAATCTTTTTTTATATTATTGACCAGCTCAACCTTGCATTTCATCTTCTCCTCCCTTGGAGCTCTTAGTTGTTTTCTGTTGGCTTTTAAGGCCTTTCCAACCTTCTGGATTCCCACTAATAATTTCCATGTTGTATGCCTTGTCTTTTGCTTTTAGGCTGACTTCCCTTGTCAGCCACAGCTGCCTCATCCTCCCTATAGTATGCATCTTCTTCCTTGGGGTGAAATTCTGCTGTTTTTCCCCATTTATTCCCAGAATCTCCTGCCATTGCTGCCCAACCATCTTCCCTGTTCAGTTCCCCTTCCAATCAACTCTAGCCAGCTGTTCCCTCATACCCACTGTAATTACTTTATTCAATTCTATCAGATTTCAGCTTCTCTCCCTCTCGAATTGCAGAGTGAATTATGATCACTGTCTCCTGAGGGTTCTTTTACTTTGATCCCTGATCAAATCTACATCATTGCACAACACCAAATCTAGAACAGCCTCTTCTCTAGTCTACTCGCACATTGAAATTCTCCATGATCACTGTAACACTACCTTTCTATCCCCTGATATATCTTAGCCCACATTCTGACTACTATTTTGGAGGCATGTTACATAAATCCAATCTATGCCTTTCTACCTTTGCAGTTCCTCAACTCTACCTACCAAATATTCTATGTTTTCTGATCTTATTTTGCTCCCTGCTATTGAGTTAATTTCATATTTATCAACAGGGCCACTACTCCCCCTCTTCACACATGCCTGTTTTATCAATAAGATACCTGTCCTTGGATGTCTAGCTCCCAGCTTTGATCCTCTTTTAGCTACGTCCCTGTATTACCCACAACATCATACCTGTCAATTTTTATCTGTAGTGTAAAAATGATTTTCCTTGTTACGCATACTGTGTGCATTCAATTACAACACCCTCAACCTTGTATTCACTGTCTCTCCTCACAAAGTCACCCACATGTTGCCTGAAGTTAGATTCCTAACTCTTTCTAAACTCTCTGCCCTGTTTTTCATTCTGGATACCTTAATAACCTCTCCTGCACTCTCCTTCCCTTTAACCTTTTCTTCAATTTTCCATGCTGTTGAACCCAAACAACCTAACTTTACCCCATCACCTCTGTTAGACATTCTGGACCTGTTGATCAAAACAGCCACGAGTGTGGTGAAGTAGTAAAGTAATTTGCTCGGGGTACATTTCTGAGGTATATAATAGACAATAGACAATAGGTGCAGGAGTAGGCCATTCAGCCCTTCGAACCAGCACCGCCATTCACTGTGACCATGGCTGATCATCCACAATCAGTACCCCGTTCCTGCCTTCTCCCCATATCCCTTGACTCCGCTATCTTTAAGAGCTCTACCTAACTCTTTCTTGAAAGCATCCAGAGAATTGGCCTCCACTGCCTTCTGAGACAGAGCATTCCATAGATTCATAACTCTCTGGGTGAAAAAGTTTTTCCTCAACTCCATTCTAAATGGCCTACCCCTTATTCTTAAACTGTGGCCTCTGGTTCTGGACTCCCCCAACATCAGGAACAGGTTTCCTGCATCTAGCGTGTCCAATCCCTTAATAATCTTATATGTTTCAATCAGATCCCCTCTCATCCTTCTAAGTTCCAGTGTATACAAGCCCAGTTGCTCCAATCTTTCAACATATGACAGTCCCGCCATCCCAGGAATTAACCTTGTGAACCTACGCTGCACTCCCTCAATAGCAAGAATGTCCTTCCTCAACTTTGGAGACCAAAACTGAACACAATACTCCAGCTGCAGAAGGACCTCTTTGCTCCGATACTCAGCTCCCCTTTTTATGAAGGCCAACATGCCATTAGCTTTCTTTACTGCCTGCTGTACCTGCATGCTCTCTTTCAGTGACTGATGAACAAGGACACCTAGATCGCCTTGTACTTCCCCCTTTCCTAACTTGACACCATTCAGATAGTAATCTGCCTGCCTGTTCTTGTCACCAAAGTGGATAACCTCACATTTATCCACATTAAACCACAGCTGCCATGCATCTGCCCAATCACCCAACCTGTCCAAATCACCCTGCATTCTCATAACATCCTCCTGACATTTCACACTGCCACCCAGCTTTGTGTCATCTGCAAATTTGCTAATGTTACTTTTAATCCCTTCATCTAAATCATTAATGTATATTGTAAACAGCTGCGGTCCCATCACCGTGCTTTGAGGTACCCCACTGGTCACAGCCTGCCATTCTGAATGGGACTCGTTAATTCCAACTCTTTGTTTCCTGTCTGCCAACCAATTTTCTATCCATGTCAGTACCCGACTCCCAATACCATGTGCTCTAATTTTGCCCACTAATCTCCTATGTGGGACTTTATCAATGGCTTTCTGAAAGTCCAGGTACACTACATCCACTGGCTCTCCCTTGTCCATTTTCATAGTTACATCCTCAAAAAATTCCAGAAGATTAGTCAAGCATGATTTCCCCTTTGTAAATCCATGCTGACTCGGACCGATCAAGGAATATGCCCATATAAATGATTAGGCCATTATAACCTTCTTCACGGATGAGTACAAGTGGGTTCAATGAGAAGCCGGGGGTTTATGTGAAGTTAACAGTGAGAACGTTGCAATCTTTTAATGCAAAAAGCAGTGGATATCTTCCCAATGATATTATGGGCTCTGCCCAATATCAGCTCCTTCAAGCATCATAGGCTGCACTTGCAAAACAGTTGTCATGGAAAACAAGATATCCATGGCTGCAATTCCACAAGCCAAAACAGAAAGAGAAAGCATAATTAGGAAAGTGAAAATAGATTGTACTCCCAAAAGGTCAGGTGTGATCATCAAGATACAAGTGGTAATGTGCTGGCACCATTACAGATGAAATATGGCAACACTTCATCTGAAGAGGAACGTGAAGCTTGGACTAAAGAACAAGGGGAAACACTAAATACAAGTTCTTCAGTGCTGGCTGTGAGCTAAAATCAGAAAAGGTATAGTTGTAAAGAGTCAAGAGCCTTAGAGAAACCATACTGTGGAAACTGGAAACATGATCTACCCAGAAATGGGTTGGTAACAACATCACAAAAAATAGGCCTGCCATGGCATGAAGAGGTTAGGAGGACTCTTCAAAAGTCATGTTCCTTTGGCTGGTAGTTTAGAATTCACTAAAGAATGTTGCCAACATGCTTAGTTTGCTGTGGATTAACAATTGAATTAAACATTGCATTATGACAGCACTGAGATAATAGGGCAGAGGGTCTCCATCACTGGAATGTCTGCTGAGGTCACCAAGAGAGCACAATAAGCCTTTAATTAAAAAATAACATTTTCTCAGAGCAGGGTGAGATATTCCAAAATAAAGAATAGATATTTATGAACAGTCTGAGTCCAGAGTAACATTTGGACAACTATTTAGCATTTCCATAGCAATGGAACAATTTACATTCTTCAATAGTTCAAAGTATGAGTCAGTGATTAGTTTGGCAAGAATGAAAGGGTCTCTCCCCAGAGTTTCAATACAATAGCTTCAATATTACAAGAACCACAGATAAGGTGAAAGACAATAGGCATAGCATGGGGTGCAAAGTAACTTAAATTACATGTGACATAGTTGATACTTTAGGAAAAGAAAGGACTGCCCAAGTCTTAAAGGTGCACTCAGAAACTCCAAAGGTCTTGTTTAGAGAGTTACTGCATGGCTTGAAGCATGTGCAAACTGTGTCGGACACTCTAAGAGGAATGTGCTTTAATGTGGAGACGGTTCAAGTTTTCAAAGATTTTATGAGAGAGATCACAGTACTGATGTCAGTCCAGTATCATGTAGCCAAAACGCGATATATGAAGTTGAACACAGCTGCAGTAGAATTGCAAGCATTTGAAACAATTTAGAATGGGAATGTCAGAGAAGGTGACTTCATCACTTCAAAAGGAATAGTAGAAGAAAAAGTGCAGAGTCTACAGGGAGTCAGAGGGAAGTGGGGATGTGAGACAGTGGGAAAGCAGAAATACAAAGGTGAGATTCCTAAGAAATGGTCGAAGTATAAATTGTAATTGCGTTCATCATATCTAATAATGTCATTTTAGTTCTCCACTCCAATCCCATTCTGATCTCTCTTTCATTAGATTTTATTATATATTACAATGAAGCCCAGTGTAAATTTATAAATTTGAGGAACAGCACTTTTTCATCCTTCAAGGCATGTTGTAGCTCTCTCAACAGTTTCAGATATCAAGCTTTTCCTTTATGAGTCAGAACTGAGTAGTTCTGATGCCAATGTCAAACACAAGTTGATTGTAATTTGCAGAAAACATGTATGCACAGGTGGAATGAAAAGCTTAATTGTAGCAGCATCACAGGCACATAGCATCAGAGAAAGCATTCTCAAAAAAATTAAACATAAATTACACAATAATACGAGAAAGAACACAATTAGAACAAAGAAGACAGTTGTACTGCAAAGTAGTCGATGTGTTGCCATACAGAGGTACTGATTGGAGATGTGCAGATTGGTTCAAGACCTGAATGATTGAAAGGAAGTAGTTGTTTTGAACTTCATAGTGTGGAAATTCAGGCTTCTGTATCTCCTATCTGATGTTACTCACAAGAAGATGGCATGGTCTGGATAATGGGGATCCTTGATGATAACCGTTGCCTTCTTGAGGCAGCATTTCATGTAGATACTTCTGCTGGTGGAGAGGGATGTGTCAATAATATTTTGAACCAAGCCCACTATTTTCTGCAGCTTCTTATCTTCCTGTACAAATTGTTGTACCAGACTATGATGCAACCAGTCAGGATGTTTTCAATAGTACACCTATCAAAGTTTTTCTAGAGTGCTCAGTAACATACTGACCCTCCTTAACCTTCTAAGAAAGTAAAGACAATCTCCTTGAGAGACAGACAGACAGACAGGCAGACAGACAGACAGACAGACAGACAGACAGACATACTTTATTGATCCTGAGGGAAATTGGGATTGCTCTTTGTGCTCGGTCCACCACAAGTCATCTGATATGTTAATGCCCAGGAATTTTGAATTTGCTGAACTTCTTTAATGTCGATCTACCAATGTAGACTGACACGTTCACCTTCTTTTACTTTTCTAGTCAACAATGGCTTCTTCCTTTTCCAAACATTGAGCGAGAGTTTGATGTTTGTGGCACCACTCAATCAGGTGTCCTACCTCACTCTTGTACACTGGTTCATCATCACCCATATATCCCCCATCAACAGTGAATTTGGTTTGGAGGTGTGCTTAGCCACAAAGACATGTACAGAGAGTAGAGTAGGGGGAAGTACACAGCATTCACGTGTACTTGTGTTGATAGTCAGTAAGGAGATGTTGTTACCAATCCTCCGTGACTGAGGAAGTCAATGATCCGATTGCAGAGAGAGGTACAAAGGCTCATATTTTGGAGATAATGATAAGTTTGAACACAGAGTTGTAATCAATTAACAGCAGCCTGGCATATATTTTCCTGTTGTCCATATGGTCCAGAGCGGAGTGGAGAGCCAGAGAAATTGCATCAGCTGACAAGCCATTGTGGTAGAAGGCAACTGAAATCATCATCCAACTGCAACATTAAGTCCGTAGATTATAAAGAGTTACATTAATTGGTAAATTAGTTTATCAATGTCACACGTCCTGGGGTATAGTGAAAAACTTGTCTTGTGTATGCCATTTATACAGATCAAATCAACAGTGCATTGAGGAGGTACAAGGTAAAAGAATAACAATACAGAATAAAATGTTATGCTTACAGAGAAAATACAGTGCAGGTAGACAGTAAGTTGAAAAGATGAGCTAAATTGTGAAGTCAAGAGTCCACCTTATGGTCGTAAGAAGCCATTGGCTAATTTTATAAGAGTGGGACAAAAGCTATTCTTGAATCTATTGGTACATGTTTTCAATCTTTTGGATCTCCTGCCTGATGGGAGCCAGAAGAAGAAAGTATGTCTTGAGGGGGCAGGTCTGCTTTGCCAAGGCAGTGGAAGGTACAAACAGAATCCATGGAGAGGAGCAAGACACACAAAATGCTGGGGGATCTCAGCAGGCCAGGTAGCATCTATGGAGAAGAGTAAGCAGACGACGTTTCAGGCCGAGACTCTTCATCAGGACTGGAAAAAAAAAGATGATTAGTTAGAGCAAGAAGGTGGAGGCGGGGGGGGGGGGGGAAGAAGTGCAAGTTGGTAGGTGATTTCCAGCGTCCGCAGATTTTTTTGTCTCCATGGGGGGGGTGGGGGGAAGGCTGTGCTGAGGTGCATCAACCACTCTCTGCAGTTTCTTGCAGTCTTGGGTAAAGTAAATGCTATACCAAGCCATGTTGTATTAAATAAGATGCTTTTTATTCAGCATCAATTGGTGAGGGCTAAAGGAGTCATGACAAATTTACTTAGCCTCCTGAGGATGTAGAGGCGCTGGTGAGCCAAGGTTCAATTTCAGGTAGCAAGAGCCATTACTTGCCACAAAAGGTGGAAGATTTTAAAAATCGGTGCCTGTCAGAACTTCCCCTCTGACTCCATAGAATGGAAGCCAGAGCAGTGGTGTGCTTCTCTATGATATGGGAAGTTAGGGAGGTAAGTGCATTGATTCATGCTTGGGAAGGTCTATCGTTTGTCCTGGTAAGGGAGCCGCAGCTATCCAAGGTCAAGGGGGATAGCTGTTGTAGTGCTTTTCCCTTGTTCTTTGTTTGTGTAACCGTACCCTGTCCCTACACCGCTTCCTGTGTATTGTAGTTGCTTGTGTTGGCCCAACTTCCCCTTGTAAATAAACTCCTTATTATTAAAACTGTGTGTGTCCAGGCCTCTACTGTTGAGACTCAAAGAACCAGTTATTTTCCATCACAACATAACCCAAGGTCTCTCTGTTCCTCAATATTCCCTGAGACAAGTCCATTCATTGTGTGTGTCCTACCCTCCAAAATAATCACTTCAGACTTAACAAAATTATATTTCATCTGTCACTGATCTGGCCAATTTACAAGCTAATCAATATCTATCTGCAGTTTCAGAATATTGTCCTCACTATCCACAACACCATCCATTCTTGTCAGCCATAGTCTCTACAAAGCTGTAAATTTCACAACAAATACTAATATGTAACATATAAAAAAGTTAAATAAGAATGCGTTCAGGTATGAAAATGAATAATATCAGTAGTCTGAATTTTGCCACAAGAATCCAGAGTGTGCTAGATTACTGGTATTTTGGTGTATTTCCAGCATTTGTTCCATTTTGAATTTCAGCTAACTGTTGTTGTCTAAGTCCCACAGTTCCAGCATGTCATTTCTTTTTCTCTAATCTTATTGCCCTCCATTTACACTCCTCCAGACCTCATCTGCTGTGATTAACAAGTGCTCATCACCCTCTCTTAAAGCAACACCAAAAACAATTGAGTCACCTGCACATCGATCATCTCCTTGCAAGACTTTCCTTCTGTTCTATCAATGCAACTCTTCTCTCTGCAATTGTTTACTTTACAATTTCTGATTGAAGGTCCTCAATTTAAACATTAACTCTTCTATACTTTCTGCGCATGCTGCCTCACCACCTGAACGTTTTTGACATTTTTAAGATCTGATACAAATATGATGCTTTATTGTAGCTGGCAATCATTATGAGTTGTTATATTAAATGTTATCTGATGATAATATAAAAATTAACTTAGTGTACTTAGAGTTGTGCATGATTAGTATGACAATCATTATAGGATAGTAATTGTACAAAAGATATGAGAAAAGATATGAAGCATGTCTGGGGGAGTAATTCACTGGAATTGTTAGTGGCTAGAGTAGATATTGTAAATAAGTTAAATACAGCTCAAGATTAGTTAAAAAGAGTAAAATAGCATTGAACGGTATTGGATAACCCAAAAAATATATAATAATGTGGTAAACTGGTCAGCAAATTTGCAGATGACATCAGGACTGGGGGTGTAGTGGACAGTGAGGAAGGATATTAAAGCTTGCAATGGGATTAGGATCAGTGGGAAAAATGGGCTGAAAAGTGGCAGATGAAATTTAATGCAGACAAGTGTGTTAAACTTTGTTAGGACAAAACAGGGTAAGATTTACACAGGGAACAGGCCCTGAGGAGGTGGTAAAACAGAGAGATCTAGGAATACAGATCTATAATTCCTTGGAAGTGGGGAAGGGGCATTCAGGGTGGTAATGAGAACCTCAAAACCATGTACCAAACACACAGTAGGTCCCGTATAAGCAATGGAAGGAGCACACAACATCATGAGTACCCTGCCAATCAATCCATCAATCCTCTTCAACCCCAAGAGTTAGTTAATCTGCAATTTCCATATTAGCCTCATCAGCCCCTAAGAGCCCACATAATCAGAGTAAAAGCAAGTCATCTTCAGTCCCAGGGGATTTCTTAAAATAAAAGATTAGTTGGGAGTTGATACCTTCAACAAGAGTTTAATTCTATGATAATTCTACTTCCATTAAATGCCCAATACTCAAAAACACTAAAGAGCCAACAGGCATTGTAAACTCATTAAGGGAATTCAGCCACCAAAGGGGATAGTTCCTAATGGAAGGAAGGGGGGAGGAGAAGGTTGTGTGTGTGTGTGTGTGTGTGTGTGTGACAGAACTTGTTTTGCTGTTGTCTTGTTTTGTGTTGTCATTGTTACTGCTTGACTTATTCTGCTGAACATTGTGAGCATGCCACTTGAACAATATTGACTTAGCTTTCTCAATATATCTTTGGTTAGCACTGTATATTTTATAAGAATGCTACATGGTTATTCCATGCCAAGGACAACTAATGTATTAATGCATAAGAATGAGTCAGATTCTACACAAATGCATATTTCCATTTAAATATCTGAATAAGTCTCCCATTGTTTTGAGGGCCAATGGAAGACTACATTGGATAGGCCTTTTACATTGTTCATGCCTGTTTGCAAATCTCACCAATTTTCATGTCTTGTCACTCTATTCTAACCAGGAAACAGGTTAGACATCATACAAGAATAATCATTCTTGCATTTGCCATTTCTAAGAAAACTGAAAACAATTCAAGAAAACAGATTTGTTATTTCACCAGAAATAAGCAAAAGAAAAATCCTTTGCTATATTTATAATGCTGCTGACACATAGCAGCCATAGAAAATGTTCCTGCCAGACTGAAATAAAATCCTGTAAAATAGAAAGACAGCTGTTTATCCTAAGTGCCTTTCATGTTAGTGAGAAGTGTCAAATGAGATTTGGTTAATACCTACTCTTTATGATTAAAACTGTTTTGACGAGAGTATCACAAGCAGATGTCATTCTGCCTCAGGAAATCAAATAAAAGTCTAGTTTTGCATGTTTTAGAGTAGAACAAAAGAAATATGTAGAGAAAGCCAAGTGCAAACCTGTTGCCAATATTAAATTAAATCCTTTTGGGGAAAATAATTGTTTATGAGTCTGCTAAGAAAACTGTGTGATTTGACCTTCTGTGGGTGAATGAGAGCAGATTCTTTGAGTCCTCACAAACATCATGTAGGTAGTATGTTTGGAGGTCACTAGAAATTCTGTTTTTATTGGACATCCCTAATTTAAGGTAGTATGAGCTTTCTGAACTGGTGTAGACCACAGCGAGAAGGGATTCACAGTGCTATTAGGTGACGAATTTCACAACTTAGTCTCAATGGTGATGAAAAAGAGCAATACACATTCATGTAAGAATGCTGTACTTTGTATTTGGAAATTGAAAAATAATAAAGTTCTGAAACACCTGCACACTCAGGACTCACACCACCAGGTTCAGGAACCCCTCAACCATCAAGATCTTGAACCAAAGGGATCAAACTTCACTCAACTTCACTTGCCCTATTATTGAAATGTACCCACAACCAATCAACTCACTTTCAAGGACTCTTCATCTCAAGTCCTTGATACTTATTGCTTATTTATTATTATTATTTCTTTTGTATTTGCACAGTTTGTTGTTTTCTGGACTCTAGCTGAATACCCTAGTGTCTGAACACACTGATTCTGTTATGGTTTTCATTCTACAGATTTATTGAGTATGCCTATGAGAAAATGATTCTCAGGATTGTATATGGTGCCATATATGTACTTTGATAATAAAATTTACTTTGAACTGAAAAAAGGACGCAAGCTCAAGAGGAGTTGTCAAAGAAACCTTGGTAATGTGCTGTAAAATGTCATGTAGAAAATGCTCTCTGATGCTAGAACAAGTAAATGTTGAAGATGGAGAATTAGATGATGATCAAGCAGACTCTTTTGTCTTGGTTGGTGCCATACTCTTGAAATGTTGATGGATCCCAACACAATCATGACCCACCGCTTTGAGATTTTTGACGAAGGTTTGGGAAATGGGGTGAGCTTTTTGTTGCAAGAAACCTAACCTTTTTTACTTGACCAATCTTTTCAATCTTATTCAATGGATCCCTTCTCATTGATGGTGGGTGATCTGGCAATAGTCATTTCACTGAATATCAAGGAGGAGTCGTTAGCTCTGTTTTGGTTGAAGACGATCATTTGCTGGCACTTGAGTGAGAGAGAATTTTTCTACCATCAGAGTTTGGTTAAGTGTTAATTTGAGTAATGCAAGGAGTTGCAAGAACTGAACTTGACTATGAAAATCCTCATTTCTGAACATGATAAACAGAAAGTTGAAATAGCTTTTATCTGTTTAAGTCCACAAAGCTTCCCTGAGTACCTCATGTAGATGTGGTGACATATCTGATTTCACTGTAAATGAAGTTCAGAAAATCTGGGAGTTTGTGATATTTTGAACCCTGTTCAGTGCCCCAACATAGATTATACAAACAGGAGAAGCCCTTGTAGTGTTCAGGTCTGCTCCCACATTCAGTGAGATCATGGCTTGTCTATTTGCATCCACTTTTGGCCTTTGTGCTTTAATATCAATGATTAGCAAAATATTATTACTCCAGGACAAAGTTTATAATTGACAGAATCAATTGATCATAACAAAAAGTCTCAAATTTCCATGACATTTTAGTGTAAAGAATGTCCTACATACATTCCTGAAAGACCAAGCTCTTCCTCTTTATATCAATGTCCTAATTATCAGTTTATCAATCAATTGAAATAAATATTGTTATTTCCATTTCATACCTTGAAATCTTTGAATGAGTTAACCCTAAACTTCTTAATTCCTGGGAACATAGAATTAGAGCTGTTCATTGATAGACTAGGCCAAAACTGTCTGTACTGTTCCTTTTAGTCCATCTGAGAGAAATGACAAAGACAATCTTACTCTAGCACCTTGCGTAATTACCCTAGGTAGGGCTGAACTCTAAGCCTCTATCTGTAAATCCCGCTTGCTTCTGCAAAATGTTCTCTAAGTTTAATTATACTGAGATAAGATATAACCTAGCATTTAAAAAGTAAGAAATTAAATAGAAACTCATTTAAAATTAATTAGCTTATCAGAAAGCCTGAACAATTTGGAACTCATACCAGAGGAGTATGGCCAGCTACTCAGCACATTATCCTTCATTATTTTAAGTACATCCCTTCATCTTGCCTAGGAAGGGAAATTCTACACTGTATCCTCTATTCACTGTAACATGTATTGTTAAGTGGCTGCACTTTCTTTTTAAGCACAACTGCAGACATGTGCAATATCTATTTATGACAACTAAGAGGCTGCTTTTTTCAGGAGATCCCAATCATCATTCTTTTCCACATTCCAGAAAATCTGTCTACCATGGAGATTTTCCTGCCTAAAAACTTAAGAGGATTTTACACCTTTCTATCCCAGTCCTGCTGACTGTCTCTCCAAGTTCAAGGCAGAGATCAACATATCCTTTCTCCTAGTCTGAGCCAATGGAACAATTCCACTGTGTCGATCCCCTGAGCTGACTACACATGTGTAACCAGTTTAATTGCAGCTCCTCCCTTCCTGTGCAAAGCATTCCACATGTTTCAAAGCAATCAGAAGTGCCAAGGAGCACACATTAATAAAATGCACTATTAAAGTTGTCAGTAAAATGAGATAAACTAGATGTGCATTAATAAAACCAAGAAGGATGTATTAAAACAACTTCATACTAAATCTAGAAACCGCAGGAGCAAAACATTGGCTGATTGGCACATTGGTCAGCCAAATTGCTCTCGTCAATTACCAACCCAGCTTCAAATCACGGCTTCACTCAGGTGTCAAATTACAGAATCTATCCCACAAGACAGCAGAATTAATTTGTTTTCTACTATAAATACCTTGTTTCTGCTGTTGTCAAGTTTGTGCCACTACAAACATCAGCACTTTACAATTAAACTACGGTAAATGAAAATAAACATACCTGGCAGCTAAGAAGCTGACACCTCTTGCTTCTGTTTATACTTGCTGGGAAATATTTTCATGCATAAAAGGGCTTTCTCTTCAATCCCCTGACAGCTCCTGAAATTGCTCTCCATGCTAAATGCCTGGACATAGGAGAGGTTCCCTTAAACCTAGTTTCAAGTGTACTTGACGGTCATTTGGATGAATGGAGCATTTGGATTCAATGATACTAAAACATATTATATGTTCATCTTTCACATAACAGTGAATCTTAGGGATAAATTCTTTCCTGACAAGAAGTCAATTCAGTCGATGAATGTTCAGATGATAATGTGCAGACATTGGTAATAACATTGTATCAGAACCTTCTCGGCTGCTTACTCAAGCTAAATGATTAATTACATAGATACTCTTCCATCTCGCTTTCCATATTGGATAGAGTTGGGGGTGATGATGTGATGAGGGTGGTGGTGATGGATTTTCCGTGTTGGTATTTGGAAATAATATAGGAGTTGATGGAAGCCCCTCTACAGACCTCACCACTTCTGTGCTGATCCTTGGTGACTCAGTGCTTGTCCAGATGTGAAAGTACTGCCTCTACTACCTTTCTCAGGCAGTGCATTACAGATTTCAAACTACACACTGAGTCGTAGTTATACAACACAAACACTTGTTGGCCCAACTCATCCCTGTTGACCAAGCTGTCTACATGAACTAGTCCAATTATCCCACGTTCAGTCTTTGCAGAGGTACTTGTATCTTTCTTGGTTGTGGTGAGATACCAGAGATAATATTGTTCTTTTATTCAAACAAAGCTGCATGGACAAGCCAGGGATCTACACCTAATGTAAGTGGCGGGTATGTAACTGCAGGAATTCTAAGGAACAGGATTTGGAAAGGCAAGGACTGATGAGGGATAATCAGCATGGCTTTGTGCATAGGAAACCAGGTCTCATGAGTTTGTGCTTTCTTGAAAAAGGAATGAAACACTGTACCTTAGACCCCCTCTAAATCTCATCACTGTCAACATATGCTCTCTGGTTTTAGACATCTTCAATGGGAATTTTTTTTCTCTATCTTATCCTCATCTCTCAGAATTTTATGTATCTTTATCAGTCCTTGCGCAAGCTTCCTCTGCTCCAACAAAATCTGATAAAATTCCTCACTAATAACTGAAACATTCCATCTCAGTTAACATCCTGGTGAAACAGTCTGCTGCAGGAACTCAGAAGGTCAAACAACATCCATGATGAAAAAGAAGCCCTAGTTTTTTTTTTTGCTGACATCCTGGTAAACATCCTCTGAACCCATCACATCTTTCCTATAACATGGCAACCAGAACGCACACAATACTCTAGCTGAGGCCAATAAAAATTCTTTTAAGACCTCTCTGTGTTGATATTGTATGCCCTGGCTAATGAAGCCATTATTGTGCATATCTTACACTTATGCAACTCCCTTAATGCATCACCTCACACTTTACAGAATTAAAGTTTATCCGCTAATGCTCTACCCAAATCACAAGCTGATCAATATCACTCTGTTGCTTTAAGCTACCACCTTTACTGTCACACCATCAATTCATCACAGTGTTGTTAAGCTGCCTGATTGGGCATTAAAAGCCAGTTTGGTGAAGGCACAGATTACCAAAGGTTCTGAAGTAACCACAGATTTCCAGTAAAGTGGTTCCATCTTGAGGCAGATGCTAGGGCATTCAATGATACTCTTGTTGTGAGCCTGCTATTTTGACCTATTAGGAGGAAGGAAAAAGTAAATTTCTGCAAGGAAGAGTGAGCTTATGTAACTCGCTTAATGTATCTACAGATGTTGACAGCGTGAAGAAGGAAATGGAATCAGGCAGGGAAGAAGTTGAGAGAAAAGGGTGCCTGTTGTCCTCCTGGTGGCCATTGTAAACTGCAAAAGGAAGGGCTAAATGAGGAATGAGACGTGTGTGACTGTGCTGGAAGCTGAAGGATGTCATGCATGAGATGTGTTGTTAAAAGGAGAGAGATGAATTAGAAGTGGTACTCGCATCCTGTTCTTATTAATTTACTGATTCCAGGTTTCCAGGTGCTGGTGCCAATTATCTCAGCAATTTCTCACCATGCTTGGCAATCTGAATGCTTAAAAGTGTTTCTCCCCTTGACTGGGAAGAATGTCCATCATTTCACTGACATTTCCTAATTGGATAGAAGAGCACATATAGTTCTGTTTGATCCAGACTGATTTACTTCCTCCTTTCACCTTTTTAACAGCTAACAGCTGACCGTACACATTTTTGTTAAGAAGCAGATGTGTGCTATAAACAGCTTTCTGGCTGAGCCCTCCTTCCCTGGACGCCTCCACTCTGATTCAAGGGTTGTGAGGTGATTGAAGAGGCCAATGTGGGATCTGCAGACTGTAACAAACGGGACAGGTGAGTGGGTGGGTAGTTTATCAGGAATGAGGACCTAGAATCCATACAGGAGGAACCCACAGAAGACAAACATAAATGGATGTTTTTTTCTCCATTCTGGGAAGCCTCAGGTTAGAAATTTCCATGATAGTGAGAATGTTGCATTTTCTAAGGATGTTTTGAAATTATCCTCCCACCATTTTCAGTCCACCTGGTAATCCCTTGTCATTACAAACTCAGCAATTGTTTTCAGAAACTGGTAGAGTTCTAGAATTGGGCATGCAAATGACACAGCTGACTGAGTGCACAGTACTTG
Source organism: Hemitrygon akajei (assembly GCF_048418815.1). NCBI lineage: Eukaryota > Metazoa > Chordata > Chondrichthyes > Myliobatiformes > Dasyatidae > Hemitrygon > Hemitrygon akajei. The sequence continues at coordinate 134,193,080 of NC_133131.1, read as the reverse complement.
GACTCTCTATGCTGGAGACATTGGCCAGGTTGAGGATGCTGACATTGGTTCACACCCTATCAATAAAATTGGAGGATTTTGTGTGGTCACCTTTGGTAGTCTGCCCCCAGGGCTTCAAATTATCTTCTCCAGTTAGTCTGTCTCTCAGAAGCAGACAGAAGAGTGGATATGGATGCTGTCTGAGAGGCCATAAACTATATATGGGGTTTGAGATCTTTATCTTCAAGTTTTATTTTCTTCAGATGGCCAAAAGCAAAAGTAGTTCACTGAACAGAAAGTACATCAGAATCTGAATCACAGGCACATGTCATTGAGATGTGATTCCTGAGATTTGCAAAGCAGTCCAGATTTCGTGGGTTCTTTTCATGGATCCACATTGTTCGGGAGGTGGGATTGGTGTTCATAGGGAGGCGGATTATTAGACAACTTTTGTTTTACAGATATTTAGTGTAAGGGCTACATTCTTGTACCTTTCTTTGAATGAGCCATTTAAGACTTGAAGCTTGGTCTACAAATAAACACAATTTTGAATATCATCTGTATACTGTAGCTCAAAGCCTTGAGGTGGGAAGGACCAAGGTGGTCCAAGTTTCCCATATGCCCTGTACGTTTAACTTCATTCTAGTGGAAACATGCAGGAGGTGGAACACTGTGCTGAGAAAATGGAAAAAGTGTGGGCAATGACCTCACCTTGCTTGATACTAGTCAGCACCGGGATTGGCTCTGTGGCTTGTGATCATGGCTTGCATGTCATTAGGCTGAAGACATGGATTAAAGACAAATGTCCAAGAGGGATACTCAGGTACAGCAGACCCACTGAAAATCACAATGATAATGTAGCTGGTTTTCCCTTCCTGTTGAAAGTAAAAAAGAGAAACTACAGATGCCAGGAATCTGAAATAGGTACAAAAAATGACAGAACCCATCAACAGTTCTGAGGATAGTTCCCTGACCTGAAACATGGAATGTTTCAGTTTCTCTTTCCATAAATGCCTCCTGACCAGCTGAGTGTTCCCAACATTTTCTGTTTAGATCTCAATAGAAACAAGCTTGTAAGACAAAATCAAATATCTGTGAATTTTCCAGGTGGAGAATTAGATTCCAATTGCTCATATTAACAATAAGTAAATTAATTTCGGTATGAAAGAGAATGGGAATAAAAATGTATGGTTTGTTTCTATTTGGAATTTGTGTGCACTTCCAAGTTTACAGTCTAAAAGCAATGCTCAGGTACTTTAGAATTAATGTGGCATATGTATTACAGCACAGGAAAATAGCTGAAGTAGGTTGTCCAGGACACAATGTTACATCAAAATCGCTATTATCATACATAATGCATGCCAATATATACTACTGACGTAAGGCACTGGCACATTTGAGTTAACACTCCCACAGTTTTTGCTGCCACCTGCACCCACGTCTGCTTCACTGCAGATCATTTCAGAATATAATTGAGGACTTTCTGGAAAAACATCTTTACCGATAAATATTGAGATTTGAATTTGAATAAAGTGCTGTAAAGTAAGATAAAAATTTCAAGATGAATTAGAGACTATTATTTATTCTACAGAAATGCCAATACTGAAGGAGCTGAAACACTGCCTCATCCTCTGTTCAAATCATCAGTACATCAGCTACATCATAACTAATTATTTGGTTGAAAGCTATAAGTATAACAAGGGCATGTCCAAGGCATTTTAATCCATTATTTCAACAGCACTGAAAGAACATGAATTCAATTGCAGAGGAAAAATTGGACCATTCAATAATGAAGTGAGTAACTCTATAAATCCCCAGCCCTTTTTCTCTTGGTAGCAACAAAATATTTTGCAAAGCAAGATACCTTTGAAAATATATCAACCCATTTATTACTTTTTATAGTTCCAAATCTGAAATGCCTTTTAATAAAAATACAAAATGTAAGATTGTTAGCTAAACACTGTTGATAGACATGATCACTAAATACTTAGTACCTACGTCTAAGCTTTCAAACATATCATTCATTAATGAAATTACAAAATAGGATTTTTGTCCTGAGGCCCTGCATTGAGAACATAAGTATCAACAGCTAAATTAATCTTAAATTGATAGACATTCAGTCATCTAACCAGTCTGATTAATAGGTTTTCCATGTTGCAATATTTTAGCAGTCATCAGAAATTGGCATATAAAAAGCAGCTGCCTGTTATTATACAATTTATGCTCTTGAATCTTTTGATTATGTTAATTACTTCATGTGGACTAACAATTTCAGAGGTGATTAAGGTCACAAACAAGAGCTCTAACAATCAAGACGGTGTGGCAGAATACAAGTTAAAGCCTCACTCCAGATTTTCTTATTGCTGGAGATGTGAAATGGAGACCAGAGACTGTATCCCTGCAGGAGGAAGGAAACATCAGAGTCACAGGTACACTCCAGAGGATCTGTCTGATTATTGGCCTTCATAAGAGCTTGGAAGTAGGTCACCAACATGACCAGGGTGTAGGCTGAGATAGGGATGCAAGCAAATACTTCTAGGAAAAACAGAAGTGGATTTAGTTTCAAGTTCTCACCCACAATGAACAGCAAAGTTGGGGACAATGATAAGAGTTTTGGGCTCACTATATCGTATCAGACTTTCAAGTGACCAGAAATGATCACTCATCAAAGACAACATAGTCATGCACAACACACACAAAATACTGGAGAAACTCAGCAGGCCAGGCAGCACCTATGGAAAAGGGTACAATGTTTCAGGCTAGAACCTCGACTCTTTTCCATAGATGCTGCCTGGCCTGTTGAGTTCCTCCAGCATTTTGTGTGTGTTGCTCAGATTGCCAGCATTTGCAGATTTTCTCTTGTCTGTGATAGTCATGCACAAGGTAGGAAGCCTTGAGAAAAGCGTCTGAAAGTAGAATTGGGCAGAATGATCGAGAAATAGAGACAAGAGTGGAGATTATTTTCTGCCAGACAAGGAAGCAACAAGCTGAAATAAGGCAGGCCTATTTTTTTTGGAATTGGCCATGGAAAAGAAATGAACTCCATGTCTTGACCTTCCCCTGGCCACTACTTCTTTGCACTTCAACTAAATTAAATCATCACACCTATATTCTGCATGTCAAAAGGCCCTGGCCTCCATAACTAAATTGGGTATCACTGTGAGAAATGGGGTAAATTACCTGTACTATGGACTAGCCAGGTACAAAATGCGATTTTTAACTCTTAAAACACCCATTCTCACTACATGAACAGTCATATAAGACCAGAAGACTTTTGTAGTAAATTAGGCCATTCGGCCCATCAAGCCATCAATCTATCATCTGATTTATTATCCCTCTCAACACCATTCTCTTGCCTTCTCCCCATAACCTTTGATGCCCTTACTAACCAAGAACCTATCAACCTTTGCTTTAAAAATACCAAATGACTTGGCCTTCACAGCCATCTTTGTCAATGAATTCCACAGATTCACCTCAATTTATTATGAAGCTGTGCCTTCTGGTCCTAGACTCTCCCACCATAGGAAACATCCTCTCTACATCCGCTCTGTTTAGGGCTTTCGATATTTGATAGGCACCAATGAGATCCACGCCCCCAGCCCCCCCCCCCCCCATGTCATGCTTCTAAGCTCTAGCGAGTACAGGCCAGGACCACCAAATGCTCCTCATACATTTACACTTCAATTCCCAGAATCATTCTCATGAATTTCTTCTGGATCCCTTCCAATGCCAGCAATTCCTTTCAGAGATGCCCAAAACTGCTCACAATACTCCAAGTGCAGTCCGACCAGTGCCTTATAAAGCCTCAGCATTACCTTCTTGCTTTTATATTCTAGTTCTCTTGAAATGAATGCTAACACCATCTCAACCTGCCAGTTGACCTTTAAGGAATCCTGCACAAGACTCCCAAATCCTTTTGTACCTCTGATTTCTGAATTTTTTCCTCGTTAGAAATATATTATTGATTTGGAAGATACAAACCAGTTTAGATAGATAGATAGATAGATAGATAGATAGATACTTTATTCATCCCCATGGGGAAATTCAACTTTTTTCCAATGTCCCATACACTTGTTGTAGCAAAACTAATTACATTCAATACTTAACTCAGTAAAAAATATGATATGCATCTAAATCACTATCTCATAAAGCATTATAATAGCTTTTAAAAAGTTCTTAAGTCCTGGCGGTAGAATTGTAAAGCCTAATGGCATAGGGGAGTATTGACCTCTTCATCCTGTCTGAGGAGCATTGTATCGATAGTAACCTGTCGCTGAAACTGCTTCTCTGTCTCTGGATGGTGCTATGTAGAGGATGTTCAGAGTTATCCATAATTGACCGTAGCCTACTCAGCGCCCTTCGCTCAGCTACCAATGTTAAACTCTCCAGTACTTTGCCCACGACAGAGCCCGCCTTCCTTACCAGCTTATTAAGACGTGAGGCGTCCCTCTTCTTAATGCTTCCTCCCCAACACGCCACCACAAAGAAGAGGGCGCTCTCCACAACTGACCTATAGAACATCTTCAGCATCTCACTACAGACATTGAATGACGCCAACCTTCTTAGGAAATACAGTCGACTTAGATAACTGGGTTATCTAATATACTCAACTGCCTTTGGCAAAATTATCTTCGATTACAATCCAGTTTTCAAAATAAAGTAAAATTTTATGTATTTGAACACAGAAATTAACTTCATCACAGAGCTTATCAGCAATGAAAACATATTATAGTGCATGTTGGCAATAATGTATAGCGCACACACACACACACACACACACACACACACACACACACACACACACACACACACACACACACACACACACACACACACACACACACACACACACACACACACACACACACACACACACACACACACACACACACACACACACACACCTTAAAACAGTAAGGAAATTTAGCCTCAATGCCCAAAGTGTGGTTATCCTTTTCTTATATTCTATTTGAATCTTACGTGAAATGTGAATGCATAAATAACATGGTAAAACAGATTTACTGTATGAAAATTGAGTGCCAAGATTTCGCAGTAGCATGGGTAATCACACAGCCGTCCAGAACCAAACCCACCCCCACACCATATGTCAGCTTTGTAGCATCGAACTCTGAAATGAATTTTACTGCATTTTTATTTATAATCTTCATTCAAGTACACACAAATACTCAATAAATATACGTGACCCAACCTCATGCAGTGAGAATAAGTTTATTTACATTTTTATTTCTGCTACTGTAATTGCTATGGTGCAAAGGCACCAATATTAATGAACTACTGCACTTCATAATTCCTAAAAAAATTCTGCAAAATCTACAGCCGTATTACTGAGATAAATGAATGATAATGAAGTCAGAAATACTCGGAGCTAATGCTGCACTAATATTCTGATTGGCCACAAAACACTGTGTTCGTTTTGTCTTGCCTCTCAATCGGCTCCTGAGTGAGTTTTGAGCTAATGACTGGTTTTCCACCCTTAATAGGATTGGAAATGATAAGCTGGAGTATAACCTGGACAATGATAACAGATAAATAGCAAACTGAAACAAAAGTTCCATGCAACAGTACTTGATTTTTATTTTGATAATATTACATCCTAGACAAGCCCACATTCTGACAAAAGGTCCATTTCTCTCTCCACAAATGCTGCCTGACATGTTTAACATTCCAGCATTTTCTGATATTTTTATCTCAGATTTCAGCATCTGCTGTTTTCTTCAAAAGTACAAATATGTGTTTTCTTTAAATTATTCATTCACTGAATATAAAGACAGCTACTATCCATCCCCAATTGTCATTAAAATGAAAAGAGACAGAGTGTAATCAACACTCTGTGGTCAGTTAAAAGTCAAATTATAGCCATGGCATTTAGTGTAAAGTACTGTTAAACCAGCTGTGTTTTAACAATCTCGTCACCTCTTGATTACCATTACTGGCTGAACTCTAGTCTAGCATTCTGTAATCCAGCAATCCAGCAATTGTCATAGTCTGTCATGTTTTGTTCTGCAGTGCATAACTATACAAACCAACTAATTCCAACTAGAATCTAAAATAAATTAAGATCTGAAGCTAATTTACCTACCATTGCAACGTTCATAATCTTAGCCAATAGCAACTTTGGTTTACCAGCAGTTCTCAGAACCCCTTTGTGACCTGGGGAGGGTCTATACTTAAAGAAAAAAGCTCTCCTGTTTAGTGGAAGGTAATTGGAGAATTTCTGTGCTTCAGTACAAGCTAGGTCCCAAGGGTGCACGAACACTCAGTGGCCACTTTATTTGGTACACCTGCTCATAAAAGCATATATCTAATTAGCCAATAATGTAGTAGCAGCTCAATGCATAAAATCATGCAGACATGGTCAAGAGGTTTAATTGTTGTTCAGACCAAATATCGGATTGGAAAAGAAATGAGATACAAGTGAATTTGACTGAGGAATATATGAAGATGCCCGATGGGGTGCTTTGATTATCTCAGAAACTGCTAATCTGGAGCTTTCGCACACAACAGTCTCTGAGTTCACAAAGAATGATGCAAAATACAAAAAAAAATCCAGTGAGTGACAGCTTGGTGGGTGAAAATGCCTTGCTAATGAAAGAACTCAGAGGAAAATGGCCAGAGTGCTTCAAGCTGAAAGGAGGGCAACACTAACTCAGGTAACCATACATTACAACAGTGGTGTGCAGAAGAGCTTCTCTGAATGTACAACACAATCAAACCTTAAAGTGAATCAGTTACAGAAGCAGAAGACCGCAAACCTACATTCAGTGGCCACTTTATTAGGTACAGGAGATGTATATAAGTAGCTGAGTGTATTTGAATTTCAATCCCCATCTGCTATGGTGGGATTCAACCTTGGGTTTCCAGATCCCATGGGAACTTACCTCCCAGGAATCACATGTTCATTCCCTGACTGCAACTCCTGTCTCAGCGGTACACTAGCTGACCTTTTTTTAATGGAGTAACTAGTTCCCCTCTCCATAAGTCTGCTCCACCATTTCATCATGGCTGATCTACTTTTCCTCTCAGCCCCAATCTCCTGTTTTCTTCCCATATCCCTTCACACCCTGACCAGAGTGTTAGGAAATCTGCATGAAAGATATTTGGGTACTGTCAAGATGAACAGTCTTGCCCAGAGCTATGTGTGGTGGCTGGGAATAGATAAGCAGATTGAAAAGATGTTGAAAAGCTGTTTGAGATTCCAAAAAGTTCAAAATGCACCCCCACAAGTATCGTTACACCCATGGGAGTGGCCATCATCATCATGGCAAAAAATACATATTGACTTTGCTGGGCCACCAATGGACTGCATGCTTCTGATTGCTGTGGATGCCTATCTAATTGGCTAGAAGTTATACCAATGAAGTCAACCACCTCAGCAAAGACCGTCTCCACTCTGGAGACTATCTTCACCAGAAACAGCTTACCCAAGCAAACTGCGACAACAGACCACAATTCACATCAGAAGAATTCTGACTGTTCGTGAAGAAAAATGCCATCAGACATTTCAAGTCAGCTCCTCACCACCCAGCAATGAATGGGTCAGCTGAAAGGTTTGTTCAAATGTTCAAGAAGTGCAATAAAGCAATGGACAAAGAGGACATTTCTCTACAGCACAAAGTGGACAACTTCCTTTTTGTGATTCAGAACTCTGTTCATGATACAACAGGTCAAACATGAGCAGGAATCTAAGATCGTGCATAGACCTCCTGAAACCAGATCAATGGAGGGGAGTGCAGAATAAACAGTTCAGCCAGTTGCCAAGTGAAGCAGCAAGGAGCTTCGATATTAGACAGGAAATCCTAGCGCGTGATTACAGAGATGACAAGTGGACATCCAATAGGATAGCTACAAGAACTGGACCACTGATATACACAGTGGATGATGGAGATGATGGACATGGAGACACCATGTAGACCAGCTACTGGATGCTCAACCGAAGAACACACCTGAGTCGACTGCATCCAACAAGATGGACGCAGTACAGTGATCAGACTTACCTCTCAGCGATGATGTCATGACAGCAACATGACATGGGAAACCGAGAACGTTGTCTTAGACAAGACACTAACCAAACCTGATGCCACTCCGCAGGCCTGGAGACATGATGAATACATTGTTGTTGACAAGCCATCTGCCAAACCTAATGGTACACCACAGGTCCAGAGGTGCTAACCTGAAAGAAACAGAGCACCACCCAAAAGACTGAATCTTTAGAATGGTGAAGTTAGTTATGGACTGTTTTTGTGAATGCATGTTTATTTGGAATATGAGTTTATAAAAAGGAAATTGAATGTTATATACAGATACAGCTTTATGTTGCATTAATCTAAAGGAGGAGGAGTATAATGTGTGTATCTATTTCTTTTAGAGCAATGACACCCCCCCAGCACTACATATGGACTGTTGTCTGCGCATGCACACTGTTCTCTCTCTCTCTCACTACAATGTTAATACACCAGTTAAAGCCATCTTCCTCGTGTGTACTTTTATTTAATATATATGCAGTTGAGCACAGACAAAACAAGTACTTCCTGCTGTCGAATGAGGCTAAACTCATGTCATGTGTACACAGCTTCTGTATGTCAAGATTTATAAAAAGCTTTTTAGTTCAAAATTCAAATATAAGGAACATGTGTTTTATGACAGCACTGTCAAGAGCAGTTATATGGATAGTCAAAATCTGGAGCATAAAGGCAACTGCTCTGCATGTGACCACAAGAAACTGCGGAGAATTATGAACACAGCTCAGCACAGCATGAAAACCAGCTTCCTGTCTATGGACTCTGTCTTTACTTCTTGCTGCCTCAGTAAAGAAATGAGCACAGTCAAAGACCCCACCTGTCCAGTCATGCTCTCTGCTCACCTCTCCATCAGCAGAAGATACAAAAGCCTGAAAGCATGCTCCACCAGACTCGAGGAGATTCTGCCCCTCTGTTCTAAGACTACTGCATGATTCTCTTTCACAATAAGATGGACTCATGACCACACTATCTACCTCATTATCATCTTGCACCTTATTCTTTACCTGCACTGTATTTTCTATGTAGCTGATACGCTTGATTCTGCACTATGTTATTGTTTAACCTTGTACTACCTCAATGTACTGTGTAATGAATTCATCTGTCTGAGTAGTCCATGTGACAACAATAAACCAATTCCAATTCCAACTATTCACTTCACAATCGGAATATATAACAAAGTTTCAAGTCACAGATGAATTTCACTATTCTTCATAACATCCCATAATGATAAGTCCTCCCCATCTGAGAGATCTCCTCCTTAATCCACTTCAGTAAAATAATGCTGTTGTGATTGGTTAATTCATTGGTTGGTTTTGGTAAATCCAGAATCTCACCACTGAATTATTCGGTGTAATGATCCTTCAAGCCTCTGTTGTCTCTATATTCTAAGGACAAGTTCCAATCCTTACAGGACGGAGAAAACAAATTCTTGACTCAATGGGATCCAGTTAGCCAATACACTAGAATTAACAGAGTAATGTGTCACAATACAACTCTGTAATTACTGTCAACAGAATAGAGAAACCTGCCTCAGTCGGTATTTCTTTGCTGGAACTATGCTTGTTCTTTCCAAAAGGTGTTTTTGCTTTTCCTGCTCTAATGTTACACCTCCGCAAATAGACTTTCTAATGAAAAGGTTAAATTCATTTTCTGCACCATCCTCACAATCCTACACAGTAAGTTGTATATAACCAACCAGGCTCAGGCTATCTCCCAGTTGAGCCAATTTCCCCTGATTAATGTAAAATGCTTTAATTTACTTTGGTAACCACCAGGCTAGCTTTACACTCTATACATTGGGATCCTTCGTCTAGGTGTTCAAATATGTCTACACTTGTGTGACTTCATCTAATCCCCCACATCAGTTTCCTGGAGTGTGTCTGGAAACAGTTAAAGTCAATGTCCGCTGCTAATATTGGCTCAGCAGAACCATTACTAATAATTCCATCACTTTCAACACAAAGGTCCATCATGGTGCCCAAGTACTCTTATCCATTCAATTCAACCTAATACCATCTTGTCCCCAATTCTACTACCCAGCAATAACTAGGTGGATGTATTACAGGGAAGGAGAGAAAATAGATTGTGTTGTAAAATGTTTATTCACTCAGATGGTGGCTAATAAATATCTCCCATAAACTGAATGCCCTTTCTCAAAACAAGAGATTCTACAGATGCTAGAAATCTTGGTCAACACACACAAAATGCTAGAGGATCTCGGCAACTCAGGTGAGGGGAATAATGGAGGGGAATAAACAGTCAATGTCTTGGGCTGAAACCCTTCATCAGGACACTGTGTCTGTTAAAATCTAGATCTACCACCATCCCTGCAGCACATTCCTGATGAAGAGTCTTGGCCTGATACTTCGCCTGTTTATTCATCTCCATTATGACCTGCTGAGTTCCTCCAACATTTTGTATGTGTTACCCCTTCTCAACAACTCTCAGAACCTGAGAAACAAGGGCTACCATTTAGCACATTCTAAAAGTCACCTGCATTAGCACTGGCTGTATAAATCCTGAAGCAAGTGCTGGGAACGAGTCAACAAGCTGTCTTAATTTTGTAAAGGCTTTTTCATAAGCCTTATTCCAATCCTGTTCTGCACTTTTCCTGAGCAATCCCAACCATAAGTCCTCCATAAACTCCCTACATTAAGTATACTGTCAGCTCCAAAAATGGTCTCAAACTTGTGATTGATCCTAGTACAAGAAAATCAATCAAGTTTAACATTATAACCAAGTGCTTGCTTCATAAATTGTCAGCCTGCGTGATGGGCAAACCATAAGCAGAAAGGCAGGAACGTGGCTCTTTGGGAAATGTTCCCAATAAATAAGGAGTCACAGAGGTAATGAGAGAAGGTAAAGGCTGAAAATTCTATCTTGAAAATGGAGGAGAGGAATTTAACTATAATCTACTTCAAATTCTCTCTCCATGTATCTCTATCTTGCTCCATTATCTCTTTTCAACTATTTCTTTTTTCTCTATGATCTCTTCTAATCCTCATTTTTATTCGATCTCTATTCCAATTACAATAAAACTCCAATCATTTGGCAGCCTCAGGATTTTGATGCCAGTCTAATGGATTTTCAGTCTATTTTAAGTCATAATTTGTATTTCACTTTTTAAACAGAGTACACGGTGGTATAATACATTTTACCATGGACCTTTTGAGTTTAAAGTGAAAAAATAAGCCCTGGTAAGTCTAGAGGGAGGACAGAGAACTGGTGAGACTGAGCTTGTCGAACAGATTGAAACCTATGCATCCTCCTGAGCCTGGCACCAGCTGTATGTCTGGCCCTCGCTCTGGATTTGCTTCTGGTCTCAAACCTATCCACATTTCTAACCCCAGCTCTGGCTGCTCAGCCAGCCCATAATCCCAGTGATGCAAAGCCAAATCACGCAGTTCAGCAAGCAACAAGGATTAGTATACTAATGAGTGGGACAGAAAGGGTAATTTTTCAGTGTTTTTTTACCCCAAAAGTGAAAATATTAGATGCTGGAGGGCAATATGTTTAAGGAAAGGGAGGGAAAATTTAAATGAGATTTGCAAGGCAAAGGTGCTGCAAGGGAGCTGGTAAAAGCAGATAAAAAGGTATTTAGAGGCATTCAGACAGACACGTGAGTAAGCAGGGAATAGAAGGATATGGACCATGTGATATCTTAGATTGGCATCATGGTCAGTACAAATATCATGGGCTAAAGTACCTACTCTTTTGCTGTACTGTTCTATGTTGTCGAGCTGTCAAGATTTACAAACGTATCAAATTTTCAGACTTTTACAATACTATCTTCCCATAATTTCATCACTAATATGTAGCACTAAATTAAGTCAATAGTTGTATATTCTACTTCTAAAGTTTGTTCCTCTCAAGTCCTCATTACATTCAATCACTATTATAAACCCTTTTTTTTATTTGTGTCAAGCTTTCTAGTAATCTGTTTCAGTTTAATTGCTATCTATAATTCCACCTCATTCTCTCTATCTCTACTGCACTCAGTCTCCATTATGTCATTACTTTCCCTGTTATTATATCTCAAGTATGCTTTCTCCTAGGTCTGTCGCTGTACTCTCCCTGTTACCGTCTGTTGCTCTGTCTTATTCCCTGTTGTTTTCACATTTTCTGTTACTCTCACATTTTTCTCTGCTCGTCTATTATCTCACCATCTCTATTATCCATTTATAATTAACCTCCGATGGAACATTTCCATCAGCTCTGATTGAAAGTTCATTTAAAGAGAAGAGGGTTCTGACTTCCTCTGCCATCTATTCTGCTGGCAAATATACAATCTCTGGCAGTTCTGTCCCAGTCCTGCTCACTCAGCATCTAGAACATCTGGCAATCAAGTGTGTTGTTCATTTTATCTGCCACAGGAGCTTTCAGACATCATCTTGGTTGTGGTGTACATTCTACCTTGGGCCTATGTCAAACAGGCTCAGGACAAACTGATCAATGTAACCAACAGGCATGAAGCAGCACAAGCTGGTGCATTCCCCATCGTTTAGGCGATTTTTAACCAAGCAGCTTAAAAAGTCTCAAATAATTATCACCAAATGTATCACTTGTGGAACCAGAGGAGCCAACACACTGGACCTCTGTTATACTATCAAAAATGCTTACCATGCCATCCCAGGCCACACTTTGGAAAGTCTGTACTTCTACTCCCTGAGCAATAGACAGAATCTGAAGACTGCAGCACCTGTAGAGAGGACCAAGTAGGAATGGACAAAGAGGCAGGGAAGCGCTTACAGGACTGCTTTGAGTCAGTGGACTGACAGTTTTCAGGAATTCATTGTCGTCTGAATGAATATGCCACAGTTGTCACTGACTTCATTAAAACCGATGTGGATGAGTGTATGCCTACGAGAACAAACTGCACATACCCAAATCAAAAGCTGTGGATGAATCAGGAGATTCATAGTCTGCTGAGGGCTAGATCTATGGCATACAAGTTTGGTGGTCTGGAACTATACAAGGAAGTCAGGTAGGACTTATGGAGGGCTATCTCAAGTGCAAAAGAACAATTTCAATTGAGGTTTGAGGCAGAATCAGATGCACATCAACTCTTGCAGGGGTTGCAGGCCAGTACATCCCACAAAAAAGTGATACTTCACTTCTAGATAAGCTCAACACCTTTTATGCAAACTTTGAGAGGGAGAATAGAACTACAGTTATGAGGATCCCTGCAACATCTGGTGACCCTGTAACCTCTGTTTTGGAGGCCAACGTCAGAAAGTCTTACAAGAGGGTGAACCTTCACAAGGTGACAGAACCTGATGGTATAGCTGGTAGGGCTCTGAAAACCTGTGCCAACTAATTAGCGGTATGTTCAAAGACATTTTCAATTTCTCACTGATATAGTTGAAAGTTCCCACATGCTTCAAAAGGGCAATGATTATACCAGAGTCCAAGAAGAGCAGGGTGAGCTGCCTTAACAACTATCATCCAGTAGCACTCACATCTATGGTGATGATGTGCTTTGATTTGTTGGTTAGGGCCAGAACCAACTCCCGCCCGAGCAAGAACCTGCACCCACTGTAATCTGCCTATTACCACAACAGGTCTACGGCAGATGTGATCTCACTAGCTCTTCACATGTTCTTGGATCACCTTTACAATACAAATACTCGAATCAAGCTGCTGCTTGTTGACTACAACTCCACGTTTAACACAATCATTCCTACAGCTTTGATCAAAAAGCTCCAAGTCCGGCCTCTGTAACTCCCTCTGCAACTAAATCATCAGCTTCCTCACCTGGAAACCAGTCTGTGTGGTTCAGAAATAACATCTCCACCCCCCTGATAATCAACATTGGCACACCTCAAGGATGTGTGTTCAGCCCACTGCACTATGATGCACATCTCAAATGCCATCTACAAATTTGCTGATGACATAACTATTGTTGGCAGAATTTTACATGGTGATAAGAAGCGTAAAGGAGTGAGATAGATCAGCTGGTTAAGTGGTATCACAGCATCAACCTTGCACTCCATGTAGTAAGACCAAATAATTGATTGTGGGCTTTAGAAAGGGTAAGATGAGGGAACACACACCAGTCCTTAACGAGGCACCTGAAGTAGAAAGGGTGAGCAATCATAAGTTCCTGGGTGTCAACATCTCTGAGGATCTATCCAATATATTGATGTGGTTACAAAGACAGCAGCTATATTTCATTAGGAGTTTGAGATTTGGTATGTTACCAAAGACACTTGCAAATTTCTACAGATGTACCATGGAGAACATTGTAACTGGCTGCATCACCATCTGCAATGGGGTGGGGCTCTGCACAGGATTGAAATAAGCAGCAGAAAGTGGTAAACTCAGTCAGCTCCTTTATGGGCACAAGCCTCCCTGGCATCTAGAACATCTTCAAGGAACGATGCTTCAAAAGGCAGCATCCATCATTAAGGACCCCCTCACCCAAGACATTCCCTCTTCTCATTGCTACCATCTGAAAGGAGGTACAGGAGCCTGAAGGCACACACCAGATGATTCAGAAACAGCTTCTTCCCCTCTGCTGTCAGATGTCATCTGTCATGCACCTGACCCTAACACACCTAAGAAACAAGAACACTTATGTCAGAATGCTCCTTCTGAACTCCACTGAGGCATTCAACTCTATTGCCGCACATCACCCACAACCTACATCTCCATAACATATCCTGCACAGCCAAGAAAGCTCACTAATGCCTCCACTTAGAAAGGAGGCTGAAGAGAGCTGGTCTTACACATTCATATTCATGTCATCCTACAGATGGACAACAGAGCATCACTGTTTGGTTCAGAAACTGCACTGCTGTCGGCAGGAAGGCTCTATAATGGATAGTCAAAATTGCCCAGTGAATCACCAGCACCAGCCTACTCGCCATCAAGGGAACATATACAGATCAGTACCATCATTAGCACCCACCCTGTTTGTTCCACTCCCATCAGAGAGGAAGCTACCACATCCACACCGGGACCACCAGGCTCAAAAACAGTTAATTTCCCCAAAAATTACATCCACACTCCAACTGTGCCACTAATTTATTTTTTCCTGTCATTCACCTATATACAGCCTAGCATTATTTTCTGGATATACAATCAATCTATGTATAAACTGCCTCATGTATTTATATTTATTGTTTTATTATTAGTATTATTATGTTCTTTATCTTTTTTGGGGTTTTGTGCTGTACCGGATCCGGAGTAACAATTACTTCATTCTTCTTTACACTTTGTACAGGCAATGACATTAAACAATCTTGGATTCTATCTTATATTACTCTCGCTCTTATCTCACATTGTCACCGTATACTACACTCCTTGTTAAGCGATTTTTTATTATTCTGTCCCTAATTCTTCATTGTTCTGCATTATGACTCTAATGTCCTACCTTTAGTATTCTCTTATGCTATTCCTACATGTTCCTCTCTTTTTTAACTTTTTTTTATTTTTATTGAACACAAACAAAAACAGAAACACTAAACATATGCTAACAAAGCCAGGGAATCACACATAAGCAGCAACAAATATATAACTATTAACTTTAAATATACAAATAAACAAGAAAATCCACTCTAAATACTGCTGGACAGAAGGAACTATATCTAAAAGGAGTCACAAAACAGAAACATTTACAGCAATAACCTGAAACGTTGACAGATTTGAACAGTCTTTACAGCTTTCTGGTTATGGGAAGTTTTCAGAGTATTAACGTACAGTGTGAAGTCTGATGTAAAAAATATAAATGAAGGTTTCTTATTGCTGTATTTGCATTTATGGATATAAAATTTGCTGTAAATTAACAAAAGATTTATGATAAAGAAATGATCCCTATGAGATTTGATATTATTAGTAAACCCAAAAAAGACATTTTCAAAACAAGAAGTAAAATCCACATTAATATATTGATCTATAAATTGACAATCATCAATCCAAAATGTTTTAACATATTCACAATCTCAAAACAGATGAAATAAATCCTCTGGATTATAAACCACAAAAAGAACAGTTAGTTTCAACATCAGAATTAAACCTTGTCAAATAAACATTGGTTGGATATTATCTATGTATAATTTTAAATGAAATTTCTTTAATTTTATTCCTCAATAAAAATGTATTAAATAAGCCCCAAATACTCCTCCACCTCAGATTCCCCAAGTGACTATTCCAAAAACTAACAGCAGTAGGAATAGAAGTAAAGTCTTTTTGAAACAAACCTTTTTTTAAAAAGCTAGAGGAAAACAAATCCTTCCTACAGCTGTACTGGGTGGATCAAAGTTGGGTAATTCAACTACCAAATATGATGTATTTCTAAATAACATAATTACACCAGAGGGAATTGCATCCATAACAAAAGCAAATTCTTTTGGAGTCACAGGAACTTCAAAGGTGGATAAAAACTCAGTATAACTCAATAAAGTCCCGCTTGAATTAAATAACTGTTTAACTAACAAAATATTACTATCAAACCAATCTTTATAAAACAAAGATTTATTCTTATAAGTTATGTTGTGGTTATTTCAGATAAAGTAACTATGTGCAGAAAAATTGTGTTTGTAAATCAAAGACCAAGATAAAAGCATCTGTTTATGAAACTGAGATAAACGGAGAGGAACCTTGTCTATTTTGTAATTACATAAAAGAAAAAATTTCAATCCACCAACCTGGGAAAAGACAAAAGAAGGAATACAATTCCATATAGAAGTAGGATTATGTAAAAATTGTTTAATCTGATTAATTTAAAAGTATTATTAAGACTGTCAAAATCAAGAAAATTTAGACACCCCTTGTCATATTATTCATGACAGCAGATTTTTTATATAATGAACTTTGTTTTTCCATAAAAAGTTGAACAACATGGTGTCTATCAATTTACAGATTTTTTATCAACATATAATGGGAGAGCCATATATATAATCCTGGAAAGACCTTCTGCTTTACAAAGCAAAACCCGGCCTTTCAAAGATAAGTCCCTTTGAAGCCACTGGTTTAATCTTTTTTTGGTTTTGTGTATAAGAGGTTGAAAATTATCCACACACCTTAAGTATTCATTTTTAATAACACTTATCCCCAAATATGTAAATTTGTCTTTTACTGGAATATTATTCATTATAGATTGAGTACAACCTTTAAGAGGAAACAATTCACATTTGTGAATATTTAGACAGAGACCTGAGGCTTTGGAAAAAACAGAAATACAGTTTAAAGCCAATGAGATTTCCGAAACACACAAAATTTTCCCCTCCCCCTCCTACTTTCAAATCTCTTACTATCTTTCCTTTCGGTTAGTCCGGACGAAGGGTCTCGGCCCGAAACATCGACAGTGCTTCTCCCTATAGATGCTGTCTGGTCTGCTGCATTCCGCCAGCATTTTGTGTATGTTGCTTGAATTTCCAGCATCTGCAGATCTCCTCGTGTGTGAGATTTCCGAAACATCATTTAAGAAAAGAGTCGTATCATCTGCAACCTGACTAATCAGAAAATTGGAATTTGCACAGGAAATGCCTTTTAGAGGACTAGACTTGATGGAATAGGTGAGCAACTGAGCACATAAAAGGAATAAATAAGGTGAGATAGGACAACCTTGTCTCATCCCACTATTCACATCAAACCTTGGTGAAGTCCCTGACTTCAACTTCATAGAACTATTAGTGTTTGTATACAAAGCCTTAACAGCCTTACAAAATAATGGACCAAATCCAAATTTACCAAGGCAAAGAAGCTAAACTGATGCTCAATAGTATCAAAAGCTTTGTAGAAATCTAAAAATAGTATAAAACTATCATTTTGAACAAGATGAGAATAATCAGTAAGATCTGAAACTAATCTGACATTATTAGAGATATAACGACCCTCCATGAAACCTGTGTTTCATCAACAATAAATGGTAAAACTACCTTCATTCTGTTAGCAAAGATTTGGGCCAGAATTTTATAATCACTAATGAGAAGGCAAATAGGACGCCAATTATCGATAAATAATTTATCTTTTCTTGGTTTAGGAATTAAAGTAATAAGGCCCTGTGTTAAAGAAGTGGGAAGAAATTCTTTATCAATACATTCTAAAAACAATTTTACTAAAAAGGGAGCTAGGGTGTCAGAAAACATCTTATAAAATTCGGCAGTCAGACCGTCCACACCGGCGACTTATTATTTTTAGTTTGAAATGGCAGCCTTAACCTCTCCCAAGGTAATAAGAGCATCACACAGGTCTTTCTGATCATTGGCAGGTTCCTAAGAATATTAACATCATTCATGAAATGTAGTGTAGATGCTTCACAATATTTTGAGCTTTTGTTCCTCTCAACCATTCTGCTGGTTGTCAAACTCTGCGTCAACTCATGCCGGGACTTGCATTAACCAATCACGTACCTCGCGTCTCCAGAACGGAAGTGACGCTCCATGGAAGCGGTTTGTTGTTAGTAACGGTCTCTAGGGTAACGCGTTCGGTCTGTGTCCACTCACTAAACAGGGTACCTCGTACCAGCATGGACGAGCCAGTTTCGAGCGAGTGCATTTACAACCTATTGCCCCGTCCCGAAGAGCCACCCCGTCGCCGGCTCAAGTGAGTGTTATCCATATTCCGGGTGGCTCAGAGAGAAGGACGTACCAAGTGAGGATGTGGTGGTGTGAATGAGAGAGTTGGATGGAAGTGGAGGGTGAGCGTGATCATAGAGGTAAAAGATGGGAAGGCGATTAATATCAAAAATCTCCAAGTTGTGCTTATAACGTGTCCAGTCAGACTGGATTGGAATGCAACTTGATGATGCTACATGGTGGAGAAAATTGTGAATTGCTATTATGTCCAAAGAAGTCTCAACAATTTTGTAAAAAGGTAATTCCAGCACCACCTGTAAGGAATTTGTATGTTCTCTACACGACTGCGTGGGTATCCTCCTGGTGCTCCCACATTCCAAAGACCTATGGGTTAGTAGGTTAATTGTTCATTGTAAATTGTCCTGTGATTAGGCTAGGGTTGCTGGGCGCCGCAGCTCGGAGGACCAGAGGGGCCTATTTTGCACTGTTCAATAAGTAAATAAATGCCACGATGGTACTGTGGTGAACTACATATACCTGTCTGGACTGCTCCTGTGGCTCCTCCCACAGACCCCTGTATAAAGGCGATTGAGGCCTGTGCCCGGCCTCATTCTCCAGGATGTAGTGTTGTTCATTCTTCCAGTCAATAAAAGCTGATATCTCGCTTCTTACGTCTCAGAGTGAGTTATTGATGGTGCATCAGGTACACAAGCTGCAATAGGATTGACCAAAAAGTTCTTCATCAAGTGATCAGAACTGCACGGAACAGCATTGTGACATAACCACCAGATATGGAAGCCATCTGCAACTTACGATGTCTATAGCAGGCTCACAAAAAAAATTGTGATGGACTCATCCCACCCCAGTAATCACCTGTTCAATCTCCCACCATCTGGCAGGAGATACAGAAACATCTCAGCACGGACTTCCAGATCTGAAAAACTGCTCCCCCACCATCATGCAACTGGTCAATGCCCCATTTTAGAGTTGCTTGTTTTTAATACATTTGTAACTTGGATGTCAGTCTAAGTAACTCAGATGTTATTTTAGATTTAGTCATTGCGTTTTTAGTGAATGAATTGCTAGTATTTTTTTTTTGTGGAATGGAGTAGCACTGTAATCTCATTGTCCTCGGCAATGACAATAAAGCTCTAACTAACTAGGGACTGTGGAGTGTAGGAGGGGCTAATCCTTGGAAAGAAGGAAATATACAGTAGGACCAGAAGGGGAGAGAAAAGAACAAAAAGGATGCAGGTTACCTGAAATTGTTGAATTTGAAACACTGTTTGTGTTTGGCTTCTTGCACACCTCTTTCTTTTCAACCCACCACTTTCACATATATTCTCCCACCCTGCTTTCAATAATTCCTTTGCCTTCCCTCACCTCATTCCATCTGCTTGGCACCCACATACTAAATCAACTCAACACCCCATTACCTTCCTTTTACATCAGATTCCATAACTTGCACCATTTATCACACATAAATCATCTCCCAACCTCTGTTGCTGTCATCTCCTGACCCCCATCTGTTTATCAACTCCATGCCACCTGGATCCATCTATCACTTACCAAATCCTGTCTCACCCAGCTCCTGAACTTCTTTTCACTGACTGTCTGCCCTTTATACTTCTCCTAATACAGGGTCTAGACATGAATTGTTGGCTAGACCTTTGCTTCCAAAGATGCTGTCTGACCCAATGAGTTCCTCCAGCAGCTTGTTTTGCTAAGATCCTAGAATATTCATTCTCTTGTGACTTCAAGTCTCAACCATCATGAATAGGAAGGAGCAGGCTCTTTAGCCCTATGTGCCTGTGCTGACCATGATGCTAAATTAAAGTATTTTAATCGGCCTGCACATGGGCTGTATTTCTCTGTTCCTTACCTGTCCAAGTGTTTGTTTAACTGTTTCTTATATGTTGCTATTGCATCTACTTCAATTACCTCCCCTAACTTCAACTACCTTGCACATCTCGTTTAAACTTTCCCCATTTCACCATAAACCTCTACCTAATTAAACCTAGGTACTATTGTAACCTTGTGATAGTCAGCGAGTCTCCAGTGCACTTTCCATCCCTAACTTTGCTGCATGTTACTTGTATATTGGAGCAAGTGCTAACAATTTCAGCAGTTACTTTTCTTAATAGCATCAGTGAAGTTGATGGAACATTCGACATATCCTTTCATAGCTTTGGTGGCATATTGAATCCTCTGCAGATTACTACATCTTTCATCTGAGGAAGATTGTGCATCTCTAGCTATAGATACATGCAAATAGCTTCTAGAATATGGATCCAGAATTTGCTGGTACAGATTGATCAGGCTGGTATCTATCTTTTGTGCACCAAATTCTTTTAGAAGACCCAATGTTTCAGTTCTTCAGAAACAAAAGATTTCTCAGAACAATTGGTACATAATTTTCTTAGACTGGAATTGACAGCAGCTAAGTATCAGAACAGTTTGGAAATGGCTTCATAATTTTTTAAAATTTTCTAAGGAGTACCTAATCCTGTTTAATTTAATGGAATATGCATCTTAGTGACAAGGCCAATACAGTGGATTCTGGTTAATTGGGCTATCAGCTAATTGGGACAGCCACTTATTTGGGAGAACTCTCAAAGAACAAAAACTAATCGATAAAACAGCCAAGATTCCCTTCACTTATCTGAGACACAATGCCACTTAATTTGGACAGGAGACTGTTGCCAAACAGTTTCTAACAAGCGTCAGTGGCATGCACTTGTATTGCAGTCTTTAAGTAGCACCAGTTGCGTGGGTTTCTATTCAAAAAGCAGTGATTTTTGTCACTGATAGTTGGCAAGAAATAAGCAGTAAGACAATTCAGAGCTGTTTTGCTCACTGCAGTTTCAAGTATTCAGGCTCGGAGATGTCGGAAATGGCTGGGAGTAAAAATGAAATGCTTTCACTTCTTCAGCAAGTTAGGAACTACCAAGAATTTGAAGGTATCAACAATCACCTTGAATTTTACAATGGAAGTGAAGATTTGGAGGATTCAGTTGTTTAAAGCATTTAGGTAGTCAGTCCATTATCTGCACTAGGTCTTTGCACTGGTTTTGTTCATTTACAGCCAAAAGAACAGGCCATCAAAACTTTGTGTATGTTACTAACACTCCATCAAACACTGGATGAATTTCTCTGTCGATAACTATTAGGAATTAATACAGTTTTATATTACTTTTTGTAGTGCTGGTAGTGTTCTAATTTGTTCGGTATTTCATTTAAATACATAATTTCTGACCCAGTTTGTATTTTTTATACCTTTTTAACTATTTACACAAAATTTCAGCTAACTGGGCCAAAATGTAGTGGTCTCAATGTGTTCCAATTAACCAGAATCTACTGTATTATTATCCATTCTGAACTGCCCATGAGAAGCTGGTGCTGAGCTGCCCCCTTGAAAAGCTGCAGTGTTTATGATAAAGCTGGTCCTGCAGTGTTTTGTTAAGTTGGATTTGCAAGATTTTGATTCAACAATGCTGCAAGTTGGAAATAATTTCCAGGTTAGGATGGAGTATGACTTGGAGGGGAACTGGGCCCCCCATTGGTCATGGTCTTGGAGGGAGATGGTGATATCACACATTTGCTGCCCTTTCTCCAGAAAGCTGGATGACGAAGTTTGGAAGCTCATATTAAAAGTGTCTACAATGCATCTTCAAAGTTGAACATTCAAAGTAAAATTTATTATCAGAGTACATACACGTTACAACATACAACCCTGATATTCTTTGTCTGCGGGCAAGCTTAGCAAATCTATAGAACAATCTCTTCAAGCAGAATCATTGGACAACGAATTATGCAAATGTATGAAAGATTAAGGTAAAGAGTCCTTAAAGTGAAATCATTGGCTGTGGGAACACCAACAGTAGAATGAGTGTAGTTATCCTCTTTTGTTCAAGAGCCTGATGGTTGAGGGGTAGTAACTGTTCTTGAACTTGGTGGTGTGAGTCCTGAGGCACTTATACCTTCTACCTGATGACAGCAGTGAGAAAAGAGCGTGGTCTGGGTGGTGAGGATCTTTGACGATGGATGCTGTTTTTCTACAGCAACATTTCATGTAGATGCTGCAGATGGGATACCACATCAAGGGTGCTTCAGTGGTGGATGTGGTGCTAAAAGTGGACAACTTTCTCTTTTATAACATCTGATGCTGTATGAAGAGGGCTATGAAAATGAAATATTCAGAAATAATTCTATTCTCTGCACCGACATGCAGCTTCATCATTTCAAGAACATCGGACATAGGAAAGCAACCTGTAACTCTTTTAGAAAATATGTAAATAGTTCTTGTACCAAAATAATAGCTAGTTTCTTTGTTCATCTGCCTTGACTCAAAAGTGCTTTACAAGTTTTATGTTTTTAGGTATCTTTCAAAACAACGGAAAATGGTACAAGATGAATGGAATAGTAAGAAGACTTCACACAAAACAATGGGTTTACCTAAGGTTGAGCCTCCTTGCCCAAAGCATCATCTGTTGAAGCATTCCAAGGAACAAAAGCTACCAGAAAGTAAGCATCTGTAAAATAGAATGAAACATTTTATAATTTGTAATTTTAAAATGTAGCAAGTAAAATAAAGGTATACTAGCTTCAATATGACATTCAATACATACTTCTACACAGTTCCTTTTTTGAAAAATTAAATCATTTTGACATAGAAGATTGTTTCAACTGTGCTTTTCTGAAACTTGAGCATCATTTATACAAGCCAATACAGTTTTGTGTGCTTTCCATGAAGATAAACAAATATTTGTGAGACACTCATAGAATTAAGTTTCATCTGAGCCTTGTATTCAATGAAGGGCCTGATGTTTTAAAGGAGGTGGCTCTGGATATGCAAGACTACTGGCTGATATCATCCAAAATTGTAACAATTTCAGAACAGTTCCATACAATGGAAAGCAGTGAATGTAACTCCAGTAGTTAAGAAAGAAGTGAGGTGAAAAGCTCTTAACCAATTAGCCTGGCATCAATGGTAAGGACAATCCTGGAATTCATAATTCATAACTGTTAATATAAATAAATTTGGTCAGGCTGAACATGGAATTATAAATGGGAAATCATGTTTGACAAATGTGTGAACCTTTAGAGATTGTAATTGGTGGGATAGAATAGTATGAACCAGATGTTATAGTGTTGGTTGGACTTTCAGGGAGCCTTTGATGAGATACAAGACCATGTTAGACTAAATTAAAATTTAAAGACTTGGAGGAATTACACACAATTAATCTAACTAGCCTACAGTTTCCAAATATATTTGTGATTTTCTATTCCCCTAGGACCCCTCTAGAATCCAAAGGATTTTGGTATGTTACAAACAATGCATTTGCCAGTTTTACAGTCAATTATTAAGGTCCTTGGTTGTAGACCATGAGGTTCAGAGTACTTCTTGGCCTTTAGCCCTATTATTTTGCTTAGTACGTTTCCCCCGAGCTAGAGCTAGATGTTGTTCCAGAACAACATCAGTCTTTACAGAAGAAATTTTTCCTCACAACCCCCTTCTATCTTTCACCTTTCACTATAAATCTGCATCATAGTCCTACAACTATCTGTTAATAGTGAATAGCTTCTCACTATTTGCCCTGTCTAGAACTGCCATGAATTTTCATTCATTAGCAAAATCTCTTTCTGGCCTTCTTTGCATCATGAAGAATGCACATAGCTTTTATAGTGCAAGCTTTCAAATACAATTTCTCGTCTCTTTTCTCCAGGAGGAGAGGGAGATCTAGTGAGCCCCATCTATTGTGAGAGGAAAGACTGGTAACAACTCATCCTGTAAACTTTGTGTTATTTAATGCAAGTTTAGCTACAATCCTGATTTATCAAAGAACTGATTGAGCAGAGCTTATGAAAAATTAGGAATGCCAAATCAGTGGTTTCTGTGCATTCATTTCAGAGGATGAAAAATTGCAAGCTTGGTGCTCATATCATTGCCCCTGTTTGGGATACAGGAGCATAGAATATTTTCCATGGCTATCAGTTTCAGTTAGCAAGTAGAAGGAAGAACCCATTGTTTCATTCTGGATTGCACAACAGAGTGATGTAGTAACAAGGAATTCTTCATTAAAAAGTATCTCAAGAAATTAATATGTTTAATTCCACAGAAAAACCTTATAAAGTCCCTGTGGATGGAATAAAAACCTCGATTCCATCTGAAAAGCCACTTATGGGACTCCAGACCAAAAAAAATTTTATTGAAGCCAATATAGCTGAAGTCAAGATGTCAGTGCCGAAGAAACCTGTACCCATCTATGTCGATACCAGGAGAGGAAATAAAAACTTATTGGAACCATCAGGGCTTCTTCCAACCCTCCTGTACAGAAAGGTAGAAAGCTGATTTAATGAGTACATTTATGGACTGATGAAAATATTTGCTCTTTTCTTTTGAAGCTTTCAAAGCAATGTTTTGAGTCTTTTATCATATGCAAAGAAATGTTTATCATGTGTCATGCACCACATTTTTTAAATTGTTAAAAGAAAATTCTCCTAATTATTCAAATTACATTAATCCAAAATCATGTTTTAATCGTTATATCTGTCACATACAGTACCTAAAATGTAGCTCTTCATAAAAATAGTCAATTTTAGAAAATTGCATAATCAACATCCTACTAGAAATGGCTTAGGAAAATTATCCAATGGTAGATTTCAATTTATCTATTTGGGATTAAATTAGAAATTTCTGGTACATATTATACAAAACATTTCTAATGTTTTGGCAGATAACCAGTGGGTCATTTACAGATCCACATTACAGATTACTTTTAGTAAAAACATAGAAACATAGAAAACCTTCAGCACAATACAGACCCTTCAGCCCACAAAGCTGTGCCGAACATGTCCCTATCTTAGAAATTACCTAGGCTTTACCCATAGCCCTCTATTTTTCTGAGATCCATGTACCTGTCCAGGAGTCTCTTAAAGGACCCTATTGAATCCACCTCCACCACAGTCACTGGCAGCTCATTCCACACACTCACCACTCTCTGCATAAAAAAAACTTAACCCTGACATCTCCTCTGTACCTACTTCCAAGAACCTTAGAACTGTGCCCTCTCATGCTAGCCATTTCAGCCCTGGGAAAAATCCTCTGACTATCCACACGATTAATGCCTCTCATCATCTTATACAGATCCCCTCTCATTCTCCACCGCTCCAAGGAGAAAAGGCCAAGTTCACTCAACCTATTCTCATAAGGCATGCTCCCCAATCCAGGCAACATCCTTGTAAATCTCCTCTGCACCCTTTCTATGCTTTCCACGTCCTTCCTATAGTGAGGCAACCAGAACTGAGCACAGTACTCCAAGTGGTGTCTGACCAGAGTCCTATATAGCTGCAACATTACCTCTCGGCTTCTAAACTCAATCCCATGATTGATGAAGGCCATGCACTGTATGCTTTCTTAACCTGTAAGCAGCTTTGACTATCCTATGGACTCAGACCACAAGGTCCCTCTGATTCTCCACATTGCCAAGAGTCTTACCATTAATACTATATTCTGTCATCATATTTGACCGACCAAAATGAACCACCTCACACTTATCTGGGTTGAACTCCATCTGCCACTTCTCAGCCCAGTTTTGCATCCTATCGATGTCCCGCTGTAATCTCTGACAGCTCTCCATACTATCCACAACACCTCCAACCTTTGTGTCATCAGCAAACTTACAACCCATCCCTCCACTTCCTCATTCAGGTCATTTATAAAACTCATGAAGAGTAAGGGTCCCAGAACAGATCCCTGAGGCACACCACTGGTGACAGGCCTCAATGCAGAATATGACCCGTCTACAACCACTCTTTGCCTTCTGTGAGCAAGCCAGTTCTGGATCCACAAAGCAATGCCCCCTTTGATCCCATGCCTCCTTACTTTCTCAATAATCCTTATGTGAGGTACCTTGTCAAATGCCTTGCTGAAATCCATATACACTACTTCTATGGCTCTACCTTCATCAATGTGTTTAGTCACATTCTCAAAAAATTCAATCAGGCTCGTTAGGCACAACCTGCGTTTGACAAAGCTATGCTGACTATTTCTAATTATATTATGCCTCTCCAAATGTTCATAAATCCTGCCTCTCACGATCTTCTCCATCAACTTACTGAAGTAAGAGTTATTAAATATATACAACTTTGCTGTTCATATTAAAAGAATATGTTTTTCAGGTCTCTGCACTAGAGTACAACCCGATGACCTGCAAGTTCAGATAATTTAAGTCACGTGCTCGCCTTGCAACCTTG
This sequence comes from Hemitrygon akajei, assembly GCF_048418815.1. Classification (NCBI taxonomy): domain Eukaryota; kingdom Metazoa; phylum Chordata; class Chondrichthyes; order Myliobatiformes; family Dasyatidae; genus Hemitrygon; species Hemitrygon akajei. Next base: position 134,166,286 of record NC_133131.1, on the reverse strand, counting down.
CCCCCTTTGTTGATCCCTCATCTCAAAATCAAGATATAGATTCAATTTAGCTGGTAGCAAATTGGTGGAAATAGTCTACATGCTCTCGAACAAAACTGGCCTATTATTTAAGTTTTCCAGAAATGTAATGCTTTATACATGAGTAGTTATAACAATCCCATAAATTAGACAAACAAAGTATTTAGATGGCCGATGGCAAGTTCATTGTATTTTTCGGGGCAATGTCTTGGAACAATATGTTGTGGAACCAAGTATTAGTATTCTTTATTATTGTCACACGTACCAAGATCAATGAAAGCTTTTGTTTGCCTGCCATGCTGACAGATCGTTCCATACATAAATATATTGAGGTAATGAAAAGAAAAGCAGAATGCAGGATATCTTGTTGCAGCTACAATGAAACTGTAGTGTAAGTAAACAAGGAGGAAACAATATCTTCAGTGTGGTCATGTTTAATGTCTCAAAATCTCATAGTAAAGAATCTTCTGAGGAAGAGTAACCATGGCAATATAAAATTTAGTATTCAGTTTGAATGTGAGAAATTTAGATCTGAGTGCCTTAAAGTTCAATAAAGATAATTATAATGGTGTGAAAGCAGAGTTGGATAGAGTGGACTGGGAAAAAATAGGTTAAATCTTAAGGCAATACATAAGTACTCCCAGACTTTTGAGGAGATATTTTATCATTCTAAACCAAGATGTATTCTATTGATTATTAAAGACTCTGAGAAGGATGATCCAATAATGATTAACCATGGAAGTTAAGAATAGTATTAAATTGAATTAAAATATTGCTCTAAAGATGATTGATTTAATAAGGAAAATGAAAGATTTAATAGGAATTTGAGGAACAACTGTTTCACCCACAGGATGGTCAGTATATGGAATGAGCAGCTAGAGGAAGTGATTGAACAGGTACACTAACAATATTTAAAAGGTACTAGGATAGGTACATGGATAGGAAAGGTCAAATAATGTCTTCGGGTTTAAGATGCTGCTACTGAAGTTGTGTGACAGCTCACTGGTAGTTCAGAAGGCAAGAAGTACAACTAAAACATTACTGATAACACTTTTCTGAAGTAATTTGGGGTCAGCTATCACCGCAAATGATGAAGAAGCAAGTGGAAGTGAAGCTGATTCGAAGGATGGGCCATGCAAGTGCATTGCAAGGCCAAAAGGGCAAAGTGTTCAAGACAGGGTCACAGACAGAGTTTGTATCACTGTCGGCATGGAGAGGAGTTGGTGAACGATTTGGAGAGGAGTCGATGTGAAAGCGTTTCAATGCCCGCCCACCTAACCCGGATGCAAGGTTGGATAGCTGCAAGTGCTGAGCCAATTTGATGAGATCGAGATTAGTTTCAGTCTGTGCAGTGTGGGTGTGTCACTGCACCAGGGCCTAGTCATAGAGAGAGGCACTACCCGGTGCTTGGACAATTAAAACGCCAGCCCAGGTAGACTGGAAACCCTGCATGTCAGGACCGAAGGCGAGGGTCGGGCTGATTTCGGTCTCTTTCTCACGATGTTCATTCCTCTTTCCAGCAGCTGTCATTTCGGCGAGGTTTGTGGCACTTTTGCCCTGCAAGTATGATGAACTGGGATGGCTATTATGAGTAGGCTTGGGCCTAGTCCTGCTGCTCCAGGGAGCATTTGTAAGGACTCAATCTGGTTGGAACGCTGTGTTTTGCTTCTATTATTTGCATAATGTGTGTTTTTTTTCCTCTTTTTATGGTTGCTTTTTAAAAAACTGAGTTCTTCAGGCTTTGCAACTGCCTGTAAGCAAACAAACCTCAAGGTGTATAATTTATATATTCTTTGATAATAAGTGTACTTGAATCTTGAAACTAGAAATCTGGGCAAATGGGTATCTTGGTTGACATGGACCTGGAGGGCTTAAGGCCCATTTTGTGTAGTATAACTCTGATTGGTAAGCCAGAAGATTGGGAAAGTTTTAGAAAACAACAAAGAATACGTCATGAGAAGAAGTTACCATGAAATATTAAAAACAGACAATAAGTGTTTCTGCCAGCTTCCAGTAGAGTGGTCAAGGCAGGTTCGGTATTGTCATTTAAAGTAAAATTGGATAGGTATATGGACAGGAAAGGAATGGAGGGTTATGGGCTGAGTGCGGGCCAGTGGGACTAGGGGAGTGTAAGCATCGGCACGGACTAGAAGGGCCGAGATGGCCTGTTTCCGTTCTGTAATTGTTATATGGTTATATGGTAAAAATAGAAATGGAGTAGCAAAATAAACAATAATGAGGATAAGTTAAAGAAATTATAATCAGAACAATGAAAATGGTGAAGACTTCAGTGTAATATTTCATGTCTTCATGGTAGAAAAAATGTGTTAAAGCATTTCAGGATTCAGTTAGTATGAGAAAATCTTGAAGTAAAAAGAGGAGAGGATTTAAAATTATCAAGATTGCTAGAGAAAAAGAATGAGTGAAACTAATGGCTGACATTTACTGTGTGCATAACAGCCTGCATCTAGGGTTGTTATATAAAGTAGATGCAGTGATAATGAATGCACTGTCATGATGTTCCAAAATTCCCTCGATTCTGGAAATATTCCTTACCACTACACAGGAAGCCAACAGTTTAGAAAATGCATCACCTCTATTTGAGAAAGGACCAACAGGAGAAAGGAAACAGTGGGTAGTTAGTCTGATTTCTGTCATAGAGAAAATGCTGCAATTCATTATTATGGAAGTAGTGGAAGTACATTTAGAAATTCATAATACCTTCATAGAAAGTCAGCATGTTATTATTAAAAATAAACCTTTATTTGACAAATTTAGGTCTTCATGATATAGCTAGCAAGATTTCCAAATGGCATTTGGTCAGGGATTAACTTCATTAACCATACACAATACTGTACTTGTATAAGGAATTAGTTGTGGTGTTGCTTCAAGATGCAACAAAACACAACATTCAACAATTATAAAGAATTATATAAAAATAAGTTAGCGGTTAAATCAATAACTCACTCTGAGATGTAAAAGCGAGGTATTGGCTTTTATTGACTGGAAGAAGGAACAAGCAGTGAGTGACCACCATACTACATCCTGGAGACTGAGAGCCGGGCTCAGACCTCCATCACCTTTATACAGGGGTCTGTGGGAGGAGCCACAGGAGCAGTCATCAGGGGGCGTGTCCAGACAGGTATATGTAGTTCACCACATTGGAATAAAAAGTACATAATATTTTAAAAAGTGATTTTAAAATGTTTTAAGTGCATTCCAGTGAAAGAGGTAATAGATTGAAGTTAGTGGGGGGGGGGTGCTAACTAAAATGATTGATCAGATTAAATGTCTGGAAGATGAAACTTCTAAGATAATAGACAATAGACAGTAGGTGCAGAAGTAGGCCATTCGGCCCTTCTAGCCAGCACCGCCATTCACTGTGATCAAGGCTAATTGTACACAATCAGTACCCCATTCCTGCCCTCTCCCCATATCCCTTGACCCCACTATCTATAAGAGCTCTATCTAACTCTCTCTTGAATGCATCCAGAGACTTGGCCTCCACTGCCTTCTGGGGCAGAGCATTCCACATATCCACCACTTTCTGGGTCAAAAAGTTTTTCAACATCTCTGTTCTAAATGGCCTACCCCTTATTCTTAAACTGTGGCCTCTAATTCTGGACTCACCCATCAGTGGGAACATGCTTCCTGCCTCCAGTGTGTCCAATCCCTTAATAATCTTATATGTCTCAATCAGATCCCCTCTCATCCTTCTAAATTCCAGTGTATACAAGCCCAGTCGCTCCAATCTTTCAACTGTTATGTATCCCGTAACTGGATCACTTACCAGCAAAGATAGAGAGGTCCGCTGAAGTCTGATGGTACCATTTTTAAACGTTTTTATTTATAAAGGGGCACAAAAGTAAGGTTAATACAAACATTCAGATAACATACGTCGTCAATACTCAATCTAAAGTGCAGGGATAGTACTAATCAATAAGAAATAAGCTCTATCGTTGTCTAGGGGTAAGGTATATATTGTCTGATGTATATCTAAAAGACTCTTGCGTTCACTGCAGTTCCACCAGCTGCCGTCTTCTGGGGTGTCGCGGTGGTGCACTTTGTTATAGAGAGAGAGATAGAGATTGAATGAAACAGTTACCCGGCGGGTTTTTTCCAACCTTTAGGCGTTCAATCCGTCGGAGTCTCGTTGGGGGGTGGCCGTTCACTTGTGGCCTCTCCGGTAGCTAAAGCCGTTCTTTCGTGGTGAGGTCGCCAATCCCAGGCAAGGAAAAGACGCACATGAACCCCCCCCCCCCAACCGGCTGTCGCTATTCAACACTGTCACAGGATTTCTAGCGTGTCTTCTGGTGCATCTGGGGGGGCCGTCTTTACAACCCCTCTTTTATCTGAACTCACGGGGTCTCAGATGTCAATCAGGTTGGGATGATGCAATCTCTCTCCGTCTCTCCACCCACATTGCCCTGAGGGTATACACGTAGTACAGTTCCCAATTCACAAAGGTGTCTCCACGAGACAATGACCACAGTCGCCAGCTTTGCCTCGCCGTGAAACGAGGGACACCGCACGTATCTCTCTCTTCTCTTGGGTCATTGACCCCCCCCTTCACTAGGGCTCTTGCGATTCTCACAAAGGAGAGGGCTGGGATCATAACACCTCCCCTCTTAAAAACGTTTTTACCAGCGGTTAAAATGGAATGGTACAGAGTCTTACAGGGTTTTAGGATTTAACATAGTACAAAAGCTTTTCTTTTAACTACAGAGCTGTACCGTCATACATTTTTCAGCGTCTAAAAAGTTAACGATTACAGTGGCACTTCCTTTAATATGGTAACATCTTGTCCCTGACTAAAGGCTGGTAGCATCAGATTTCAACAGGTAGGGTTCCAAGGGGGTTGTCTTTGTTATTCACATGCTTTGTCAAAATCCCGTACAGCCGGTTTTTCTATTTTAAAATGGCGCCCCCATTAGCCGTCACCTCTTTTCCGGTGAGTTCCTACGTGGGGGACCTGGGTAATTTGGCGAGGTACTGTCCCGCCTTTCCGTTCCATAAGGGTTATTCTCTCAACACCGTGTCCCAAACTTAAATCATCGTGTGAATTTCCACCCAATTCTTTAATGTTACACAGGTAGCTAACCCTTTTGTCAAGACCATGCAGGCTGATGAGTTTCAGTTCGAACCTTTCCCTCAGGCCGCATTTAAATTTTGGCTTTTTCACAGCGCTCTCTTGAATAACAACAGCGTGTGGGGCACCTTTACATTCCAAATCAACCTGTAATCGATGCACAGGCACCTCATTACCAAGCCCTCGTTTCTGTAGCTTGGTTGCTTCTTCTGACACCAATCTAAACTTTAAATTTTCTTCATTCGAGTTGGGAACTACAAACTTCCCGTTCCCTTCAATAATAATGTTTATCCCCCCATGGTCGAGTTCCACTTTAAGGTTCACCACCCCTTCGTGTACCAACACCTGGGAACCCTCCCTTCCCCCAATTACCAGGGTTAACCCTGTCTTCACTGAACCCAGTCCATCTGACCCACAGGGACTGCATTCCTTTTCAACTGAATCAAATACCTCAGACTTTTTCTGAGCTCCATTACTAGGTTCAGTACCACGTGCATCCATATCTTGGACACACTCAAACGGGACATCTGCCTCTTCCAGGCTTTCAATACCCGTACCCTTTTCAAATTCTAAATTCCCCGATCCTCCCAGTTCCTCTCTGGGCAACTCCCTTCCGGAGTAAACTCAACCCCGCGGGCTGAAACAACCTCGTCTGCCAACCCAGCAGACCTCTCCAAGGTAATGGCATCCTTTTAATCTAGGACTGACTTCATCTCATTATCGGGAACACCTTGATAACTCTCAACTTCTTCAAACAGGGCTGCCACCCCCAACAGATCATCCATGTCCAACTCTGGACCTTTTAACAGCTTTTTCCGTTTCTCATCTTTATTTCCTACCTGTAGGACCTTTCTCTTCACTAAGGGCAGATCTAGCTCCTCTCCCTTAACCCCTTTCACTTTACTACTCTTCGGTTTACCACCCTCGGAACCCTCGTGGTACAGGGTCGGTAGGACCGTCTCGGCCAAATTAATACTGGCCAGATTTAAACTGCTCGCTTTCTCAGCTGCCTTTCTCGACAGGCTGCAAATGCTCGCGCCTGTGGTACAGACTGGAGATGCGAGGGGCAGGGCTGCAATCCTCACAGGCTGTTTGAGCCGTGTCACCCTTGTCCAAACCTGCCCCCCAGCTAAATCATTTCCGAGGAGGACATCCGCGTCAGTTCTCGGGAATTCTGATGGCACCCCTATTTCGACTGGTCCAGATACCAGCTCACAATCCATAATTACCTGATGTAGGGGCACCATTTCTATTCTTGTACTTATCCCCTTCACGGCGACCATTCCCCTTCTCCGACCGAAATCTAGTATCTCACGGTAGATCAACGACAGCTCCACCCCGGTGTCTCGCCAGATTCGGACGGGAATGGGTGGGTCTCCCCCCTTCACGGACACGGTTCCGGGTGACAGCCAAGTCTCTGACCCCTCTCATACTCTGTCTACCCGGGGCTCTCTCGTCGATTTACTGATTACCACGGCACACCCGATAGGGACCGCTGCTTTCCCTTTTTCTGGCTCCTTTCTCGGAGCAAAGCACCTAGAGGCAATATGTCCTCCCTTCCCACAATTAAAACAGGTCAAGCCCGGAAATCTCGGGCTGCCTGGCCTTTCCCCCTCAACCTTACCACTAGCTCCCGGCGGGACCTCTGCCTCAGCCGGCGGACTTTATCGGTCGTTCCCACAGTCTCTCAGGTAACCTTTTTGCGAGGAAAACTTTGTCCTGTGGGTTAGGGCATATTCATCTACAAGCCTAGCAATTTCTGAGATGGACTTATTCGCCTTCTCATTCAAATACATCCGGATCTCCTCCGGAACACACCCTTTTAATTCCTCAATCAAAAATAACTCCCTGATACACCCATAATCCCCGTCCACCTGTTCCGCAGTGCACCAACGGTCCAAGAGCACACCCTTTTCATAGGCTAGCTCGGTATACGTTTGATTCCACCCTTTCCGTAAATTTCTGAAACTTTGTCTATAAGCTTCAGGTACTAGCTCGTAACTCCGGAGAATGGCCTCCTTTACTTTGGCATAATTCTCCTCTTCCCCCTCCCCGATGGACAATGCCGCATATGCTCGTTGTGCCTTCCCTTTTAACACACTTTGTAACAACGCCACCCACTGCTCTTTGGGCCACTTCTGATTTACTGCCACCTTTTCAAAAAGCAAGAAATAACTATCAACATCCGACTCTTCGAATGGAGGTACTACCCTCAACTCCCAACTAACATTAAACCTCTCATCTTGATCTAACCCTTGATCTCTTCGCTCTTTCTTTAACTTCTCCATCTCCAAGTCATATTCCCTCTGTTCTCATTTCTCCTCATACTCTCTTTGCTTTTCAGCTCATTCCCTCTCGTTCTCGGCTCGTTCCCTCTCGTTTTCGGCTCGTTCCTTATCTTTCTCGGCTACTTCTAGCTCTTTTAGCTGAATTTCATGCTGTCTTTGCTTTTCAGCTTGGTCCTGCTCTTTTTTCACCTCTAACCCCTTTAGTTGGAGCTCCTGGTCCCATTTCACCTCTAACTCCTTTATGTGGAACGCCTGCTCCCTTTGTTTGTCGGCCCTTTCTTTCTCTTTCTCAGCCCTTTCTTTCTGTCTCTCAGCCCGTTCTTTCTCCTTCTCAGCTGCTTCCAGCTGCTTTATTTTAAATTCATGTTCCAACCTTAATTTCTCCAACTCTAGCTGATCCATCCCACTAGCTGGTACTTTTTCAGGGATATTTTCTAATACCTCAGCTTCGAACACATTCTTCCCAATGTAATACCGAGTTATGGCCCCTCGCACCTCCCGCTTTTTCATGGATGACCTCACTTCTGTGAGGTCCAATCCCTTCGCCAAATTTAACAAGTCTGATTTGGTGGCCGCCTCTAGCGCCTCCACAGTCGGGTTTTTCATAAATTCATCCACGTCCATCTTTGCTGGTTTCCCGTCTGGCTACCCGCGTACCAGATCCAAATTTTTTGACTTACAAACCCAATTCACTGCCCTCCCAATTTGGTTTCAAATCTTGAGACGAGGCCCCACGTTGTTACGTATCCTGTAACTGGATCACTTACCAGCAAAGATAGAGAGGTCCGCTGAAGTCTGATGGTACCATTTTTAAACGTTTTTATTTATAAAGGGGCACAAAAGTAAGGTTAATACAAACATTCAGATAACATACATCGTCAATACTCAATCTAAAGCGCAGGGATAGTACTAATCAATAAGAAATAAGCTCTATCGTTGTCTAGGGGTAAGGTATATATTGTCCGCTGTATATCTAAAAGTCTCTTGTGTTCACTGCAGTTCCACCAGCTGCCGTCTTCTGGGGTGTCGCGGTGGTGCACTTTGTTATAGAGAGAGAGATAGAGATTGAATGAAACAGTTACCCGGCGGGTTTTTTCCAACCTTTAGGAGTTCGATCCGTCGGAGTCTCGTTGGGGGGTGGCCGTTCACTTGTGGCCTCTCCGGTAGCTAAAGCCGTTCTTTCGTGGTGAGGTCGCCAATCCCAGGCAAGGAAAAGACGCACACGAACCCCCCCCCCCCCCCCCCCACCCACCGGCTGTCGCTATTCAACGCTGTCACAGGATTTCTAGTGTGTCTTCTGGTGCGTTTGGGGGGGCCGTCTTTACAACCCCTCTTTTATCTAAACTCACGGGGTCTCAGATGTCAATCAGGTTGGGATGATGCAATCTCTCTCCATCTCTCCACCCACGTTGCCCTGAGGGTATACACGTAGTACAGTTCCCAATTCACAAAGGTGTCTCCACGAGACAATGACCACAGTCGCCAGCTTTTGTCTCGCCGTGAAACGAGGGACACCACACGTATCTCTCTCTTCTCTTGGGTCATTGACCCCCCCCCCCCCCCCTTCACTAGGGCTCTTGCGATTTTCACAAAGGAGAGGGCTGGGATCATAACACAACATATGACAGTTCCGCTATTCTGGGAATTAACCTTGTGAATCTACGCTGCACTCCCTCAATAGCAAGAATGTCCTTCCTCAAATTTGGAGACCAAAACTGCACACAATACTCCAGGTGGGGTCTCACCAGGGCCCTGTACAGCTGCAGAAGGACCTCTTTACTCCTATACTCAATTCCTCTTGTTATAAAAGCCAGCATGCCATTAGTTTTCTTCACTGCCTGCTGTACCTGCATGCTTGCTTTCATTGACTGATGTACAAGAACACCTAGATCTCGTTGTACTTCCCCTTTTCCTAACTTGACTCCATTTAGATAGTAATCTGCCTTCCTGTTCTTGCCACCAAAGTGGATAACCTCACATTTATCCACATTAAACATTAAGATGTCATGAAATTTTTGTTTTATACCACTTTCCAGTAGGGAATTTTTGGAAAAGGTACTTTGCAGGGTGGATAGTGTCCATAATGATGTTTCCTGCCCGCTTCTTTGCCCCAGACATATACGAGTACTGCAGAGCATCCAATGACTTTTCTGCTCTCCCTGTCATTTTCATATATTGTGAAAGGATGCTGCACAAAACGAAACAATAATGACTAATGTGAGGATGCTTTCTATGATAGTATTGTAGAATTGCTCCAGTATGTTCTGGAGTAGGGGGATTTTTACCAACTATCACAAGAAGTACATCCTCTGCTGAGCCAGATGGTTAATGAAGGAGATATGGTTCTCCCAAATGAGGTCCTGCGAAATAATGATGCCCAAGAAAGCTGAATATTGAAATGGTGCTAATTGTAGAATTGCATTTAGTTTGAATTTGAGAAATTAAGACGTACACGTAGTGCCTTAAAGTTCAATGAAGGTAATTAAAATGGTATGAAAGGGTAGCTCCCTGCAGGAAACAGAAAGTTAGCAGGAATGCACATCAAGATCATAAGCAAGAAAATGAAATAAAAGCATGTGATATAAAGAGGATGGATTTTAAATAGTGAAGTCCAGGTGTTATAGTGCGGGGCATTGGTGAGGATGTAACTGGAGAACTATGTAAAACTGTGGTCTCCTTATTAGCAGAGGGTTAGATTACATTCAAGATGGATGAGTGAGAATTCTCTATATCGATACATAGAATGAAGGAGTTCCTCTGAGGAAAGGTTGAACAGGTTGGGCCTTTATGAGCTGGACTTTAAAAGAATGAGAGGTTGGAATAAATATGATGTGGTAAGATAGCTCATGAGAGGATATATTGGCAGCTTTTTGGACTGTATTAGAGTTAAGGGTTATGGGATGCAGAGGGTAAAGTGGAGTTAAAGCTAAGATCATATCATCTGTTCTCCCACTGAAATCTGCAACAGGTTTCAATGATCATTTCTGGCTCATTTTTCAGAATCAGATTTAATATTGCAAACACAAGATGTGAAGTGTTTTGTCTTTGTGGCAGCAGTACAATGCAGTACATAATAATAGAAAAAAGTGAATTACAGTAAGTGTGTGTGTATATATAAAATAGTTAAATTAAATAAGTAGTGCAAAAATAGAAATTAAAAAAATAATGACATTGGGACATTGGGTTCAATGTCCATTCAGAAATTGGATGGCAGAGGGGAAGAAGCTGTTCCTGGATCATGGAGTGTCTGCCTTCTTGCATTCTTATATTTCAACAAGAATTAATTGAATTATTTAGAAGAAACCTGCAACAGAACTGTGGATAGCCAAGCCTTTTTATGCTGCTTTTCAAAAAGAGTAGGGATTATTCTCCAAGCTGAGAATTCTTATTTTGTTGGTGCCGTTCACCTTTATTCCTTGGTTAGACAGTGGCAGTGTACAGAAACTATGATCCATTGCTGGGCACTGTCACTGACAACAAATAGAGAAAAGCAAGTCAAAATTTGTGTTGTTTGTGGGGATTATGTAAAAGTAGCACATAGATAGGCATCTCCTATTTTATTACATTAGATCCTACTCTTTAGTAAATGCTGATACCCCAGGACATTACAAAAGAGGCCACTAGCCACATTTTCACCTGTTGAATAGACATCCCAGATGCAAAGTAGAAGAAAATTAATCATTTAATCCAAAAATGAAGCTTGGAATTCATTATTTTGATTCATACTGATTCTGTACTTGCACAAGTACCTGCAGAATAAAGTGGCAATTTTTACTGCTCTTCAAACTGATACCCTAATGCTTCAAGATCCTTATACCAAAATTATCAGAAGAAACCTGATACTTAAATTGAAAACTCAGATTATCAGAGAAAGAGTGTTAGAATGAATTGAAAACTGCTTGGCTCATGGAAAACAGGATAGAAAATAAATGAGTCTCTTTCAGACTGGTATGAGGTAACACCTGGATACCAGGTCCACAATCTGCATTGACAACATGGAGAAGGATTCCAAATTCACCAATGATATGCTCATTGCTTACTTCCCCCTTTCTACATAAGTCTTTGTTGCTAAGGTGCACGATCTTTAACTGTTCACCCTCCTCCTTGAGAATGTTCTGCAGCTACTTTGAGACAGCTTAGACTCTAGCACTCGTGAAGCAATACACCATCCTGGCATCTCTTTTGCAGCTGCAGAAATTCCTGTCTGTTACCTAACTATTGAGTCTCTTATCACTATTGTTCTGCCTGCCTTTACCCTCCCATACTGAGCCTTGGTGAGCCACAGTGTTACTGGTCTGATGGCTGCTGCTGTACCTTGTTGTCATACCCACCCATCATCCTACCTCCTGCATTATCCAAATGACTTGCGGCTGAGAGGAATAGCCCTGGGGGGTCCTGTACTCTCACTTCCCCTTACCTCTGCTGGTAGTCACTATCTGTAACCTGTACCTTAGGTCTGAAGACCTCACTAAAACTCTTGATTATGATGCCCTCAGCATTCCAGATGATCATAAGTACATCCAGCTACAGTTCCAGTTCCTTCGGTCAGAAGCTGCAGTTTGGTGCACTGCCTACAAACAAAGACATTAAAAACACTGGTAGTTACCCTGATCTCCAACACCTGCTCCTAGCTGCTCAGCCCTCTCTCCCAAAGCCTCAGCACTTACAGCTCAAACACAGCCATTCCCAAAAATGTAAGCTCCAAAATGACTGCTCAGCTAGATCCCACTTCCCTTTTGTACCTGGACAAAACATCTGAGTTTAAGGTATTTTTAGGGAGGAGTTAACAGATTAGAGAGAACATACTCTGAAATGCTATTTTATTTGGATCACGTATATGCTCCCAGCTATTAATTCAGCGGAACTAGTTTTCAATACATCAAGTACATCAAATAAGTGCAAGTTCCTCCAGCAGTTCCTCTTCACTTCCTCCAACAAATTTTTTTGCTCCAGATTCCAGCATTTGCAGTATTCTGTGTTTCCAACTGTAAATTACTTATTGAGGGTCTGAAAGAAATCAAGTAACTAACTGAGAAAGAGGATAGCTTCCAAATTACATACCCTGGGGATAGAAGTGAAACAGCATGGGAGGCTAAATTGTTCACCACCTTATTTAATCTGCTACCCAGTAAGATAGTTTGCATGTGTTTATATAGCCATGCAAAAGTCAATCCCAGTGCATCCTGAAGTAAAGTCAGGATAAATTATTGCAATATTGGATATTAAAATGATTCTATTACATTAATATAATTGGGGAGCCATAGCAGCATAGCAGATAGTACAACGCTATTACAGCCCAGGCGTTCTGAAACTGGAGTTCAATTCCAGTGCTGCCTGTAAGGAGTTTGTATATTCTCTCCATAACCATGAGGGTTTTCTCCAGATGCTCTGGTTTCCTCCCACAGTTCATTTAGTCATTTGGTCATACAAATGGTCATTGTAAGTTGTCCTGTGATTAGGCCAGTGTTAAATAGGTGGGATTCTGGTGGGTGCAGCTCTTTAGGCCAGAAGCGGCTGTCCTGTGCCGTATCTCGAAATAAATAATTCTTACAATTTAAGTATTTTGAGAGTATTGATTTAACGTTTATAATGTGGAGCTTGAATATATGAGTTTTAGAGCTGCATCATCATAATCAACAACAGCAAAGCTTGCAAGAAGTCCTTCTTGTTTTCATGGCAAAAGATAGATTTTATATGAAAGTCTGTGTCTATGATCTCACTCCTTACCTCCTCCCAAGTGGCTATGTGTAGGCTGGTGCTTGAATAAGTAAGGTCTTATGACAGTGAGCTGGTGAATCAGAAACAGGAATATGTGAAGCTGTCAAACCTCTCATCAGATGTCTCATGCTCAGCGAGACAAGCAAAGATTATTTATTTTAAGAGAGTGCATTCTAAATTGTGAATAACATGACCGATGAAGGATGTTCAAATAACAATAATTTCATCTTGTTTCTATCTTTAACCATTCAGCTCTCTTCTCTCCCTTCCTCCTCCCCTCCCTCTCTATCTCTCAACCTCTTTTACCTCTATAATGTTTTAGAGCAATATTTTCATGTCAAGTTTGATTTTGTGTCTCACAAACCATTCTACCTCTACTAAATTCTATGTTTAACTAAAGAATATATAGTTAATATATATATGCATTAATTTATAATGTCATTTTACCTCGGTCTCTACCCTACCTACCTACTGCCTATTATGCTGCTGGTATTTAGGGCAGCAATGAAGTTCCTCATCACTAGCAATGTTTAGGGCTTCCTTCATTGTGTCAGTAGCTCAGTTTTCACTACTGTCAGTCATTAGAGTTCCAGATGGAGACTCAGGACTACCATTGTGCACAGATGCAGAAGGATTCATCATTGCTGTTTCCTTAACAGTTTTGTTTTACCAGTCAGGGTTGTTAGACCTGAGCTGAACCCCTGAACCTGGAGGACTAAAGGACAACTCTTAGTCAGTCCTCTACCCTGACCTGTTTGGCATGGGTGACCCTACAAAGAGCTAAAGCATAAAGCTCTGACTCCAGCCAACATAGCTCTCCAGGTTATTGAGGCATGCTAGCCTCCACACCCTATGGCAAGGTTGTAGTCCTCTTGGAGGACCTCAATCTCTGCAGGCATCTATTGTATTCCTTCTAGAACAGGAAATGAGACAACCTGCCTACCTTCCAAAACATTGTAGAAAATGTCATGTGAATGAAAAAAATGTGTGACATTTTATGTTAGAAATTATTGAAATTACCTTCTCTCATAGCACTTCAACAGTTATAAAAGAAGATCATAAATTAAATTCTTACTGCTGAGAACTGAAGACATGATCTACGCTTGTACTTCACTGCAGTACCAAGGAATTACTATATGAAGATGCCTTTATTATGTTTTGTAACTCCAAAACATAAAACTAATCGAAAGAAAAACATGGTGGCAGGGAGTAATGTGTCTTCTTGGTTCATACTTTAGTGAGGCATGCAAACATGAGGAATGCCATCAACGTACTTTTACATATAACCCGTAATGAATTATATAAACAACAAAGAATGCTTAATCAAACAATACATTTACAATATTACTCAAATCTTAATGAAATATTAAATATACAATGCCTTCTATTAAACAAGACAGTAAGCCAGGTCTATAATTCTTGGGTGACTTTTGTGCCTTTACAAAGAAGTGGGTGTCCTAATATCTTCATTAGCATTGCTTTTTAATGCAACATTTCTTTAATGTATAAAGGAATACAGAGAAAGTTTACACAAATATTATCTGAAACAGGTAAGTTGATTTCTGACAATAATTTTGGGAAGGCTAGCCTCTTACCCATTGGAATTTAGAAAAATAAGAGGGCACGAATAAATCGCTTAACGTAGTGCAGAGTTTTCTCAGGATGTATATTCAGATGCTACTATTAAGGGAGAATCTAGATCTGGGGCTGTAGATTAAATCAGTGTTCAAAATAAAGGATTGCTGTTTCAAACCAGAGATTAGGCTTTTTTTAAAGGTTATGAGCCTTTGGAACATCCTTCCTCAAAGGCTAGTGGAACTAAAGTCTTTGAATATCTTGAAAGCAGTGGTAGATAGATAATTGATAAATAAGAATGAAATATTACTGCAGGTAAATGGATCATTTCAGATTAGCTACGACTTTATTAAACAGTGGAGCAAACCTGAGGGCTCAATGGTCTAGACCTGCTCCTAATTCATGTGTTTGCATAATACTGCTACTGACTGGAAATAGTTACATTACAGTCATGACTGGTCTCAAATTACTTAATTGGAATATACTTGGAGCATGAGACATTTGAATACTTACTCAGTAACTGTCTATAGCATGTTTTTTCTCACATTCTGTGAAGCATTTTGGTGTGCATGTACTTTAACCATGCTTCCATGTACAAATCTCCTTTTCCCCTCAATTCCTAAGAATCTTACAGTCTTGCTCTAATCCCTACCACTATAGCTTCTGAAATCTTAATCTTTAGCCACACTAACACAGTCATGTTGCACATGTCACTGCCTTTAACAGTAATTATTTGAGCTGTAACTTCAAAGTGCACTTAACATTGGAAAATGATTTAAATATTCTTGAAATTTATAGACCATGTCACAAAAAAACTGCTATTTCTTAATCTCTTTCTTCAATCTATAATGAAGGTAATGCAGATTTTCCTGAATAATACTTAGCATTATTTTATTCCTTTTCATAAAATGTAAAATAGGTGGACGAACACAACAGAATGCTGAGTGAAAAGTAAGTCCTTTGACTTACTGCAACTGCATTTTTGAAAAGTGTACCTGTTCAGTATCCATGCTCTGCTTTCAGAAAACTAAGTCATAACATTAAGAAACATAATTAATGTTAACTACTTAGGAGAGGCTCAAGCATCTATGTAAATTTTTTGATGTAGACATTAAAAGGCACAGGTATCAAATGAATACATTGATTTACCAATGTGAACTTAACTAATTCTTTGAAATTTTATCCTACTTAATGTCATGTTTGAGTTCCTGGGGTAAAGAACTGATGTCTGATCTTATTTCCCTAAACACATTTGCGTAATTCATCAATGTGGTATAACAAGCAATTATTTCTGGTCAGTATAGCTCTGAGAACTTCTCAATGTTTGTAAATAAGGGTGGCCGAGACTGGAACACCTCCACTCGCGGTGCATTCCATACGCTCTTATGTGTAAAATATCATGCCTTGCAAATCTCCTTTCAACTTTCACTTAAAGCTATGCTCTCCAGTATTTGACACTTTCACCTAGGTAAAACACTCTGATTATTTATTCTAGAAACATAGAAAACCTACAGCACAGTACAGGCCCTTCGGCCCACAAAGTTGAGCCAAACATGTCCCTACCTTAGAACTACCTAGGCTTTACCCATAACCCTCTATTTTCCTAAGCTCCATGCAGCCATCCAGGAGTCTCTTAAAAGACCCTATTGTTTCCGCCTCCACTACCACCGCTGGCAGCCCATTCCACGCACTCACCATTCTCTGCTTAAAAAACTTACTCCTGCCATCTCCTCTATATCTACTTTTAAGCACCTTAAAATTATGCCCTCTCATACTAGCCATTTCAGCCCTGGAGAAAATCCTTCTAAAATCCACACGATCAATGCCTCTCATTATCTTGAACACCTCTATCAGGTCACCTCTCATCCTCCATCACTCCAAGGAGAAAAGGCTGAGTTCACACAACCTATTCTCATAAGGCACGCTCCCCAATCCAGGCAAGAGCCTTGTAAATCTCCTCTGCACTCTTTCTATGGTTTCCACATCCTTCCTGTAGTGAGGCGACCAGAATTGGGCACAGTACTCCAAGTGGGGTCTGACCAGGGTCCTGTATAGCTGCAACATTACCGCTCAGCTCTTAAACTCAATCCCACGATTGATGAATGCCAATGTACCATATGCCTTCTTAACCACAGAGTCAGCCTGTGCAGCTGCTTTGAGCGTCCTATGGACTCAGACACCAAGATCCCTCTGATCCTCCACGCTGTTAAGAGTCTTACCATTAATACCATATTCTGACATTATATTTGACCTACCAAAATGAACCACCTCACACTTAACTGAGTTAAACTCTATCTGCCACTTCTCAGCCCAGTTTTGCATCCCATCAATGTCCTGTTATAATCTCTGACAGCCCTCCACACTATCCACAACACCCCCAACCTTTGTGTCATCAGCAAATTTACTAAGCCATCCCTCCACTTACTCATCCAGGTCATTTATAAAAATCACAAAAAGTAGGGGTCCCAGAACAGATCCCTGAGGCACACCACTGGTCACCGGCCTCCATGCAGAATATGACCTGTCTACAACCACTCTTTGCCTGCTGTTGGCAAGCCAGTTTTGGATACAGAAAGCAATGTCCGCTTGGATCCCATGCCTCCTTACTTTCTCAATAAGCCTTGCATGGGGTACCTTATCAAATGCCTTGCTAAAATCCGTGTAGACTACATCTACGGCTCTACCTTCATCAATGTGTTTAGTCGCATCCTCAAAAAATTCAATCAGGCTCGTAAGGCACAACCTGCCTTTGGCAAAGCCATGCTGACTATTCCTAATCATATTATGCCTCTCCAAATGTTCATAAATCCTGCCTCTCAGGATCTTCTCCATCAACTTACCAACCACTGAAGTAAGACTCACTGACCTATAATTTCCTGGGCTATCCCTCCTCCCTTTCTTGAATAAGGGAACAACATCTGCAACCCTCCAATCCTCCAGAACCTTTCCCATCCTCATTGTTGATGCAAAGAACATTCCCAGAGGCTCAGCAATCTCCTCCCTCACTTCCCACAGTAGCTTGGGGTATATCTCATCTGGTCCCAGTGACTTATCCAATTTGATGCTTTCCAAAAGCTCCAGCACATCCTCTTTCTTAATATCTACATTATCAAGCTTTTCAGTCCACTGCAAGTCATCCCTACAATCGCCAAGATCCTTTTCTGTAGTGAATACTGAAGCAAACTATTCATTAAGTACCTCTGCTATTTCCTCCAGTTCCATACACACTTTTCCACTGTCACACTTGATTGGTCCTAATATCCCACATCTTATCCTCTTGCTCTTCACATACTTGTAGAATGCCTTGCGGTTTTCCTTAATCCTGTCTGCCAAGGCCTTCTCATGGCCCCTTCTGGCTCTACTCATTTCATTCTTAAGCTCCTTTCTAGTAGCCTTATAATCTTCTAGATTCCTATCATTATCCAGTTTTTTGAACCTTTTGTAAGTTCTTCTTTTCTTCTTGACTAGCTTTAGGAGATAGAATTGTGATCACTATCTCCAAAATGCTCTCCCACTCAGAGACCTGACACCTGACCAAGTTATTTTCCCAATACCAAGTCAAGTACAGCCTCTCCTCTTGTAAGCCTATCTACATATTGTGTAAAGAAACCTTCCTGAACACACCTAACAAACTATACCCCATCTAAACCCTTTTCTCTAGGGGGATGCCAATCAATATTTAGGAAATTAAAATCTCCCACCACAACAACCCTGTTATTATTACTCCTTTCCAGAATCTGTCTCCGTATCTGTTCCTCGATGCCCCTGTTACTGTTGGGTGATCTATAAAAAACACCCAGCAGAGTTATTGACCCCTCCCTATTCCCAACTTCCATCCACAGAGACTCCATAGACAACTCCTCCAAGACCTCCTTTTCTGCAGCTGTGACACTATCCCTGATCAACAGTGCCACAACCCCCCACCTCTTTTGCCTCCCTCCCTATCCTTTCTGAAACATCTAAAACCTGGCACTTGAAGTAGCCATTCCTGCCCCTGCACCATCCAAATCTCTGTATTGACCACAACATCATAGCTCCAAGTGCTGATCCACGCTCATCCGCTTTATTCATAATACTCCTCGCATTAAAATAGGCACATGTCAAATCATCAGTCTGAGCGCATCCCTTCTCTATCACCTGCCTATCCTCCCTTTTGTACTGTGTCCAAGCTTTCACTATTTGTAAGCCAACCTCCCTTTCCTCTGTCACTTCAGTTTGGTTCCCACCCCCCAGCAATTCTAGTTTAA
Organism: Hemitrygon akajei; assembly: GCF_048418815.1. Taxonomy (NCBI): domain Eukaryota; kingdom Metazoa; phylum Chordata; class Chondrichthyes; order Myliobatiformes; family Dasyatidae; genus Hemitrygon; species Hemitrygon akajei. The sequence continues at coordinate 134,147,351 of NC_133131.1, read as the reverse complement.
CCTCTCCCCAATCGCCTTAGCAAACCTTCCCGCCAGGATATTGGTCCCCCTTGGATTCAAATGCAACCCGTCCTTCTTGTACAGGTCACACCTGCCCCAGAACAGGTCCCAATGATCCAGAAATCTGAATCCCTGCCCCCTGCTCCAATCCCTCAGCCATGCATTTATCCTCCACTTCATTCTATTCCTATACTCACTGTCACATGGTACAGGCAGTAATCCTGAGATTACTACCTTTGAGGTCTTGCTTCTCAGCTTCTTTCCTAACTCCCTGTTGTCTGTTTTCAGGACCTCCTATGTCGTTGGTACCACTATGTACCACTATGTACCACAACCTCTGGCAGTTGTACAAGGCCTTGGTGAGACTGCACCTAGAATACTGTGTGCAGTTTTGGTCCCCTAATCTGAGGAAAGACATTCTTGCTATAGAGGGATGGTACAGAGAAGGTTCACCAGATTGATTCCTGGGATGGCAGGACTTTCATACGAAGAAAGACTGGATCGACTAGGCTTATACTCACTGGAATTTAGAAGACTGAGGGGTGATCTTATTGAAACGTATACAATTCTAAAGGGATTGGACAGGCTAGATGCAGGAAGATTGTTTCCGATGTTGGGGAAGTCCAGAACGAGAGGTCACAGTTTAAGGATAAAGGGGAAGCCTTTTAGGACCGAGATGAGGAAAAACTTCTTCACACAGAGAGTGGTGAATCTGTGGAATTCTCTGCCACAGGAAACAGTTGAGGCCAGTTCATTGGCTATATTTAAGAGGAAGTTAGATATGGCCCTTGTGGCTAAACGGATCAGGAGGTATGGAGGGAAAGCAGGTACAGGGTTCTGAGTTGGATGATCAGCCATGATCATACTGAATGGCGGTGCAGGCTCGAAGGGCCGAATGGCCTACTCCTGCACCTATTTTCTATGTTTCTCCTTCCCACTTCAAGATATCATGGACACGATCAGAAACATCCCGGACCCTGGCACCTGGGAGGCAAACTACCATCCGTGTTTCTTTCCTGCATCCACAGAATCGCCTATCTGACCCCCTAACTATAGAGTCCCCTATCACTGCTGCCATCCTCTTCCTTTCCCTACCCTTCTGAGTCACAGGGCCAGACTCTGTGTGTCCGCATCCTTACTATAATGTGGCAAACAGAACAGCACACAATACTCCAAAGGTGCATAACCATAGTTTTATACATATGCAACTTGACTTCCCAACTTCTCTACTCTGCTTCCTAACTGATAAAAGCAAGCATGCTTTATCATCCTATCCACTTGTGTTGTCACTTTCCAAGAGCAATGGACTAGCACTCCAAGAGTTCTCTGCACAGCAATACTCCAAAGGGTCCTGCTATTTAATACATACTGTACTTCCTTGTTGCATTTGACCCCCTAAAATAAATGCATCACCTCTAACTTGCCCAGATTAAAATGCATCTGCCATTTTCCACCTGATCTATATCATGAACTACCATTTGATGTCTTGACCGGCATGGTAGCATAATGGTTAACGTAATGTTTTGCAGCAAAGTGAGTGCAGTTCACTTCCTGACACTGTCTACAAGGAGTTGGTATGTTCTCCTTGTGACTGCATGGATTTCCTCTGGGTGCTTCGGTTTCCTTCCAAATTCCAAAGATGTAGAGTTAGTGCTGGTAGGTTGTGCACATGCTATGTTGGTGCCAAAAGTTTGCCAGCACCTGTGGGCTTCCCTCGGCACATCCTTGGATTGTGTCGGTCATGTTTCGACGCACTTGTGACAAATAATGCTAATCTTTACCTTTAAACTTTCTTCACTATTCACAACTCCACCAATTTTTGTGTCATCTTCAAACTAATTAATTCAACAATAAAACAGTATGTGTACTTCATATTCCATGTGTAAATCTCAATTATTCACTTAATAGGGCTATGGTAAAGTACCAGATTATATAATCAAGCGGAATGAAGAGGAGAAGAAAGCTCAAGAAGGATATGATGCTTACGTAAAGGAGCGTATTCGGCAAGGTTCAATGAAGATGTTATCTGAAGAGGAGAGAAATGATGTGTTGACGGTATGGAGTGATTATATTTTTCAGTTATTCGGTATAGATCAGACCTCTGGTATGAGTTGGAAGTAAGAGGGCAATAACGGCTCAGACTTGTTGCACTCTTCTGTAGTGTCTTCGGTTTACCCACTGCAATTCAGTGGTGCCATTTTTTCATGAGTTCAAAATGACACTCTTCTCCCTACTCCATAATTTGTGATATCTGGTTGCTCTCCTATGGCCCAACTGATCCCACTCTATTGTAATTTCACAATTACCTACATTACCTCTTCTCACTCTTCCTGCCAACTGTTTCTCAGAAACTCAAGAGATTCTGTGGATGCTGGAAATCCGGAGCAACACACACAAAATGCTGGAGAAACTTAGCAAGTCAGGCAGCCTCTATGGAACTGAATAAACAGTTGATGTTTCGGGCTGAGACCCTTCATCAGGACTGGAAAGGAAGGGGGAAGATGCCAGAATAAGATGGAGGGAGGAGAAATAGGACAAGTTAGAAGGTCTTAGATGAAGCCAGGTGGGTGGGAGAGGAGGGGTGACATAAGAAGCTGGGATGTGATAGGTGGAAAAGATAAAGGGAAAGGTAAAAGAAAAGAAGAAGGAATCTGATAAGGCAGGGGAGTGGAACATGGGAGAAAGGGAAGGAGGAGAGGCAACAGGGGAGGAGGAAAGGTAAAAAATCAGAGTGGGGTAATCAGGGAAGAGGAAGGGGGAAAAATTACCAGAAGTTGGAGAAATCAATATTCATGACCTCTGAGTCAGTGGTGGAGGCAGATACACTAGTGAAGTTTAAGAGACTACTAGACATGTATATGGAGGAATTTAAGGTGGGGGGTTACTTGGGAGGCAGGGTTTGAGGGTCGGCACAACATTGTGGGCCGAAGGGCCTGTAATGTGCTGTACTATTCTATGTTCTATGCCATTAGGTTGGAGGCTACCTAGACATAATATAAGGTTTTGCTCCTGCAACCTGAGAGTGGCCTCTGCATGTAATTTGAGGAGGCAATGGACTGATATGTCAAAATAGGAATTAAAATGGTTGGCCTCCATGAAATCCTGCTTTTTGTGGATGAAGCAGAGGTGCTCAACAAAGTGGTCTCCCAATCTATGTCAGGTCGGGAGCACTGGATCCAGAGGATGACTCCAACAGATTTGCAGGTGAAGTATTGCCTCACCTGATAGAACTGTTTGGGGCCTGAATGAAGGTGAGGGAGGTGGTGAATGAGCAGGTGTAGCATTTCTGCCATTTGCAGGGATAAGTGCCAAGTGAGAGATTAATGGGGATCGTCAAATGGACAAGGGAATCATGGAGTGGGCAATCCCTGTGGAAAGATGAGAGGGGCAGGTAAAGATGTATTTGGGGTGGCAGAAGATGGCAAAAGTTGTAGAGAAGTTGCAGAGGCTCATGGAGAGGTAGGTGAGGTCAAGAGGAAGTCTATCCCTGTTAAGGCAGCGCAGATGTTTAGGAAATGGAGGAAATACTAGTGAGGGCAGCGTCAATGATGGAAGAAGGGAAATTCCTTTCTTTGAAGAGGATGACATCTCTGATGTCCTGGACAGGAAAGCCTCATCCTGGGAACAGATGTGGTGCAGACAAAGGAACTGAGAAAAGTGAATGGCATTTTTACAGGAGACAGGGTAGAAGGAAGAAGAGTCAAGATAGCAGTGGGAATCAGTAGGTTTATAAAAGGTATTGGTAGACAGTTTGTTTGCAGAGACGGAGCCAGAGAAATTGAGAAAGGATAGAGGGGCATTGGAAATGGATCAATTGAATTTAAGGACAGGGTGGAAGTTGGAGACAGAGTTGATCAAATTGACAAACTCAGCATGGGTGCATGAAGCAGCACCAATGCTGTCATCAATGTACTGCTTCTCAGTATTTATTTTCATCTGTTGCCTTCATGCCTATTCTACCAGCCTGCCTATATCTCCTTGAAATCCAATTACAATCTTACACCTCTTCATTTTGTACCATTGCCAAATTTTGGAATAGTGCCTACAGATCCAAGCCCATTTCATTAACACATACTACAAAAGGTTGCAGCCTTACTACTGGCTCCTGAGGAGCTGCACTGTATATTTCCCTGTTATGTTGTTATCTCATTGTTAGCTACCTGCTTTGTAGTTCACACTATACCCTTATTTAACTCACAGTTTTTATTTGGATTTTCTTTTCCATCCACTTCTTCTGCATATTACTCTCCAACTCTTGTTCCTCCTTTAAGGACTGGTGTGAATTTATAAGGAGATACCTTTTCACAATCTCAGAAAACATTGTAGTTGCCATCTAATTAGTAGAGATCAGAACCATCGTATGGCAGGAAAATCCACTCATTTTCAGTGCCCCAGGAAGAAATGCAAATGAGTGGCTCTTCCTGCCATACTGAGCATCCATGACATTGTCTTCACATATTGAAAGACAACATTGGACTTTGAATCCATCTGAACTGTTTTAAAAACAAAGATGAAGAAAGTACTGTTCTTTGGTTTTTGGTGTTGAATTCCCACACTAGACTACAAGCTCCAGTTATTTTGTTAGGAAGAGAGTTGTATTAGTTTTGGACTCTTCAGTAATGAGTCAGCACAAGGAAAAGGGAGAATTTCACTTCTTTTAGTGGTTCGATGCATTTATCTTAACAGGTTGGAAGAGTCAACCTAAGATTACTTCTCTCTTATTTCAGAATTTTTTGTTTATTAAATGATTTCTAAATAGCTGTTCCAAATTTTAGAAGTCCTTTAATTGTAGCAGAGTTTTTATTTCTGAATTGACTAGCTCAGGTAGATATATTGGCTAGCAAAATTTTAACTTCACTATCTGCTCTCCTCAGTATCAAGGCATTCTTATCATGTCATTAAATGAAAATAATTGCTAAATGTTTAATCAGAAACAAGAGAGAATCTGCAGATGCTGGAATCAATCAATCTCTCTCTCTCTCTCTCTCTCTCTCTCTCTCTCTCTCTCTCTCTCTCTCTCTCTCTCTCTCTCTCTCTCCCTCTCCCTCTCCCTCTCCCTCTCCCTCTCCCTCTCCCTCTCTCTCTCTCTCTCTCTCTCTCTCTCTCTCTCTCTCTCTCTCTCCCTCTCCCTCTCCCTCTCCCTCTCCCTCTCCCTCTCCCTCTCCCTCTCCCTCTCCCTCTCTCTCTCTCTCTCTCTCTCTCTCTCTCTCTCTCCCTCTCCCTCTCCCTCTCCCTCTCCCTCTCCCTCTCCCTCTCCCTCTCCCTCCGAAAGAACTCAGCAGGTCAGGCAGCATCTGTGGAAAAGAGTACAGTCAACATTTCTGGCTGAGACCTTTCAGCAGGACCCTGGGTCTGGGCCAGAAACGCCAACTGGACTCTTTTTGATAGATGCTGCCTGGCCTGCTGAGTTCCTCCTGCATTTTGTGTGTTGCTTAATATTTAATTTTGAATGCAAGTTGATACTTCATACCAAGGTAGGTTAAATATTACTGTTATACTTTTAGACTGATAACACAAAATTGACTTGTTTGCTTTTCTATTTATGGTAACGTTTCAGGGACTGAAGCAGAACTGGGAGGAACTAAATCGTGAATTTCAAGGTCTTTCAATATTGATAGATACTCTTTCCAAGCAACACCATAAACAAAATCTTGAAGCCCAAATGAAAAAACTCGAGCAAGACATCAACCTGATAGAGAGACATAAATTTATATATATTCCACAACACTAAAGAATAGGGTATGTTTTGGAAAAAGTAAACTGTATTGTAAAATGCACCCTGTTACCTTTTGATCCTCATAACTTGTCATATACATTCTGCCTATAGTTTTCATATTCAGACAATATATGCAAAAATGGAAATGTTGTTGCAACAAGACTACAATTCAAATGTATTATTATCACTAATTCTTGCTAATATTTCTTTGACATAGAATTGTTTAAGGTAACAAAGAAACAATTTTCTGTGTTGTATAAAGATGCTAAATATTCATTCTGTATCAAGAATATTGGTTTTCTTGAGAAGCTATCAATGGAGTTGAATCTGAAACTATCATTTCAGACTTAATAGTTTAAAATTTACTTAGAAAAGTTACATCAATGACAGAGAAATATAGTTGAATAGTAATTTAATAGGAGTTGGCCACACAACAAAGCATTGGAAAGTATCATCATACTCTGCAAGGATATTATTGTAACATTGTACTTCAGGATATAAATTGCTGAACAATTGTAGAGAAGCATTAAGAATATATGAAAAGGAAATCATTGCAAATGTATTCTACATTTACTTAGTATGAACAAAATAAACTGCAGGAAAAAATATGCCTTCAATAGATTTCCTTGTCTTAGTCCACATTGTTCTTGTTTAAAGACAAATCTTACAAAGTAGCTGGTAGATTATGACAGTAAATAGTGAACTTATTTGGAAAGCACAACATTCAATACATTCATGGAAGTCCCTAACTGTACCTGATTGAATTTGTTTGGACCATACTACAGAAAGTTGCCTTCAGCTTTAAAAATGCAGGTGAACCAAATAGATGTTGAATGGTGCATTATGTTACAGTCTTTCTTCTGAACAGAATTTTGTGGATTCAAGACCTAACACAGAAACTTGAATACAAAATGTAGGCTTGAATACCAAATTCAACATTGTTCTGAGACACACTGTGGACAGCATATTTTTTAAATAGTACTTTAAAGAGAAAACTTATTTGACCTCAATTAGACATGACAATATTTGTTCATACGAGGAAGATTTCAAGTTTGTCCCATAGCTAATGGTGTTTTTAGAAAACATGGCTATCATCACAATGATGTTTTTAAGACTTCATCCTATCTAACAATGTCTCAGAGGTGCATTATAGGTGGTAAAGCTCTTAAAAGTATCACAGTGTTCACAATGTTATGAAGGACATTATCTAAGTACAAAGGGAACAGTTCATTGGGTAGCTGTCTAATCACTTACCCTGGGGGCATGACCTACGTGGAAATAGACAGTGGTCTGACCTAAGGTACAATGGTTAGTTTGGAGAACTGAGAGGAAACATTTCTGTCACTACTGGTCAGAATGATATACTATATAAAGATATCTTCCCAAAACATTCCCGTCTCCCCATAACTGCTGAGCCTGCGTATCTTGGAAACCTAGCTGGCAAGGGTTGACTAGGAGGTCAGTTGCTATTTTTTTTCTGACACTTTGCCTGTCTCCATTAGTGGAGAGCTTCAACAGAGGTTGAGATCTAACTTGAGATGTTTTAATATTTCATCCATCCCCAGTAAAGTTCCAAGCACCAACCACCGTCCCCACCAAACTTGCATTATAAGGCCAATGTTTTATTTTCAGAATGTTTCATTTTTTGTGTTGCAGCCATACTCTTTGGAGAAAGGACCAGGTTGACCCACATTCTGTTGGAAGGTTAATATTTATTTTTACAGATATTCACCAGGATGTGGCAAAATTTGGGGAGGTGTCAACCTTCAAAGAAAACTTCGCAATTAACATCTAGATTGAGCTAACAAACCAATAAAGAAATAGTTGGTAGCTTCACAATATGGCCACCAGGGGTCTTGAGGGGTGTTCTTAATGAAGTTACAGGGAAGAAGGGTGCTGATTTCTCCCTTTCCTGGTGTACAGAATCTACTGCCGAGCCAAATTGCATAATCATGTTATTCTGTTCCTGCCATATGGGTATTCTCAGAGCCACTAGCTTGTTTATTTGAAATACAGGAACCGTGTGTACCCTAGGGATATTTTATAAGTGAGGATTAACTACACTTTAAACAAAACATCATAGGCTTTATAGAAGGGTAAATTGAATGGATATTTCAAGGATATCTGTACGACTGAATATATATGAATGTTTCTGTGATGCTTCCCGGTGTTTGGTACATATGAGGCATTAGAAATGGCAAATTTATACATACTTTTTCCTTCAGCCTTCAAATTGAACCTGTAATCCAGATACTAGAAACACAACTCAAGGACGTCTCTATGGACTGTTGCTGTCTGGTAGACCCGCCTGGTGGAATGTGAGGCGTCCATAGTCTCCCACAGCTTGGTACCAAGAGTGGAAAACCTGATATGAGGAAATCACCACGACATTCCCAATGCAACCATCCCCAATCTTCACTACCGTCCTTTGAGCCTAACCTTATGCATGTAGATGTGCTCTGAATTGTAATGCTGTTTAGAAGGAACTCCAAAGCAGGTTATTTCTCTTGTATTTTTGCGATCAGTGCTGGTGAAATTATTAATACAATTTTGTTTAAATGAACATGTTTTTTCTAAGTCTGGATTTATTAGAAAAATAAAGATAATTCTTACTCTGCCAGTGCAGTTTTCAATATGAGCAGGTGGAAAGAAGTGGGTTGTTCATTTTTCTGCGCCTGCTGTCTGACCCGTTTCCAAGGCAGCAAAATCCAATAGGGACACAAAAAATGAGCTTGCTATCACATCTGTCACTGTAACCTAACCCAGACACAGCATCTGATGAGGTCAAGTTGTTGTTTACATTTTTATGTTGCTGAGCACTCCGCCCTTAGCAATTCCCAATTTCTGTCAACTGTTTCATTTTTAATATATGCTGGGTAGTCTGGTGAGTAATGAGTGTTCGTTTGGGATTTCAAGTGTTTCCCTTATGCTGGAAATCTATTTGGTTCTAATTTTCATGTCAATACATTCAAAACCAAACATTTATGATACAGTGCAAAACATAGCTAATGTAAATTAAGAATGGGAAATATATAATGTTTTAAATTGGATATTATTCACATAGTGATTAAAAAGGATTATAAGCTTTTGCTGCACAATATGTACAAGTTTTAAAGTATCCCTTTTAACTTACAAAGATACTGTAGGTGTTAGGACTGGTGGTTTTGTGGAGATAGAGAACCTGCAGAAGGACTTAGGTCAGGAGAGTGGGTAAAAAAGATGGAATATAGCATGCAGATGGAATATAGCATAAGGAAGTGTGGGGCTATGCACTTTGGTAGGAATGATAAAGGTAAGACTTCTTTAAATGGGGTAAGAATTTAGAAATCAGATATGCAAAGGGACTTGGGAGAACTAATTCAGGACTCTCTGAAGGATAACTTGCAGGTTAAGTCAGTAATAAGGTAGAGGAATGCAATGTTTGCTTTCAGTTAGAGAGGGCTAGAATACAGAAGCATGAATGTACTGCTGAGGCTATATAATGTGTTGGTCTGAACCCTTTTGAAATATTGTGAGTAATTTTGAGGTCTTTAGTTAAGAAAAGAAGTGCTAGTCCTAGTTAGGGTCCAGCAAAAGTTATCAAGAATGATCCTAGAAATGAAAGGCATAACATACGAGGAGCATTCGATAGCTCTGGGCTTCAGTGGTAAATTGGTTTATTATTTTCACATGTACCAACATATAATAGAAAACTTGCATTGTATACCAATCATATGGATCAATTCATTACAACAGTGCATTGAGCTAAAATAATTACAAACTGCAGAATAAAGTGTTACGAAGAAAATTCAGTGTAGGAAGACAATACGGTGAAAGGTCATATCAAGGTAGATTGTGAGGTCAAGGGTCCATACTATCATACCAGGGAACATCCAATACTCTTATAACAGCAGAATAGAAGCTGTCTTTGAGCCTGATGGTACATGCTTTTAGGCTTTTCTACCTACCGTCTGATGTGAGGGTATAAAAATAAAGAATATTCAGGATGGCTGTGATCATTGATTATGGTATCTGCTTTACTGAGGCTGTGAGAAGAGTAGACAGAGTCCATGGAGAGCAAACTGGTTTCCATAATATGCTGAGCTATATCCACAACTCTGCAGTTCCTTGCAGTCATGAGCAGAGCAGTTGCCATGCCAAGCTGTCCTTCATCTGGATAGGGTACATCCATAGAAATTGTTGAGGGTCAGAGGGGACATGCCAAATTTCTTTAGCCTACTGAGGAAGGAGTGGCATAGTGAGTTTACTTGCCATGGCATCTGTGTGGTTGGATGAGCACAGGCCATTGGTGATTGTCACTCTTAGGAACTTGAAACTCTCAACCCTCTCAAACTCAGCACTGTTGATGTAAGCATGAGCTTGTGCACTGCCCGCCTTCCAGCTCTTGCGTTTTGCTGACACTGAGGGAAGGGTTGTTGCCATGTTGGAGTTCAGAAGGGCTGGGAGGAGATCTCATTGAAACCTACTGCCTACTGAAAGATCTGGATGGAGAGGATGTTGCCATTAGTAGGGGAGAGAGTATTATCCAAGGCTGTAAGGAATGTGCCTTTAAAATTGAGATGAGGGGAAATGGATTCAGCCAGAGGCTGATGAATATTTAGAATTAGTTGCCACAGAGGGTGAATTAGGCCATGTCTTGGTATAATTAAAGCAGAAATTGAGAAGTACTTGGTGTGTAAGGGGGTTAAGGGTTATAGGTCTTGGTGGAAGAATGGAGATGAAAAAAAATCAGCAATGATTGAATGGCCTAGAAACCCTGATGGGCTGAATAGCCTAATTCTGCTCCTGTATCTTGTGGATTTAGGGTCACTTTTCAAAAATATTGTTGCTACCACAAATAAAGTTAATGTCTGTACACAATTTTTTTCAACACCCTGTTACATTGGCATAAATCTTCTTTGTAATTTAGTTTTTATTGAAATTCATCAAACAAACATTTCCATAAGATGTATTTCAGACATTGTACATATATATCATATAATCATATATGTCACAAATCTCCACAAAGTATTTATCTGAGGTATACACTTATAGAAAAGATTGGAAAGAAAAAACAAGCAAAAGGAAAGAACTATGTACAAGTAGGGAGTGATCTTTTCTTTTACAACAGGTTCATTGATTTGTGAGATTAAAATCAGGCCTATGAGGCATTATGTAGTTAAACCATTTTTCCCAGTATGAATCAAATTGTTCCAGCTTATGATTAACAGATGCTGTTATCTTCTCCATTTTGTAAATGTCCATTGTAATTTCCATCCATGTATTTAAAGTTGGGCTCTCCTGTGATAACCATTTCCTAGTAAGAGTCTTTTTACCAGCCACCAACAGTATATTCATTAAATATTTATCTCTTTTCAACCATTCTTGAGGTATATATCCAAAATATATGGTCTTACTCTCCAAGGGTATTTCACATTTAAAGATGTCTTGTAGGGCATTGTGTATCCCCCTCCAATATGCTTCTTATAGTTTGAACACTCAAGATATAAACCTCAAGAGCTACTAATAAATTGCCATTACTGTATTTGATAACCAACAATGTAATATGTAGGTCAAGGACCTTGCTATAGTACTATTTCCAAATTTATTATACTTGTTAATTAACTTCAAGTTTACAGTATCTGTAGTGGCTTTCTCAAAGTGAGCATGTGCAGTAAGTTAAAAACATGGCCAACTCTATCTTCAGCCACACCAACAACTGACCAATGTTTGTAGCCCATGGATGAAAGCCATGAACTGCCAGGTTAGAATTCCATGAACACTGACCTCAGCATCTTCAACAACAGCCTCCTATTAGTTAAGAGCGGTCATGAACTAAAAATCCTAATGTGTTCCAAGGAGCACTAAAGATAGCAAGTCAGAAAGATTTAAGTGGACAAATTTGGCTCCTACACCCTCAACATCAGAAGACACAACCACCTGTGGTGGTGTGATAAGGTTGGGGATGATCCAGAGTTAGAACTGCAGGGTGCTAGATATACAGTTGCAGGGTTAGATGAGATTATAAAAGTGCTGGAATGATTTTAAACAAGGATGAGAATTTTAAAATCAAGGTAATGCTTAACCAGGAGCTACTGAAGGATGTTGAACACTGGGTGATGAGAGAATTAATTGGATGCATAGGGGTGAAGTGTCTTGAATGGCATTGGATTTACAAAGAATAAGACAAGGAAACTATCCTGGAATGCAAACGAAATAGTTAAGTCTTGAAATAGCAATGGCATGGATGAAAATTTAAACGTTACATTAGCTGAAGCAAGACTAGAATCCATCAGTGTAACAAAGGTAGAAATAAGTACTTTATTTTTACTGGTATTTTATCAAATTGTGAGAATATACTGCCTCTCTTGAAACTAGTTCTGGAAATTCGCTATTTTCAATAAGAGAGTTCAAGAAACCTGGCTAAAAATAGCACCGAGGCCATAGATTTTGTACAATATGTGCATAAGGGAGGAAGTAAATTCTGAAGTGGCCTTTTGGTATTAATGAGTTAACTCCAACCTTAAAAATTGTCATTACTAGGCTGGAAGAATTATGCAACCAATATATGATTCTATTGAAGTGTGTGCACACCAATTGATACAGAAAATAAAATTCCAAAACAGACCAAAATGGAAATGAAAATATCAAATCAACATATTTTCCATGTTATCATACAAGTATCTAGCTGTTTGTTGACTTTTCATCTAATTATTCCTGTATTTTAATGTTTTTGTATATGAAAAACAATTCACTTAAATCAGTATTTGTCCATTTCCTGCTGTGGACTGGCAGTCCACTATTCTAAATTAAAGTGGACCCATTTTATGGTTCCAGTCACTTTTGTTTATTTTCTGTCACTAGATTTGTTCATTAATACTTGAAATGAAATAGAAGAGCACACACTGGGATGTAATTAAATTGAATAATCTGTCAATCACTCTATTTAGTACATATAATAAAAATAAAAATATGTTGAATTCCACATTTTAGAAGACACCTTTGACATGAGAGGAGCAGGATTTAATAATATAGATCTTCTCAGGTGCAGATAGGAGAGAGACCTTTAAGATCTACATACATTCCATTTAAAAAGCAAACTGCACATATCAGTACATAGCTGCAAAACTATACTTTAGAGCATATAAGTTGCATATGCATGGTTTCCTTTAACATGAGGTTGCCATTGGTTACCAGCATTGGACTACTTGAAGAAAGGTTTGATCCAATGGCAAGTGGAACCAAGTTGACTGGAGACCAGGTTTTGCCACATGAGATTTAACACTTACATGTTGATGAGCACATAGATAGATGGATCCTACTCAGAATGTATGAAGTAGCCCTGTTTTATATATACACACACATGTGTACATGGACAGGCACACTATACTAACTATACACATAGACTGGAGTCTGGTAGTCTCCCAAACAATTATTTACATCCAGTCCTTGTTCTGGCTGCTTCCCTACCCAGGTTCCTGCCCATCTTCCTGATCCTGGGTCCAGCTGCACTCCTGGGCCACTATCCCATCCTCTGCCTCTGACTGTACACCTGTGCTACTTTTCCCAAATTCAGAGTTGACTACTGTGTCAGCTGCCAAACTTCCATCATGCTTCTTCAGTCAATGGAAGATAAGAAGCAAATCCATGATAAACTGGTGTGCTAACTTACTGTGAGCTGTCTTTGATTTTGTGAAGTTCTGCGCTGCTCAGAAAACTGTGTCATTTAAGTTACACAAGGTGGTCCAGAAGAGATTCCAGCCAACGTGGCTAGTTGGTTTCAAAATTGCCTTGGTCAGAGAGAGGCATAGGGTAGTGGTGATGGGATATTCTTTTCTGAATGGAGGTCTGTGACCAGTGATGTGACTTTTGGGAATCATGCATTTTGTGATACTTATTAATGACATGCATGATAAGGCAGGAGGTATGATAAGTAGGATTGTCGATGACATGAAAGTTGGTGTTGTTGTGGACCGAGAGGAATGTTGTTCAAGTTATACCAGGATATACAGTATAGATTGTATAGAAAGATAGATGGAGTATTGGCAGATGGAACTTAATCCCATCAAGAGCAAGGTGAGGCATTCCAGGAAAGTCAAATAGGGATATTAGAGCATTAAAGAACAGTGATGGAGAGAGGGTCCTTGAGTTTAGCCCCATAATTCCCTGGAAATAATGGTACACTTTGCCCCCACAGATGAGGCTTAACACACTGAGTTCTTTCAGCAGTTTATTTTGCATGAAATTTGAGTACACTATTTTTCAAATTTACAAAACACTGGTTATACTGAACCTGGAGTATTGTATGCAGTTCTGGTTGTGCTGAAGAGAAGGCAAAGGAGATTTACCAGGATATTGCCCGGATTTGAAGACTGTAGTTACAGGAAGAGATAAAAACATAGAAACATAGAAAATAGGTGCAGGAGTAGGCCATTCGGCCCTTTGAGCCTGCACCACCATTCTGTATGATCATGGCTGATCATCCAACTCAGAACCCTGTACCTGCTTTCCCTCCATACCCCCGATCCCTTTAGCCACAAGGGCCATATCTAACTTCCTCTTAAATATAGCCAATGAACTGGCCTCAACTGTTTCCTGTGGCAGAGAATTCCACAGATTCACCACTCTCTGTGTGATGAAGTTTTTCCTCATCTCGGTCCTAAAAGGCTTCCTCTTTATCCTTAAACTGTGACCCCTCGTTCTGGACTTCCCCAACATCGGAAACAATCTTCCTGCATCTAGCCTGTCCAATCCCTTTAGAATTTTATACGTTTCAATAAGATCCCCCCCTCAATCTTCTAAATTCCAGTGAGTATAAGCCTAGTGGATCCAGTCTTTCTTCATATGAAAGTCCTGCCATCCCAGGAATCAATCTGGTGAACCTTCTCTGTACTCCCTCTATGGCAAGAATGTCTTTCCTCAGATTAGGGGACCAAAACTGCACACAATATTCTAGGTGCGGTCTCACCAAGGCCTTGTACAACTGCAGTAGAACCTCCCTGCTCCTGTACTCAAATCCTTTTGCTATGAATGCCAACATACCATTTGCCTTTTTCACCGCCTGCTGTACCTGCATGCCCACCTTCAATGACTGGTGTACAATGACACCCAGGTCTCGTTGCATCTCCCCTTTTCCTAATCAGCCACCGTTCAGATAATAATCTGTTTTCCTGTTCTTGCAACCAAAGTGGATAATGTCACATTTATCCACATTAAATTGCATCCGGCATGAATTTGCCCACTCACCTAACCTATCCAAGTCACCCTGCATCCTCTTAGCATCCTCCTCACAGCTAACACCGCCGCCCAGCTTGGTGTCATCCGCAAACTTGGAGATGCTGCATTTAATTCCCTCGTCTAAATCATTAATATATATTGTAAACAACTGGGGTCCCAGTACTGAGCCTTGCGGTACCCCACTAGTCACTACCTGCCATTCTGAAAAGGTCCCATTTACTCCCACTCTTTGCTTCCTGTCTGCCAACCAATTCTTTATCCACATCAATACCATACCCCCAATACCGTGTGCTTTAAGTTTGCACACTAATCTCCTGTGTAGGACCTTGTCAAAAGCCTTTTGAAAATCTAAATATACCACATCCACTGGCTCTCCCCTATCCACTCTACTAGTTACATCTTCAAAAAATTCTATAAGATTCATCAAAATTCTATAAGATGGTGCTCCAATGTGGCATTTGGTTGTAATTGTGCTCCCCCAACCTGAAACACCTAACGGTCAAGTGCTGACTGTTCTATTTACCAAAAGAATTCTCCTCCGTGATTCTGACCACAGCTCCCATACCACAATCTTTGAGGGAGATTGAAAATCCGGCTGATTGGTGCCATAATAACAACCTCTCGATATCATCAAAACCAAGAGCTGATTATTGAGGAGAAATCCAGCAGTCCATGAGCCAGTCCTCCTCGAGGGATCAGAGGTGGAGAGAGTCAGCAATTTAAAATTCTTGGTGGTATTATTTCAGAGGACTTGTCCTGGGCCCAGCGCGTCAGTGCAATTCCAAAGAAAGCACAGCAGCGCCTCTACTTCTTTAGAAGTTTGTCAAAATTCGGCATGACATCTAATACTTTGACAAACATCTATAATGTGCGGTAGAGAGTATACTAACTGGTTGTATCGCAGCTTGGTATGGACGCACCAATGCTCTTGAACAGAAAATCCTGCAGAAAGTAGTGGATACAGCCCAGTGCATCATGGGTAAAGCCCTCCTCTCCACTGAGCACATTGACATGGAGTACTATCACAGTAAAGCAGTATCCACCATCTAGGTCAGGGGTGGCCAACCTTCTACATTCCATGCGTCAATTTTTTCATGCACAAGTTCAGATGCGCCATACAACTCTTGTACCCCCATTCAATTCTTGCAAAAATATGTTAACATAGACATATTTAGCATTTTACATGATATATTGATTTAATATAAAAACAAGATAAACATTGCATACCTTAATGAGACTTTTGAGTCTGTTTTGATTTTGCCAAGCTTGGAGTTAAATCAGTTACTGAGAGCAGCACTGAATTCTTCAAATTTGAATCAGTTAATCGTGACCTCATTTTGGTTTTAATCAATTTCATGGCTGAAAATGCCTTTTCACATCTGTACGTCGTTCTGAAATGACAGATATAACTGGGCAAATTTTCTTAGTTCTGGAAGATGTTCACAGGGTAATGATCGCCAGAAATTAATCATGTCAGAAGCATTTGGGGCTGAGGGATGCTCATCAAATTTCATGTGAGAAAGTGTTTTCACAAATCATGTAAAACGGTTTTCCTGACGGACCCGCTATAAATAAGAACTCATTTTCGCACTGTTCATTGAATTCATGCTTACTATCACGTTCTGCTTTTGCTCATTTTCTTTTGCACTGTGATGGGTAACTGAATGTAAAAACAAAGTGTAATTTTCGAAAAAGTACAAAACTGCAAATGTTCACAAAGGACGAACAAAGCACAACTCCATAGCACACGAGTGTCAATTGTAAGCTGACTGGCAAAAACCTGCGACGCACCGCTGGTGCAGACACCTGGTGCCTCAGGATCAAACAAGTATCAAACGTGTATTGAACAGTTATGGAGCGACTGCAGAACAGAAGTCCTTCTCTCTTAGTTTGACTCATTGAACATTTTTTTAAATTGAAAACAGATTAATGTGAAAGAAGATAACATTCACTAAGAGATGTGCACGAGGTAATAAAATCGCCAAAAATAATTGCTAAGTTTTAGATTTATTTTCAGTAAAACCCATTTCTAGCTCTAAGCTATTTGAATTCCTGCTATAGATTTTTTTTTCTACAAATTGGTTTTTGGTTAATACTTTTTGCATGAGTAGGCTTACTTTTTTATTATTATCACTGGGGTGCAATGCTCCACTTCTAATCACCCAATGCGTCACTTTTGGCACATGCGCCATAGGTTGGCCATCCCTGATCTAGGTCGTGCTGTCTTCTCTGTTTCAAACACTGCTCAGGGAACATCATCATGCTGTGTAATATCAAATAAGTGTTGCAGATGGCATCTCAGAATAAGGTTTAATATCACTATCATGTGTCATGAAATTTATTGTGTTGCAACTTCAATTCATAATTTATAATTTATTGTATATTTATTCAACAATGTATTGTTATTGTTGAAATGTGTTATAATTTATAATTTATTAATTTACAATTTATTGAATTGCTATTACTATTCATAATAAAATACTGTAAATTACAATAAGAAGTATATTTTAAAATTTAAAACTTAAATAAGTAATGAAAAAAGAGCAAAAACCATAGTGAGGTAGTATACGTGGGTTCATTGTCCATGAAGAAATTAGATGGCAAATGGGGAATGTCGTGAATGTGTGGCTTCAAGCTCCTGTACCTCCTCATTGATGGTAGCAATGAGAAGAGGGCATGCCCTGTATGACAGGGTTCCTTAATGATAGATGTCGCATTTTCGAGGCATTACCCTTTGAAGATGTCCTCGATGCTGGGGAGGCTATTGCTCATGATGGAGCTGCAATCTTCTGCATCTTTTTTTGATCACATATTAGTAATCTTGGATAGATGTGGGTTATTGCAGTATGATTTATATACCCTCCTGGTTAACCAGTGTTTATCCCTCAAACAGCACTTTACAGAGATGACTTGAACAATTATGTTGTTGCCTGTTTCTGGGAGCTTACCGGCACACAATGGTGGCTGCTTTCCCTAACCTTCAGCAGAAATTCCAAATCCCTTCACCACATACAATGCATGTTGAGTGATCAGCAGTTATCATAGGTGCATGTTATTCTTTTCTTCCTTTTGTAAATATCTGCTGACAATTCATTCAAGCAATTTCAAGTCAAAATCTCTCACAGAATGCTGTCCAAAAAGGTGCCTGAGCTAATGTGCCCAATTGAGACGATTAATTCATCAGCTCTTCATTCACAGTGCATGTATAATCTGCAGCAGATGGTAATTCATGTCTTTGATATCTGAATTAAAATGTTTCCTGCTGATACATTCCATCCAGGTTTGGAAAGACAAAAGCACGATCATGCTAAAATTTCAGATTACATTGGCCCAACCTCATTTGCAATAATTCTTTCTGAGCACCATATTTAAAAACTGACAGTCATCTGCTGAACCGGTGACAAAAAATGGGATTTCACATGCAGAAGGGATTGAGTTAAGAGTTATTAAAATGGGTTAACGGAATTACATCTCAGTAATCTGGAGAGAAGAGATGATCTCATAATCTACTCCTAATTATCAAGTTATTTACTTTGCATTAAAATGTTTCAAAATATCCAATACTTTGCTTCAAACAATAGAAGTAAGAGCAAGATTAGTACTGAAACAAAGTTAATTAAGTGACCTTGAATTAGAGATTATGCACTGTTGCTTATGAAAGATAAACAGATTTAAGAGAAAGCACCACACACAAAATGCTGGAGGAACTCAGCAGGTCAGGCAACATCTATGGAAATGAATAAACAGTTGACGTTTCAGGCCAAGACTCTTTTTCAGGACCTGAGTCTTCCTTAAAACTTTTCATATTCTTGAGAATATGCTTCAAAATGTGCTTCAAAGCCAATGACTTATTTCCAATGTAAGACTTATACAGTTAATTTGTTCACAACAAGCTCTTACAAATGAAAATTCTGAGGTTTAGTCAAATGATCCATAGTTTAATATTTGATCCCTCTGCCACTGGAGAGGTTCTATTGGGTTCTAATGTATTAGTCACATATCTTGTAAAGTGCTTTGACAGCCTCAGAATTACTACGTAAGGTCATTTTGCTTGGATAACAACATTCATTTATCGGGAAAACCCATGAGGAATGAAGCCGCAGTGTCTTCAGCTGAGAAAGGATGTCAATTTTAACCTTGCCTGGCTAGTCCTGCTCCTCCAGTTTCATCTTAGTTGAGACACTTTGTTCATAATCATCTGTTTATCCAGTGCTCCTTTTCACGATTGTCACCTAAATTGAACTCAGATACTGAGTGAGAGATGAAAACTAAATTTAGAGAAAACATGTGCTTGGAAACAACATAAATAACGCCGAAGGCCTAGCACAGATAACGAAATACTTTGCTTTCAGCCAATGGGAATGAAATACAACAATTGTGAGATCAGTATTAATTAATCTGGGGGTGAGGGTTGTCTGAAATTGGTACAGCTCTAATTATTTGATATTTGATTATTCAAAAAGCTTAATAGTTTGGCATCTGTTTCATCGAGTGGTGCATCAAGGGCTCCATGTAAACTCACAGAGTTCCTATTTCCATCAATGCCTTAAAGCGCATCTGGTCCTGTTTCCTGCTCAGTAGGGCCTTATTTCCTGGGATCCTTTAAATGTATTGGGATCCAATTTCCCAGGTATCCTTGGAAGTCATTGGGGTCCCATTTCCATGATCCCCTTCACCTTACTGTGTTTCCTGAAAGATTTATTATACTGCCATGCAACACCCAAAAGATGAATTTAAAGCATTTGGGATACCAATATGAAAAGTATTCACCTGACCAGAAATTCCATCAGTCTGATACCACCAAAGTCTGGACTGTGCTAAATTACTGGAGTTCACTCCAGATCACACTGAGAATGGTAGAATGGTAAACAACAGAAAATCTGCAGATGCTGGAAATCCAAGCAGAAGCATCTATGGAAAAAAGTCTTGGGCCGAGACCCTTCATCGGGACTGGAGAAAGAAAAGATGAGGAGTCAAGATAGAATAGACTGTAGTCAGAGGTCTCAAATTACTTTACTCGAATAATAATCAAGAAACCTGGACTAATAATGCAGAGATAAGTTTAAATACCATCAGAAAAACTGGGGAATGTAAGTTTTGTTAAGTAATTAAATAAAGAAGCTGATTTCAATTATGATGATTGGCCTTTAATTTGACCAAATGTCTTTAGAGAAGAAATCCTCCTGAACTAACCCGTATGCATGGAGTTCCAGATAAGTGCATAGTTCCCTAAAGGTGGAATCTCATGTGGATAGGGTGGTGAAGAAAGCTTTTGGTATGCTGGCCTTTATAAATCAGAGCATTGAGTATAGGAGTTGGGATGGAATGTTAAAATTGTACAAGGCATTGGTAAGGCTGAATTTGGAGTATTGTGTACAGTTCTGGTCACCAAATTATAGGAATGATATCAACAAAATAGAGAGAGTACAGAGAAGATTTACTAGAATGTTACCTGGGTTTCAGCACCTAAGTTACAGGGAAAGGCTGAACAAGTTAGGTCTTTATTCTTTGGAGCATTGAAGGTTGAGGGGGGACTTGATAGCGGTATTTAAAATAATGAGGGGGATAGAGCGAGTTGATGTGGATAGGCTTTTTCCATTGAGAGTAGGGGAGATTCAAGCAAGAGAACATCATTTGAGAGTTAGGGGGCAAAAGTTTAAGGGTAACACGAGGGAGAATTTCTTTACTCAGAGAGTGGTAACTGTGTGGAACGAGCTTCCAGTAGAAGTGGTAGAGGCAGGTTCAGTACAGTCATTTAAAGTAAAATTAGATAGGTATATGGACAGGAAAGGAATGGAGGGTTATGGGCTGAGTGCGGGTCAGTGGGACTAGGTGAGTGTAAGCGTTGGCACGGACTAGAAGGGCCGAGGTGGCCTGTTTCTGTGCTGTAATTGTTATATGGTTATATATAAGTAATATTTTTGTTGAATTCAGAATCAGAATCAGGTTTAATATCGGCGGCATATATTGTGACAGTTTTTGTCTTTGTGGCAGCAGCACAGTGCAATACAAAATAATATGAAAAAATGTGAATTACAGTAAAAAAAATATATAGTTAAATTAAATAAGTAGTACAAAAATAAAAAAAGTAATGAGGTAGTGTTCATGGGTTCAATGTCCATTATGTCCATTCAGAAATCGGATGGCAGAGGGATAAACGCTGTTCCTGAGTTATTGAGTGTGAGCTTTCAGGCTTCTGTACCTCCTCCCTGACGGTAGCAATGAGAAAAGGGCATGTCCTGGAAGAGGGAGTTTAGACTGCATTTCAGAATGCCTGAGCAAGCCATACAGTCAATAAACATTGGTTTCCATTGACTGCTACATCCTTATTTAATTGCATTCTAATGTAGTAAAATGCAAATTTAAGGAAACAAGCCCAAAAGTTGTAGCTCTTTTTGTCAGAACAGAGAAGGCTAAAGCGCGTTTTTCAAAATATCTAAACTGTGAAGGGATGGCAGTGACAACGGAATGATTTCCTTTAAGGGGAAAATCCGGAACAAAAGGAACATAATTTTAAATTAAAGAGTAGATAAATCATATATCATGAACACATATCATGTGTTTCAAACATTCTTAAAGGGCTTACAAAGCTGACCCTAATAATATTTGAAAAATGCTACTATGAGGTTATTGGGTAATGGTGTCAATAGACTGACCAAAATTGAGTATTTTCAGCTGACCCACAGTGAAGTTGATGCAGACAAGACTCATGCAACTGGCTGACCTGATTCTGTTCCTGTTCCTTCCACAAGACTATTAATAGAAATTGATTATTTCTGGTGATTCGAAGTTCTAGAAAACAGGTAAAAGTGAAATGTAAGAACTTCAGATTGTAGTTGTATTCAGTAAGTTAATTGAGGAAGAAGGTATAAAGAGAAGTAGGGTCAGAATGTCTATTTGGACGCCAACAAAATTTGTTTCTAATGTGCTCTAAATGGCTCCTATTGCCATGGAATGCTTACTACTTCCGTAACACCTGGGTTGTGGAGGTGGAGGGCAACTACAGAAATCAAGGATGATCAAGGAATGCAGACTGCAGCTAAGTCTTTCAGATAGCCTCTCCACGATAACATAAGGTGTTCTCTTGTGTTTTATTTGAGCTGTGGCTAAGTTAAATATGTGAGTAAGAAAAATGAAAAGCTTTCCAGTCCATTTAATTTAATTTACGTAATTGGTGATGCCAGTCCAAAATGAGAAATATTGATTTATTCTCAGATTGCCTTTTATACCATAGAATGATTAAATCAATTTTACTGCCAAAGTGAAAAGCTCTATTTAGATAAAGCTTTTGTGTGGCTTTTTCAGATGAGAATCTGCTAATAAATTGATAATCAATTCAAATTTGGTTGCCCACTACATCTGACTTCAGATAACCAGCAGCTCTTTCTGGTTCCAGCCAGACAATCATTTTGCAATATCTATATCAATGGTGTATTAAATATGCTTACTATTTCCCAATAATTTTTCCGTGACAAAATTTTACAGTTAACGTCGGAACTTACATGGCCTACTTCATCCTTCATTGCAGCAACAATCTTCTATATTTGCATTGAGGCGAGGAATGAGTACCAGGCCCAATAATTGATTTTTGTGTTAGAGCCAGGTTCTGTTGTTGAAATGTGCAGAGTGGATTCAGCTTCAATGCTACATAGATTCGCTCACAGTCTGAAGAGTCGCTTGTACAAATAAGACACTTCTCTCCTGTTTAGAAGTAAAGACCCTGAGTAACATGTTTGCCATTGATCACATCTACAAGAGCACTACTACAAGAAAGCAGCACTCATCATTAAGGACCCTTCCAGGCCATGATCTTTTTTCACTGCTGCCATCGGGAAGGAGGTTTAGGACCCATACCAACAGGTTCAGAAACAGTAATTACCCTTAATAGACTCCTGAATCAGTGTGGATAACTTCACACCTCAACAAAGGACTGATCACTGAACACAACCTATGGACTCATTTCAAGGACTTGATAACTTATGTTCTCAGTATTTATAATTATTATATTTTTTTTTCTCTGCTCAGATTAGCAAAACCTGAGCTTGGGCATTGCCAAGCACACTCATCTCTCAATTTCAAACTATTCAAATAGTGTTTTGTATTGTGGTTTTCTGATGCTTTACATAAATATTGCTGTGTAGGTCTAATTGTTTAATACTATTGTGTAGTGACCTTGGGACAATTCTAGGTGTAGATATTACTATTGGGACAATGTATACCTTGTTTATGTTCCCTGGTTTCAATTTCCTCTTTCAATTCAGTATATTTCTGGTGTTTTCACTTATTGATTTCTGTATGTTAAGTGCATTTGGAATGCCTATAATAATTTAGTAAGTTGTTCCTGCTTGCTTGTTTATCCTGTAATATTATATCCAGATGATTATTATGGTTTGCCCTATTAGTAATAATGGATCGGTCATAATATAATTTGCAGAACTCTAAAACTGGATCAAGTTTGTATTTATAGCCAGGTATGGTGCCTTTTGTATTTTAAAGCAAGGTTTCGGTGAATGGTGTATGCCACTTGACTTTTCTGTTAAACACCTGGTCCTGTATTGCCACAAGGAAACCCTCTGTTTCTAGGAAGAGGTCTCCAACTCTGAGCCAGGTGTTTGACACTTCCTTGTCAACATCTAGTCGGCTCCTGATCATGGGGATGTCTTCCATGCTCTATCATTGGTTAACTTTTTCTTCAGTAGTGATAATTTCTTCATTTTTCTGGGTTGTGCTTACATTTAAGTTTAGTGATGTGTACTTATCAGAATTGCATTGAGTGCTGAATCCCGTTTTTGCTGAAGAAGATATCTCCTTAGAGATTTTATCTAACTGTTGTGTGATTTTTTTAATGTCTGTTATTCCTCTTCCTCCTTCTGTCCTCGGTAATGTTAATCTATGAGCGTTTGAGTGTACATAGTAAATGTCTTCTATGTACACTTTGCCATTTCAGTTCTTAGATAGATAGATAGATAGATAGATACTTTATTCATCCTCATGGGGAAATTCAACTTTTTTCCAATGTCCCATACACTTGTTGTAGCAAAACTAATTACATACAATACTTAACTCAGTAAAAAATATGATATGCATCTAAATCACTATCTCAAAAAGCATTAATAATAGCTTTTAAAAAGTTCTTAAGTCCTGGCGGTTGAATTGTAAAGCCTAATGGCATTGGGGAGTATTGACCTCTTCATCCTGTCTGAGGAGCATTGCATCGATAGTAACCTGTCGCTGAAACTGCTTCTCTGTCTCTGGATGGTGCTATGTAGAGGATGTTCAGAGTTTTCCATAATTGACCGTAGCCTACTCAGCGCCCTTCGCTCAGCTACCCATGTTAAACTCTCCAGCACTTTGCCCACGACAAAGCCCGCCTTCCTTACCAGCTTATTAAGACGTGAGGCGTCCCTCTTCTTAATGCTTCCTCCCCAACACGCCACCACAAAGAAGAGGGCGCTCTCCACAACTGACCTATAGAACATCTTCAGCATCTCACTACAGACATTGAATGACGCCAACCTTCTAAGGAAGTACAGTCGACTCTGTGCCTTCCTGCACAAGGCATCTGTGTTGGCAGTCCAGTCTAGCTTCTCGTCTAACTGTACTCCCAGATACTTGTAGGTCTTAACCTGCTCCACACATTCTCCATTAATGATCTTATTTTTCTTTGTAAATTTTACACTGTGGTTTTGGACCAAAATATTAAGCTAAAAGAATATGTTAATATAAGTATAGCGAAAGTGTTTATTCCCTTTGTTATATTTTTACTACTGTTTGACAGATTTTCTTAAGCCTTGAAGTAAATTCTGTCAAAAGTTTTCCCCTTATTGCACTATGATCTATTCTCTTAGCTTCTTGATATCGAAGATGCTTACATGTTTCATATTCATCCATCCTGCTGCTCTGTTTTGTGTTCTAGTACCTCTATTGCACCTTTCTTTATGTTTAATGTTCATGTTTACATCTTTAGAAAATAATCTTACTATTTGAGTTAATTGCTTTAGCTTTACTGTTGAAGGAGCATATAATTTCAAATTGTCCATGTATAGGTGTGTCACAGTAGTTTTTTTGGTCGCCAATATAACCACTTGAAAGATTTCTGTTTCTCTGCCAAGTTTGATTTAAGATGAGAGAATCTGTAGTTCTGTTCTTTACATCATTTCATACCCTTACAGCATCTTTGCTGCTCTTCTGTAAGTAAGTTGTGTTTATCTAAGTGAGTGGTGCTCAGTTGTGAGGTGCATGATGTTACAATTTTATATATAGTTTGTAAACATCCAACACGACGATATTTTGATGGGTCATTAGTGATTTCCGCTTTCGGTAAGATACAAGTCATTTGACAAGGTCCCACATGGGAGGTTAGTCAAGAAGGTTCAGTTGCTTGGTGTTCACAATGAAGTAGTAAATTGGATTAGACATTGGAGAAGCCAGAGAGTGGTAATAGATGGTTGTCTCTCTGACTGGAGGCCTATGATTGGCGTTTGTGTGTCGCAGGGATTGGTGGTTTGTCATCTATCTAAATGATCTGGATGATAATGTGGTTAACTGAATCAGCAAATTTGTGGATGATGCCAAGATTGGGGTTATAGTGGACAACAAGGAAAACTATCATGGCTTGTAGAGGGATCTGCATCAGCTGGAAAAGTGGGCTGATAAATGGCAGACGGAAATTAATGCAGACAAGTGCAAAGTTTTGCGCTTTGGTAGGACCAACCCGGATAGGTCTTACATAGTGAACGGTAGAGCATTGAGGATTTGATAGCACAAAGGGATCTGGGAATACAGGTCCATAGTTCATTGAAAGTGGCATCACAGGCAGATGGGGTTATAAAGAAAGCTTTTGGCACATTGGACTTCATAAATCAATGTATTGAGTATAGGAGATGGGATGTTATGTTGCACTTGTATAGGACATTGGTGAGATCTAATTTTTGAGTATTTGGTGCAGTTTTGGTCACCTACCTACAGATAAGATGCAAATAAGGTCAAAAGAGTTCAGAGAAAATTTTCAAAGATGTTGCCAGGTCTGGATGACCTGAGCTATAAGATTGAATAAGTTAGTTCTGTATTCCTTAAAGCATAGCGGATTGAGAGGAGATATGATAGAGCCATACCAAATTATGAGGAGTATAAAAAGGGAATATGCAAGCAGGCTTTTTCCACTGAGGCTGGGTGGGACTACAACCAAAGGTCATGGGTTAAGGGTGAAAGTTGAAAAGTTTAAGGGGAACTTGAGGGGAAACTTCTTGACTCAGAGGGTTGTGAGAGTGTGGAATAAGCTACCAGCACAAGTGGTGCATGCAAGTTGGATTTCAACATTTAAGAGAAGTTTGGATAGGTCCATGGATGGTAGGTGGTTGGAGGGTTATGCTCCAGGTGCAGGCAGCCCAAGTGGACAAGATGGACTGAGGAGTATGTTTCTGTGCTTAACTTTTCCATGACTCTATGACTCTATACCTTTTACCTTCTGTCAAAAATATGGGCACTTTTTCAGGACTTTCAAGAAAATTGTTGATATGTATTAATAGGTGTAGATGAAATCAAGTACATTTTTATATCAATAATTATGAATAGTATCTCTGCCAGTACAATTCCAGTTGTGGGTACTTTCTAATAACTACTTTTAGCATATCCATTGTAACTTCAGATGTTTCCATATCTTCAGTTATGTTCTTTTCCCTGCTTAATCTAACTTCTTCTTGATTGTGCATCACCCTGTTTGGCCAAAAGTTCATTATCTCTGTGTTGGTAATTCTGTGCCAACATTTTGGTCCGTCAAATTTTACTTTCAATGTCCTGTATAATTCTGTTTTCTTCATTTTACTGGGTTGTGCTTTCATTAAGTTTAGTGGTGTGTACATCTTATCAGAATTGCGAATGCTCATGTGGAATGCTGAATCCTGTTTCTGTTGATGCAAATTCATCCTTAGAGATTTTATCTGACTGTTGTGTAAACTTTTTATGTCTGTTATTCTTCTTTCTTTTTTTCTGTCCTAGGTAGACTTAGTAATCTAAGGTCAGTGGAATGTTTTCTAAAATGTGTAATTTCAGTTCTTGTTTTTCTTTGTAAATTTTCCAGATCAGATAATTTTATTATTACTATTTGTGTTTTTTATTTGCACAGTTTGTCTTCTT